>NC_090437.1:513770525-514377311 GCF_031143425.1 Pleurodeles waltl | reverse complement strand
AACTGGCGTAGCAGCTATTCTGATGAATCCATCTACCATGACCTCACTCATCACCTTAATTTTCATTTCTGCACTTTTATTTTGACTTTTAGTATTCTGATATGCACAATAAATCCCAATTGAACACAGCTGCAGTATATGTGTCTTTTATAATATATCAACAATTGTCATTCTTGCCAACTGTGGTCTGGTCATGCTCCCCCCGCATCAAACAGCCAATGTAATGGTCATCAGACAGAGGCTCCCTCAGCAGGAGAAACATGACAAGAGAAATGTCACAGGACAGATGTCAGAAAGGTTGAAATCCAGGGCAACACAATAGCATAGTCAGTATAACAATCTGCAAATAGAGCATGACAGAGAGTACCATCAGGATGGAAGGCATCATGGCATAAAATGCACGTACACAGGTAATAGAAGCTATGCCCATGGTGAACTACCTACAAAGCAGGGCCACCCAGATTGGACCTATATATCACCAGGTACAGGCTCTTCACATACACATACCATAGCTACATATCCCATGGAACACACAAAGAACATTGCTGAGGAACCCAATACACAATTTCACATCCCTCAACCCCACTGGTAATATGAAAGGACTAAGCAGTCACAACCCCACATGTATGAAGAAAGTACTAACAAGGTACAATCCCTCTGTAACTATATCCATTTTACCAGCTATCTGTCAGGTACACCTCTCATGTCTGTCAGAAATTACCATTGACTACTGACAATGAATACCGCAAGCCTAGGTTGCAGAGCCAAACACGAAATAGCTATTTCAGTAAGTGGAGGGAAAAGAGGATAGGAGAATGCAAGAAACATACCTCAATACTGAGTAGTCAATTACAGAAGTGAATGTTAGGATCAGATGTAACAATACATGATTTAGCAGACCATATTGCACTGTACACTTTACAATCTATCAGTCTGTATCCACAATTCACACCTAGACATTGGAGCTCACGACACCCCCACTGAAGAAGTTGTGCACATTCAACACATCAAAAGGTGCCCTTCACATACCTGTATGTGAGTGGAAGTACTGATTAATGAGATCTGCCTTAAAGTCACCTGCTCTTTCTTCTTGTGGCTCTTCATCGCTTGCCATATCAGCATTTCCAGTTACTGGTCCAGCTGCCTCCTCCTCATTCACTATCAATGGTATCTGATGTCTCATGGCTAGATTGTTGAGCGTGCATCAGACAACGATTATTTGGCATACCTTGGGGGATGAGTACAGGAGGGCTCCTCTAGATCCATCCAGGGACCTGAATCTTGCCTTCAGGAGCCCAAATGGTCGTTCGATTACATGCCTTGTCGTCCCGTGGGCCTAATTTTAACTGGGCTCCTCTGGCGTGGCTAGTACCTCACTGGTGTCAACAGCCAAGGATGGTTTGGATAGCCTGAGTCACCTGTGAACACAGTGGTAAAACAACTCATAAGTAGTTCCTGTGATTGGCTATATTGTGATGACAGGCGACATAACACACAAACACACACTACAGTGCAAACTTACCAAGCAGCCAGGCCCTCTCTGTTAGTAGTTGTGCCATCAGATGTGGGCCATTGCTGTTATGCATGATGTAGGAATCATGCACAGATCCTGGAAACTTGGCTGTGACTTGTGAGATGTACTGGTCTGCTAGACACACCACCTGTACGTTGATTGAGAGGTAGTTCTTTCTGTTCCTACACACCTGTTTGTTTGCAGTGGGAGGGACCAGGGCTACATGGGTGCCATCAATGGCTTCTACCACATGAGGAATGTGTTCTATCTCATAAAAATCTGCCTTCACATAGGCCATATCCGCTCGTTGGGGAAACCTGATGTAGCTGTCCAGGTGTTTCAGCAATGCACACAGTACATCCTTCAACACCAGACTGAACATGGACTAAAAGATCCCTGCTGTTAAGGTGACAGTATTCTGAAAGGACCCTGTGCCCAGGAAGTGTAGCACTGACAAGACTTGAACGATGGGAGGTATGCCATAGGGATTGCGAATGGCAGGTATCAGATCTGGCTCCTCCTGAATACAAAGATCCATGATGGTATGACGATTCAGATGATATGTCTGTATGACATGCTTTTCCTCCATGGTTTCCAGGTCGATTAGTGAACAGTACACTGGTGGTTGTCTCACTCTCCTCATGGCAGGATAACTATGTTGAGAGAAGAGAATATACTATGAGTTATGCAGTATGCACACATCATTAACACATTGTATATCACCTGACACCTAACATCTGTAGAGGATGCATAGCACTTCTGACATATAGAGTACATCCCATAGATATACACCTAATTTACCCTCATTGCTGCACATTGGCTAACATGTAAATGGGACTGTACATATGAAACAAATGTTAGTGTGCATGTGTTTAAGACTTAGCTGTCTTGCACTAATTGCACATATGTTTTGGATGCTACCAATATCTACCCATGGCCTCTGTACCTCAGAGTTGCTTTACATAGTTCTCACCATATAGACTCCCTCAACACATCATTTTGTTAAATTTGGCACGATATGTTGCACAACCATGATGGCACTACATATGGATATACAGCATTTTGGGGTAGTAAGTGATTGACACGGATAAGTATGCAGATCCATCAATGACGTGTGCTCAAAATGACAGGCACCTGGCCTACTGAAGTGGACAGTTGGAAAGGACCTAAGTGTGCCAGCGGAAGTCGTCTCGATGGTAGGCAGTCGCAACCGCTGTATAACTTGCCATTGCTTAACATTGCTGCCTTTGGCGGACTTGGGGCAATGGCCATGACTGACAGCGGTGACGGTCCTGTACGTGGCGACCGTGACCGCTATTTTCTGCAGTATTGCTCACTTGACTCCTGACACTGTTGCCAGCAAGACCTCCAGGACGTAACCGCTAATTTCTGCAGTATTGCTCACTTGACTCCTGACACTGTTGCCAGCAAGACCTCCATGACCTGAGCTGCTGTGTAACGCCTCTTGGAGCCATCTTGTGACATCCTGCAGGTGATAGGGCCCCTGCCTTCACCTTGGAAGTGCTTGACAGGCTAGTGGAGGACGTCCCACCCACATATAGACAGCTACCTGGGGCACCAAAGGAGCAGGTGAGTCCAAAGCCCTAGCCGTGTGTAATAGGGGTTGTGTGTGATGTTGCATCGGGCATTTGAACTTGTGAGGGTAGAGACGCATGCAGATGGCATAATGTGAAGGCGTATGAGCAGAGGATGGGTATATATGCCTACTTGCTGTGACTGATGTGTACTCACCACTCCTATTGGTATGGTGCATGTGCACATGACTTTCTCCTTTTGACTGTCATCCATGCAGAAAATGCCCATCAGAAGAAAGGGATTTGGTATGCTATCCCAATCAAGTGTGGACACTGGGGGTCCACAGCTGGTGGAGAACCCATTGTAGAAAGCGGTGGGAGGATCTGAGATGCTGGGCCCGGAAGACTGCTGAGGCCCAGCTGGGGATTTCCTCCCTATGAGGGGGGTGCCAGTAAGACCCTGACCCTCCTAATGGCCCGCATTTTGGCAGATGCCTACCCTTAGGTGGATGGGCGTTTGAGGGCAGCACAGCAGCCATAAGGGGTTAAGTACTGACTGTATTGTATCCTTGTACTTGGCTATGGTAGTATGATGTTTGCTGTCACACTTTAGCAGCTGTGACAATGTAGTAGGTGCTACATGTATGTAGAGTAGTGAGAAAACATAGTACTCACATTGCCTGACTAATAGATGGAGATCTGGCATTAGGATTGGCCATGTGTACATTCAGGTCACCCGTGTCAAGCTATATCTATGACTGCATGTGGAGATGCACAATTGACATTGCCACATGTGTGACTCCTCCCAGCCATATATATGTATGTAAACTGCTGTATGGGTATGTGAAGTTTGTAACAGAAAGACATCGAACTATGGCTGTCTGATTGTTTCTATTTGGCCTTACATGCATTTCTATGCCATTAAACTGTAGGCGATTCACTATTATCCCAATGCCCTTGTTCTAGAGGAGGTAAGTAATTAGGCTGTCCTACACTCTGACAATATGCAATGTCAATGCTACAAGTGCCAATGGCCTACCAATACTAGAGCAACATATGGTATCATGTCACAATGGTTACTTGGGGGCAGATGTTGTTGAGTGGGACACGCATTGCTGCCCTTAGCCAAGCTGATGTGTATAGGTTGGACAGGAAATGGTTTTGGGTCACTTTTTACTTTGAGAAGTTATGGTTTGGCTGAACTACATTTTGTCATACAGGTGTTGTTGTTATGGGATATGTTGTAAGTGCAATGGCAGTCATCTAGGACCATGTGTACATCATGTGTACATTTTTTTTCATTTGGATATTGTGTTGTCTGGACTGGTACAGGTAATAACATGTCAGGAATGGTGTGAGTGATTTTGGTTTACTCATGTTGTCATGTCACAGAACTGTATCTGCATGTCAGGTTGAATGTTATGTGGCCTATTATTATTTAATTGGCTGGTGTTTGTTTAGGTGTTTTTACACTGCTCTCTGTGATTGTCGGTGGATGTCTCATGTGTGCTATGTAGGCCACTGTAGCTGTACATGCATGTATGATGTGATGTGGTGTATCTGTGTACAGTGACTGCAGATATTCCACTGGGATTTGGTACATGTAGTGACATGGCTGTTCTCCAGACATGGATTATAAACATCAGATGGCACCTGTATGGGACTACCACATGTTGTGTCTTCATCAGAGATTGTATCCATTATGGCATATATGTACAGAGGGTTCAGCTAGGCATGGAATTGGAATGGCAAGAGCTGTGTAGTCTGTGAATAGCATTATCTTTACTTGCATGGGACATGACTTATGGACATGGACTGGTCAGGAGTTGAATCGGAACATGCATAATATGGTGTGATGAGTCAACTGCTTTTTCTAAAGGTTATAGGAGTATGAAGAGTTATGACCAGGATTAGGACGGAATTTCAGCTTTAGCCAGGGTATGATGAGCATGCTGACATAGCTTTACAGGTGATTTGATGGAATGCTCCAGTTGTGCTACCTTACATAGATTATGATTTTGGTGAGAAGGATGACATAAAGGGGTGGATAGAAGTAACATTTTGTGACATGTTGTAGGAAATGTGGTATTCTATATGGGATTGCCTAGCCAGGAGATGTATACCTACAGTTGTGCATGTTGTAATGTGTGTATGTGAAGAATGTGATGAACCTCTTTCTCCTTCTCTATCTCTCCCTCTCTCTGTATTTGTGTGCATCGATAGGCGAAAGAGACAGGGCATTGGTGAGTGGGGATGCTTCTGGCCACGGGACCCGGAGTGCTGATACCACTGACAGCGAGGGACCCAGTGTACCTGAGGGCGAGGGGCGAGAGGATCATCATCATCCTTGGAATCCTCCAGGGGCATCATCCTTGGAATCCTCCTCCAGGGGACACTCCCTGGTGGTGGTGGACCCATCTGGGACCACCCCATCACCATCTTTGTCCGCCACCCCCCACAGTACCACTGCCCTCCCTGTAGCACTACCCAGTTGTCCATGCCCACTCACCCAGGAGGGTGGATGTCTCCTTTGCCACAGGCACCTCTGCCCCTGCCAGCCCTTCTGCCCTCAGTGAGGAGGCTATTGACCTCCTGAGGTCGATCTTAGTTGGTCAGTCGACCATCGTGAATGCCACACAGGGACTGGCAACTCAAGTCCAGCAGAGTAATGCGGTCCTGGAGAGCATTCACGGTGCAATGGCTGGCCTACAAATATCCTTTCAGGCTCTGGTCTCCGCACTGATGGCAGCCAGTCACCCTTTTTCTTCCGTACCTCCTCAAACTTCCTCCTCCCAATCCTAAACCCCTCTCCCCTGACCCAGCCAAAGCACATAAACAGACAAGCATCCATTCACCTCAACATCCATGGGTACCACTGACAAACACAAGCACAACAAGACACTCCACCGTCATGCACACAAACAACACCCACCTGCAAACACACACCAACAGTCACTACCTGCACTGAAACCCCAACCACTCGCAGCATCACAGACACAACACCGGACACATCTGTAGCCATCCCACCAACATTCACACATCCAGCCACAACTCCTATCCTACCCACAGTTAGCACAATAGCAGACTCTCGGACATCCACCCCAGTCACCACATACGCAGACACCACAACCACAGACATGCCCACATGCAGCACATCCACCATGCCTGCAGTCATCATCCCAACAGACAGTCACCCTTCCACCATGGCATCTCCCAGCACCTGCAGCCCCCTCCTCCCAATGCCCACACTCACCCAGCCTCCACAAGCATACCTTGCACACACATGCTCCCAAGACATCCACCAAAACACCTATTACAACCATTCTCTCCACTCCCAAACCCTTTTACCTTGACCATCCCAGTGTGCCAAATAAATCTTTCCTCTTAGAGGTTTCCCTTTTCCCTACTCCTCTCCCACCCTGTGATACGCCAAAATGCTGTGTCCCTTCCCAAGTCCAGCCCTTCTACCTCCAAGACCTCACCTGCCCTCCCACAAGTACTATGCCGCTCCCCCACAAAGAAGTGGACCCCTCCCAAGAGTTCCTAGCCCTCCCCTAAGCCCTGACCTTAGCCCCCCTACCAAGCCCAAGCCCAAGCTCAAGCCCAAAGATCCCATCCCAAACCTAAGCCCAAGCCCTCTTCCTGCACCCACCCAATTCCTGAGGTGCCTGCCTGCCCCCTTTATGTCCCTACCTGTGGAGGTTACATGGCAGTCGGAGTCAAGTTGGGACACTTTGAAGTGCCATATGTGCATGTTGCACATATGTGTTTGGACTGGCCTATGGCTTTAATCTGTGTGTATATATATATATATATATATATATATATATATATATATATATATGTGTATTTATTTACATAAATGTGGGCCAACCCACTGTTGGTTTGAAAGTTACATCTTTGTCCTGCCTCTCATTTCTTAGGGCTGTTTTGGTCTTGGCTGCTTTTGTTTGTGTGTGATTAAGTTTTGTGTGTGTGATGGTTGTGCTACCAGTTGTATCTGGGCAGCATGTGTGGGTGTTTGCATTGCATTTGTCCCGAAGTGATGGGTGTATATTGTGTGATGGTCATGTATGAGTTGGGGGACATACATTTGTGTTGGTATTGTGTGTTGTGATTGTGTTGATGTGTTATTTGCATTGTTATATACCTTTGTGTGATTGTACTGTGTGCATGAGTGTGTGTGGTGATTGGTATGTCAGATCCATTGTGCTGTGTGTTTGCAGGGTATAACGTATGCCTCTTTGTATGGATGTGTAATTCTGTGTGTTCGTTTTCTGGTGTTGTTGTGTTGTATGTATGATTTGTCAAGTGGAGGTCTGTATAGTGGATGCTTATCAGTGCTTTTGAGGTGTTGCGGCTGTGGTGTAGTTGTGTCATTTAGTGGTGTTGTGTGTTGGTGTGTGGGATTGCGATGGTGCTGTGTATCTGGGGGTTGGTGTGTGTTTTTGGCATGTGTGTGTGTGATGGCCGTAGTGGGTGTACTATGTATCTGCGTGTGTGTATGTGGCTGTGAGTGTGCATGTCAGTTTGAGATTACATGTGTGTGTCGCCTTCGCCACCCTTTCCGGATGTGTATGTTGTGTGTGTGAAGGTACATTGGCATTTTGCAACAGCATCAGGTAAGTGTGTGTACTCATGGTTGCTGTTGTTGTCGCTGGTTCCAGAGTCGCTGGGCAAGAAGGAGCAGCAGGAAGACATGTAGTTCAGGATCCATGGCAGCTCCAGACGGGTATGTGTTTCTGAAGGTGAGTGACTCCTTTTATAGAGTTGGTTTCCGCCAGGGTTTCTGTGGTGGTACGACTGCGGCAGAAACCTTGGCGGTCTGCAGCCTCGTAATCTGTCTGGCAGAAACATGGTCTCTGCTGGTCTGCAGGTGGCTACCATCGTCCGTGATGGCCTGACCACACTGGTGGTGCCGGCGATGGATTGGCTGTTTTCTGGTGGGAATACCACCATGGTCGTAATTTGGCAGTCTTCTCCGCCAGCTTGTTGGTGGTCCGACTGCCACGGCCAACATGGCGGTCATAAGACCACCAAACTGGTACTGCACAAGAGTCCTTTGGTATTTAAATGTTATATTCATAGTCTGTGCATTAATATATTATGCCTGCTGTTGCCATATACTCTCATTTTAGTGGTTGTTCCTGCAGTATAATATTCTACATCTGGAAGATGCTATTTGCCTTGTTGCTTTGTCCTAGTCAGCTCCTCACATGACCTAATAGAACTCTCTCCATTCCTAGTGAAGTTGGGCAGCAATGTTAGATAAATGTGTGTAGAAGGCTACACGTGGTAATATAACTTAGACACTGACATTTTTACCACATGTAATCCTCCTATAAGGAATGAATATACATCTCTGATTCTTAGTATATCTGTTCTGATCAGTTTGAACTTAACCTCATATTTAGTATGCAAAATGTCAATAGACTTTGCTGCTAGCAAATCCTCAAATTCAGTCTTTCATTTTTAATAAAGCAAGGTATGGCTGCTGCAATATCCAATGGATAATTTGTAAAAGGAAACAATAGTGCTAGGGCAATGACCCACATCAATCCAAAACAATCTGCCCCACTCCAATCTAAAACAATCTGTCCCACTCTATTGTGCCAGGCTCCGATCCAAAACAATCTGCCCTACTCCAAGCCAAAACAATCTGCACGACTCCTATTCAAATCTTTGTGCCCCACTCCAATCAGTCCCACTCTAATCCAAAACAGTCTACCCCACACCAATCTAAAACAATCTGCCCCATTCCACTCACAAACAATCTGCTGCACACCAATCGAAAACAAATCCAAAACAATCTGCCCCACTCCAATCCAAAACAATCTGCTCCACTCCAAAACATTCTCCTGCACTCCAATAAAAGCAATCAGCACCACATTAATCCAAAACAATCTGCCCCAGTCCAATTTGCGCCTACACCAATCCAAAACAACCTGCCACTCTCTAATCTAAAACAATCTGCCCCACTCCAAACTGCCCCACAGAAATCTAAAACAACCTTCCCCACTTCAATCCAAAACAAACTGCCCCACTCCAATCCAAAACAATCTCCCCCACTCTGATCCAGAACAATCTGCCCACTCTGATCCAGAAAAATCTGCCCCATGCCAATCCAAAACAGTCTGCCCAGCTACAATCTGCCCACTCCAATTCAAAACAGTCCACTCACTCCAATCCAATCAATTGCAACCCAACCCACCCACTCCAATTCAACCCACTTCAATCCAATTCACCTTATCCACCCCACCCCACTCCAGTCCAATCCATTCCACCTTAATTTACCCCACTACAATTCAATTCACCCCACACCAAACTCAGTAGTGTAATGTAACTTGATGGGGCCCCCTGCACAATACAGCGAGGGGCCCCCTTTCCAGGCCCAAGTAGGAGATCTCAGGCCAGAGTACTGCGTTGAAGGGCCCCTTAGAGCTCGTGGCCCCCGTACCTCGGGGGCTGCGGGCCCCTTTGTAACATCACTGGCCAAACTACCTTAATACAACCCACTCAAGTCCAATCCAACCTACACCAATCCAATTCGGCATATCTCCTCCCTGATTTTTCTATCTTCCATTGTATGCCTCCATTTATGAAAGTGGACTAGCTGCAACAGCCTTCCTATTGTGTGTAACCTGTATTAAAATATACATTAAAACATTTATCATTTATAAACTGCAAATGCATTTTTACCTATTTCCAGATTTTCTGGATCAGATTAATCTTTTTAGTTCTGAGGGGTAAGGAGAAACGTATCAATATTACCATCAATTTACAGTGAAACTTATTTGGTCACATTGAATTTCGGAGATGGGAGTGAGAGTTCAAAGGTTGTATTACAAGTTCAAAGCCAGATTGATTTATCTGAGTCTCAGTAGCATACTATCTAAGTATAGAATCACCAAAGGTTAATAAAACAGTCTAATCAGATCAAATCGTACAAACATAAGGCTTACCAACATTTCAGAGGCAGGAATACACAAAATGAGAAAAAGCACTTGATGGTCAGAGTCTAGATTGCTAGTCTCCTGCCTGACCATTGTATCTAAATAATCTAACTACCCTAACAAAACTGAGGGAACCATAAGAATTTTCCAAAGGAAGGACATTTGAAATTAATAAAAAATGTCAGCATCACAGAAACCTCAGTAAAAGTTCTGCAAGAGACATGTGTGTAACTTAAAGCCACTTCAGGCAAGTAACAGAAAAGAGGCCTTTACCTCTCTAGGTCTCTTAAGGTCTGCTGTAGTCAAAAGGTAAAAGTAATCTGAATCACATAGGTAACTTAACACCACTTTAAACATTGCAGAAGATTCAGAAGCTGACATAATTATCGCCAGTATCTTTCCACCTTACACATACAAATTGGAAACTGCCACTCCCATTAGGCTTCAATCTCACGAACCACATCGGATGACCTTGGCCGACTCCCTGTCCAGGAGCTCAGAAGGGAGTTCATCTTCACATTCTCCTTGTTAGTGCTTCCCGTCATTGGCAGTACTTCACAGTACTTCCTCCCATATCGCTTTTGCTACTACTAACAATAGGCTCTTCATTAACTGGAGACTTGTGCAGATGCACCTGCAAATTGCACCTTGAAGGTTAAACTCAGAAAAGTTTTCAGGCCTTAACTCCAGCTAGCTTACCATAGAACTCAATCCACATGTGAATACTTGATTATACATGCATTTCACATAAACACAATAAATGAGGAATAACCATGAAACTATTATTTAATGAAGATATAATACCAATACATTTGAATGGACCCGCATACATGTGACTAGCATATGCCTTTTCTACCTTTCTACTTATAAGTGCACTTAGAATATATGGCTTTCAGTGCACCACGTTTAAATGAATACAATTTGAGCACACAATATATATTGTTGTGATTACAATTTCATTGACATTCTGGAACACACAGTGGCACAGGCAAGTTATGCTCTTTCAAACAAATGTCCTATGTCAGCATTATTGCAAAGAGGGCTCTCAGTTATATAGCATGTAATTTTGACAAGTATTTATCCTAATTTATTTTGGCTCTTTTAATGTGCATTTTTACATGATTGTTTTGTGAAATAATCAGTTTGCATCTAGTATATTTTCACATGTATTTAACCAGTAAAAGCACAGTTATGCTTGCACAATGGATAAGTGTAAATGCTACCCTTTTAGGTGAAGAATATGCAGCTCCACAGAATTTAAGGAACCTTGCCATTGCACACATACTTACTGTCAGGGGTCAAAGGCAATGTTATTCTTACTAGTTTGTCAGAAGTGAGAACACCCCACTCCAAAAACCTTTGAGGACAGGGATGAGGTTGCAATTTACTGGTGGCCCTCTAATGTCAACCAGATTTTATAAACTTGGCAGACTGAATGAGGAACTCACAAATTATTACTAAGTGGGTAAATAACCTCCCCTTCTAAACATCCACTGCCCTCTTCATTGGTGCAAAAACCTATCAACTATGGCATGACACCATACATCTGTTTCCCACCAGTTGTCTCAACCTTCCAGATAAACGTGCATATTCTATGCATACACAGGCCATCCAATGTTTCTCAGATGTCTGCAGCTCATCTCAGAGGTCCATGTTGCAAGACCACTTTAAATAGACACATGAAATCCATAGGCACCTGATCAATACCCTAAAGCATAATAGGAGGAAAGGGGAATCCACCAATGAAGTTTGAGGGTCATGGCATGTCCTAGCTGCCCAATGCTTAGGCCCACAACAGGCTTAAACCCAACAAGCATCTGCATCCTTCCTACTGCTAAACGGTCCTGACAAGCAGTGCAAAAGTAATGTCATGTGAACCGTCTGTCAGCACTAAACATAATTCAGAAGCAAAATGTGCCAGTGATTACACTGCCAGTTCCCTATCTTTGTGACACTCTCATGAGATACTCCCTTTGCTGCGGCCTGAGATGCTGCTTAAATTTTAAAAAATTGTGTCATATTGCTTGTTTTCAAGCCCAAGTCACACATGCAAAAATAACAACGCTGTAAACTGGTAAAATTGTGAACCATTCTCGTGGACAAGTAGGCCCTTCTCACGTCACCTCTAGATCAGGAGGACAAATATAGTAAACCCCACGAGATGCTAGCAATCTCTAACCCTAGCCTTCAGTGCCATGCAATGCCCTTTACCTGCCTGGTGTATCTTGTACCTGTGGATTTTCAAGCCAATCCTGCCCTTTTTCACAAGGCAATATTTAAAGTGAAGTTGATTGCTATCATCCCTATTCCTTATTGTCATTGCTATCTCACCGACCTTCTGAGCTTCTTTTTTTTTTAAATATGTTTTTTATTGAGTCAAATACAAGAACATTAACTTAACATTGCCAGGACAGAGATATGCATTTGTGAATATATATGCATAAAGAATATTGTACTTATAAATGCATATTAAACATGTAAATGAATTAGGCATATACAGCAATATAGTATCAAAGACTTCAAGTTTGAATAAAGAAAGAAGAAAGAGAGAGGGAGAGGGAGAAGAGCTATAGGGATAGAAAAGGACATCAAGTGATAGCCATGTGGAGAGAGAGGTAATAGACATTAGTTACAGCGAATGTAAGATGAAATAAGTATATATAAGAAGGAAAACAGGAAATATACTGACTTGTTTTTTAAAAGGAGGAGAAAAATCCATTTCCTTCGCAGTGCGTGAGAGGTAGTTACTTAATGGCAACCATAGCTGATGACGTTTGAAGAAAGTTCGTGTTGAATCAAGCTTGTAGCTGTCAAGTCTATGATGATAACATACAGAATTCCACCACTGTCTGAGAGTAATGTTCCCCAAAGATTTCCAGTCAGAAGTAATAATAGAGATTGCAATAGAAAGCAAAAGGTCCACCAATTTTCCAAGAGGCCTGAATGAACTCCAGATATCGTGTATGCCACCCAAAAACAGTAATTCATATGGCATTGGTAAGGATATCTGAGCTATTGCTGAAATGTGAGACCATATTGAGGACCAAAAAGTAGCTGAGCTTCTTAAAACGCCACTCTACGTACACAGGTAAAATACCTTCATTCCCAAACTACATTTCTGATTGCTTTGTCACCACCAGACATACTTTCGAAGTCCATGGTAGATATGCTTTCCCTCCTTTTCTTTTGCTTTTTATGACACTTACGCTATCCTGCCATCATCATTTTTTTATGAAACCCAAGAGCAGTTGGAAACAACTTTTATATTAAAAGCCAATGCTACCAGCCACCTATGAATTGGCATTCCCCCTCAAAACTCCTGATGGTGACAGTTAACACCACCTTCTGAGACAACAAATATTTGGAGGTCCCCATCTCCCTCTCCAAATCCCTGCCTCAATGCATCTCGGGCATAATTTATTTCAGTGCTAGAGAGTTTACTCTGGGAAATTCAAACTCAGTATGTCTTTTGGGAATGAGGTCATGTCCTTTTCCATCTCCAGTGACAGTTTCCTGATCTTAGCAAGACAGTTCATCTGCCGTCCTAATTTTCCATCATTGAACACGCATAGCGCCTTAATAAGGGTTTAGAGGACATGGTGTCCCATCAACACGTCTAAGAGCTTGAACACTCCAAAAGAGACTTAAGAGCTCATGTACAAGCAATTACCCAAATAAAATGGCCTTGTCATCACAAACACAGAACCTGGTAACAGTCCGGTTGTAGTGGTAGAAACCTTAATATGGATTTTATGCCTGTCTTCACAATAATTTCCTGTCCCCTACTGTCCCTGTGCAGACCACAGCCCCTGCCATCTCTTCTGCTCTTGGTTCCTTAATTTAGTTATCTTCTTTGATTCCACAAGTGCCTTTCAATTGTCCCACTTTTCTGATGTAGTACCCAGGTCACTCGCGAGAATCTCCTCTCCTCAAATGTGCCTTCCACTAGCAGCTTAATCGTCACTTTCACCCCTCCCAGCTGACCTTTAATGCCTGCCCTTGTTTTCTTCTATCTTTCATTCTACTCCCCTATGCCACTATCTGCCCTTGCTCCTTGTCTCACCCTTCTGTCTGCCTGGTGCTCCTGAACTGCTCCGCTCCTCTTTTCTCCCACCATTGACCACCGTTGACTTCTTTCAATTGCTGATGATACTCCCCTCTTTCATACTCATGTTTGCAGCTGCTGTAAATTTACCCTGTCCCATCTGAAGTCATCAACTGTGTCTCTGGAAAAGTTTTGAGATCCATTTATTCTGCCTTGCACCCTGCACCTCTCCCATGTTTTCATTTGCTTTCATCCTTTCATAAAATGTTGCATTTGAACCTCTATCCCCTTCTGCCCATTGCTTCATCAAAGACCTATTTTTTTATGCCTATGCTTCTATCCACAGTAGACCCATTGTATCCTTCCACATCATAAAAAAGAACACCTCATATTTCCTGGTAGAAGTTTGTTAGAAGAGGCAAAGTCTGTTCACTCCCCATTTCCACCTTTTTCTTCACTGCCAAAACCCAAAGCTGTACTTGTCTCTATTAGTAACTCATCATGAGTCAAGGAACTGTTCTGTGCTTCTTCCCTATAGCAGTAGCCTTGCCTGTCCATCCCCTGAAGACCACAGTTCCCGGTGTGGCTGTTTCTGTATTGACTCCTAAGGGCACCCTAGTCCTATAGCATCCCCATAGCTGCCATTATAAACTCAACATCTATGAGCTTCTGCTGGTCCCTGAGTCCACAGCACCTCCTCATCTCCTCCTGCCACTTACCTGACACATTGTCATCTGTGATGCCCCAGATGTTGAACCAAGTAGAGGAATGTATTGTACGGGCAATTTTAGTGGCCTAAGAGCCCCACCCAGGTGAATTAATAGTCATGTTTATTATTTGTATCTGTTTATTTATTTACAGTTTTATTTAGCCTTTACTAGAAACAGGAGTGTCAAAATGCTTTATAATATCAATAGGAAATTTGCAAAACAAGGGTACAAGTGAGTTCCTTAGCAGCTGGGATTCCATAAATCCACAATTTAAGTGCCAGGTTCTATTTACAGAGCATTCACAGTTTAGTGAGGTAGTTAATTTAGCAGGTATTTCTGGATCAGTAAGAGTTTTAAGTCCATCTTGAGTGTTTTCAACAAGGTATTTGTGCGAATCTCCAGATGGATCGAGTACCATATTCTGGGTGTACTTTCAGAGAAGGAATGGGAAATGTTTCTACTCCCGGAAAGGATGAATTTCTGTGCCAGGTACTTTGGGGGCTACAATGCAAGAATTTGTGAGTAATGCGGGCCACTCTGAATATGCTGATAGCTTCCATATGGAGCCAGTTAAGAGTGATACGCAGTATAAACCTGTTCAATCACATTTCTTTCATTTTTGGTTAGGCTAAATTGGGGCTTCACTGTATAAGGGATTGTGACCCTGTTATATCAAGAATATTGAGGTTGCATAGTGTCGCAAAGTCACAGGCTTTGCTACAGTAAAATCACTTTTTGCAACCCAGTCTGACTCACTAATGAGAGGGGGTGTACAATGGCATTCTCTTAAAATGTGCATATTATAACACAAGGTATATATTTTGTGTTTCCATGTTTTGGTGTTTGTATAAATTCAATGAAGTTTGCTTATCAAAAAACACAAGGTAATTTACAGTAGTTTTCAACACAAAAATGAGTGCTAGTGGGCCCCACCTGCAAACACTGGCTCAAATTAAGCTCTGTCCATGTCCGTGTTATGCCGGGTCACAATAAAAACAAATCCAACTCACACCATTCTTGTGGGTCCAATCCCCAATAACAGATATTCTACACATCTTCCATCTTGCAGGCAGAACTCTAAATCCTGCCAAACATCATCCCTACTTCTCATCCATCAACCCTTCTCCTCATTCCTCATCCCTCAGTCATACCCACACATTTTCAGTTTTGTGCAACACACCTTCACACTGATTGGTTGGCAACAGCCAATCAGAGTTATGAGAGAGGCCTGCATTAAATTTCACTGAAAATCAACCATCTCATTGCATGTGCTGGGTAAAGATGGAGGAGAGGAAATGCAACTGTGTGTTTGTTTCCAGTGAATTCAAGGCTGCACAAAAAGATGCACTGCTAAAACACTCGAACAATGTACTAGGGGGGTCTCTGCAAAGAGTGGTTTCAACCTTTTTCGTGATAGAATATTGATGACACAGACTACCAACAAACATCCCACTAATACTGGAACCTAGTTAAGCCTGGGAGATTTGTATCATCATGTACTACAGGTCGAGAGGACATTATCAATCCTAGGCGCATGTGAAGAGCACAGTGAGCAATGGAATCTTATCTTCTGCCTCCAGTCCAATGGGTGTAAGCATTGACAGGCTGACATTTAAGTAATCCTTTGAAACAGACACTGCGTTCCATTGTTTTGCACGGGAAAACATTTTAATACACATCAGCACTGTCGATGAAATGCTTGAAGCTGGTCAGCCCACTAGAATGCTCCTTTTGTGGGTCATACTTATTGCTACAGGCTTATAAATGGGTCATTTTTTCTGTTCCGGCATCCATCTAAAGTGCTGCGGGACTAGGGAAGGCTGCGTATTGTTGCTGAGAGGAAAGCCTAATCAGCCACAAAAAAAGTTGCGAAACAAACATTTTTCTACTTTTTTTTGACTGATTGGGCTTTGTTTTAGCAAAATTAAAGAAAGTTATCCAGGCAGCAGCATGGATATAGGTTGCTTCTGAAGAGATTATGGGTCTGATCTAGAACTTGGTGGACGAGTTACTCAGCCACAACGGTGACGGATTTCCTGTCCGCTGAAATATAAATCCCATCACTGTTTTGGTGGAGTAACTCCTCTGCCAAGTTCTAAATCAAGCCCTAAGGGAGCACCCTGGAAGAAAGGATCTGTTGTTTCCGTTCTCTTCAGGAAATAAGTCCTGCTCCCCGTTTATGTGAGGGGGAATATTAATAGTTCTTTTGCTCCTACCTGCAGGGCAACAATAGCTGTTAATTATTTTAGTCTCATTATGGCACCTTGTCTGTAGTTCAAGCACAAAATTACTAGCAGTTATTTCCCACATTCGAGGAAAATAAAGCTTAATTAACCATGAAACCCTGTAGATGATGCCAAAGGTAAGGAATTACTGAGCTACACAATCAGCACTGAGTGCTGCCCTCAATGTCTGCTGAAGGGCACAAAAGGTACAACTTAAGTAGGTGGGCTGTTAAGCATAAGCAGTTCACAATGACATCACATTGAGTGACGACACAGAAAAAGATGACACAGAGGTTGATGTCACAACCCTACAAACTTTGCAATACATACTTTTCGGTTTAAATTACTACCTCTCGCAGTTTGGAACAGTGAAGAAATATACACACCTGCCATGCATTCGAACATAAAAGGATGAATGAATGAACGAATGAGCGTTTGAATTATTCAATCAAGAGATTGCTTTTAGGAGCTATATTCTATCAGGCAGTGGCCATTTGTATTTCAACCTCTTCCAGATGATATCAGGAAGTTATTTGTGATACACTAAAATGTGACATAGTGCATAATATTTATAATCATATTATTATTTAGCACTATAAAAAAAGCTAAAAGTTAAAAGATCTTTTTAGTTTAAATTATTACTTTGTGTAAACCACATGTATGTATGTTTTCCAGCTATGAAGGAATAATGCTGTCAGGGTAAAAATGTTATTTGAGTACAGTTGTTTGTGACAGCATACAACAATTGTAGAAATTAACCTCCTTGGTAGCTGCATTTAAGGTGAAGCCACAGGAAGGTGGGGCCGTGGCCATGCAAGATTGCTGACAGGACGTGCCCTAGAGGGAGCTCCGACTCCCTGCTGAAAAACCTTCACTATCCTGCCTCACAATGCACCTACTTGTGCTGTCTGCCTGCAACACTTTCTTTCCACACTTGTTGCCTTCTGGTGTGGAGTGATCTTGCGAGCTCCCTTTGAGGAGCCAGCACTGGGGTGCATTTCACGACCTGCCATTCATGCCGGCTTGGGCTTGATGATGCTGCTGCACCCTGATTTGATGATCAAATCTGCTGGGGGTCTCCTACGTAGACTTGTGGTGGTCCTGTCTGGATCACATGGTGCTGTTGGCTGCAGGCCCTGCTAGCAGCTGGAGGACATAAGCCAATGGGCTGGAGTGGGTCCCGGTGGCCCATGGTCAGATTGAGGACTTGCTACACCTTGTCTGCAGGATACACTGACCTGCTCAAACTCCCCTTCATGGTGACGTGAGCAGGGGTGCGCAGAGAGGCAGAGGCCAAAGGACAGTGTTGAGGACCTTGTCTGGGGGGCCAATGGGTGTGATGTGTCCTTGTTGTGGGCCTTCGTATGCAGTGAGGCCTGTGCTGGTGCCGAGGCAGGATGTAGCCGGTACTCACCTGGAGGAACTGTAGTGACAGTGTTAGGGCCTGTGAAATTCTACCCTGAGGTGGTGTGATGCTGGACCCTGGTTTTGGTGGTGAGGCAGCGCAGAGGGGGGCCTGAGGAGGATGATGGAGGGTGCCCCTGATGGACAGGCCTGCTCATCTGATCGGTATTGGGCATACAGAGGGTCACTAGTGGGGCCTTGAGGTGGACAGTGACAGGATGGAGTAGTTGGTGCTATTGCTAGAGCTGAGTACATCGCAGATGCTGACGCCTGGTAGGTCTGCCTTCAGAGTGACAGGCGCGGAGTGCCCGGGGGGTATGTAGGCTCTGGGTCAACCTGGGAGCTCATTCTGTGAGTGCAGGCCCTGGCTCATTGATCAACAGGGGGCACCTGAATAGTTGGTGTTGGCTGGATCCTGGCCAGAGTGGACAGCAGTGGAGAGCTGCACAGACCACCTCTTCCTCATTCCTTGTTACTTCACTTTCACCAACTTGTGTTGTTGAGGGGCGGACAGTGCATTGGTACTGTGGCAGAGGGCTGCATGTTTGGTTTGTGGGCTCCCCGCACCTTATCTGTTGCTACCTTCCTTGAAGCTCACTATCCTCCTGCCTGCATTGGCCTGTGGTTGGCCCCAGCACACCTGGTACTTTTGCTGTGGACACCTGAACTGTGGTCACCTACCCTGGCTCCTTGAGCTACTACTCCCTGTCAGCGTCTCCCACCTATTCATACAAATTTGGGGGGACTCTTTGTATTGCACTGTGTTGGGTGCTTAACACAGAACAATTGCCCTTCCTCAAACGGAATATGGGCAAGGATTGCAGCAGTGGAATACTATCACACAATATACTATACCCCGTCAAGCCATCCACAGACTAACTCATCAGGAGTGCCTGGGCACTCTGGAGCATTCCCTGAAGTGTCAGGAGGAGCCTTTCTGTTTTACCCTTTTGATAGTGATAGAGCAGCTTATGAGGGCCTAATTGTGTGGGTTTCCATTTAGGTGAACTTGCTGCGAGCCGATCTTCACAAAGTGGGGAATAAGGACACAATATCACTTACTTGTAGACAGAGGGTGCATCATCTTAAACAACCAGGTGTGGTCTCTGGTGCTCTGGAGAATCGGGTTAAGGATGCTGAGAGATGATCACACTGGAACAATATGCACCTGTTGGGCTTCTCAGAGAGCATATAGGGTCAGTAAGTGGAGCGATTCTTGGAGAATTGGGTGATGCATACACATTATGCCCTAGAGACTTGTCTGAATTTTTTTTTATAGAAAGGGCGCATAGGGTGCTGGAACCTGTTCCCTGTTCCTCCCTCAGGTGCCCCACTGATAGCCTTCATCAGTAGGATACTGAATTACAGGGATAGAAAAACAATCTTGAGAGCTGCCAGAAAGGCATCAATTCTACAGTTTGATAATTGCAGCATTGTAATTTACTTTGACTATGCCCGGAAGATCAAGGAGTGGCACAAATCTTTCCTGGAGGTGAAAAGGAGGTTGCATGCCATGGACCTCAAGCACATTCTCCTTTATCTGGCCAAAGCAGCAAGGAAGTCTCATTTTGTTCAACATCCTGAAGAAGTTTGGCCGTGGTAGGACATGTTGGATGGACTCCCGGTGCGCCCCTTGAGTGATGGAGACCCCTACCCCTTCCATGCCCTTGGTGGGTGCAGGCACGCCCGGTCAAGGGGCAGAGGCCATCCGGCGGTGGGGGGGGCGGTGGGTCACCAGATGCATTGTGGTCAGACGCTACCACTGCTGAGACCCTGCAGGTACCAGAGATTCTGTTCGATGGGATGACACCTGATGGTGAGGAATCCAATATTCCTTCTCAATGTTGTTGCTGGTAATGTGCCTCCTTAAAGGGTATTTGCTATTTTTCTGCCTTTAGGGGGGACTCCTTGCTGGCTACTCTCACCAAAGAAGGAGGATGGTCTTGATAGCTGCCATTGACCGGGGGTTGGCTGTGGAGGAGTGTTTGCCACCTGTACCATTTTGGAGTCATCTGTGTGGCTCTGTACCTGCCATTGAAGGGGAATTCTATTTATCTTCACATGACCCTCCCCCTGCTGTGGTTCTGAACAATGCATATTGGGCAGATGACAGATTTACAGCAGAAATGTTCTGTTTGGGATGTTTCCTTTATTTCTGTATGTGCAAAGTGTTTTGTGTAGGATGAATCGTTGAGTGGGTCTTTCCTATGTTGATTTGACCTTGGGGGGGGGGTTAGGTTGCGGTGGCACATTGATTTTTTGGGGCTTTGTATGATGCTGTGGGCTAGTCCTACTTGTCTAGGGGTGGCGGAGTACATTATTTATGTGTTTTGTTAACCTTTTGGTTTGTTGTCACAGGGAGGGTGCCTCGGTCTCCATGCACACTTTAAAAAAAATGGTAAGCTTGGAACATGTGGTCTTATTTCCTGGAATGTATGGGGCTGGGCTCTTATAAGAAACGTTATAGGGTTCTCTCCTTTCTTAAGAAGACTCATCACTTGGATCTGGAGCCTACTAAGTTGGTCAAGAAATGGAGGGAACATGTTTATTATGCTGACTACTCATTTTTCTCACAGGGAGTCCTCCTTTGGTTAGCACCAGGGGTTATTTTTGTCCTTTCTTACATGGAGGCAAATATAGATGGTCATTACCTGCTGAAACAGGGCAGATTTGAAGGGGTGGAAGTCACCATTGTCAATACGTATGGGCCCAACATTGTCAAAGGAAGGTTTTATCTGAAGGTGTGGGATCCTTTTACCAGCATTGGACTGTCGAGTCCTCTGGGCTGATGACTTTAACTGCATCCCAGATTGTGATCTTGATAGGCACTCCCACGTCATTATACTAAGACACTTCAAGGAGGTCACTGCTCACTTGGGGCACTGTGATATCTGGAGGGCTACTCATCTTGCCTAAAAGGAATATGCTTGTTACTCCCTGACACATAAGATTTATTGTAGACTAGATTGTATTTCACTGTCTGCATCACTGGGAACAAGTGTCCTAGTAGAGGCATACTTGTACCGCTACTTGTTTGATCATGCCCTTGTCCACTATGAGGTTGAATGGGAGAGCAGTGCTTGGTCACCTTTGACCTGGAGCCTATCTCCTATCATATTGCTAGGTTCTCCATAGGGAGGGGGACGGCTTTGGCCGTTTTTGGCCTGGATTCTTCGTTGGGAGGTTCCCCACCCCCCTATTCTCCATTTTAAGTCCCCTCCAGAGATGGCAAGTTTACACGCAGGAGGATATTGTGGTCGTCCTCAAGTCATATCTGGGACAGGTTTATCATAATCCACACGTGCTGGGACTAGAGCGCATAACTGCCTTTCTGGCTTACTAGCTGCTACGCAGCTAGGGGAGGCTGCTGTCCTGGACCATAGGCTATCTCATCTTTGAAGCGATCCGGACAGCACTTAGGCAATTGCCCAAGGGGGAAGCACCAGGTAGTAATGGTTTCCCTGCCTAATTCTACCAGGCTTTTACCCCCCATTCTTACCCAACATTTACTAGAGGTGTATTTGAAGGCCAAGGACTCTGAAGTGCTTCCTTTGTCCCTTCGGGAAGGCTGCATCTCTATGATGCTGGTGCCTGGTTCCAATGTCTCTGACCTGTCCACCTATAGACCACTTACAGTGATCAATATAGATATGCAAGTGCTTTCCAAGGCCCTGTCCCTTTGGTTACACCTGGTGATTTTGCAGTTAATTCACAAAGATCAGTGTGGATTTATACCCGGCCATAGTACCTCCATGAACTTACGGCGGCTAATGCATGTCCTGCATGAGGTGGAGAGTAGAGAGGAAGAGCTTGCTGTTGTCTCCATTGACACAGTTAACTGTCAGGTTGTCCTTTGTCACTGTTTCTTTTTGCTATTGCCCTGGAGCCCCTGGCCATTCAGATCTGACAGGATATGTCTAGATGGGGGATCAGGGTGGGGAGCGTTATTCACCTAGTATCCTTATATGTTGATCCTTATATATCTCTCAGCCCCTAGATAATCCCTCTCTCTCCTGCTGAGCTACCTGGATGCCTTTGGGGAGCTGCTGGGCCTTAAGATTAATCACAAAGAATTGTTGGTGTTTCATCTAGGGATGCTGGCTGCCCGTGACCTGGACTCATTGCCTGAATTGCCTGTCTGTTGGGAGACTGATGGGTGCCTGGGGGTGATGGTAGCCCACATTACACACAAATGCCTACGATATAATATTAGGAGGGTCACTGGGGGCCTCTGGTCATCCATGCAGTTTAGAAATTCCCTCCCCCTTTCACTCATGGGCCAGATGGCCATCTCCAAGATGCTATTTTTGCCACAATATCTACACACTATGCAACACTTGTTTGACTTTCTTCCTTGAGCTGTGTTTATGGAGGTTGCATTCCCTCCTCTCCTAGCTGATCTGGGTGGGGGGACATAGTAGAGTGGAAAGCGACTTTCTGTTCCAGCCACTGGAGGAGAGGGGGGCTAGCAGTTGACAATTTGGAGCAATATTACCTGGCCTCCCAGATCCAAGATGCTGCACATTGGCTTATGGAGGGGGGTATCTTGGACAAGTCCTTTCTAGACAACATGACAAGGGGCATGCCTTTCTTCAGTTTCTGCTGGAAAGGGGATAGGATGATACTTTGGTGCCATACCATATTAAAGACACAGCTTTCTTGTGGGAGCGGACCATCACAGTGGTTTGGGGATGGGTCCCTTTTGTCGGGCAATTCATTTTCTGGTACTTGCCAGCATTCCGTGTGCTGGTGGAGTACATGGATGTGTCTGCCTGGTGGGAGGGTGGTTGTGAGTTGCTGACGGTCTTGTTCCCCAATTATGACTTTATTACGTTTGAAGTGGCACAGCTCAGTTTTTTTCTAGGGCAGTTCCTGCAAGATGCTAGTTTTACAGCTATAGTCAGGGATATATGTCCCTCCTTCCTCGTCGATCCATGAACATTGCTTACTTTTTGTTTTTTTGGTAATTAGTAGGGGGGCCACCACTTGGTCTTTCCTATACAAAGCCATGACAGCTGATCGATCATGCACTACATTCCATGCCCATCCCACATGGGACACTGACCTGGGGACATGTATCAATGTACGATGAGCAAAAATGTGCCCATTGGTGAAGTCCATAGCAAGCAATTCCAGGTCTAAGCTCTCACATTTTCATTTCTTACACCACACATGTGCTCTTCCACAAAATGGACTCTAGTACGTCCAGGGATATCTTAAGGATTTTAGGGGCACTGGGCCTAACAAATTTTGGGGGCCCATTTTTAGAACAGCTTTCAATTTATGATCTATTATTCTACTATTTCATCTTTTTCATGCCCTCTTGGGCACAGGCACACTCGTCCAAACTCCAAATATGTTTACATCTAATATTTGGGGATTGTGATGTGTTTTCAATAATATAAAAAAGAAGCAGCTCACTAATACTACTGCAAATAATCTTTGTGACATCTTCCCATTTCTCGTATATCATGTCCTGTTTTGATCTAAAAACAAAAATCTTTTTATGGATGTTGCATGAAACATAAACATAACTTTTCTCTGCAAAATGCCCAGGTTAACAATACATGAAAGGAAAACAGTATTTAAAACAATCTGTTTAAGAATTATTCAAGATCATCAGAGCAAGACTCTCTGCCATACAGAGCTGTCTCTATCCGGGGCACCCCCTGAAAAGCTGGGGCCCTGTGCCAGAGCCCACTTAGCCCATCTCTGAGTAGGTTGGTTTGTTGTCCCAGATGCCAGGTCCCCGTGACCTCTTTCTTATATCAACATGGACTTGCCCACTTATGCAGACATTCTGGATGAGTGTGGTGGCTTGGATAAGGGCAGTGGTGTGAATACCCTTTTATTGCAGACCCTACCGTTGTCTGTTAGTTGACATCTGTAGAAGCTAGCTCTTTATTATATACCAAAATGAGGTATAGTGTGCACAGAGTCCAGTGGATCCCCGAAGGCTTAACAGAGGCTAAAGTAGATAATACTAATGCTCTCTTTTGTGGTAGAGTGGCTTATCAGATGGTAGTGCAAAGAATTTGTTGTACACACACAGTCGCCTTTTTGTAACAGGAGTCCTGAAGCTGCAGATAAGCCGGTAGGACTGGGGCCAAGTCACTTGCCGCCTGGAGTCTTTGCTGGGGTGAGTTCTTCTTCTTCTTCTTCTTTTTTGGGGCCTTTGAGGCTCACCGTAAATGTTGCAGTTCCTGCAGGGGGAGGTGTGAAGCACCTCCACCCAGAGCAGGCTTTGTTCTTGACCCCAGAGAGCACAAAGGCTCTCACACCATGGGGTCAGAAACTTGTCTTAGTGGCAGGCTGGCATAGACTTGTCAGCTTTACACTAAAGGGTTGGGTAAAATACAGGGGGCTTCTCTAAGATGCCCTCTGTGTGCATTTTTCAATAAATCCAACATTGGCATCAGTGTGGGTTTATGGAGCTGAGAAGGTTGATACAAAACCTCCCTGTCTTCAGTGAAGCCATCATGGAGCTGTGGAGTTTGTAATGACAAACTCCCAGCCCATGTACTCAATATAGCCACAAAGCACTTACAATGTCTAAGAATGGACTTAGACACTGTAGGGGCATATTGCTCATGCATCTACGCCTTAACCTGAGGTATAGTGCACCCTGCCTTAGTTCTGTAATGAATTCTATAGGCGTGACTTACCTATGCCACAGGCAGTGGTTTGTGGGCATGGCATCCAGGAAGGGATGCCATGTCGACTTTACCTTTTGCTCCCAACCAACACACAATTTGCCATGGCAGTGTGCATGTGCTTGGTGATGGATCCTTTAGGGTGGCATAGTATATGCTGCAACCCTTAGGGACTCTCTCTGGCCATAGGGCCCTTGGTACCACTGGTACCTTTTACAAAGGTCTTATCTGTGTGCCAGAAGGGTGTCAGTTGTGGAAACAATAATACAGTTTTAGGGAAAGAACACAGGGGCC
Source organism: Pleurodeles waltl (assembly GCF_031143425.1). Lineage (NCBI taxonomy): Eukaryota > Metazoa > Chordata > Amphibia > Caudata > Salamandridae > Pleurodeles > Pleurodeles waltl. The sequence goes on along the minus strand of NC_090437.1, from coordinate 514,351,979 downwards.
TGGTTTGCAGGATCCCAGCACGCACTCAAGTTAGCATTGAATATCAGGGGAAAAGTGGAGAGGTACTGCAACAAAGGGCCAGTTTCCTACAACATCAATCGGAAGAAAGATATGAAAATGGAGTTTAAATTCTTGCATTTGTTGCTGGTACTGGCTAAACACTAGGTGGCGATCATCCGGATTGTTCAGACGGGTCCCAGTGTGGAACGCCGGGTGGTGGATGTGAATGAATGGGCAGTGGCAGTGGCAGAAGAGGTGTGACTGAAACAGTGTAGACATGGCAATAAGGTGGGGGGATGATCTGTGGGTTTGGGAGGAACTCCTGGCCATCTTCATGGACCCCAAGGGTTTCCGAATGCACTCCCCAATGGATTAAGAGTACTCTGCAGCCACAGTAGATGACTGTGTTTCTGTGGGGTACGGTGTTGCCCTGTTGAGTGTCCCTGGGTTGACTAGGCTCCACATCCTGTGTTTTTGAAGGAAATCAATAGGGGTGTAATGCAGTTTAGATGTGCTTATAGTGAACCAACTGATTCTCTCTGTGACATGATTTATTACTGCTATAGTTGATATGCCAGCTTATGTTATTTAAAAAGAAATCAATAAAAAATGTATTTAAAAGAAATGAAGCCACAGCCTGGTTTACAATATAAGGAACACCTCCTGTTCTCTCCCTTCTTCGTTCTGTGGGCAGTATAAAATACAAAACAAGCATCTGGCAAAGCCAACAAGTCTGGCTTGTATGTGTGCCTGTGATACAGAAAATGGGAAAACATTCTAAACAACGCGGCCTAAGCCACACAAATGTTTACCACGCAAACAAAACAATGCTTGCCTAAACCACGACTGCCTTTTTATCTCCTTTAACCACGCATGTGCCTAAACCCCGCATATGTGTGGTTAAGGCAGAGATAATGCAGAGAGCGGTTTAGTGGTGCAGAGAGGAGAGGAGGAAGGATTGGGGGAGGATGAAGTGAGTTAAGTGGGGCAGGGTTAGGGGGGTAGTTTTTAGGGGTGGGTGGATTTAGGGCTTAGTGTGGATGAGGGCTTGTGGTAGTTGATTTTGTTTGGGGTGGGGTGCGGGGTTGTAGTTTATTTTTTAGGGCTTAGGGTTGGTGAGGGTGGTTGTAGTTTGTTTTTTGGGGCTTAGAGTGGGTGGGGGGTCTGGGTGGTTTACGTTTTTGGGGTGGGGGTCAGGTTAGTTTATTTTTTAGAGGCAGGGAAGCTTTAAGGAAGGGCGGGAGATGGGCGAAGAGGAGGAAGGATCAGGAGAAGATGCAGTGAGGTAAGAGGGGCTGGGGCAGGGTTTGGGGGTTAGTTTGTAGCGGTGGGGGAGGATTTACGGCTTAGGGTGGGTAGGGGGCTGGTGTAGTTTATTTTTTAGGAGTGGTGGGAAGGTCAGGGTACTTTATTTTTTAGTGCTTAGGGTGGGTGGGGATAGTTTAATTTTTAGGGTTGGTGAGGTGGTCAGGGTAGTTTATTTTTTAAGGCTTAGGGTGGGTGTGGGAATCTGGTAGTTTTGTTATTAAGTGTGCGGGAAGGTTTTAGAACTCAGGGTGGGTGGGGGTTGTCAGGGTAGATTAGAGGTGGGGGAGGTTTTAGGGCTCTTCAGGGTATTTTTTTTTTATGTAAACAGAGGCCAGGGTTTTTGGGGGAGGTTTTTAGGGGAGGGGGGTTGTATAACGCAACCATGTATGCCGTTTACACATATTCCTTTACTAAGCATACTTTACAACAAAATTTATTGTAAAGGCATGCATGGTAAAGGCATGCATGGAAAAGATGCAGTCATGGTTCCTACCGCGTTGATTCTGGCATACGTGGTTGTGTCATACAACCCACAAAATTGTCATATGGTAGTGCTACTATTCCATGCATGTAAAATTAAGTCAAAATGACTGTGACCCGCATCACCCATGACACAATAGTCCACATGCAAGAGCATACATAAACAATACGTCACTATCTTCTACTCTTTGTGTGAATGTCATTAGCCCTGACAGCAGGCAGCTACAGCCTATCCAGATGTCAGAAAATAACAATACATTGCAACATTCATAATTGCCAAGACATGGGTCCATCAAACCCATTTAAATTATTACCATAATAACTTTCATATTGTTCTGCAGGACCCTGTGGGAATTCGAGAATTCTTTCTGTCAGAATAGACACACGTCAGTTCTACACCTCCAAGAGTGTTGTATCATCCCAGAAAACTGTCTCACGCCCATCAATTGATCCATGATTTTCACCAGACACTTCTTAAAAGCAAAAGAGTGCATGAGAAACATGTTACAGACAAAGTGGGAAGGTAAATGCACAAAAAAACAAAAAAATGCATTATCTTATTTGAGTTACTAAGTACAGTACAGGTGCATGGGTAGTTTAGGGGAAAGGCCGATTTGCACTGGAGAACCATACTTGCTCTGCTACATGAAATGTGCTAAACTGAACATGTGTCGTTCATACTAGTTTACCTTTGCAGTTCTCATTGGAGAAGGTTTCTGGGTGAGTAAACTACATAAACGAAATTGTGCTTCGGGAGATGGGATATTTCTTCTCATGGTTTGGCCCTTGTGTGGTGAGCTAGTCCTACTTTATGTCTGAGGAGGTTCCTAAAAAGTGGTGCTTATTTAATTAGTAGGGTCCCTGATCCTGTACATGATTGCAGAAAATCTATGAAGCACATCCAGCGAGCAGTGCTTGCTTAAAGATTTGTGGGGCCCGCCAAGATATATTGAACAACTTTGAATTTATTACCATTTTAAGCTCATTCAAGACCTTGTGATGCTAAACAGTATTGAATTATATGTTTAACCTTCACAAACGGGGCACAAAAAAAGAAAAAAAGCTCAACCTGTCTGGTGTCTGCCAGCCAAATGGACCCAAAAGAGAGCTTGGACAAGCAATTATGAAATGTTGCATTTTGAGTTTAGATCTAGATTTTTTTTACTGCCAATAGCAACATATTATGTGGAATTCAGAGTCTAACCAGCATGTTACTGCCATTGTAAGAAAAACATCCTTAATCCTTAGTGTGACTTACATGTTTAGTGGACTATTGTATGATATTAAAATAAGGCATATCCACATAGTGCCTGAAATTGTTGCTTTGGTTGCCTGATGTTTGTAACCACTACAATGTCCCCGGTAACTGCTTGTGTTCTTGCTGCAACAGTGAAAATCAAATTGCTGCTTTTATCATTTTTTCTATTTAATTGATTAAAATATGATGATTTTCTCTTTAAAATCTCTATTCCACTGTCTTGTCCCTCTTTTCCACATCTCCCTCTTCTCCGGTTAACACAGTTAACTGTGACCCTTATGAGTAAGAGAAATAAGACCGGGCATGATACAGGAGAACAAAAGAGACATAAAGACAACAGATATGAGAGACGTGAAGTTGGCGATAGAGATAGAGATAATGTAAAAACCTATCCAATAAATCGAGATTCTCATGAAAAGAAACTTAAGGGGAGCTAAAGTGTGGTCCAAAAGGTTCAAAGCTTCATACTAGCAAACACTGTGTCTGTACTATGTGGTGGATTTAGGTTCCATTACAGTGGACATACATGTGGTTTCAAATTTTTAATTTCAAACTAAAATATGTGACACAAACTATGATAGGTACAGTTTTTACTTATTCCTATGTTTGTTTTGCTTGGCAAATGGTTTTAAATGTTTTTAATGTTTATAAACAAAGCCTGTATGAACAAATGAAGAGTTTCCGACAATATATGTCCAACAGGTTCCGTCAGACAAAATACAAAAGTATGAACCCCAAAATATTCAAATGATGCAGTCCCTCGACAATTATGTCATTACTGGTATGTTCCCTCACAATTTCCAACCTCCCCATCCAGGGTGCCTTCATAATAATAAAAGGATAGCTAACAAAAGTAATGCCTAAAAAACATCATAAACTGGCTAAAGATGGATGTATTCCAGTGTTGGTATCTTGTATTTGACTAAATGTAGTGGCACCTACCATTTGTTCTGCTGTGAAACTGTAGCATCTAGCCTATTAGAAAGTACCTTGTGGAAGCCTAGCTTTGTTATGTTTTCATGTCCCTTAGAATGCACCCTATTCAAACACATGCAGAGGGACACCAAGCTCATGTTTATGGGATTTATGACACAAGGCAGCACAGCAAGTCACCTTCCTGCAATGTCCTTCATCACAGGGAACGGGTAGGAATGCACCATATTTATCCAATACAGTGCATTCCTGTCCTTTCCCCCATGCTGGTACCATTTTGGCAGCATTGCGCCATCGCAGGCACCCTTGCGCTATAGTGCAAGGGTGTCTGTGTTGCACGCAGGATTGTTTTAATGCAGAAAAAGACACCTTCCTGCACAAAATCAATCCTGAGAGGCTTGTACCTCTTTCTATGCATGCTGCAGAATACAGCGCACACAGAAAGAGGAAAAACTGATGAGAAATAAACATATTTCTCCCTGTTATATCTCCCCTGTATCGTTTTGGTGCATTCCTAGGCTTACAAGTTCTTGTAAATCTGGGAATGTGTCAAAATCCATAGATGTTGCTTGGGAACACCCATGCAACACCCATGGAAATTGTACGGTGGCATAAGTAATTCTAAATCAAGTATTGTATTCTCTTTTTTTTCTTATAGTTGTTTTTTGTCTATGCCGACTGAGACTGTATGCACTATTTAAACAAGAAAGACTCTTGGCATTTAGGAAGTATCTGTTGTTTATAGTTGTTTTGCTTTATGGCTGTTGCCGCAGGGACTTCTTAAATAATAACTACGTATGTAAATCAGGAGAGGTGGCATGTATAATAATTCTTTGCTTTCTGCACCAGTCCCCATTAACTGGTGGAGCCCTAGATGGTTGCTTAGTATCACCGGTCTCTTTAACAGTGTTTGTTCCTGAGCCTTGCTGTAGCAATTTTGGACCTGACTTAGAGATGAGTGATAATGTAAAAGCTGCAAGCTTCTGGAGCATCTTCTAAATCCAGGGAAAATTCCTCTGGCGAAATTTCCTCCACCGTAGGGAAAGTATGGGGGGAGGCGGGGTCACAGTGTTGTATTTCCAATAGCTCGGCCACTCGGTGGTAACAGGGCCCTTGTCACGTGTATGATGCCCTACACAAATGCTGCAACGTAATATAACCAAAAAACGCCTCTCATACCTTTAGATATGAATGCTGTATTTTTATTTGGGCAGTAGTTTATGCTTTTAGGGAATAAGCAAATGTAAAGTTTCCCCTTTAGACTAAACTCCACATTGTGCCTGTAAATAATAAGGGCCATATAACAGGCAGTGAGCACAAGAAGGGTTAATTTAAGGCCTGGCCTCAGCCACAATTTGGGCTGAAAGGTATCTTAAATTATTGAAAAGCTGGAGTAGCCGTATGATACCACCGTAGTCAGCAGTTCATGGTGGTCACTGAAACTTTAAAAGAAAGTGCTGCTTTTCACTGAAAATGTAGCAGCATTTGTTGACATGTTTAAAGAAATAAAGTAAACACAAGATATACCAAAACAATAAAAACTGAATGCAACATAACAGAAACACAACAAAAAAGACACAAAAACAGAACACCACAAGAAAACAATGCAATAGAAAACAAAAACAGCAGAACGAAAAACAATCCAACACATTACCAATACAATATACATAAATCTGTACAAATATTCTTGTTGCCTATTACTACCAACATCGTCCTACTTTCATATTACAGTGGTAAAAGTTGTTTGTACCAAGCCCTGCCTTACTTAGCAATAGAGACACGTTAAAATACCAGACAAAACCATGAACGTCAATTCACCAAAATGCTAGGGTTAATGGAAGTGACATCACACGACCTTTGACCTTCAGACACACACATGCATCATTCACTATTAGTGTAACAAAAACGGTAGACAGAAAGAGTGGAGTCCCAACCGACGTCCACAAGGGCGAGCTGCTACTGTGTTTCTGGCACTGATTTTGCCACCTCTGAGGCCGGGGTCGCAAAAACAGTGCAAGGGATCGCAACTTTGACCCCTAAATGACGTCCAAGGACAAAACTGTTATGAGATACTACCATAACAGTGCATTTTCCTGTGAAGTGCGCGGGATTTATTGTCCCTGCGTCTTCTATTCACGTTGCCAACGAAATGAAGCAAAGTGGTGTTTTTTTATCTGACAAAAATTTAGAATGGGACTAATTTAATTTACGGTTCTCAAACCTTTCTTTTCGCTCCACTGTGTGTCCTAATTTGGATATGTTTAAAAAACAAAACAAAAAAAACAGCATCAAATATTTGCAAGAAAGAACGTCTTTCAAGTGAACCCTGTTCGGGTAACGGTGCTTCTAAAAGAAAGGGTTGGTATGCAGGGCAGAAGGAGGAATAACATTTAAAGGGACCTGCGCCCCGGGCGGCACTTTCTGTTAATGAACTCCATTCTGATTTGGTCCTGTTCTGCGGAGACAAGCCATGGGTAATATTCAATATATCCGTATCATCGTACACACGAATGAGAAATTGTAACACAAAGAGGGGGATAGGAGAACGGGAGAGCAGAGGAAGCGATAACATTTCTTGGTCTGCCAGTCCTGAACCGCCTCTTCCCTCGCCCCTTGGTTCCACTGAAATGTACATCAAACTACTGACATCTGCTGGCTCCAACGAGAAATGACATCCTGACATTGCGAAACAAGTGCACTCTAATTTCTGTAACCTATTTAAATTCCAAAAGAGTGAACATTTCTGGTGCTGGTCTCACACGTTAACATCGACGATTTAGAGTGGGCTTTACAGAGAACATTCATAGTCTTTCGAGAAGATATTAAACATGTATTGACAATTTATCATAACTTCTATTTAGATTGCAGCTGTTTGCTAAAGACATCTTCCGGACATTCAGAAAGTTGACCTAGTAATGCATTCTGCCCATTGCTTGCCATTAGCTTTGTAACTCGCATTTTTTTGCTTTCACTAAGCTGCCTTTATTTGTTTTAGGCTGTCCAGCTTGAGTTTGACCCATCCCTTGCCAAAGCCCCAAAACCCCCGCAGAGCAGAGGGGGGGGGGAGAGGCTGAGCTCCAGGGCCCCCCTCTGCACAGTACCTTGGCTTAAGAGCTACTGAGTGAGTTCAGAGGGGCAAACAGGCCTGTAAATATTGTTCTTATCTTGTCACATTTGGGGTGCATTCGAAGACCAAGCTCAAATGTCAGACCCTGTCTTACAAAGGCGCTTGTTTACTTCTCGTTCTCTGAGTTCAAAATGAGAGGATTTATGTGGCAATCTTACTGGACTGGGGGTAGAGAAGTTTTTTTCTGGCAAAGGACAACATTTTAAATGAACTCTGTAAGTATTCCAGAATATATCAAAATTAGGACCACAAATAAAGCAAATGAAGTGTGTTGGAAACAAATACTTAAATATGATCAAAATAAATCATTACTCTACGTGATGCAATTTCCACACTTTTTCATCTCTGCACTTTATAACTTTATTAGTAAAACTGTATGTCTGTGCAAATGTAATGGTCATTTCAATTGAAAATGTGTTGTTTGTAGCGGCAGTGTGCTACTACATCATGAATATTCCACTGTATGCCACTCCACTTTGCACCACTCCACCACTTTACACCACCCCACGGCACTGCAGTCTGCACCACTCCACTCAATGCCACTGCCCTCTACACCACTTCATGCTATGCCTCTCCACTTTATCCTGTGCCACTCTACTCTACACCACTGCACTTTTTCCCACTGCAATCTACACCACTCTAGTCTAGGCCACATCAATCTACTCTGCTCAACTCTACTCTATGCCGCTGTACTCTACGACACTCTGCAACACTGCACTCTAAGGCACTGCACTCTGCCAATACACTCTATGAAAAGCACTATACTGTGTAACACTGAACTCTATGCCCCTAAACTCCACCCAATCCACTGTATGCCACTCTAATCTATTCTGCACCACTGCACTCTATGCCACTGCACTCTACACCACTTTACGCCATTACATTGTATGCCACTCTATGCAACTGTCCGCCACCCTGCACCTCTCCACTCTATGCCACTTCACTCTACTCTCAAACAATCTATGGTATGCCACAGGACTCTAGTCCACTGCACTTCATGCCACTAACCACTGCACTGTATGTCAATGAACTCTCTACAACTGCACTCTGTCAAGGTACTCTACGCCACTGCACTCTACATTACTGTACTCTATGCCACTACTCTCTACACCACTCTACTCCACTCTTCTCCACTCCACTCTTACACTCTACTCTGCAACACTGCACTCACTGCCACGGAACTCTACACCACTCTACGCTACATTACACTACTCTAGGCTACTCCACTCTATGCTACTGCACTCTAGGCCACCACACTGTATGGCACTCTAATCTGTAGCACTTTATTCTGTGTCAGTCTACTCTGCGCCACTTTAATCTGTGCCACTCCACTCTGAACCACTGCACTCTGCTGTGCACCACTCTAATCCATGCCACTGCATTCTGTGACACTGCATTCTGCGACACTGCCTTGTATGCTGCTCAATTCAATGCCACTGTACTCTATGCCACTGTACTCTGTAACAGTCTATGCTAATGCACTCTACACCAGTCCATTCCACTCTGTGCCACTCCAATGTATGCTATTCTACGCAACTCCACACTATGTCACTCCTTTACACAACATTCTGTCACTCCACTCTACAACACTCTACTCCACTCTTCTCCATTCCACTCTGCAACACTCCACACCACTCTCCACTATGCCACTAACTTTTAGCCATGTTGAACAGCACTCTCGCAGGTGTACAACATGGCTAAAACACATGAGCAAAGCCAATAGCTCTTCCATAGACAAGACCTATTGGCTTGGCCAATGCTTATTAATTTTCCCATTAATGAAAGCAAGCAAATAAAAAAGTACAAAACACCATTCAAAGGCATCTATTTCATTCAGAGCCACAGTTTTTTTTCTAAAAGTTGTTCTAAATATATGCATCTCACTCAGCACTATACAACTTCACAATGTCTTCAAGTGTCCCTTTATCTGCACGACAAAAGCACTGGAGCAGCGTAATCTTGGGCATACCCCTATCCGCATCATGCTCATACATTTATGAACTTATATGCAGCAGTTATATCCAAAGTGCTGTTTAACTCTATTAACATGTGTGGCACATTTAACTAAATTAATAAATTGTGACCACTATGACTGCTAGAGGTTTATACATAACTGCCTTAAGATAGGTGTCCCTTGCTGAGCAAAAACAATCCTGCTCGTAATGCAGCCATCCTTGCGTTATATGGCAAGGGTGCCTCTGTAGGCACTAGGCATCACACAGTACATCAGCTCGAGGAGAGAGCAGAAATGCTCTCTTCCTTTAATACAACGCAGCTCAGCAAGTTCCCTTGCTGCGCCACATGGCATAAAAAATAGTAAATATGCCCCAAAATATCTGCTCTGCCATTGTTGCATCTTGTTCAAGCAAGTTCCACAAAAGTGTAATATAGGAAAAAAAGGGACTTGCATAATGGGCCTTTACCCTTGTGATAAAGGTTTCAGGAATTGCAAGTTCAGATGATTGGATAAGATTCTAACCACATTGTGAGGATCCATAGAAAAATGACATAAATTCTAAAAGGCCACCCTGACAGCACATGGGTTCTTGATAGAATGAATTTGTACTCAGTTTATACACCAGAGAACTACTAGTAGTAAAAGACAATAGCATGGGCTCAACCTATAGTGGGATGTCTTTGGAAGAGAATAGCTTATGCCATTAGATTAAAAGAACTAATGCCTAAAACATGTCTGCTTAGATGCAGCAATATTTGTTCAGGTTCTTCAAGACTATTTAGCATTGATCGCCCTTAGATGTTCATATGAATGGAACCCCATTTCTACCAATTGTGGTGATTGTCCATGAGAACTCTTAAATAACTCTGTGGCAGATTTGGGTGAAACCACCACGTTAATGTACATCTGTTGGAGGACACCCTCCCCCACAAAGTTTTGTGTTTCATGGTGTTCCCTTTGGAACCTCTAAACCCGTTCAGCTTCCAATGATTGAGGTAATCATTGTAGGACTAGCCGCAGTAGTAGGAGTCACAGCCTATCAGAGTCGGCAATCCTGGCTCTGTATGTTCTAACGCTAGAAGAAGGACTTTAAGTTCAGCCAGCTGAGCTGTGCAGTCCGCTAGGGCCTCCATGTAGGTATTGTGAGGGTGGAAAACTCCATCCTTCATCACTCCACTCACAGCTGTGCAAGTGGCTAAATATTGATGTTTGGTACCTACAGCTGGTTGTGCTGAACCATCAGTATAAATGACAGCATGGTATCTGCGAAGTGGTAAGATATCTAGAGGAGCGGGGTACTCCTGTTCATATTGGAGATATTCTTGTGTCTGAAGTTTTGGATTAAAGATGTCAAGATCATTGGCGGTCAGCGAGGTAGCCCACTGAATCCAACGTGGATTTAGCGTTAGGAATGCTTGCTTTAGTGACAGCCTCTAAGGCTGGCACTTGGGTAACGACAATAATGCGTTTCCCTTGGGCAATTGGCCTCTCCTTAATGACAGCCATTTCAACTGCGGTCAGAATTTTTTCTGTAGGTGCAAAATGTTGTTCTGCATTAGAGTGTAAATGGGATTTATATGCTATGGGCACTGTGTCACCCACGTTAAAGGTGACATAAGTAAACCCAGTGGCACCAGCAGTTATTCTGATGACCAAATTTGTTTTGTTATCACGTGTGTGTAAGTGTTTGGCTTCTAAAATGTCCTGTTGCAATTCCCTAAGGATGCGTGTGTGTTCCACTGTTCAGTGTTTGCTAGAAAAATCTGGGCGTATTCATTTATAAAGTGGCTTGCTACGTTTTGCATAATCAGGAATGTATGTTCTGCCAAAATTAAAGAAGCCAAGTAGAGACTGTAGTTTCCTGAGCGTGTTAGGGAGGTGCAGTTGTGAACGTTTCTCTAGGAAGTGCAGGGCAAGGCTCGTCCCATTGTTTGATAGTTCATATCCCAGGAACAATACACTGAGAAAGGCTATCTTACTTTTCTTAAAGTTAAATTTGTAACTGAGGTCTGAAAATCCTAAAATGATCCTATCGACCCTGACAAGATGAATGGTGAGGTCGTTGTCTGTGAGATAGATGTCATCCACATAGGATAGCGCCTCAGGATCAAGATCATGTAAAATTGATGTCAAAGGGGCTGAGAACAGTCCTGGACTGTTCTTATAGCTTTGGGGCAAATGACAACGGCGTTTCTGTGAGCCAAATGAGAATGTACTCAGGTCCCGACCTTCTTGTGCTAAGTTTTGGCAGAAAAACGTGTTACATTTTGCGCACTATATTGTTAATAAGTGCTGTGCTGTGTGAATTTTGTATAGCATATGTGTGTGTCTGACTGTTTAAGTGTCTGTAATCTAAGACTATTCTGTAGGAATGATCAGGTTTTGCAACTAGCAATAACGGGTTATTCATTGCAGAGGCACATGGCTCAGTTACTCCCTGGTACTCGAACTGAGTGAGGATCTCCCTCACTGGAGCTTTAGCTTTGTGTTTAACAGGATATTGTGGCTGAGGTTGGGGTGTAGACCTGATAAGTATTACATGACAAGGAGAGTCCTTGTCCAAACCTACATGATTGCGGTATAATGCAGGAGCCTGCATTAAAGCCAAATCAACAGCGTAGGCTTGTTTTACTGTCTCCGGAACAAGATCAGAGAAAGAAGGCAAAATGACATCTTCCCCATGTGTGAGCTTTCGGATGTGCTCAGGTGGCCAGTCTCGTTTGGCCAATAGGATATCACAATTAAGTTAATCTCAGAATATCACTTTAATAGTGCACTCTATGTCTCCCTCAATTTGAATGTTTAAATCATAAACCCTATTGGGTGGGAGAACGCACCGTCTTCAGTCTCAACTGCAAAGAAATCGCTAGTTGCTGTTGCATCTAGATGATCTTTCAGACTCTGGTGACATATTTTGACCTCTGATGTGCTGTCTAACAGTGTCACTGCCCACGTCATGTTCTTCACCAATGCTCTCAAGTGTACTGGCATTTTTAATTGACAGTGCTGCCATCTTTTTCTTTGTAAACTGTGGCTTTTGTTGTGGGGACTTACCTTTTTTTTCTTGTCTGAAGACTGTGGTGAGTCTTTCTTTTGTTTCACGTATTCAGGACGTCGGTCAGGATGGCCCCCTCTCTTGCTATATCTATCTGGTGCGTCCTGAAAGAAACGAGAGGTCAGTCAGTATATCTGTCGGGAGCTTTCATACTTTCTCAATTTCTGAGAGTGTATCTCCTTTCGGAGTTCTCCGGATGTGGAGAATCTGCTCTCCTATTTCGTCTTTCTTTAAATTGTTTCTGCTTATCCCAGCGCTTCTTAGTATTTTCCTGTTCTTGTTTAGTACCTTCCTTAGGGGTGGTACCTTGTATTTCAAGCTTCTTCAGTTTGGCTCCCAAACTATCCCGTCCTATCCTAGTATAGGTATCGGAAACAACTTTTGGTAGTTCTCTCTCCGGGTCCAAATGTGGAATCTCTTGGAGACGCTGGTGTATAGCCACCGCTACCACTTCCCCTTCAATGTTTCTGAGTATTATTGAGGAGACTGCGTCGAAGTTACGCATTCATTTTGTCCCCAAATCTAGGGCTGGTGCAGCCCCGTGTTCATTCTGTATTTGTTTTAACACTTCCGGTAAATTGGCAAGTGTTGGGGTACCATGTGTGGTAGTGTATATTGCAGCAAAGACTGTACCCCATGTGGTGCAGTCATCCACTGAGGGAACCATCCCGAAAGGCAAGCATCTAGTGAGAATTCTCTGTTTCTCCTGTGGTCCCGTATGGGGAAACACAGCTTCCAGCTGATTTGTTTTCTGGGCTATCTAGAACGGTATTTTATCTCGTTCTGTGGGTACTTTACCCATAATGGTATGTACTGTTTGTGGATTAATCCCAGTAGTCAACTGGTATCCAGCAGGTGCTGGCAGTGCTGGACACGTTGGTGTAGTGTTCAAAGTCTTCTGTAAAGTGTTACTAAGTCAAGGTATAAGTTGTGCAGGTCTGCTGCCTGCATATTTTGTACATCTGGGTGAAGTGTGTATGTGGCAAACATAGACGACGTTGGTCCATCATTACCTAAGGGACCTAATCTCACGGGTTGCATTACATGTGGTAGGGTGCCATTAAACCAGTTCTGGTGTTCTTGATAGTAATTGGAATCTCAAGATACTGGTATGCTTGGTACCGATGAGGTACCTTTGCAATTCTGTATGTGTGAAATGTGAATGATATTTGGTCTTCCTCAGGAAAGGTGAACCAGGAGTAGAATGTTTCTGTTTGGTAAGCTTCTTTGGCGTCTACTATGAATGTAACATCCCCGCCCTCATCTGTTAAGCTAGGCGCTACTAGATGTAAAGTTAATGCTTGTCTAGCATTCTCAGGAATGTCTATGGCGTTAGCCATATTGTGAAATGAGTAAAGAGATGGAACACCAAGTGGGGAGTAAAGTCCTTTTATGAGTTCGAGCTCAAACAACCTACAGCCTAATTAGGTGGTCCCTGTTCAGCTGAGGAGGATCTTCCCCAAGACCACAGACGTCTCCATTTAATGGTACTTAGGGCACCTGTAGTATGTGAGACTATGATATTTGGGGTATCCGTAAATTAGTGCCTAAACTCCATTGTTGGTGTCGCCATGTCATAGTTGGACTCTTGCTCTAGGCAAGACTGCTGGTTTAAGAATGACAGTACTTATGTTTGTAGGCAACTATGCCAATCCCACAACAAAACGCAACTGTCGTCCCAACCCTCCCGGCACACAAGCAGTACCTCACCAAAAACTCAAAACAGTCAAAGGTGATTTGTGGCAGCCTTTACGGATGGACTCAAAAGTCTAACATCTCAGGTAGCGTTGTGATTAAACAGAGATGATCCCTTTCTCACATAAACAGCATGTCTCAATCACACACAGGCAATAAAGAAGATGCAGTAAAGTTTCAATAGGGTTTATTTTAGTAAAACTACAATCTGCGATAAGTTGCATGGGCTGCAATGTTTAGAATAATGAACAGTGCAAGAAACAGAATGGTAAAAACAAGAGTCATTAATACAACGACCCCAACCATCTTGCAATATCATGAAATAACATGAGGTGTGTGATATGTCCTAAAACCCTGGTATGTAGGCCTAACCCCTAACCTAGAAGACAGCTAGGTATGTTAAACCTCAATCTGCCAATGCCATGTCCATAAATAAAGCCCCCAACCCTCGTTACCTTGGAATGAGGTTTCTAGCTCAGACTCCGCAGGAACACGAAGACTGGGTCAGTGTCAAGGTGACGTGCCGCATCGATAGCAGCGATGGCATTTGGTTGGAATCCCTCTGACTATCTGATAAAGTGAGGAGTATTTATACAGATCTACTTGGACCCCTGACGTAGGTTTGTTCCCAAACAATAGATAACAAGGTGTGCTTGGGATGGCAATTAATATAAGCAATTCCCTCAACAGTATGAAGAGGGAAAGTACCTAAAGTGAACACCTACAGTTTATTTGAATTTGTTGCCTTATCTTGATACCTTAGCACGGTGGCACTGATAATGCAAATCAAAAGATGGGCCCAAGTCAAAACAAGCCAGCGATCTTAAAAGAATGAATTAAATAAATGTGCTAAAACTGAGCAAGTTAGGTAGGGTAAACGTCACTGGGTGATGGGGGCATGAGTCTGCAAGCCACATGCTAAGCTAACTCCTGTATCCCATTAAAACAAACTAGGATTCACTACAGTAGAGGTAAGTACGTACCTACCACTAGTAATAATGCCCCAGACACTGTTGAGTCCAGTCAAGATCTCAAAACATCAGCCCCTTGCTCAATCCCTGGTAGCTTGGCAACGAGAGGCAGACTTAACTTAGGAGATGGGTATGTGAAGTGTTTAAATAACCAATAGAATAAATAAATAAGACACAACACACAATAAAAGTCCCACAACAATTTTAAAAATATAGTAAATATTTTCATCTTTAAAATTACACCTAAACGACAAAAATCCAATATGGGGAACTGGAGTTATGAATTTTTAAAGAGTAAATAAAACAATGTGCTATCTAGTGCTTAGAAATCAATAGAGCCAAACGGGGACATCAGCTCACGCTCACCGGGACCAAGTCAAAGTTTGAGGCTGACCGATATGGAGCCCTGCCCGGCTACACTGAGCAGGAGGCCTCAATCAAAATTTTACCTTTGCACTTATAAAAGTTTCTGGAGCTTTTCCCTCTCACCGTTGTGGCATCCTTCTCAGCAAGCCGATTTCCATGGGACTTCATTTGACTGCTCTTCCGTGGGGGCCCGGTCAAATCCTGGAAATCTGGATCTCCGGAGATTTCACTGGGATGAACCTGAAATCCTGGCCGTGCCACGGTTGAAGGTGGTCGGCTTGTCTCAAGACAGCGAGTCAGTCCACTTATGGAGTTTTTTCCAAACGTTGCTCCAAACTTATGAAGATCCTTCAGAAATTCTCCATTGAGTCTCAATGTGTCCAAAACACAAATCCAGGGGTCTAGGAGCCATGAGATGGTAGATGGAAGTTTGGGAATTCAATTCCCACAGTGCAACTGGCCAAATCCTTGCAAGTCCACTGGATGCACTCCAGGCGGGGGACTTTCGTGGACGTTCATGCAGGGAAGCTTTTTTAACCTGTTGCTTTCACAAAGTACATTCCTGAGTCCTTTTTGAAGCAAGGCAAAGCCTTTTGGGCTGTTGTTCCAGTGTGCAGCATGAGCAGTACTTCAGTGTGCAGTCCTCTGGTTTGCAGACCAGGGTGCCACCACAGCAGGTTCTTCTTCTTGTGGTTTCAGGCAGAAGATATCAATTCCATGGCAGATCAGCCCATTTCATTCACTCATCTTGGGGTAACAGTCAATGGGCATTCTTGTCCAATGAGCTGCAGGTTGCCACCCAGAAGCATGACAACTTCTTCCAAAATGTGGCATCTTCTTGTCCTGTAAAGCACTACACTTTAACATTCCAAGATGGACATTTTTTCTCCAGAGGAGCAAGACATGGCTAAACCAATCCACTGCTTTAGCTCTTTTCCATTACCTCCCCCTCTGGACGTCTCCAAATTCCTTTCCTAAGTTCACTATCTATCTGTGAGGTACAGGGAAGTCCTGGCTGAATTTCTTTCTGACTGGCTACCCTTTGAAGCCAAAGCTTGATTTACTCAGCCCCCTTCCTGGCCTGGTCTCAATATCTGCCTACCTCCCCCATCAGATAACCTCTACTCAGTGCAGGACACTTATCACCTCATCAAAGCAGCCTGGCTAATCCTGTTAGAGCTGGCCAATCAGGAGAGACCAGTAGCAGGCTGGAATTTGGATTACAGAAATAAAGTCCTATAATTTAGCTTCTGTAGTAGTTATGAAAGGTTCAACAGTGGCAAGTTGCTGGATTTATCATCACCATTCATTTGAGTCCTTTCATGACCTACTCAGCTCCGTCCTAGCAATACTTATGCTTATGAAAAATATTCCCATTTTAGACTATGGAGCTAACTTTCTACAATGGGGGAACATGAGAGGTGCAGTTTCCCCCCACCATGGCATATAAAACATATTTTCTAATGTCCCTGCTTATAGTTACATTGCACCTCACCTCTGGGGCATCTAGGGGAGACCTTGGGGTGACTTATATGTAAAAATAGGGTAGATTGTCACTGTGGCAGTACTTATAATTCCAAAGTCAAATTTGCATATATCTTACTTTTGAAAGGCAGTCTGCAAGGCAGGGCTGCCTTTAAAAATGGCAGCAGGCACACAGCAGTCTACACAGCAGAAGTCTATTGGACCTCTTAACTTTCCTGCCCTATTATATACTAGGGACTTATAGATAGTTTAAATTAACCTTGCCCTATTATCTACTAGAGATTTAAAGGAGCTGTCATTGCCAATTGTAATGGGACAATTTACCATATACCTTTTATTCAGAGCACTGGGCCTGTTTAGCAGAGTCCAGCGCACAGTTAGGGTCAGTTACCCCCAATATCAGAACATAATGGGGTGAACATGCTAAAAGGATGACTTTCTCACAACATCCCTAGCACAGGACAAGATTTGCCAATCTAAACGAATTTGCTTTTAGGCTGTCCATACACAGTCTCTCAGGCAACATAAAAATTATCATGCTAAGCATCCAGAAAGATATTCTAGAAAGAGTCATGTTCCTTAATTCTATTAAAACCAGTTTGAACAATGCTTTGGTTCAAATCTATTTGTAGTGTGGTCCAGGCCTGTCATATGTAACACATATTCTACAAATTAGACTTCCCGCTAGAGATATCAAACATTGCTTTAATTGGTTTTGGGACAAGATTATTTTCAAACTCAAAATGAGCACCAAGAGATTACAGTGGTTGTAGTATCCTGTACACCACAAGGTGGTGCCAATTAGGTGAACAATGATAACTTATTTTCAAATACGAAAAAGAGTCAACCCCTCTAAGTGTCGTGCCTTATGTACTAATGCATCTGATCTTAATGCATTTTAGTCCAACTACACTCACATAAGATATTGTCAAATTTATACTGAGTTCTAGTTTTTCCATGAACTCTACCAAAAGATTGAACAAACGTTGCAACCCATTGTCCATAGAAGGCATCAAAACCATATCATCTTCAAAAAAAGTACAGGTAAAGTGTGAGCGCCAATTTTGAACATATCTATAACATTTGAGCTACACAAATCCAAATTGTTAATATAAAAAATGGTGGCAGAATGCATCCCTGCCACACTACAAAATAAGTAGAAATGAACGAGTGCATTCCTTCTGTGAGCTAAACATTACTTGATCTGTAAGACTGAAATGTAATTGAAACAATAATGAGCAATATCATGGTCAGCTCTAAGGGTAATCAGACTGGATCATAACTTAATACACTTAATCGAACGCTAAGATAAGGTCCATAAGACTATTTGGACAGTACTGTGCTCAATCAGATAACCTATCCCTTAAAAGTCTGCGAACTTTGGAACTTATATGATATATTGGGCAATAACATTTTCAGATGTCCTTAGCTCATTTTTTTGGACCATGATGGATTGGCACAAAGAATCAGTTAAGCCTCAATTACATTCCTTGTTAAGTATATTATTAAGCGGAGGTGCCTACAGGTCAGAATTGTACTTATGGGGGTCATGCCTTGGTTCCAAGGGCCTTACCTGTGGGACTATCACTAATTGCCTTTCTGACTTCTGAAATATTAAAGTCTTAAGGGCAGTCGTGGCTTCTGATAACAAGAAGTGGTGGAGCGGCGCGCATGTGGGGGAGTGTAAATACAAATTAAAATGAAAAAAATTAAATAATAACACTTACCTTCACTGCCGCGCACCGCTCCTCTATCTGTCGTCGCTCGAGACCAGGCAGGCAGGCACAGGCTCCCAGTCTGCCCTGCGGCCAATCCTGACACTGCTCAAATCAGCATCAGGATTGGCTGGTAGCACCCAGCCAGGGCAACCATGTTACCGGGCTTGAGAGAGCCTACTGTGCATGTATGTTTGGCCGGCTCTTCACCACCGTGGCCCGACCCTTCAAAAGAAAAGGATATTAAACTATGTTTATTATCCTTTTCGTTTAAAGGTTTTGCAGCTGCGGCCTCTGATGGGGAGGGCGACGCTCCTCCGCCCTAGTGGAAGAGCCGCCCCTGCTTAAGGGTAAATGTTAAGTTTTATCCAGTTAAATAGAACCAGGTCAACATTTGAGAATAGGCTACCCAAATGTCAGCCTGGTCACATGGTCTGAAACTCCATTAATTTGTTCAGATAAGAAGGGGGGATTAACCACACTTTTCCTTTCTAAAGTTAGTCCTCCTTCTCTACTGTGCAAGTTTGTAGCCCTTCATGAACAGCACTACCTCAGCATAAATGCAAAGTTTTCTTTAAAATGCTTTGAGAAGGTGGCCATGAGCCTCTGAGCAGAATGTGTCAAACTATTTTTGACTTCTTGGTTGGAGATATTTGTAAGTAGCAGAGAGGGAAGTTTTTACTAACAATTTTATCTGACTAACGGTGTCTATATTCAGGTTAGGTGCAGCCAAGTCATTTACACAAATATAAAATGCAAGCAATCCTCTACAAATGGGTCTGGCTAAGAGGAATTGCAGATTGATGTTATATCATTTAACTCTTGGCCCATTGTCCTTATTCACCTCAACTCTTGGATGATCTACACAATGCGTGTATACTTGAGGTAATGTTAAACTAAGAGTTATAGGGTTATGATCATTAAAGACGCTAACATCAGTTTCGGCATTAACCACATTTTTGTCTGTAGCATCCTCAGATAAAAGATACTCAGTAATGGTGTGAAAAGCACAAGAAGGCACACATTGGAAAAGGTGGTCAATGATGCTGTGGACATTTATCAAACTTTAGGAGCACAATAACTTCTTAAGTGACTTTCACTGAGATTTGTTGGCAAATGGAAGAGACTGTGTTCACTGTTTAAGGAACCCAGTGTACAGACATTGTTAGACACATATAGACATTTGGAGAGTGACACAGGTGCTGCGTGCCCCAATAGAGAACACCGATCACAACGACTGACACAGCAGACAGTTACCTATTGTATACATTCTGTGGAACTGCGGAGGGGTGGAGGAAGTTATGAAATCTGGGTACTGGCTAGGAATCACAATTCTATTGCCTGTGTCTTGAAGCTACATTTTTCTCTTGTGTTTTCTGCTTTTCTATTCTTGCTGTATTTGCTATAAAAAGATTTATAAAAAAATAAATAAAAAAAAACATGGCTACCTCCAATCACACCCCTAGGATGTTGCAAAACAGCTGTGAGATTGTCAGCGTTAGGAGAGTTGCTGCAATTAAAATTATCATTATAAAAATTAATTACCCACAATATCAAACCCTGACCAAAATTAAGATCTAAAACTTGAACTTTCAACAAGTTTAATGTAATGTTTCAACCTTACATCTAAGTGAGGTAAGGTGGCCAACAAATAAGTAAACTGTCTTTCACTTTGCCTGAGAAGGAGGGACTGGCGGCTATTGCATGTGTCAAAAAAACAAACTAAATAGATTCTTCTTTAGCTCACTTGTGTAGTAATGTGATAAGATGATTTATTTTAACAAAGACTAACGAATCCAAGGTAAATATTTAGTTCTATAAACCTGCAATATTTCATGAGATCACTTTCAGTTGATTAGAGCAATTATGAAGATTATCAATTAAGGGCAAGAAACAGGCAGTTCACAAATCACTATCAGGATTACAATGACTAACAACAGGAGAATAAAGTCAATCTTTGCAATAAGTGACTCTTCATTTCTTACTTTATTTGATCGTCATAAAAGCGATCATAAAAGAACAACATCTTTACCTTAGTATACCTTCCATTGCACATAAGTACGTCGAAATAGGAGAAAATGAACAGTTAATTGGTACAGAGCAATAAGAAATTAACTAAAACAAAATCTCATTTTGGTACATACAATAATCATCTCTACTTAAAACATCAATGAATTTCGCAATGAAGGGCAGATTTTATTTTTTTATAGAGTCAGAATGAAACAGATCACATAAAAAAAGAAGCAATTTTAGGAGAAGAAACGATCACAAATCAGTTGTAAATAGAGGGAGAGCAAAGAGAACAGGAAAAATAAAGAGGCTATTTGCAAATCTAATTCCATCTGGCAAAATATAGTGACGATGAAAAGGCTCCAGACATCCAAGGGAAAACGTCCCCAGGTTTTTTCAAATTTCTTAAGAGAGCGGGTTCCCCTTGTTTGAGCCAGAGCTAGTTCCCAGCCATAAACTTGCTGAATAATTCCCCAACAGGCCATGGCATGCTGGGGAGTAGCTGAGACCCTTGACCATGCAATACAGAGCCTGGTGGAGGTTGTAAAAATGGCCAAAAATCTCCTAGTTCCAATATCCTGCTCCATTCTATACTAGCATTATATCAGTAGGGGTAAGGTTTATTGTATAACCTAAGCCAGCAGTCACTAGATGGGTCACCCCTACCCAGAACTCCTGGAAGGCAGGTCAAACATACATGAGAAGGATAGCAGCAGCATAACTTCCGAACTTAGGCCATCTAGCTGTTGCCACATTAATACTTCCCCCCATCAAACATATTTGTCAGGCATGTGGTAGAGCATGTATAAGGTTTTTAATTGATTCATTTTCATATTAACAGAATGTACAGCACTGTCAATTGTCTCCAGGGCCCTATAAATTTCTGCTGAAGTCACTTCCCTCACAAGCACTTCACTCCATTTAGCAGCCAAAAGTATTCTATCATCACTCCTATGCTGAACGAGCCCCTGATAAACCACATTGGTCTGAAACCTCCGACTAGGTTTCACAATGCTTAACAGAATATTGGACCCTGTGAAATCAATAGTTAGAAAATAATCCCTCAGCTGAAGATATATGAAGAAATTACAAGGGGAGAAGTTGAAAGCTGCCTGTAAGTCCACAAAGGAACAGAAGTTATTAACGTCAAAAAGGTGCCCAACCGTCTCTACTCTTAAACCTGCCCACACCCATGTTGGAGCAGATATGTTCGTTAAGAAATGTATTAATGACTTATATGTGTGTGTATACTAATGAGAAAAATGCATAGAGAAATTAATAGTAAAAAATAATGTGTGTGTTTAGAAATGTGTCCTCGGGGAGTGATCACCATATGTACTAAAGTGAATAAATATGCAAAATAATGAAAATATATGAGAAAAATGTACTAATATGTCCTAATAATAAGATGCATTAGAAATGTTTTGTATTAATTCAATAGTTTTAAGTAAGCCGTACCAGGGGCCTAGTTTCACTGGGCCTTGCTCGCTTTGAACATGGAGAATTCGAACGCCTTGCAAAGGACTGGTAACTAGACACAGAGACCTTGAACCGGTCAGAGTTCAAGTCGCTTAGCTAGAACATTCTGCAATGTACAGACGAATAGAAGATGATGAAGACGATTTGAAACAATTATGTGTAATGTAGGCTAAATGTACTTTCCCAGGACTTGAACAATGGAACCACTGACTAGAGAACCATGTGCAACAATTTTGATACCTGAAGAGCCGGGTGATGTCCTCATCGCAAGAAGAACCAATCAGTGTTTTGTGAAATGTAAGAATATGATTTGGTAAATAAAAACTATGGGTTAGAGTCATATCTTCCAACTGATTTACCAATTAGCAATTAGCGGGATGGACTGGGAGACCCTAATACAAAGTCATGACAAGGGGTGAGGAATCAGAACTGCGAGGAGAAAGTTGATGATGTCAGGAGATGCTGTCCGAGGTGCAGATATTGGGCTCATACTCTGTGAGCCTGATCTGTAGCTGACTATTGATGACCTGACGACGAAGACTGACTTGTTGCTGATCCATCTTGGATAGGTAGGTATGAAAAGGTGACTGACAATTTTGTGCCTTTTCTTCTAGGTACCAACTGCGCTGTTTTATAGAGATTCACACTTAGGCAGATTTTTCCAAATTAATGTTTTCTCTAAATTGTTTTTGCATGAAGACCCCCATGCTAATGCAAATCTTGGTTAGGTAGGTTGTTAGGGGTGACGTTGACGGTGACAAATGACTGGCAAACTTAATTGCTGAATTACATAATTAATGATGATATTCATAGCTTATGGTGTTGCTTTGCTGCATATGGTTTCTTCAAGAAATAATGTCTTCTAACTGATGAAATAATAAAAAATTGATTTGAATAAACATTGAATTAAAAGAAGATTAGAATTGTTAGCAATAAGGAATAAAAAGTGTTAACCCTTTTCATGAGTAGTGGTTATTTCTGATTAGTATGGTTTCTATTGTGATTTTCATAAAGTGTTTATCTTGTTTATTGATGTTGGTTATTGATTCAGTGGTCACTACATGAGTAGGATACTCCATGCGATTCAAAAGGTTCATCGATCTAAACGCGTCCCCTTGCAAGTTTACTTACTGAGGACCGAGTGCATTAGCACCCACAAATTGAATCCTGAAACACTCCTGGGAACACCACTTTATTCCAAATTAGCTTAATCGAATACTTCGAATGTATCTTGCGCCATATTGCTACAGTGTCCTGACAAACTTGAACCTTACCCTATTACAGTAGTTAGGATCTGTGGCTTTGCAAAGGAAGAACCAATAATCAGAGCCAAATAATAGCCAAACACTAAGTGGCAGATTTATGGAAAGTGGCCCTTAGCACCCCCTTACCGCCACCATGTGTGCGCCAAATTTAAAATACGGCAGACCATGGCGCAGGGTAGGGGACAATAGCGTCAGAATTCCTGACGTTATTGATGTACTCTGCAGAAACTCCAAAATATTGGCACTA
This sequence comes from Pleurodeles waltl, assembly GCF_031143425.1. Taxonomy (NCBI): domain Eukaryota; kingdom Metazoa; phylum Chordata; class Amphibia; order Caudata; family Salamandridae; genus Pleurodeles; species Pleurodeles waltl. Next base: position 514,328,628 of record NC_090437.1, on the reverse strand, counting down.
CTCCTGCAGAGTACATAAGGGCCCATTTCAGATAATGGAAGCCCCCTTTTAATGCCTGCTCTGAGCAGGAGTTAAAAATGCTGTACAAAATGATGCAAGGAAATCTCATAGACACTCTCATTACACTTGTCCACATTATATTTATCAATCACACGATGTAAGTTGAGATATTGCTGTAATGTCACCAGACCTGTATGGAAACAATACTTTATCTCTGAAACAATTTTATGATCCAAGGTCCAGACTAATAGCGTCTCAAGGATGGCTTGACCCACAGTTTTTACAGAGGAGTCCAACAGAGAAATTGATCCATAGCATGACAGGCTTTGGCGGTTCCAATCGTGTGTGGAGCTGCACTATCCCCTCTAATTTTAACAGGGTTTCAGTAGTTTCTCGGGCAACATTATTTAATAGTTGGCTTGATCAGACAGCTTAAGAGGCATATAGCAAGACACACCATTAACAAGCATAGGCCCTGTTTGTCAATAAAATTCCCCCAAATTCAAAAGACGTTCAAAGCCATTAGCTGTTGTAATTCCTGCAGCTGTGGCCAGATTAAAAGATCTCGGTTCAGGAAGATGTCTGCCATCCTTGACTACGCTCAATTTTTTGTAAACAAAGGATAAATACAGGAGCTCATTACTTCCTGTCTTAACCTAGCCTATATTTGCCTATTGAATCAAATCCCCGCCATTGTAGACTTGTTACAACTAATCCAAACGCAATCACCCTTGAAACATTTTTGGTGAACACTCACCCACCTCCCTCTGCATACCATTGAAATATGTTACAAATGCTGCAATTAAAACTAACATTGCTATTAAGCGAATGAGTGACCTTATTTTTGAGCTGTTCTGTGTAATCCTCAGCCTCAGGTCTCAGTGGCAGGACATTTGCCAGAACAGCAGCCTATGGGTAAGAAGCTGGGGATAAATGTACAATAGCAACAACCAGGACTAATCCACAAGCTGATTCAACGTCAGTCCCAGTCAGTTTTTCCAACTTAAGCTTAATGACCTTTAGTCGGTTATAAAAGGGGTTAAAGGCCTAATTTACAACAAGCTGACACATTGCCATCAATGCATCAGATTTCTTGCACTTCCCGCACATTATGTACCAACACCATGGATATGCTGTATTTACAATACAGAGCTCCATGGTGCATGTCACAGATGCATCAGAAATTGTTAAACTGATGCAACTCCAGCAATGCGAGGAGTCTCCCATAGGAAAAAGCCCTACATCAATTTTACGCCTTCTCTGAGCAGGCAGTAAAATTTTGACACAGTGAAGTCACACAATGAAGCAGTGAAATGTTGTAAATTTCACAGCATCAGTTCCGCATGGCTTTTCCCATGGGAACACCTACCCTGAATACATTATACCTGGTGCAGGTATAATGTGATGCAGGACTTTACAAACTGACGCATTGGGCCCAATGCGTCAGTTTGTAAATATGGAGCAGTACATTGCACTGCTAGCGCCACCACTGCATAAAAAATAAATGATGGAGTGGTGGGGCAAAGGGCTTGTAAATGAGACCCTGAGTTTATCTAATAAACCACTGAGCGTAGCACAAATCTTTTACGCCAGATTCGATCTATAGCTCAGACCCATCCACAAGGAGTCACTTTTCTGCATAACAGTGCTATTATGGACCTCGCTCCCCTTGGTTTTCATAGGTCTTTTCCTGCTCTTTGCTGCTAGGCATACCCCCAGGGCATGGCAAAGTGTCCTAAAGGATAATGTTGGGAGAGATAACTCCTCAACAGGCTGGGGTATGCTCACAGACACTTGGTGATGTTCATAAGCATTGCTCTATATGACAAGTGGGGGCATATTTATGTTGTGGCAATGACCTAGTCAGAGGGAGAAGGGAGTCTCCTGTGGAAGAGAGACATCTCTCTGCAAGCTTTATTTCTTTATATATAACCACCACTTCTCCCACCATTAATTATTGAGCCTCTTGAAGGAGGAGGCTGGGTAGAAGCAGCCTTATGTTTTCCCATTATTAGCAGAAAGACTATCAACCCGCAAAAAGGGGAAAAAGAGCACTTTCTGGTATAGAAAAACCAGGAGCCAAGAAGGGAGGCCCAGCCCAGCCTCTTCCAGGTGAAGACATGCTGATGCAGCACTCTCTTGCTCGGTGCCCCCTCCTTAGGCAGTGCAATATCTTGCAACCTGCAGTCCCTTGGTGTTGGTACGGGATTCCCCCAGTAAATGACTCAAAAGATACAAATCTATTTAGGGAAGCAAAGTGAGGAAAGGGTTTCATTGATCTATATAATTTGATTTTTTCAGGCTTGTCTAGGACTGGAGCTGGGAGTGATAAATGGAGCTCTACAAAAGAAACCCAAGAGTAGAGCATTAACTCTACAATTGTAAGAAGCAACATTAGATTAAACAAAATATATAGATAATCTGCTCCTTAAGCAGACGGTTTCTAAAATTGACCACTACACAATCTCCTTTCCACTATTTCAGTCCATTCCCAATCCAACCCACCCTTCTCACCAAATTAATATCATGAAAGAGATTACAACTCAGCCTTAGCTTGTGTGTGTGTGTGTGTTTTTTTTAGCTCAGAATGGAACTTAGCTGTGTCCTTTCTTAGAGGGGTGATGTCACCTAACACAATAACATAAAGAGTTGCTTCAGGAGAGAGATGTAGTGAGGTAAGAAGAGCAACTGACTTCCCCAGCTTACTCAAAGTAACTATAGAACAGACAGGACGGTATCTAGTATTGAGCACAATAGGGTCTGCAAAAAGTTGGGTGTGGTTATGGGGGATATAATTCTGTGCGACTTTGGTATTTGCCAGCTGGTCCTTGTACGCAGGAGGCACTGCCCCAAACTATTTGTAGTGACAGTAGGGTCAACATTAGGCAAAGATTTTATCTTGGATACATTTATGATTTCCCCAACAGAGGTCTCTATAGAACAACCCTAAATGTGCAGACAGATTTTCAAATTCGCATTTAATTAAATATTTCAGTTTATCAAGGCTTCATTTTAGATCACAAAAGCATTGACAGTTCTGGGATTTGCACAGCTTATTTCCAGAGGTGGGCTCTCTTATTTGGGGCCGTATTTATACTCCGTTTGCGCCGAATTTGCGTCGTTTTTTTCGACGCAAATTCGACGCTAAACTAACGCCAACTAACGCCATATTTATACTATGGCGTTAGAGGCGTATAGCGCCAAAGTTCCCGGAATGTGCGTCATTTTTTAGCGTGAACCCCTTCGTTGCGTTAATGATATGCAAGGGAGGCGTTCCCGTCTAAAAAATGACTCCCAGGCCTTTACGTGGTATTTATACTCCCGGGCAAAAGAGACGCCCGGGAGTGGGCGTGGCTAAAAACAGCGCATTTGCGCCGCTTTTTAACGCCTGGGTCAGGCATGGCGTTAAGGGACAAGTGGGCTCAAAATGAGCCCAGAGTGCCCTCCCCTGCCCCCATGGACCCCCCCTGCCACCCTTGCCCACCCCAGGAGGACACCCAAGGCTGGAGGGACCCACCCCAGGGACATTCAGGTAAGTTCAGGTAAGTATTTTTTTATTTTTTTTAAATAATTTTTTTTGGCATAGGGGGGCCTGATTTGTGCCCCCCTACATGCCACTATGCCCAATGACCATGCCCAGGGGACAGAAGTCCCCTGGGCATGGCCATTGGGCAAGGGGGCATGACTCCTATCTTTACAATGATAGGAGTCATGTTGATGGGGGATGGGCGTCGAAAAAAAATGGCGCAAGTCGGGTTACGACGATTTTTTCGACGTAACCTGACTTGCCCCATTTTAAGACGCCCATGCGCCATTTTCCCCCTACGCCGGCGCTGCCTGGTGTACGTGGTTTTTCTCGCGCACACCAGGCAGCGCCGGTCTGCTTGCGCCGGCTAACGCCATTCAATAAATACGGCGCCCGCATGGCGCTTCAGAATGGCGTTAGCCGGCGCAAAACTTTTTGACGCTAAACTGCGTTAGCGCAGTTTAGCGTCAAAAAGTATAAATATCGGCCTTGGTTTCTTAGACAAAGCTTTAGATGAGTCTGTAGCACCATTCATATTAAATGTTCCTTCTTTTTATATTGTGGGAAGGCAGGAAGAGAGTCCATGTGCCACCACTTATGGGACATATGTTTTTGTTACCACATTATGCCCTGTACTTTCAAATGCGATGTCCTTATTTTCTTGTTTGTATTTTTCACATTAGCTTTGCTGAAGCAGATGTCTTAATTAGAAATTATTAATGAGTATTTATGTATTTTGAATAATGAATTCTGTAGAAAATGAATAACGTAGAAAAATAATGCACGTTTGAAATTGTGACTTCGAAGAATGGCCATCAGTGTTCACGAAATGTACTAATTGATGATTAATACTTATGAAATATTGAAAATGTATTAGATTAATGCAGTAATATGTCATATTAAGGGTTATGAAGTATACTTTAGCTTATTAATTTTATGGCAAGACCGAAGGCTCCTATTATGCTTCTCTAACTTGATTTATGCTAAACAGCAGCAGTCAAGAAACTACAATTCCCATGAGGCTAAGGGAGACAGAAAGCCAATGGGAAGAAAAAACATCAGGAAATACACCAATGGGGACAGAGGACATAGTATAATCACCATACTTGACTGCGACCAGCCCTCTTCCTTGCTGCTCGCAGTCAAGATAAGTGTTCAGTTCCTCTTTTTGAGTAATATTTACACTATTTGTATTGTTATATATATTTACATATTTGTTATATAACGTGTTTCTACTGCCACGCGCGCCTTTTATCTTGCGCCACCTGTGCTAATTCCTTACATTTTCAGCGCTCCCCCCTCCCACGCCACCTCATCGTTGCGCGAGCTCTTTCCTCAATTCTTAACGGTTGGAACGGTCGCAGCGTCAGTTTGCCGCTGCCGACCATTTCCAAACACTCTTTTCCTCACCGCTGCCTCCATTTTCTCTGAGGGTGTCGGCAAACTTTCTTCCTTGCTCTGGGCCGTCTTCAGTCCCTGCCTTCTCAACTCCGGTAATGCCCCATTGGGCGTGTACTGTTTTCTTCAGTGTTCTCCTTCAACAATTTAACCCTTTCTTTCCCTAACACTATTTTCACTTAATTTTTTCCCTTTTCTTGCCTATACAATGGATAATGACAACTCCTCTGGGCATTTTAATAATGATGATGATGTTTTCAACCAAGAGTTCGGTAATTTTATTAATGAGGCTGGGAGCCATTTCTATTTCTATGGGCAAAATGACAAAAAACTTGAATCCTCTGTGAAGTATATGGTTTCCAAATCCTTACTGGCCCATTCTGGGGGGGTAGCAGAAAACGTAAATTTAAGGATTTGTCTTCCCAAAAAGCCCACCTTAAGGTCACCACAGATGGCGCTGAGTTGACTGGTGAAGCTTCTTCACCCCAGGTTGAGGACGAGTCTCCTCTCAGGCCTCCTTCAAAGGAGGGGAATTTGAAGGTCTCTCATGAGAAGTGCACTGCTAAGATGAAACATACTTCGAGCGCGCCAAAAAAGATTGTGATTTAACACATTTCCGATACTGATGATGACATGGGTGACATAGAGGATATGGATGACAATCCAGACATATGGGGCTCCCAATCTCAGTCCTCCCCTCCTCCAAAAAAACCTAGACTGGACCATTCCTCCTCTAATCCTTTTGCAGCCAAATTGATTCTGGACTCCGATGGTAATGCCATGTTTGATCCCTCCCTCCTTCAACATCCCAATTCCACCGAATTGTTTCCCTCTTCTCATGTAGGAGATTACATTGCTTCCAGACTGAGACTTCCTTTGGACAAACCCACAAGGGCCAAATTAAGATTAGAATGCCCTAGACCATCTCTTTGTTCTAACCTCTACTCCTTCTATCGACCAACCCCTACTTATCTTCTTTTCTAAATTTGGCAAATACCCCCGCAAAGGAGTCGACAAGGCCTGGTCAAACTGCCAGGACAAACTCCTGGACTTGGTGGGCCCGTTGGCCCGTATTTTTGATATGGCAGAACCGGCCAGAACAGCGAATACAGACATTGATCCTTCGGATCTCTCATTATGGGTTCAGAGAGCCTTCTGCCTCCTAGGCAATGCAAATGCCGCTATTACTCATGAAAGGAGAAAAGGTCTTTTGTTGAAATTAGACCCCAAATTAGCTAACCTAGCTTCAATCGATCCAGGTATCATAGTGGACGGATTCCTTTTCGGTGATTCATTTATTAAAGACTTGGGCAAATTCGTTTCTACTTTTGCCTCCATAGACAAGGCACAACAATCCATCAAAAAAGTTTTCACCCAACCGGTTTTTGCAAGGGCCGGTACAGGCAGGAGCTGCTTTACCGGCCATTCCTTTCGGTCGCAAGGACCCAGAGGCTCCTTCAGCTCCACTTATGAAACTCAATCGTTCAAACCCCAGTTCTATCCCCAATGAGGCAGAGGTTACTGGGGTCGAGGACAGCGTGGATTCAGGCACAACAATCAACAAGGTAAGCCCCATTTCTGGCCTTCCTCCAGTAGGAGGTCGCCTTAATTTGTTTGCAGCAAAATGGCACACTATCACAAAAGATCCATGGGTTCTCCATACAATTCAAGGTTATTCAATAGAACTCTACTCAATCCCTCTTCAGACATACTTTCCCCCTCCTCTACGTTTTTCATCAGAAATGTCCTCTCTCATCTCAGAAGAGATTCAGTCCCTACTTTCAAAACAAGCCATCCAACTTTCCCGTCCGGGCCCTTCAGGCTTTGTAAGTACTCTCTTTTTAGTTCAGAACAAAAACAAAAAATGAAGACCGGTCATCAATCTCAGAACTTTCAATCGCTTCATTGTATACAGACACTTCAAAATGGAAACTATCGTTCATTTGAGAGATATTCTTCTTCCTTATGATTACATGGTTTGTCTGGATCTACAGGACGCATATCTGTCCGTTCCTATCTATGTGGATCACAGAAAATTCCTTCAATTCCAGTGGTATGGACAAACTTACCAGTTTTCTTCCCTTACGTTCGGCCTTTCGTCAGCACCCTGGTGCTTCATAAAATTAATGAAACCGGTAACAGCTCATTTCAGATCCTTAGGCATCAAGCTATTAATCTACCTGGACGACATCCTCCTTATGCACCAAAACGGACTCTCTTTTCAGTCGCACCTTCAAACCATATGCTCTCTCTTATCTCAACTAGGTTTCCTAATCAACAGGGAGAAATCTATCACAATCCCTTCTCAAAGAATAGAATTCTTGGGGTTCGTAATAGACTCTTCTTCCGCTACTCTACATCTCCCTCAACAAAAAGTAAAATCTATAAAATCAGAAATTCTGAAACTTCTCCACAGGTCCCAAATTTCTCTCAGATCCCTAGCCAGAATCGTGGGTCTTCTGTACTCCTCAATCCAAGCAATCTTTCCCGGTCCCCTCCATTACCAGGCTCTTCAAAGACTAAAAACGTGTCATCTCAGAAAAAGTCTTTCATACTCAGAAACAATCATCCTGGACCAAGAGTCTCGTTCAGAACTTCAATGGTGGATAGACCATTTAGATGCCTGGATCGGCAGAACTATCTTTGCATCAGCCCTAGATCTTGTGTTAGAATCAGATGCAAACCTAACAGGTTGGGGCGCCCGTTGTGGTCCAATCATGACTGGAGGTTCCTGGTCTTCAGAGGAGTTCAAATTGCATATCACTTATTTAGAGATGCTTGCGGACTCCTTTGCAATCAAAAGCCTAGCAAAAGACAAGGTTCAATGTACCATCCTCCTCCATATGGACAATGTATCAGCTGTCCGCTACATAAACCATTTAGAGGGCACCAGGTCAAAACCCTTAGCGGATTTGGCAAAAAGCCTATGGGAATATTGTCTTCGCAACGAAATCTCACTCTATGCAGAATACCTACCAGGTTCCCTCAATGAGATTGCAGATTGGCATTCTCGCTTCCTCAGAGACTCCAGAGACTGGAAACTCCACTCCTCAGTTTTCCAATCTCTCCTCTACAAATGGGGACCTTTCAAGATAGATCTCTTTGCCTCCCGCCTAAACACACAACTACCCCTGTTCTTCAGTTGGCGACCGGATCCTTCAGCACTAGCTTCAGATGCTTTTCTACAGGACTGGTCCTCTTCTCTCAATTACGCTTTCCCTCTGTTCATAATGATTACCAGAGTCCTCGCTCAAGTCAGATGCCAAAAAGCGACGTTAATAATTGCAGTTCCCTTTTGGCAATCTCAAGTTTGGTTTCCTCCTCTCCTGGAGCTGGCAGTCGACTACCCGGTCCTCCTCCCAATCTTTCCTTCCCTTCTTCGGGACCCCCAAGGTTATCCGCATCCTCTCATTCACAACAATACTCTCACTCTTTCGGCCTGGAAGGTATCCGGTCTTCCCAATCTTCAATTCTTATTTCGACAGAAGCTTCAGACTTTATTAACAAAGCCTGGGCTCCTGGCACCAGGAAAGCTTACAATTCCGCCTGGTCTCTTTGGACAAGCTGGTGTGTGGGAAGGGATCTCGATCCCTTTTCAGCCGATATAATTTACGTAATTCATTTCCTAGCTGCCCAGGCCAGTGGAGGTATGTCTTACAGAACAATCAACTTGTATAGATCAGCTATTTCCATGTGGCATGCTAACATCAACGGAAAACCTGTGGGAGAACATCCCCTGCTCTGTCGTCTCTTAAAGGGAGTAACGTTTTCTTTTCCTCCTTTACCCAAGTACTCAAAAAAAAAAATTGTTTTCTTTTTGTTTGTTTTTTAAACTTTGTTTATTGGTTTTTCATAGAAGGCAATAGTCATAAATACATGTGTATGTTCTTCTTTACATGCCGTGTAATCAAGCTTGTTTTATACAGAGCATAGGCACAGAATAATTCATGGCATTATTCCATAGGTCACCATTGAGGCCAACCACATGCACAGAATATTGACACTCCCCACTTATTCTCTTTTCCAATTTCCATCAGGGCAATTTGTGTCGCCAACTAAACTCTGGACTAAATTAACCTCAATAAAGAAATAAAGCAATTACCTAGAACAGAAAAAAAGAAAGAGCAAAAGGAAAAAAAAAAATAGGGAAAACAAACTATGCGTGGGTTATTACAATATGGCACCTTAGAATTAGGTCCTGCCAATATATCTAATTCGGTTTGGTGGTGTGGTCACCTCAAACGTCTTCCTGCCTCTACTTCGTTTGTAGGTTCTATCCCCCTTCACTGGGGTCCCCCCGCACTACAAATATAGTTCTCCCTACTACCCCTGAGCAGTAGCATCTCTCATTCTGCCCTAGGAATTGTCAACAACCATGGGGGCTGGGTTATTCCTCTGGCGCATGTTTCATGATCCCCTGTCTTCTCGCCATCCTCCTCCTCCCTGTCATCTATCTCCTCAGTCTCCTTCCCCCAGCGCCGTTGTTTCTCCACTTTCTGGCATCCCTCCACCCCATGCCCGGCTTTCCCAAGCCTCTATTATTTCTGTCCACAGTGGGGCTATAGGTCTAACCTGTATCCCCTGTGCCTCTTCTCCCTGCAGCGCCTGCTGTTCGGCCTGAGCCCCTCTCGAGACATCATTCCTCCAATCCTCCATCCGCGGACCCGTCTGGGATTTCCAGGACAATGCAATGCAGCACCTGTACAGGACCAGGGCAAGGTCCAGGAACCTATTTCCCACTTTCTTGGATGCTGGTCTGCCATGTAAACCCGCCAGGCATAGTAGAGGGTCTGGGTCTAGTCGTGTCCCCAAGGTCCTCCATCACTTCCATCCAACCCCTCTGTATGGTGGAGCATTCCCAGACCATGTGACCAAAGTCCGGATCCGCTGTCTGACATCTGGGGCAATCCCTGGGTTCTCCCCCATATATCACCCTAAGTCTATGTGGAGTGAGGTACGTTCTGTGAACATAATTGTATTGAATATATTTGAACCTTGTGTTTTTAGACACAGTCCAGGGGTACGCTAACGCTTTCTGCTACTCTCTATCTGTCAGTTCTCTGCCCGCTGTCTTCTCCTATTTTGACCTCAGGGTCTGAAAGGACTTTAATGTAGTATCAGTAAGGGCCTTGTAACGTTTAGTAACCAGGCGTCTGTGCTTTCCCCCATTAATAGCAAATGTAGAATAGCATGTGTCTCTGGCTCTGCATTTACTGTGGGCCATAGTCTGTGAACTGCACCCTCGGGATTCCATCTTCTTCTACTAGTCCCGCAAAGGTGCACCCCCTCATGGAAGAGGTCTCCCAGTGTCGCCGCACCAGCCTGCTTCCAAGACCTCATCTGGTTTCCAGTCAGAGCGCATCTCGTCGTTCCTAGCGGTATAGCAGTCAATGGCAGCTCTGGGGAGTTTGGTACGGCCACCCCAGTGTGTTTCAGGCAGTTTTTCCAACAGGTGGTGGCCACTTTCAGTGGTCCAGACCTCCTAGGTGGAAGGGTTCCATCCTCCACCAATCCTGCTATGAGACGCTCCGGCGGTATCTCATCACTAGCTACAGTCAATCTCGTTCGGTGTCTCCCGGATACCCAGCGCGCCATCCACCGGAGCTGCCATGACAGATAATACAGTTCAAAATCTGGGACAGCCAGCCTTCCTTCCAACGTAGATCGGCACAGGGTGGAGAGAGACATCCAATGGCGTCCCTCATCCCAGAGTAGTCTCCTAAGGAGTGCCTTCAGTTCCCTGAACCAGCTCTTCGGCATAGTCACAGGCAGCGTGGTGAAGTAGTATAGGATCCGTGGTAGCATGACCATTTTAGACAGGGCCACTCGGGCCATCATTGGGAGTCTCAGCGAGCGCCAGAACACCACAGAGGGTCGTAGGGAACAGAGTTCTTCTCCTAAGTTCCCGTCACATAAATCATTTAACTCGTGGTAAATCTGAATACCCAAATACTTGAAGGAGCGGGGTGCCCACGAGAGATCATCCAGACACGTGGGTGGGCATCCAGTGCCCTCAACCAGCAGGAAGGCATACGTTTTCCTCCTGTTGACCCTAAGACCCGACCGGACACCGAACCTCTCAAGTAACTCCAACGCTTAGGGTATCCCGGTCCCTTCATAGGTAAATCAGCAGGTCATCCGCATAAAGCGATATAATGTGTTCCTCCCGACCCATTGACACCCCCCTGCCCTGCCCCTCCTTCCAGAATTGTGCTGCCAGTGGTTGAATAGCAATCGCAAACAGTAAGGGCGAAAGCAGGCAGCCCTGTCTAGTGCCGCAGCCTATGGGGTAGGGGTCCGACACCACTCCTCCCACACGCACCTGGGCTACTGGATGATGATACAACAGTTCAACCCATCTTATCCACTTCTCTCCCGGCCCCATTCTGGCCATCACTGTGCTGAGATAATCCCACTGCACTGAATTGAATGACTTTTCTAGGTCTAAGGATAGGAACAGAGCCTCCGGGCTCTGCTCCTCAGGTGTTCGCTGAAGTAACGTAAACAGCCGCCTTAGGTTTAGTAAGGTACTGCGTTCTGGTATAAAACCATTCTGTTCCTCATGGATGAGGTGCGTGATAAGTTGTAACAACCTATTTCGAAATTATGGGATGTTAATGTTGTTTTAAATTTGTTTCTTTCCTGGCAAGATAATACTAACTTATTAAAAATGCTTTCAGCCAAACTCACTACGTTACTCTGCTTAGTTTCTATTAAACGTTTATTAGATGTGAGAGCTTTAGATATTTCCTCTCATCAATTCTCCCCTACAGGTGTTTTGTTCTCCATCAACAAATGTACCAAAACCAATCTACGCTCAGTGTTTTACCCGTATTTCCCTAACCAACCTAAATTGTGCGTAGGTCTCAAGGTTTATGAAGATCGCACAGCCAATCTCAGAATGTCCTCTTTTTCCCAGCTCCTTATTTCGTTTCGCAAACCTCACAAACTCGTAACTTTGGCTACTCTAGCCAGATGGGTTTGTTGGGTCATGTCCTTGGCAGGTTTCGACACCTCAGTTTTTGGAACTCACTCTTCCAGAGGAGCTATGGCTTCCAAAGCATTTTGGGTGGGTTCTAGACTAGAAGACATTCTGAGATCAGCTGATTGGTCTAATGACAATGTCTTTAGAACTTTTTACTGTAAGCCAGTTCATACAGCAACTTCTGTCATAATTACCATGCTTTAAAACTCATCTTGAATATCAGATGGATTTCCAGCTTCAGCAACTTCATCCAACAATACTTCTCGTTGTCAACATAATCCACTTCCTGTGTTTTGGATTTCCTCTCTCTACCAGTCTTGGATGAACTCTTTTCAAGAACTTTGTTCTCTACTGTTGGCAGTTGCCATTGTTCTTGCTATTTTTCCCTTCTTTTCTCACACTGTTTAGCCTTCTACCATTAAGAAAGAGGGCTGGTCGCAGTCAAGTATGGTGATTATACTATGTCCTCTGTCCCGATTGGTGTATTTCCCGATACGCTTTCTCATCCTATTGGCTTTCTGTCTCCCTTAGCCTCATGGGAATTGTAGTTTCTTGACTGCTGCTGTTTAGAATAAAGCAAGTTAGAAAAGCATAATACTCGCCTCCGTGTCTTTAATAAAATTAAGACTTTCTGTCATAAATTACTAGGAACATCGACATTGTAGGCCTTAACTTAGTGAGTGTCTTGGCCTAGTTTGCCAGGTCTCATGCAGAAGCTGTATTTCTTAAGCGTTCAATAGAAAAGGCTGACAGAGTGAACTAACTGTGAAATGTTCATTGTTTTAATAAAATGCTTAGCAGAAGCTTTCCATGAGAACCGACTAACAGGAGACAGTGTCCTTAAAATGAATCGGACTGTATGTAATGTGTGCTAGAGGTTCTTTCCCAGGACGCGAACAATGAAGACCCTGACTGGAGACGAAGATGCAACAAATTTGATACCTGGCAAGCCGGATGATGAGTGATAACATATGATTAATTGACCAATTGGAAATGAGGGGATATTTTGTGTGACTTTGATATACCAACGCAACAGAGGAGAAAGATTGAGATTTTTTAGGGAGACTAGAGAGAGATTTTTAGGCAGACCACTGTCGAGAAGAAGAGACTTAGAAGAGATTCGAGATTATGTCATTGGGCTCATATGCTCTGACTGAGAGCCTGATGAGTTGCTGATCGATTGATGACCTGAGGACGAAGAATTATTCTGTTTGCTGACCCACACCGTGGATAGGTAGATATGAAAATATGACTGAATTGTATTTTTATGTTTTTTCTTTCTAGGTACCAACTGCGCTGTTTTATTAGTTTTCCTTAGCTAGATGTTTCCTAAATTTGAGTTCTAAATTGTTTTGCATGTAGCCCCACATGCTGATGCTAATCTGGATTAGTTGAGAGTATCTACATAACGACTGACACATTGCAGAGACCAATGGTTGGAGAACTACTTTGCTGAACTTTGTGGATTATGTAGCATTTTTTAAGCTAACTTTGCTGATCATTTGCACTGATGCTTTAGAGTGTATTGTGATTCAAGCTTTAATTAGGTTGTGTTTCTTGCGTCTGTTTGGTTATTCTTATATGCGTTTTGACTTGATTTTGAGATAATCTACGTGATTTTAGCATTGTTAATATAAGGGAAATAAACATACTAAACTTTTACTAAAGGTGTGGTTATTCTTGGCTGGAAAATCCTGGTGTGTGACAATTACTGACTCCATTGATTAATTGATATGATTAATGATTATAGATTATTGTGTATTGATTCTGTTCTGGAGCTATGATAAGAACATCTTAAAGTAGTCAAAAGGTTAATCGACCTATAAGCATCCCCTTGTAAGTTTACTTATTAAGGACCGACGAGCTACCAGCTTTGAGCTAGAGAAGACTCTTGGTTGATTGGCTGCTTTTTTAACACAAAAGAGCGACACCGCAAGGGACTTGGATGGCTGAAAAAACGTGGGTCGTAGTTGGTCTAGACAGCTAGAGGAAAGGTATATTAAAATTTGGGGATATTTCTACAGCTCACAGTAGAAAATAATGCATTATCCTGTTAACTCTTTCAAAAAATATTAGGTCCGCTTTCATAAACATAATAAAATATGCTATGTGCTAATCATGAGTTTTGTGCTCTTTGTCGTTGTACTTCAGGTTAGAGGGTATGACAATATTTGTAACTACATCAGTTCTGTGTTGCTTGTCTTCTCAGAACTTGGTGGAGGTTGGGGACCATCTAACTAAATCTGTTTCAGGTCTTATAGTTCCCATTCTGATCACTCTATATGATGTAGAGATCTACAGCTCGGCCAATGAAACCCCTGTATGTTTTTTTAGGGTTAAGCCTGCGAGTGCATGCGTCTCGCTTGCAAGACTCTGTTGTGTTCAGTACAGGGCTTGGGGCCCACCTGTCACTCACCATTTGTTGGTTTGGGGCATAGAATTGCAAGTTTTTATTTTTTAGATCTAACTCTGTTTTGCAAAGTCATCTTTTCTTACTTCCTTGTTTTCTTTTGGTTTTGCTCGTGGCTGTTGTCAAAAGATGACAATCAACTTGTTTGAAATATGTAGACCTATTGCACTGCAAATGCTTCTTTCAACTGCCATTCGGCCCAAGGGACATTTTCATAGGTCAGAGGGCAATAGAAAATTTTCTAAAGGTGATGTGGTGAAATTCTTCCATTTCACAGTAATTAATTATGATTATATTGTAATGAGAAAAAAATCAGTATTGAAATGCTACAAAAACATTGTGCTGTAAGCTAGGAACCTAGGTCAGTTTGATCCTCTATATGGGGTGTTTGTCTTAAATTGGAATTAGGTTTTAAAGAATTATCTATGAGAGAGTTTCTACAACAGGTTCTTATTCAGATTCATCTTTCTTTTTCCAGTCAAGAGCGACTTGAATTCTGGTCCTTACATTAATATATTAGAGTTGAATTAACTAAATGGGTTCAGAATTTTACTGTTACCCTTGATAAGCGACATCTTAGATACAGTCAAAGGATCACTAACTAAGCTGTATTATTTGTTGAAAAGAAATCAGGCGATGATTAGAAAACAGCCCCCAGGAGTTCAGTTCGCCACTGTTGCAACAAAGGTATAGCCCCTGTGCTGTGTTAACATTTCAGCAATAAATCAAGATTTGCAGTGATTTGTAGTCATTTACATTGATGGCATTTTATTTTGTAACTTTTTTTTAAAGAAAATGGTCGCCAGATGACAGAGGCATTGCAGTGGCTGTGACATGATCAATTGGCAGTGACGCAGAAGAACTAAAAAATTTAAAGGAATCTGTGCAGTGGCATTTTTGTTGAATTTTACGAATTTGTCTCTGGATGCTCGAAAGATTGCCGCAGTTGACCATTTCCTGCCAAGTATAAAGGAGATGCAGTGTTTTTAAATGTATATATTACCCAAATTCAAGAGATGGGGAATCTACAGCAAGCAGCCTTTTGTCAGGAAATGGCACAAAAACCTTTTAAATAACAGGCGAAAGTATTTGCGTCCGCTTGTTGTTTTCACCATTCACACATTTTTAGGTCTTGCCTGAGACAGCACATGCGCAGCTACTTGCAAGACATTTTGTTTATTTAAAGGGGGATTAGAACCCACCCATTGCTTACCATTAGTTGGTTTAATTTTCACTCTGGCTTTTGAACCCTCCCTCCGTATCTCTGTATTATTGTCTTTGTTGTTGCTTCAAACATGCTATACCATAGATTAGAAAGTTTATTTTTGGAGTGCGCGTGTCATTTACATTTTTCTGACTTTTGTTGTTTTTATTGTATTTGCCTGGCTCATTCTGTCATCCGTTTTGCCTTATCCTGCCCCCTCCCACCCTCCACTCGTGTGCCTTTGCCCCATTCTCTACCACCATCGTTCTATCTGTACATTTTGTCTTTGCCCCCTTGCTCCCACCCTCCGTCCCTGAGGCTTTTGACTCCTCTCATCTTATCTCCATATTTGTCACTGCTTCAAACACGTTACCACCATAGTTGAGAAAGTTTATTTTCGTGAGTGCGGGCGGGTGTCACTTAAATTTTTCTGACTTTTGTTGTTTTGTTTGTATTGCAGACATTTTATTTAGTTGTGTTGCCCTCTCTCCCTCCGTCCATGTTGCCTTTACCTGCACCATCCTTGTGCTTTTAAAACTTTTTACATTCCACCCACCTTCACTCCATCAGTATTGCCTTTGCCCGCTTCCTTCATACTCTCCGTCCCTGTGCCATTTGACCTTTCTCTCTCTGTATCTCCATCTTTGTTACTGTTTCAAACATGCTACACCACTCTTGAGACAGTTTATTTTTGTGCGTATGTCACTTCATTTTTCCGGCTTTTGTTGTTTTAGTTGCATTGCAGACATAGGCCCTCATTCTGACCTTGGCGGTCTTTTCGCGAGACCGCCGAGTTACCGCCGCGGTGAAGACCGCCGACCGCGGCGGTATGCCGCTGTGCGCATTCCGACCGCTGGGAGCGTTCCGCCGGGAAACCGCCAGCAGCCACACTGGCGGTCGGCGGAAAAGTGGAGACTGGTCAACCTCCACCGCCACGCCAGCAGAACACCGCCCACAGAATTACGACCCACATATCTGTGTGGCGGTCTTCTGTTGGCGGTGTTCTGTTGGCGGTCACCTCCCCATGGCTCCCGTCGCCTCCCGGAGGACCAACGCACAAGGTAAGTTGACCGTCTGTGAGGGGAGGGGGAGGGGGGGGGTTGTGTGATGTGGGCGTGCATGGGGGTGTGAGTGTGTAGAGGGGGTGTGTGAGTGCGTGTATGCGGGCGGGGGTGCTGCTGTGTCTATGGGTAATGTGTGCTGTTCGGCAGGTGCGCATGTCTGCATGTATGTGTGCGGGTATGTGTCCCCGTTGTGTATGTGTGTGTAGGGGGTGTGTATATGTGCATGTTGGGGGTGTGTGCATGTCGGGGTGCATGTATGTGCATGTCGGGGTGGGGGTGGGGAGGGGGTTCGTACCACCTCTGGGGGGTGGCAGGGGGGTGGAGGGTGTGGGGGGAGGACTCGGGTGGGTAGTGGGGGGTGGGGGAGACCCCTATCAGTGCCAGGGAAGGAATTCCCTGGCCCCGATAGTGCTTACCGCCATGGTTCGCATGGCGGTTCCCGACCGCCAGAAACCGCGGCGGTAGGCAGGGTCATGATACCGTTGGCGGTCTTGGGACGACCGCCGGGCCGGAGTGCGCAAACTCCAGCCCGGCGGTCATGACCGCCGTGGCGGTCGGAGTGGGGAAGTGGCGGTCGATCGCGGCGGTGACCGCCGCGGTCAGAATGCCATTTTTCTGACCGCCGGTCTGTTCGCGGTCCGACTGCCGCCTCTCCGCCGACCGCCAAGGTCAGAATGAGGGCCATAATATTCCTTTGTCTTGCCCTTTCTCCCTCCGTTCATCAGTGTTGCCTTTACCTGCTCCCTCCCTCCCTCCGTCCGTCTGTTCCTGTGTCTTTGAACCCTTTTATTTCCCACCCTCCTTCATCCGTCCATGTTGCCTTTACCACCCTCTCACTGTCCATTCCTGTGGAATTTGCAACCTTGCTCTGTTACCATATCATACTATACAATGACAGGCCATACTATACTATATCACACTAAACAATGACAGGCCATACTGTACCATACCATACAATGACAGGGCATACCATACAGTGACTAGCCATAATCTACCATAACATAGCAGAACAGGAGGATGCGACTGAGTTGACTTGGCAGGTCATGGTGAGCCATTAATCCAGGAAGCAACCGAGGTTGTGTGTTTGGTTTGTTGGGGTGGGAGGGGATGCCAAGGGTGGCTGGCCACCACGATTCATCTCAGGCTGATGTGGATGGTCCCAGGATGAGGATCTTGGTCTTGTCAGAGTTAAACTTGAGACAGCTGTCCTTCATCCAAGTGGTAAAGGCTTCCATCCTGTTGTGGAAATTCTTCTTGGCAGGTGTGGGGTTTTCGGTCAGTGAGATGATCAGTTGGGTGTCGGTGGCTTAGAAGATGATGTTCAGCCCATACTTCCTGATGATGGGTGTGAGCGGAACCATGTAGATGTTGAAGAGTATGGGGCTCAGGGAGGAGCCCTTTGGAATTCCACAGCTTATCTCTGTAGGTTCTGATAGGTAAGGCGGGAGTCTAACTCTCTTTGTTCTGCTGGACAGGAAGGAGCGTATCCATTGTAGGACCTTTCCGCGGATGCAAGCTGCCTGGAGTCTGGAGCAGAGTGTGTGGTGCCAAACCATGTCAAAGGTGGCTGATAGGTCCAGTAGGATGAGGGCTGCGGTATGGCCATGGTCGAGGAGTGAGCGGATGTCATCTGTGGCGGCGAGGATGGTGATCTCATTGCTGTGGTTGCTCCTGAAACCTGATTGAGAGATGTCCAGGATGTTGTTGTCGTGGATGTGCTTACGGAGCTCTGTGTTGATGGCCTTTTTGATTACCTTGGCTGGGAAAGGCCTGGGTGGTAGTTTTTAAGGTCCAGGGGATCGACCATGGGCTTCTTCCTGGTGGATCTCAGCATGCTTCCAGTCCTCAGAATGTCTTGGGGTCTGAAGCTTTCGGTGGAAGAAGTTGGCTATTCTGTTGCAGAGGTCATAAGACGGAGGGATGTTTGCATTTTCTGGTTGGGGTTTGGGGTACTCTCTGACCACGGTGAAGAGCTCTTTGGTGTGTGTGCGGTGGCACTGATTCAGTCCTGCAGGGCGTCTTTCCTGGTGGCTCTGATGAGGTGGTGGTGGGATTTGATTGCAGCTTTGAAGGCTTTGAAGCCTTCCGGGGACTTGCTGTTTCTCCAGCTTTTTCTAGCTGTCTGCAGGTGCTCCTGGAGTGCAGGGGAGAACCAGATGTCCTTCTGGAGATAGTGATTAGCTTAGGTCTTATGGAGAGGTGCTAGAGTGTTGACACAATAAGTGATCCATTGGTGGAATTTCTGTGCTGAGATGCTAGTGCCTGTGGTGAGGGGCAGGGAAGACTTGCTGAGGGTGTTGGTGAGCTGTTCCTCAGTGATTTGGTTCAATTTTCTGCTTGGGGTTCAAAGTGTGCACAAGTGGATGATTGGTATGGTAATGGTGATATGAATGCAGTGGTGGTCAGTCCAGTGAAGTGTTGTTGCTGGTGGGTAAGATGGTGTCAAGTGTGGGTCCAGTGATGAGTGTTGGTGTTTTGCTTTACTGTAGGTTAAGAAGAAATACACAAACACTGAGAGGAATTTCTGGCATGCAACCCTCTCAGTCTGAGGAACACATTTGTCAAGGCACTCTGGAAGGTTTAAATAGAAAGGTCAATGGTGGACAACCTGAGTGCACATTTGAAGAAAATCCGTGCAGTGAAATAAAAGTGTACTGCTTTACTGTAAATTGAATGAGACATGAATGAGAGGAATTCCAATAATGTGAAGATCTTAGTCTGAGTAATACATTTATTAAAGCACTGTTTAAGGTTCGAAAAGAGGAGTAAGGTCAAATGCAGCAACACAAATACACCTCCAAAAATAATCATGGTAATAGCATAATAATGTGCATAAAACCGAACAATAAAAATACACTACTTTAAGCATGGATTATATATATGCATATACAGTGATTATATATTCATGCACAATGCAAAACTAGGAATAATAATAAAAAATAATTCATCGTGAACCCGGTCTTCCGTGAAGAGAGAACTACGCTCGAGGGAGAAGGGTGAGCACAAGCGTCCTTGTCTCAACCAGAGTTCAATCTGTTCACATCAGCCTGGTCTCGGCCTATTATATACTTTAAACAAGCAGGAGGGGAGAATTCTAGAAATTACCACCCACCTCCATTTGATGAGTTGTTGCTCAAATGCTGGTTACCTCAGGTCAGTTTCGGAAAAACACATTGAGATTGGCCAGATCCCAAGGTGTGTTCTCAAAACCAACTGTTCCTTTCCGTACTATAAACATTCTCCTGGTACATCCTTATCTTCCTTTTGCTCCCCCATATTATGCCCTAGCCCTTGGTGAGAAGAGAACATGTAGAGTGAAAACATGAACGAAAAACACATTGCATAACATGTGCGTGGAAAAATACCTGCCCCTTCTGCACTTCTAAAGTGGTAGTGGCTAAAGCTAAGTTAAGCACAAAATGGAGTATGTAATCAGAATGGAGCTGGTGGTCACCAATGTGACCCATGTGGGAAGCTAAACTAAGCACAAAATGGAATCAGTGGTCAAGATGGAGCAGTGGTTAAATACAGATATCATTACACTCCACCCTTTGACCAATGACTCTCATAACATACAGGTCTAAAATCAACTCTTTTTGGTTTAAACATTGCAAGTAAATTGGGTATGCATTGTACACAGCAACACAAGGTTATAAATATAGGAATTACCACAGGTATCCCACCCAAGACATTAAGTAATTGCTCAAAATCAGGCAACCACTGGAATAACCAATCCCACCATCCTTTATCCACATCCTGTTTTACTCCTTTCACCAGTTCATGTAAAGCATCAATATGGGACTGGATAGGTTTGGAGTGGTCGGATAAGTTAAAACAGCACATTCCTTCAAACTCAGAACACCAGTGACCATGTTTTAACAATAGGTAATCAATGGCAGCCCTATTTTCTAATGCAGCTTTTCTAGTATCACGTATATCTAGCAAAAAGTCAGCTAAAGCAATAGAAGTGTGATTAATATTTTTAACCATTAAGCATGCCAACCTATTGATCATTTGAGTATTATAAATGGCTAAGCCGGGTACGCCTACAATAGAAAGACTCAAACTTAAATATTATAATTGGGATAATAATTGAATGTCTGAATCACACTCCTCACTTTATTGAACTGCGTCCCTAGGATAACGGGTATATACAGAGTTAAACGGAACCATCATGAGTCCTAATCGTGTCAAGGTACACGGTCCACCGGTGATATTAGAGTAAATGTAGGTGAAAGTAATGTTTCTACACAAGAACAACCATCCCACTGGTAATTTAACTTGTTTGGTGTGACTAGCAGCAGCCACCAAGTGCTGACAAGCCATGTGGTTGGTTATGTTTTTGCAAAGTTGATCTATGAGGTGAAAGCACAAGGTTTGATGTTCTCACAGGATTTCTTGAGAAGACCCCATTGTGCCTTCCAGACGTAGTTGAACACATTTTGCAACGTTACGAGGATTTCATGACACCTGGTAACAGACATCGCCTGTGGTGATATTGTATACAGTTATCTGAGCGAGATTATTCCACTTTTCATTGGTTGCTTCTTGACAGTCCCTACAGTATTCGTAAGGACTGAGATACATTTTCACATCATGTTCTTCAACATCCCTATCCTAGTTCGTGGCATTAAAAATATGGAACAGGATACTTGCAGGTATAGGTGTTCCAATCAAACAGGTTGATAGAGCATCCACAGTACTCTGCATAGCTCTCATACAGAAGTCTGATTTGTTGAGCACAACTCGTGCTAAGTGGGTCCAGATGTTCTACGACAAGTATAGCAGTGGTGTCACTCGATGTGGTCAATAAATCAGGTTGAAGTTGGGGGTGTTGGGTCCCTCTTCACCCCACACACACACACACCCCCGAAAGGAGACCACACAGCACTCTCATGGCAGAGGCAAGTAGTAGTATGATCTGTAAAAGAAACAAGTATGATCATTCTTGCAAATAACATGTGTCAGCTGGGATGTGCTCCCATTTATCCTTTCCTGGTTTTATAATTAATAGGGCATTGTCCTGGCCCTTAGCTATGATTTCTGCTGGTTCAGGAGAATGGTTCGGGGATTCTACCCACACTTTAGCACCAGGATTCTTGTCAGTTGAACCAAAACCCACCGTACTGTAAAAAGGGCTGGGGCAGTCTCCTTTCTCACTGTTCCTCCATATACTGGGATAATCACCACTTGTGCGCTTCTATCACCAGCGTGTATTCAAATCAGTATCTCCACTATTCAAAATAATAGTTTTAATTTCTCATTGGTAGTCTGCATCAATCACTGCCCCAAAGACCTGAATACCTTTGAGGGCTAACCCAGATCTGGGAGCAATCAATCCGAAATGCTCGGGGGAATCTGTATTCCAATACCTGATTCACAAAGTGCCATGTCTCTCGGTTTCAATGTGTACACTTTTAAATCATGTAAGTCAAGACTTGCACATTCTGGTGTGGCTCTATAAGGAGCTAAAGCTCCAGGTTTTATTTCCCAGTACATGATGATGTTGGTGGCCACATGGGGTTGTATCTGCTTTGGGTGGGGGGTTAACATTCTCATCAGGGGAGTCTCAGCATTTGTTAACGGTCTGTTATTCAGACTCTGGAGTGCTTCCTTTAAATGCTCTCTCCAGTTTTTCAAAGTTCCATCTGATAATATTTGCAACTGGGCTTTTAGCAAGCCTTTCATGCTCTCAATCAGTCCTAAGGCTTGAGGATAATATGGTATGTGGTAAATCAAATTACACTAAGAGAGAGTATATGGGAGAAAAGGGGATAGAGGAAGAACACAACCGTACTCAACTCCCAAAACAATACTAAATCACAAATTAGAGTACGGGGTTCTTGTAACGAAGGTAGGTCAATAGTGTACCAATTGTGACACTAGACCACCCGTAACCCTCAACTGGAGGTGAGATGTGGGTGCGCTATGGTGTGGTGTGTGGTCTGGGAGGGGGTAAATCCACTCAATATTGTGTCGAACACAGTAATCTTGTACCAATTTTCCTTTGAAGTGTGACCCATTTTCACTCTGGACCTGGAGTGGTACTCCATGACATAACATTAACAGGTCCAAAGTTTTGATGGTGTTGTACTGAGTAGCACGTTTACATGGGACAGCAATCAGGTAACCAGAATACGTGTCCAGTACAGTGTAAGGTTATTGACACCCACGACTAGTTGGTAGTGGCCCAATGTAATCAATTTGTAATATCTGCCCTGGTAACTTTCTTCTCCCCAATTGACCTGTGACAGTTTTTGTGACAGATCTCTGTTGTATATGCTGTCAAATAGGACATTGCAATATCACAGTTTTTATCAAATCTTGCGGAATGTGCATCCCTCTAATCTCTGCCCACCTGTAAGTGGCTTTCTCTCCCAGGTTTCCACATTTGTGGTGCACCCATTTAGCCATCCCCACCATGTCAGAATCCTGTGTTGCCACTTCTGCATCTGAAATTTTGGCTTTGTCGTCTGCAAGTGAATTGAATCAACGTTCAAGTGAATCAATAAGACAGTAATAAGGGGGTCATTCCGACCTCGGCGGTGAAAGGCGCTAACCGCCGGTCAGAAGACCGCCATAACACCGCCGCGGGCGCGGGAAACTGCCACGGTCATTCTGACCCGCAACAGGCAAACCGCCAAAAACCCGCCATCCACAAAAGTCCGCCACACCAACGGCCAGCAAAAAACTGGCGATGACCAAACCTCTACCGTCACGCCAACAGAAATACACCCATTCCATTCCGACCCACGAATCCATGCGGCGGTCTTTCAACCGCTGTATTCCATTGGCGGTACACACCGCCGCGGTCAAAATACACACACAGCTCCAAAACACTGCCACATTGGACATTTTGAAATACACACACCTGATACACATATAAAACACCACTCCCACACTCCCAACACAATATAAAACACACACCCACATCACCCACAAACCTCTACGACCACCATTTATTGACTAAGGCCAGAGAGAGACACCACCAGCTAGTACAGAGCATTCACAGGCACATTACACCATCACCCACACAACATCCACGCACAAAACACCACACACCACCTCACTCACCACACTCATCACCACAAACACCACCCCACACCTCATCCACACCACCCCATGGCACCCCAAAGACACCCCAGGTTTTCAGACGCTGAACTCAGGGTCATGGTGGAGGAAATAGTTTGGGTAGAGCCCCAGCTCTTCGGGACACAGGTGCAGCACACCACCATTGCCAGGAAGATGGAGCTATGGCAAAGAATAGTGGACAGGGTCAACGCTGTGGGTCAGCATCCACGAAATCGGGACGACATCAGGGAGCGGTGGAACGACCTACGGGGGAAGTTGCGTTCCATGGTATCCAGACACAACATCGCGGTGCAGAAGACTGGCGGCGGACCCCCACCTCAACCCCCAGAATTTACAACATGGGAGGAACAGGTCTTGGCGATCCTGCATCCTGAGGGCCTCGCAGGAGTAGGCGGAGGAATGGACTCTGGGAAGTCTAATCTCAACTACTTCATCCCCCCCCACCCACCGGCATGCCAAATCGTACCCCCACCCTCTCCCCCCACCCCATCACACATCCTCCTTGCTAATGTCTCACCATCACAACCCACCCATCCCAACACCAAGCCCTGCATGCGACCACAAACCATGGACACCCATCACCTAAGCATGCCCACTGCACATACCCATCCCCCCCCAAACCACCGTCACAACAGCCCCCACAAGGGAATGCCAGCACTGGGGTACACGGGCACCCACCCATTGCACGCTATGGCACACACAGAAGCAATAACCATACTCTTATACCCCTGCAGGACCCGAACGCCACGACACCGCCCAGGAGGATCCAGAAATGTCCATTCCACCCCCAGAAGAGGCCCACACTGATGACAGCAGCTCTGTCTCCCTGGACCCAGATGACCAGCCCGGCCCATCGGGGACCTCAGGACAGTCGGTTCCCCTCAGACAGCCACAGGCCACAGCAGACCTACCCCCCTCTGGGAACACCAGCACAGCACCCACCCAGCGGGCCCATGCCTCTGTCTCCAGGACACGGCAATCAGCGGTGTGTCCACCACTACAGGGCACCCAGGTTAACCCACCACCCCAACAACAACAGGGACCTAGGGGCAGTGGTAGTGGGCACACGGTCCAGGGGACAGAGGCCCAGGGAAACAGGGGAACTGGGAGGGCTACTGTGCGACAGGGGGGGGACAGGCCCAGGGAACCCACTCTCCACGAGGCCCTATCCTCCATCATGGGAGCATACCACCACTCCCAGGAGACGATGGTGACGGTCCTGGCCAGGTTCCAGGAGATCCAGGTACTGCAGGAGGAACAGTTTATGGGGTTCAGGGAAGAACTCAGAAACATCAGTTCCGCAATGGGCACCATCGTTGTGGCTCTCAATCAGATTGTCAGCACATTGGGGGACCATGTGGCACCACAAAGGGCCCCTGTCACTAGCATGGACCAAGAACAGGCTACCACCTCCGCCGGCGCTAGTGGACAGGAGGCCCCGACACAAGAACAACAGGCCACCAGAACCCCACCCCCTGCAGAAGGAGAACCACCCCGCAAGCGGGGCCTGAGATCTAGGAAGAAGACAGAGTAGGATGCCAAGACCCCCTCCAGGAAAGGATACCCCCTGATTGTCATCCCACTGTCCCACATTGTCACCCTGTCCAACCTTAAACTGCCCCTGATCCACCTTCCACAGGCATATGGACAATGCACCTGTGAGACTGAAAATCTGGACTCTGCCATGGACATTCCTCCACCATCACCCATCACTGAATTGCAACCATTACCCAAAATTGAGCACTTTAATAAACACACTTATTGCACAAAAATAATCTGGAGTCTGCCTACATTTTTGAACAAATGTATTACACAGAACCGTGCCAAAATGTCCAGTTACATTGTGATGACAACATACCACTGTCACACAGCTGTAGTCCATGGGGAAACAAAGCAGAGGTCACGGAGTGGGGCCCACATCTCTGAAATTGGAAGGGAAAGTCACAACTCAGTTAACATACACTGGGGGGAAACTCAGACAGTAGAGAGGCAGGAGACTTTAAGTAAATATAAAATGCTGGTGTGGATTCTTACCTGTATGTCATTGAAAATACTGCTGTATTACTGTGTCCCTGTTGTCTGTGTCGTCCTCTTTGTCTTCCTCCTCTTCACTCTCCGCAGGCTCCACAGCTGCCACAACACCACCATCTGGACCATCCTCCTGCAGGAAAGGCACCTGGCGTCGCAAAGCCAGGTTGTGAAGCATACAGCAGGCCACGATGATATGGCACACCTTCTTTGGTGAGTACATTAGGGATCCACCTGTCATATGGAGGCACCTAAACCTGGCCTTCAGGAGGCCGAAGGTCCGCTTGATCACCCTCCTAGTACGCCCATGGGCCTCATTGTACCGTTCCTCTGCCCTTGTCCTGGGATTCCTCACTGGGGTCAGTAGCCATGACAGGTTGGGGTAACCAGAGTCACCAATTAGCCACACACGGTGTCTCTGAAGTAGTTCCATCACGTAAGGGATGCTGCTATTTCGCATTATGTACGCGTCATGCACTGACCCAGGGAACTTGGCATTTACATGGGAGATGTACTGGTCAGCCAAACAGACCACCTGGACATTCATGGAATGATAACTTTTTCTGTTCCTGTACACCTGTTCACTCGTGCTGGGGGGGACCAAAGCAACATGTGTCCCATCAATTGCACCAATGATGTTGGGAATATGTCCAAGCGCATAGAAATCACCCTTCACTGTAGCCAAATTGCCCACCTCAGGGAAAACAATGTAGCTCTGCATGTATTTCAGCAGGGCAGACAACACTCTGGACAACACCTTGGAAAACATAGGCTGAGACATCCCTGATGAAATGGCCAATGTTGTTTGAAATGACCCACTTGCCAAAAAATGGAGTACTGACAGAACCTGCACTAGAGGGGGGATCCCTGTGGGTTGGCGGATGGGTGACATCAGGTCTGGCTCCAACTGGGCACACAGTTCCTGTATAGTGGCTCTGTCAAGCCTGTATGTCAGTATGACATGTCTTTCTTCCATTGTCGACAGGTCCACCAGCAGTCTGTACACGGGAAGATTCCTCCATCTCCTCGCAAGTCCCAGCGGACAGTGCCTAGGAAGGACAACATGGAGCACAGAGTCAATCAACCCACAGGTACGTTCCCACAGCTTGTACATAACACGATTCTCAATGCATTGAATGGCTTGTATGAGTGTTGATGCAAGGCCTAGGCATGTGTGACGCAGTAGAAATTAAGATATGGGGGCCCTTGAAATGGCGGCTGCCTGACCTGTGAAGTGCGACAGTGGGATGTGAGGTCAATGCGCTGGCGTGGCACACCGTGGCGGTAGGCGGTCGAAGACCGCGGCGCAAAGCCGCATTGGTTAACATTGAACCCTATGGGTTTCAGGAGCCAATGACGAAGTGCGCCGGCGGTCGCGGTATGCCCCGCCGCGGTACGCACCGCGCGGGCTTGACCGCCATTTTCTATCTGCTTAATCACTCGATACCTGATCATCCACAGGAGAGGACCTATACTGCAAGTGCTGCTGTGACCTCGGTCTGGAAGAGACAATGGCTGCTGCGACTGGGGAAAGGGCCCCTGCCTTCACTTCTGAAGAATTGGAGAAACTCGTGGATGGGGTCCTCCCCCAGTATGCGCTACTCTACGGTCCTCCAGACCAACAAGTAAGTACACTGGGACCATGCTTTGTGGCCAATGCCTGGGTTGAGTGGGGTGAATGAAAGATGGTGGGGAGGGGAGCGAATGAGGCATGCATCAAACGACAGATGAGAGCATGTGCCACATGGCAAGGGAGGGGATAGGGGGCCACTCACATCGAGCATGCAGAAGGTGATGATTTTTTATTTTCTCCCCCTGTACATGTCACATAGGTCAGCGCCCATCAGAAAATCGACATTTGGCGTGCCATCGCCAAGGACGTCCGGACCCTGGGGGTCCACAACAGACGGGGCACTCACTGCCAGAAGAGGTGGGAGGACATCCGCCGCGAGAGCAGGAAGACCGCGGAGGCTCTGCTGGGGATGGCCTCCCAACGTAGGAGGGGTGCCAGTCGTACCTTGACCCCCCTGATGTCCCGGATCCTGGCGGTGGCCTACCCCGATTTGGATGGGCGCGTGAGGACAACAGAGCAGACACAAGGGGGTGAGTACAAGCACATTCTGCTGATTTTGCGCACATTGGAGGTGTCTGGGTGGGGGAGGAGGGCTGTGGGTATCCCTAGGCCAGGGCGATTTCTGTAGGCTAGGCCCCTCCGTTAGGCATGGCCCTGTGCCCCCGCCCCCCACCTCTGTAGGTTGCCTAGTTCAGCTATTCATGGCCCTGTGTCACCTATGTGTGGAGTTGTCGTCCATAGGCTTGTAGGCCATGTCCACCGATTGAGTAGTGTACCCCAAGTGCGCGGCGTAGTGCAGGGGGCTTCTGTGTCTGTCCTCTCCGCCAACGGTGTCGCCAATGCATGCACTCAACATGTCTTTGTTTCTCCACCCTCCCCCTTTTTTGGTGGTCTTCCTGTTCATGTGTGCATTAGCATCATCAGGCGGAGGAGAAGTGGCATCGGAGCACGAGGGAGTTGCATCTCACATGGCCATGGAGGGCCATGCAACTGACTCGGATTTCACCAGTGAGACGGAGGGTGAGGGGAGCTCCACACCGGGGACACGTGGTGACACCAGCGACACAGATATGTCCTCGGAAGGGAGCTCCCTTGTGGTGGCGGCAACATCCGTGCCCACCGCAACAACAGGTACAGCCGCCACCCAGCGCACCAGCTCCGCCCTCCCAGCAGCCCCTCAGCCTTCGCCCCGTGCCCGCTCACCCAGGAAGGTGGGCATCTCCTTCGCCCCAGGCACCTCAGGCCCTGCCCCAGTTACCCCTGCTGCCCTCAGTGAGGAGGTCATTGACCTCCTGAGGACGCTCATTGTTGGGCAGTCTACCCTTTTGAATGCCATCCAGGGTGTAGAAAGGGAGGTGCACCGGAGTAATGCATACCTGGAGGGCATTCATTCGGGTCAGGCTGCCCATCAGCGATCGTTCAACGCTCTGGCCTCAGCACTGACGGCAGCATTGTCCCTGTCTCCTGCCTCCCTCCTCCAACTTCCTCAACCCAGTCCCACTCCCCTGTACCTCTGCCTATCCCAGACACACCTACAGACCAGCCTGCACACACCTCAACACCCAAGGGAAGCTCATCCAGACATAAGCACCACACATCACACAAGCATTCACCCAAGCAACATCCACATGCAGACATGCCAACAGCCACTGCCTCCTCTGTGTCCCCCTCCTCCTCGTCTCCCTCTTCCCTCCCTGTGACGTCTCCACTCACACTTGCCTGCACAACATCTTCAGCCACTACGTCCATCACCAGCACACCCACCAGAACACTCCGCACACGTGCAGTCACCACCCCCATTACTATTTACACGTCCCCTGTGTCCTCTCCCAGTGTGTCTGTCACCCCCTCTTCCAAACCACACAAACACAGGCACTCACCCATCCAACAGCCATCCACCTCACGACAGCCTCCAGCACAAGAACCTGCACCCAAAGACACAAGACTTCACTCTCCTACAACCACATCCTCTTCCTCCATTCCTATACCCACTACAACTACCCGTCCCTGTCTTTCTAAATTGATTTTCCTTTCCAACCTTGACCTCTTTCCCACAACTGACCCACCCCCTCCATCTCATAAGACTCCAATCAGCACCTCAGCCACCACAAAACCTGGACCTACAAAGACAATAGTCCAAGGATTTTGGAGTCCACTACCTTCAAGGCCAGCTACTTCGGCTAGGAGTAAAGAGACGGCCAGCCCACCCCCTGAAAAAAAAGCCAAGAAAGCCAGTGCCCGGCGCGAGAGGCCAAAGACAGCAGGCTCCAAAAGCACTACCCTGGCACCGTCAGGGAGTGGGGTGCCACCTGGCACACCGCCAAAGGGAGGAAAGGGCCACAGACGAGCAGGGAAGGGTGGCAAGGGCAGCACGCCCGAGAAGTCCGGCAGCAGGCAAGCTGCCCAGGAGGGCCCCACCAGCCCCATTCCAGGTGTGCAGGAGGACACCCACGGGCCCAGGACGGCAGCACAGGAGGGGCCCGCAAGCGAGAAGACAGATGTGCACGAAGGGCCCGGCAGCCACATGTCAGGTGGCGAGTGAAATCCATGTAATGGCCGGATCTGGTGACCTGGACACACATGTCAAGCACCGCTGAACAGGGCCCTTCATGTCAAGAACCGCTGAACAGGGCCCTTCAAGCCAAGAACCGCTGAACAGGGCACCGCCGTCTCAAGAACCGCTGAACAGGGCCCTTCAAGTCAAGCACCGCTGAACAGGGCCCTTCAAGTCAAGAACCGCTCCGCTGGGCACCGCCGTCTCTGCACCGCTCCGCTGGACCCTTCAACTCAAGCACCGCTCCGCTGGGCACCGCCGTCTCTGCACCGCTCCGCTGGGCCCTTCAACTCAAGCACCGCTCCGCTGGGCACCGCCGTCTCTGCACCGCTCCGCTGGGCCCTTCAACTCAAGCACCGCTCAGCTGGGCACCGCCGTCTCTACACCGCTCCGCTGGGCCCTTCATCTCAAGCACCGCTCCGCTGGGCACCGCCGTCTCTGCACCGCTCCGCTGGGCCCTTCATCTCAAGCACCGCTCCGCTGGGCACCGCCATCTCTGCACCGCTCCGCTGGGCCCTTCAACTCAAGCACCGCTCCGCTGGGCACTGCCGTCTCTGCACCGCTTCGCTGGGCCCTTCAACTCAAGCACCGCTCCGCTGGGCACCGCCGTCTCAAGCACCGCTGGCCCATTGGCACAAGGGGCAGGGCCGCATCTGTGTCGGGCAGGGCTGCACGAAGCACTCTGGGCACCATGCCTCCTCCAGAACCAGTGGAGTCTGTAATCCACTTGTGAGACTGTGGCTTTGCACTCCCCAGGATGGCACAGTGGGCAATCCACCCACTGTAGAGACTCGTGAGACTGTGGCTTTGCACTCCCCAGGATGGCACAGTGGGCAATCCACCCACTGTAGAGACTCGTGAGACTGTGGCTTTGCACTCCCCAGGATTGAACAGTGGTCATGGAGGCCCCTCGCGGATCTGGCGTCGTGGACTAATCTGGCTGAGGTGCCCCCCCTTCCCTTCCCCCTGAGGTGCCTGTAGTTTTGCTATCTGATGCCCCTGCAGTGTTCTCTCCATTGGAGTCAGGTATCTTGTGTGGGCTTTGCCCATGTGTTTAGGCCCATTGGCCCGCGAACAATGACTGATACCCAATTTGGACAGGACAATTTACATATGTATATATAGTTATAGATGTTTGATATATTTTTTAACTTAGCCGTACAATATACTTCAAATTTCATGGTCATTTTATTTTGTCTTTGCATTCTTCCGGGGGGTTTGGGGGGTGTCACTCTGAGTTGTTGCTCTGCATTGATGTGTATGTAGATGTGGGTGAGGGTGGGTGTGTCGCGTATGTGTGTCCCCGTAATTTTTTGCCTCCCCCCTCCCCTGTGTCATAGGTGCAGTACTCACCGTTGTCTTCTGCGCCGGCGTTCGAGCTCCTGGTAGAGGAGCAGGAAGACAATAGCTGGTGGGATGTGTAGTTCGGGTTCCATGCTGTCCAGATTCCTCGTGGAGTGTGTAGAGGTGAGCGTTTTCCGTTCGTAATGTCTGTTTCCGCCGTGTTTTTATCGGCGGGGATACCGCCCCGGAAAAGGTGGCGGATTGGTGGGTTGTGATAGGGTGGGCGGTACATTGTCTCCCGCCTGTCTGTTGGCGGTGACCGCCGCGCTGTTTGTTTGTCCCGCATTGTTAAAGTTGCGGTCTTTGTTGGCGGTTTCCGCCAGGGTCAGAATTCCATTTTTTTTACCGCCTGCCTGTTGGCGGGTTGGCCGCCGCTTTAACACCGACCGCCAGGGTTGGAATGACCCCCTAAGTGTCTACATGATCTACAGTAACAGTACTTTGCTCCAGCATTTCCCAAATTTCTCACCACAACGCTTTGCCCCACACCTCTTTTGAATGTATATACCAGTTATGTGCTTGCCATGTGGGAAGGCAAGTGGCTAACCCACTGGCAGTGGACCAAGAATCAGTGTAAATATGACAAGTTCCAGGCAGCTCTTGTTTTAGAGTCTGATACACAACGTATGACTCTGCGTATTTGCTACTTTTCCCTTCTCCGGTATTAGCTAACAACTTTTTGGTGACTGGATTAAATTACACTGATTTCCATTGTCTTTTAGCTCCCACATATTTTGCTGAACCATCATTGAACCATACATGCTCCCTATCCTCTGGGGACAAGGATTCAAATGATCACTTGTCGCTCTTTTATCTGTGGTACCTCCTGCACCCTCTCCTCATCCTGCACTGGGACTTGACACCTGTTCATGTAGAACAACGGTGCCTGCAGGTCCCACTCAAGCTCTATCTTGAATGTACCATTTCCAACGTATGATACTAGCTTCCTGTGCATGTCCTATGCTGTGTGTTTTGGGTGAACTCATCCCCCACTGCATTATTGGAATCTAAGGTCTTAGAATCACATTATGACCTAGGGTTATGTGCTCAGTATCCTCTTGAGCCCAATAACACGCTAACTGCTGTTTATCAAATGGAGTGTATCGCTCCCCAGCCTCAGAATTTTTTTTAGTCCAGAACCCCAGGGACACTCTTGTTCTTCCCTGCTTTTGCCACATGCTCCAATTTGCATTTTGCCCCTGAAAGGTTACATGCAACTCAATGTCTCCATCCTGTACTGGCCACAAATCTAAAGCTTGTTGAATTGCCACCTGTGCACACTGCTGCTGTTCACCTCATTCAAACTCATGTTTCTTTTGGGTCACTTTGTACAAAGGGGCTAAGTTCGGACTCTATTGAGGAATATGCTGTCTCCAAACACCAAAAAATCCAATGAATCGCTGTGTCTCCGGCTTAGTGCAGGGAATGGCAAACTCTAGAATATTTTGCTTCGCTTGTAGCAACTCCTGTCTGTGTCCCTGATTCCACGGAATCCCTAGAAACTTCACATTTTGAGAGGGTCCTTGTGTCTTGTCTGGATTAATCATCCACCCTTTACTCTGCAAGAGTTCCACAACCCGCTCCAACTGAGTCTGCACCTGTTCTTCTGTCTCTCCCTGAATCATCACTTCATCAATGTAATGGGTCAACTGCACACCTGGAATGATAGATACTTCATCCAGGTGTTCTGCCACCAGCCAGTGACAGATGGTGTGGCTATGTAAATACCCTTGGGGAAGCAGTAGTATCCGGAATTATCTGCCGTTCCAAGAGAAGCTGAATTGATCTTGAATTTTAGTGGCCAGTGGTATAGAAAAGAATGCATTGGCTATATTAATGGTTGCATACCATGTCCCTTTATGTTTTTGTATTCTTTCAATCAAAGTGATGGTGTCAGGGACCGCAGACTTCAAAGGAGGTGTATGTTTATTCAGCTTGCGGTACTCAATCGTCATTTTATATGGCCCGTCAAGTCAACGAACGGGCCAGAGGGGATTATTCCATTCAGTGGTATTTGGAGCTATTACACCAGCTTTATTAATGTCTTTTATGGTTTCACTGATTTCATCATACCCTCCTGGAATGTGGTACTGTTTCAAACAAATTACTTTAGTGGCTGTGGGCACTTTTGCTGGGGGTATCTTCAGATGACCAAGCTGTTCCTTGCCGTACCATAAACATTCTCCTGATACATCCTTAACTTTATTTTGCTCCCCCATATTATGTACTGGCCTTTGGTGAGAAGAGAACATGTTGTGTGAAAACATGAGCGAAAAGCACATTGCATAACTTGTGTGCTGAAAAATACCTGCACCTTCTACACCTCCAAGTTGACACAGGCTAAAGCTACGTTAAGCACAAAATGGAGTCTGTAATCAGAATGTTTCTGGTGGTCAGGGATGTGACGGTGTGGGAAGCTAAGCTAAGCACAAAATGGAGTCAGTTATCAAGGTGGAGCAGTGGTTAAATACAGATATCATTACAGTTGTCAAGGTTACCAGTTGCTTTAGTCCTATTGTGGCAAGGTTCTCGGGCAGGGAAGCGGTGTTGATGTTGTTGCAGTTCTCGATGTGGTAGTTGAAACCAGTGCATGGGGAGAAATGATGTTGACAATGGAGTTGCTGAAGGCTGGGTGGCCTGCACCTGAGTGTGCCGCAGAAGGTAGACTTGGGGGTGGCGTGGATCTGGAAATGGAGGTGCTCCATGAGGGGGGGGGGTGTTCTTCCGCATTGGTTGTCAGGCTGAGGGTGGATTTGTGTATGATGGCCAGGCTTCCACCTGGGCGAGAAGGCTGGTCTCTGTGGAGCAGTTGTGTAGTCGCTGGGGATGGCGATGTCTGGGACTGACGCTGGGTTTGTCCATGTTTCGGTGAGAAAGGCGATGCCAGGGAGGTTGAGTCTTGTAGTCCCAGAGTTCTATGGTGTGTTTGTGGAGGGAGTGAATGCTGAGGAAAATGCACCTATGGCGCTCCGGTGTAGTGTTCTATGGTTCAGTGGTGGGAGGGTCCAGTTCTTTGGTGTAGGGTGAGGGTGTGGTGGCAATGGAGGCAGGAGAAATGTCCATGGGTCTCTCTGGGTGATGCAAAATGGCAGGCGGTGCAGTGTCCTGTGTTCAGAGTGTGGAGAGTCTCCGCGTTGTATCGATAAAAGGTCGGAGGCCAGGGTTCGTGGCACTGGGTGCGGTCCAGGAGCAGACAGGCACAGACATGCTTGCCTTTAGTGTATCTTTAGTGTGCTGGTGTCGCAGATGTGTATTGCCCACCATTAAGAAGGGGTGGAAGGTGGGAGGGTACGGTCAGGTGGGAGGGCAGGAAAGCACTTCAGAGTGAGGGGGCCAGAGGGGCAGCAGCAGTGGCAGGGAAACGGAGCGCGGGGAGAGTGAAAGGCTGAAAAGAGAGAGAAAGAGACAAGAAAGAAAAAGGAAAATTATAGAAAAAAGAAAAATAAAGATGACTGAAAATAAGGAAAAGTAGAGGTTACAGCAAGATACTTACACACAGATGGCCACTAGGCCACCAGGGATGAGGCGCAGGCAGGGACCTGTGGGTGGAGGTGGGCCTCGAACTGAGAGTCAGGCAGGCTGTTAGTTCGATTGCAACAGAGGCAGCAGCAGCAACAGACCATATCATACTATACAATGTCAGGCTATACCATACTAAATAATGATAGGCCATACCATGCCATCCCATATTGTACCATAATACAATACACACTGACAGGCCATTCCATTCCATACCATACCATATCATATCATACCATACTATACAATGACAGGCCATATCACACAATGCATAGGCGCTATCCTGTTGTACAACATGGCTAAAAAAAAACATAGAAAGGGCCAATTGATCTCACATAGACAAGGCTTATTGCCTTTGCTTGTTGAGACTAAAGCTACTGACAGAATTGTGGGAGCTGTTTTGTCACAAGTGCAAGATGACACTAAGGAGAAGCCATTAATGTCTGTAGTCTGCAACAGACTGAGAGATAATAATTATTTTCACATTGAAGCCTGCTGTAGGTGTCACTTCTTTTCTCTCCTCTTGAGTTATATCTGTCTCAATACGAGAATGAAAAAAAGCTACTTTGCAGTGGGGAATAGTGGCTAAAATGAGCTATTGTATATGGACCACAGTGAGCTTTTAATTTAATATATTTAATACTCACAGCTTGGGAAAGGAAACACTCATATGACAGTTTCTGCCTAAGATGATGTCCTGCTTCTAATGACATCCTTCTGATTGCCCTTCATCACAGGAATACTAGGGTCACATGTCCCATGAGAGATACACACCAAGTGCACTACTCCTTAGTAGGTGAGACTATTATTAGACAGGCTATAATATCACATGTGATTGGTAGCAGTGGTTGAAATAAGATTTGTACATGAACTAAGGGCCTGATTACGACAGCAGGTGAATATCCTGTCCCCTGTATTACGATTACATTATAGCCTATGGAAATTGTAATATGGTGGACGGAATAGTTGCCACATTTGTGATGGAGTATTCCATTCACAAAAATCATAATCAGGTCCTAAATCTCAATTACATGATGTGACATAATGGTGTAATAGCTGGGATTTTTCTTAACACGTTTCACTAGAAATGCTGATAATTACACAAGACTACTTAGACATAAACAATCTTTCTCCCAGGTCTAGCTACAGTGATGGCTAGAATGCTTATAGATGTCAAAGGTGGTCAACTTATGTCAAGCCATAATACTGACAATATATCCTGGAAGGACAGCTTTTGCTAGAGCCATCACAATGCCTGCAATTTCGACAAAATGCTATATAAGCCAATGCACGGTGGGCACATGTAACTATTTAACTAGTTAAACTAACACCCCATGTGCTTCTTTTTCCGTGAACTAGTAGCATAGAGCTGAGCCAGGAAGTGTGGTCTGAAAATATCACTTCCAACATTCAGGTCAATATTTCATAGAAGTTGATGATGGACACAGCTGGAATAAACAGAAATGAGATAGAGGTAGCAAACAGATGGAAGATGAGTCTGGCAGTAGGAAGAATGGAAATAGAGAAAAACAATTGACAAGATGTGAAGGGTGAGAATTCTTCTACACAGACAGAGCTTAAGCAGATGGTCCAATAGTGAAAAGTCAATGAAGCAAGAAGAACCAGCCAAAGGAAATGGCAAGTAAAGCTGCAAAATAAATAATTAAAGCGTCATCGAGTAGCACCAGCAGGAGCAGGATATAGCCCGAGAAAGGGGAGAGGAGCTTTAGGATGCTGCACTCAGGTCCAAAGCAGTGGAGTGTCTGGCACCTTGATGTTGTAGTGTTCATGGGAAATGTGCATGCACACTATAAACAAGAGTATTTAAGCGTGCACCTTAGGAGACACTGATCATTTTGCACACAGGTTATGCATATGAAGGGAGCATTCTTCAAGGTCCTTGTCACCACCGTAGATGCTATTTGCTACACAACTTTTGTAGACTGAAAGAATAGAAATGTAGTCTTGGTGAAGTCTGTTTCTTAGGAGCCCCTTTCTTTTGGGCCCTTCAACCCTTTGGATACTTAACAGGCATGTTATGCTAGCTCTCTTTGGATACTTAACAGGCATGTTATGCCAGCTCTACCATATTCGCTAAGATCTCCACATTACAATACAGAACGACCACCTTACATCAGGGCCATCATGATGCCTAGAATTAGCACAATATGTTGAAGAACATTCCAATGTCCCCCAATGTTGTCTGTTGAAATGCTGATACCCTCTAGCGTGCCCGCATCCTCTCTCTCTTTCTCTGAAGTTTCCCTACCTTGAGGCAACTTGTGCAAAGAAACATCCCTAAATATAGATAAGCTGTAGATGCAGATCTCTATCAATTGCTCCAGATGTTAGCTGATGGGTTAATGGTGGTTTAGGCCCAACAAGTTTGTATTGGCAAATGTTAGCTTTTTAGCAGCAGACTTCATCTTTACAAATTTTAAGCACAAACTCTCAGTTTGTGTGGGTGCAGCCTTTACGTGCACAAGTGGTCTGGCGAATCAGTGCCACAGGCCAGTTTGTTCAGCACCTTCACACCTACAAGCAACAGCGTTGTGACAGGAGATGGTGGATAATGGTCTTGAGTGTCCCTGAACCATTGAGGTGGAACAGCATTGCCTGGCTGGCTTGTCAGCAGTTGCAGCCTCTGAGACAATGTAGAGAGACTTTTTTCTTCCACAGACGAAACCACTAGGGATAATGTAGGCGGACGCTCATCTTTGGAAGTTGCCTCCCTGGGGACATTGCAGTATGGCCCTTATCTCTGGCAGCGGAAGCTGTTCTAAAGCAATGCAACCTCCAGGCTTCTGCAACAGTTCCTCACAGATAAACACTCTTAATTGCAAAAGCAGCACCAGGCCTTCAAGATTGGTACTAGCAATGCCAGTTAGTACGATGGCAATTAGGTGCACAACAT
Source organism: Pleurodeles waltl (assembly GCF_031143425.1). Classification (NCBI taxonomy): domain Eukaryota; kingdom Metazoa; phylum Chordata; class Amphibia; order Caudata; family Salamandridae; genus Pleurodeles; species Pleurodeles waltl. The sequence goes on along the minus strand of NC_090437.1, from coordinate 514,291,017 downwards.
ATTTTGCATCTCACAGCAGGAGCTGCAGTGGAGGCCCTGGGTACTCCTTACACTTCAGGTGAGTACTGGCTTCACTCGCTGTTGGTAGTAAGCTACTTATGGATGTTCCACATGATCAGCACACACTGAGCTTCTCCTTCTGGACCGTCTCTTCTGCCTCAGGGCCAGGCACTATCCTTATGATTCTGAGGGACAGGCAGTTTTCTAGAGACTTAGGCAAACCCTCAGCTTCTTTGGCAAATTCAGACTCCAGGTCATGTCATGTTACCACTTTCAGAATGGCTCCCCCGAAGATACAAGTCCTGGACACAGAGCAGTCCCTGGAGTACCCTGCAGAAAACTCAGAAGAACTTTAAACTGGAACAAAGTGTGGTGGTTTGGGTCTCACTCTTAAACACCCTTTCCTACCATAGGTATTTGGAAACACTGTGTAAGGCTTCAAAAATGCTTTAGGTAGCTTTACTTTAAAATGTCACATACACACTGCTCTTTGGACACAAACCTTGTGCAAAGTGATGGTTCTCACAGTAGGTAGCAACGGGGCTAGCCCTCGGCAAGAAATGGGATCTTTAGTTGGCAGTCAGTTTACACCATCTCCAAGTAAGGAACCTTACTCTAGTCAGGGTAAGGGAGCCACACAGCTAAGATAACCCCTGCTCACCCCCTGGGTAGCTTGGCACGAGCAATCAGTCTTATCTCAGAGGCAAGGTATTAGGGTATTCGTACCCAGACACCCAGTAACACATTGAAAACACTACAAATGATCACCACACCAGTTTAGGAAAAAAGCCAATATTTATCTAAGGAAAACAAGACCAAACCGACAAAAATCCAAAAACGCAAGCAAAGATATGAATTTTTAAAGGTTAAACCTTAATAAAGCACTTAGAAACACAACAGCTCCAACTGGGGCTATCACACCGTTGTTGATGGAGCCATTCCCAATAGTCTGATGCCACTCACGAGGGAGTGTGGCACCGGTCATGAAGTCACACGGATTCCAGGTACAGTACCTTAGAAACGAGGAAACAAAGACATTGCACGGAGTCGCGGAAGTGAGACATTGCTGGAGCCTGTGCGATGTTGGTTCCTTACTGCGAGGCAGGGGAGGTGAAGTGTTGTTCCTTACTGCGAAGCAGGGGCGGTAAGGCGTCAGTTCTTTACAGTTGCAGGGGAGGTGATGCAGCGTTGATGGAGAGAAATCAGTTACTTAGTCAAGATGCAATGGGGCGACCTCTTGGGTCACGGTCTCACCACATGGCCACAGGTTTTGCGGCAGATTTGGGTGTCACAGATGTCAGTGACATGGCACTAAGGACTCACAATGTTGTGGGACTTCAGAGGCCCTGCAGCAGCTTCAGGCCAGCTGCACGGGGTCTTCGGTGTCTGTCCCAGTAGTTGCACTCCAGTGAGGACCATGGCTTTGGATGCAGGCAGCAGCACAGAGTCGGACAGTGGCACTGGTTCTGGAGTTGGCCAGAGTCGATGTGCCTGGTTCTTCTTGTTTTTAGGCCAGCTTTCACTCCCAAGGGCCCAGGAACTAGAGTGGTCACCACCTGTTGAGCCAGGGTCCTCAGCAACAGAACCCAAGGACTGGCAGGTAAAGTTTTTGATGTCCCTGAGACTTTTTAACAGGAGGCATGCTCAGTTCGAGCCCTTGGAGAACTTTGGAAAGCAGGATGTAGAAAGTAAGGTCTAGTCCTTTCACTCCAAGGGTGAAATGAGCAGCAGCAAGCCAGCACAGCAAAGCAAAAAGCAGAATGGCAGGTCTTCCTCAAGCATCCAGCTCTTCTCCCTGGCAGAATGTCCTCATTCCAGAAGTGTTCTGAAGTCGTGGTCTCAGAGGCAAAATACATATACTCATAGTCCACAAGACCCTGCCTCTTCCTGTCCTGGCCCCAGACACACCCCAGGGGGTTGGAGACTGTTTTGTGTAAGGACAGGCACAGCTCCTTTCAGGTGCAAGTGTCAGCTCTTCCTTCCACTCTAGCTCAGGAAGACCCATCAGGATATGCAGGACACACCTCAGCTCCCCTTGTGTAACTGTCTAGAGTAAATTTACAAACAGCCCAACTGTCAGTCTGACCCAGATGTGTATTCAGCTGCCAGGCAGAGGCACTGAATGGCTAAGCAAGAAAAGTGGTGTTTTCAAACTTACAATTTAAAAACCAACTTCACCAAAAGATGTATGTTTAAACTGTGAGTTCAGAGACCCCAAACTCCACATCTCTATCTGCTCCCAATGGAGAATTACACTTAATGGATATTTTAAGGCAATCTCCATGTTATCCTATGGGAGAGATACGCCTTGCAATAGTGAAAAATTAATTTAGCAGTACTTCACTATCAGGACATGTAAAACATACCAGTACATGTCCTACCTTCTAAATACACTGCACCCTGCCCATTGCACTGCCTTGGGCCTACCTTAGGGGTGACGTATATGTAGTGAAAGGGAAGGTTTGGGTCTGGCACAAGGGTACACTTGCCAGGTTGAACTGGCAGTTTGAAACTGCACACACAGACACTGCAGTGGCAGGTCTGAGACATGATTACAGGACTACTCGTGAGTGGCACAATCAGTGCTGCAGGCCCACTAGTAACATTTGATTTACAGGCCCTGGACACCTCTAGTGCACTTTACTAGGGACTTACTAGTAAATCAAATATGCCAATCATGGAGAAAAGCAATCATCAACCCAATTTGGACAGGGGGCACTTGCATTTTAGTACTGGCCAGCAGTGGTAAAATGTCCAGAATCCTAAAGCCAGCTAAAACGAAGTACAACACAAGATCGTACCAGGCCATCAGAAGCCAAAAAGACGGGGGAAACCACAACAAGAGCTGACAGGTCTAACAGTACCCAATACATGGCAGAATGAAGCGTAGGATCTCTGCACCTGGCTGTCATTGGTTTTCCTGGACTAGCAATCGGAGACAAAAGGACAGGCCCTGCCTAGAACCTTTGTCATCTTGTAGAGCAAAAACTGCAGTGCCAGCCCTAACCCTTCCCATCCACAAAATGGCAGTGCTCAGAAAGATCTAATCAATGGCCCGTTGCTTGCAAGGTCCTCATTAAATTTCTAAGGGTAGTCCTGTCTTCCCCCTCCTGAACTTGAGTGTCTGCGTCTCCACTTTCCAGCCACAGGAAGGCAGGCAGTTCACTTCTATTGTCTGGAGAGGTTGTCCTTGTTATGTATCCCAGGGCCACCCAGGACTGTCCATTAAAGTTCTTAAACGTCTGAGTGAGAAGAGACAAAACATCATATGTATAGCCAAGTCACGATGTGCAGCACAGCAAGTCACCTTGCTGCACTGAACTGCATGACAGGGAAGGGCCAAGAATGTGAATAATTTAGAAGAATACAGCACATTCCTGTCCTTTCTCATGTTCTGGCACCCTATTGGCTACCTAGTGTCACTGTAGGCACCCTTGCACCAGAATTCAACACACATAGAAAGAGGAATAAATTAGTAGAAATAGAGATATTTTTCCTCGTTATGCCTCTCTGGGGAGGCATAAGATTTTGGCACATCCCCAGGTTTACGAGTTCTTGTAAATCTGGAGCTGCGTCAAAATCCTTTGGAGTTGAGTGGGAACACCCATGCAATGCCCATGGAATGCCTCTCTACCATAGAGTAAAGCCACGCAGTGATTTGCACAGTGTTGTCTTACTCCAGATTTTTGAAGCCACTTGGAGCCACCAAAGTGGCTTTGGATGGCTTCAGAAATCCGACTTAAGGTTTGCATCACTGTTCCACCACTTTTGTGAGTGACACAAACCAGATCATAAAAAGGGCCTCTTGTCTCTACCTAAGCATGAGAGGTTCTATTTATAGTTGGTTGCTAGACGTTGAGGTGAGTCACTAGGATGTGACATTGTTAGTTGGACGGTTAATGAAAGGATGTGGGCAGTCTAGAGTTAGAAGGCCTTGTCTATTCTATGATGTGAAAACATTAAAGGTGCTGCTGAGATATAGCAATACAATTATTATGCAGATAGAGAACTTCCAGTCTTGCTATAAAATTCAATTAATGCCAGTTTGACCAGATGATATTTTTTATGATGGTGATCTTTTAAACCGATATCTCACAGACTCTATTGCAGAGCAAGTGTAATGATTTTGTTTAAGTCTGACTGCCTGGTCGTCTGCATAGGTTTTTGATAGGCATGGGTGTAGTTAACGGAGTTCGACTCCGCGGAATTCTGTGACATTGATTGAAAACTACATGGAATTCCACGGAGGCGGAGCTCTGTGACCCACGGAGTCTTGAATGCGCCCGATCTCGGAAGCACTAAGCATGGTCTGGTCTGGTTAGTACTGTGGCCCTGGCCTGAATTCAATCCTTGTTTGTGCACCAATGTGCACAAACAACAACAAAAAAAGAAAATAGGAGACGAGGACCTGGGTCCTCATTGCCCTACCCTGAGTGGCCTGGCTCTCTGCCTCCCTGTGCCCCCTGCTCTGCTTCTGGGAGAGGGAGGCCTGACCCTCCCTGGATCCGTCGCTGGACCTGGTGCACACTGTAGCCCATAACTGGGCTGCTGTGCACACCAGGTGAGCTCTGCTCTGCTGGCAGGGCTAGCAGAGTTCTTGGCAAACTCCGCAAAGTGCCAAAAACTTGGTTAGCTCTGTAAGCGGAGCAGAGCTCCTTGCCCACCCCAGTTTTTTAGTGTATCATTGAGTGATGGGCTGTGCAGTTATCTGATGGTATGTTTGCATCATTCTTTCACCCACTGACTAATGTTCACATTCATGGGCTTAACTATTTCCACAATGAAAATGTTGCCGAAGCACTTTCACCAATTAACAATTACGAGCATAGTCACAAAGTCTGGCAATAATGTGCTAAGACATTCAAACACAGACATGCATAAACGCTGTTTGCCTGCTTTGGCACACAAAAGCCACATGTTCTACATGCATCTCAACGCAGGTTCGTGTTGTGTGATGTAATATTGTGCATGTGAGGGTGTGTTATGCTTTTGCTAAAATGTATCTGTTTATAGTCTTTATATGCTGGTGTGTTGGTTGATAGTGCTGGTAGTTTGCCTGCGCTTGCCGTGCCTTGTGTCTTTGGTACCCTGTTGGGGGCACGATGGTGAGAGTGTTCGGTCTAGCATGTATTGTCCGAGTATGACCATTGTAGGTTTGCTAGTAGCTACATTCTTCTCTTTAATGGTGAGATAGCAGCAATCTCAAGTTCAGAATGGAAGAAATGCAAGATAGCATTTTCGTTATGTGCCCTGGACATTTCAATGAAAAGGACATCCTCTGAATCACCACTATACAAACCTGTTCGAAATGTCATCAGTTTGTTTTTCTTGAATACTTCCACCTTCACCTTGAGCGACCAGCTGTCTTGGAGACATGACTGTGAATAGTATTAAAAGCCACTTTGCTCCATGGCCTTTATTCTCATGATATTTATTTTCCTACCCTGTGTCCTTTTCAGATGTAGTCCTGTAAGCATGAATGCACTCATCCTTGTTGTATGTGGCAGATAGGTTCAGAGTAGTCAGTTGTTATTTATTTTATATTGAGATATATTTTTAAAGCATATTTTTCAGCGTTTTCACTGACAATCCAGTCAAGTCAAAGAAGCTTTATTCGGCTATCAAGCCATGAAAACATCACATTAATAATTAATGCAAAACGAAACAATAAATTAACTTATGAAAATGCACAAAAACGCTCATTCGTATTGCACATTTCAGAAATTCACCACCACAATAAACAGCAGCAACCGAGGGAAGTGTTCGTAAATATAAAAGAGTGACTCTACAATTTGTAGAAAGCATTTCACGTAATCCATTTTACATACGTGTTGTTTGACAAGAGGAGGCTTAGAAAGATTACAACATGCATCATAAATGCAATTAGGCTGTTCAGAACGTTCATCACATTTGCAAGGCTCAGAGGAATTAGGCAAACCCAGCCCTTTGGATGAACAAGCCAATGGTTCAACACACCAACTTCAAAAACAAGCATTGACAAAGCCAATAGGTCTGGAGCTGCCTGTCCTTTTGACTTTGGCAATCACTGTTTTGTTCTGGCATGCCTTTTGCACAACGTTTTTTGTTGTATTGAAGTTGGCAGGCCCTTATCAATTGAAAAAGACATTGGTTAAAAGCAAATATATTTTTGTTCTAAAACAAGGATATATTACCATTGTAGTCTCTGGCCTGAGGAAAAGTACATTGTGTGTGGATATGCTCCTCATGAAAGGGCAGCATGCAATAACTTACACTGAAGTTCGACGATGACACAAGTGGGCTAACCCATTGCCTATGATTCCTGGTGGAGTGGGTGGAAGAAAAATGTTAATGACGTAAGAAAAGACTAATGGATGCCCTGTGGCCAAAAACTACTTAAAAGTAACTATGTTATGCTATATTTTTAGTAAACTCAAAAGGTCTTGGCGTGCACTTGACCTGAAAAAGCCAATTGTTCTGCACAGCTTCAATTAGTATTACAATAGTTAAATGTATGTATAAGCACACCATACAAGAGCAATGAAAGCAAACTAGAAAGCTGTTCATGTACGACATATAGACTAAACTTGTTTACAATTTCAAAATATCGCCCTCAATGAAAATCCATACCAACATGACATGCAGGAGTAAATGTATAAAAGGTGTAAATGCATTCCATTGCCTGCATACTAAAAATAAATATTTTTTATAAAGAACAGATTCAAATGGACACAGCTGTGAAATTGTAGCATTCAGGTAAACAACGTATAATCCATAAGTAATTTACAACAGCATTAGCAGGAAATGATAAAGATGGAATATGCTCTGTGCTCACTTGAAGAGCCGGTAGAAAGTGTCTTGTTATTACAAAGGCATCACTAAAGTATAAATAAATTAAAAGCAAAAACACTGGCACTTTCACGAACTATCTTGAGAAAGAGCAAAATGCAGTTAGTCAAGGTGAAATCAGCCAATGACTGAATTAGCTTGACCCTTTACCCAATGCAGTGTGCTGTATTGTGTAGAGCAAAATGTGAATGACACAACAACTGACTAATGGATGAGAAGAGCTCTTTTAAATTTTCTTTTAGTAAGTTTAAAAACACATATAATTTTAGTAAAATCAAAAGGTCTTGGCTAACACCACACTTTACAATGAGCTGTTTTCCTGATATACATTAGATAAACCGGCGGTCAGATCTTGGCGGGCGGCTATAATGAGGGCCTTTGTGTTGATATGTTGACAGGTGGCCTAGGATAGATTCTTCCCAATGCTTACCATTGAATTTTTATTTTGTCATTCACCTTTGCTTACTATATATTCACTGACGTTATTTCTTTTAGCCTGTCAAACTTGTATTTGTCTCTCCCATGAAGCATAGCCTCTTTATTATCTCTCTGATTGGCTGTTTTTATGCTTCCACCAGTGTCCGCTTTTAGAGCCCTTTTTTTTCTTTCTGTGAAGCACTCCATGGGAGTACATCTGCTTTACACCCATTGCCTCCGTGGTGTGCTTTTCTTCCTCATCGCTATCCACTTTCCTCTGTCTCAGGTGTGCTTTTATTACTATAGTGACGTTTAACTAGCTGTAAAATATCTTTATTCAGTGCTCAGCTCCCTGAACCCTTTCTAGTGAGATTACCACTAGAATTGAGACACTGACAGAAATGTAATCACTTGGAAGGCCCCGCTCCTCTTAAAATTAAAGATAATTTATTCCACCCTCACACAGAAAAGAATGAGATACTCTACTTAAAAATCACTTTCACTGATACAATACATGGCTAAAGCCCATTTTCAGTCCGTAAAAACAATATAATTAATGTGTTATTAATTCACTGTGTTTTATAAATAACGCTCACGTTTGCAAACATCCCCTGGTTATGGCTTTCTGTTGATACTTAAGAAAACATGAAAACAGAGAAATGAAAAGCTCCCGCCTACCTTTGAACTCCTGAGTCACCCCATTCATGGTTTTGGAGGTGCAGACTAACCGGCCTGTATTTACTCCACGGTGGTATTTTTATGGCCCAGGCTCCTTTTATTAATTTACTGTGGCAAATGAGTTTGTGTTTCAACAGATTCCTCAACCCCAATTCTTCTCGATGTAAACACCTTCCTAAAACCATCATTGGGATGCTGTAAAGGGGCACTGGGGTCAATCACGTATGGGGCAACAAAAGCCCTGCTCTGGCAGTGTGCCCTTTCAGATAGAAGTCAAAGTATACTTTACTTCAAATTGTCCTTCCGAAAATATTCTAACACGCGCTTATTTTTAATACATATTTTTTTTAATTCCTTTCATGCTAGAATGTGCTCCTTGATGTCACTGGCACAAAGCTGTATTTTTTAAAAGCTGTATTTATTACAAGTTATTGTTTTTACCGCACGAATGTTTTTTTCTCTCTGTCATAGATTGTCGCTATTAAAAACCGTTAACCGAGATTAATCCACTTATATAAAATAGAAAAACACACCCATTAACCCTTTCTGCTTCTAGCAAGGCGCAAGAAATCTGAAAGGTGACCCAGAGAGTGATTTCTTAATTATCTGAGACTTGTCCACTCTATGTTTGAGTAAAACCGTTACACTCTTTTGAAAGTTAGAGTATGTCAAAGATAGTCCCTGTAATGAGTAAAGCCCATGTGAAAGCATGTAAACACCCCTAAAATACCGCTTCGGTAGAGATATGCCAACTGTTTATTTATTCACTTGAGAGCTTTAAGGAGCCTACTACTGAAAAGTGGCGGAAAACTAGTGAGAAGTGGCACCTGTAGGCACCTCTTGTTACCAACTACTTATCGTTCTACAGGTAGCCAGCCCCCTCTTGCATTACAACGTGCACTTTTGCTGCAAAAGGGGACATGACGTTGCTGGGTGGTGCCGAATAATACAAGGTCTTTCACTGAGTTTTTATACTAGTGCTGTGTACATGTGTGTGCGCACACTTACGAATTATGTATATGTCATGTCAATGAGAAATAACACGTTATTTAGAGCAAATATACAAATATAACTTGTGCCCTAAGCTAACTATAATGTGCACCCTCGCCATTCGCTAGCCCACAAATTACGGCACTCATGACATCTTTGATAACATCATTCATAATATCAATGTAATATTTACAGTGAAATTTGGGATAAAAAAAACTGTGCATTGTGGGGGCACAAATTACAGTCCCCTCAGGACATGAGTTATAGTTACTTGAGATGACTCTAACTATAACAGGTGAATTTCTATGGTTTCCTATGTTTAAAATGTGAGCCTAACTATAACATCCCTGTAACCTTTGGTTTTTGAAGTGAATATAATTATTATATATATATATATATATATTTACATATATATATATATATATATATATATATATATATATATATATATATATATATATATGATGAGACACATTTTTAGTCAAAAAGATATAGGTGGTGCCCCTATAATCACTGCATCTCTGGGGCAAGAACCACAAAGTAAGAAAATAGAGAGCCTGGAATAATAATTTGCCTGGAATAATAATTTGAACCAGGAATCCTCCAACAAACCCCCATAAATGTATTTGTGAGACACAACAATTAATTTGTGTAAGAGGAAATTGTTAATTGAAAGCAATTTTAAATGATCAAACTAAGTAATCACAACCTTTGTATTCAATTTAACCTTTATTTTAATCAAAGATTATTTGAAATGTGGGTACAATTGTCAATCAATCTTTTCATTTTTAAAAACAAAACATCATTCTACAAAAAGCAAGTCACATACAACATCAATCACAAAAATATATATACAAAACAAACAATAATCTATCAAGCCAATATTTGTAGGACCAATATGTCCAAAAACGATTATATTTCTAATCTCAAATAAATAATCCACTGTTCTTGTCACCATAAAGAAGAGACATATACCCTCTTTTTTGTGTCAACTTGTTTAGTATCCATTTAAAGTTGGCTCCTTGAAAGCAATGTTGTTGATGCATTTTGGCCTTTGCAATTTGTCAGCCTCTTCAGGACCTATGGTTATTAGGTAATTCTGGGCTTAACATCACATATATGTCCACCTAATAAGTATAGGACCAAAAAAGCACCTCTGCACATTGATAAAAATAGTGAAAATGCCGGGTCAAAGCAGACATCAAATTTGCTGCAAGTGAAATGGTGGCAGTATACTCCCTTTTTGTCCTTGGTTGATTACTGCTCTTCTTCCGGTTGGTCCACATCTATCACAAGAGTCTGCAACAAGTTATAGTTGCACACAAATGGCATGGGCATAGAACAGTATATTGAGCCTAGTTCACAGAAATATTTTTATTCGCAAATGTAGCTTCCACATGTTGGTGGACATTTTTTCAAATGTGAAACCACCTTTGATATTCACAAAAGTTGGGTTGACACTTCAGTTTTGAGTGTGTACATCCACTTCCAGAAGTTGCGAGTAGATTTTCCAAGGTGAGAATGCACCTTCACAATGTGTTAGTCCATGAGTATTCATATTTTGTCAAAGCCATTTCCACACTATAACCATTTCAAGGTTTACCCCTGTCAATGGTAGGAGTGAATCCATGGTGTCAAAGGGCAGAAACGTCTAGAAATACAGTAGAAGAGATTTCTCAGTATGGAAAAATGCTTTACCTGTTCAGAAAAAGAGAAGTGCATTTGTTCAAATTATCAGATTTTCACATGAGCAAATGTGAATTCCTTTTAAAAAAAAATGTTTTGGGATCCTCTTTCCTCAATGGAACCGTAAACATAGATGGAATCTACTCTATGGTTTTTGTTCCGATCACATCATTGCAATGTATTCGTGAATTCGTATTCTGCGAAATTAAAACATTTATATATTTTAACTATGTAGGAGCCTCTCTTTCGAATAATAGAATGAGGGTGAACATAGTTGAAATCACATAAACAACACTGTATATTTGTTGTTTAACAGTTTAGTGCTTTTTCAATTTCGAGCCGATGACAGAAAGAAAATCTCCCTTTGTATTGTTTACTGTTTAACAACACCTATTCTACAAAAAAAAAAAAACACTCCCAAAAACATTTATTTGTATGATAACCCTTGTAGGAGAATGATTGTGCTACAGTGGTTCCTGGTGAAATTAGAGATGGCTGATGGAAGACCTGCACCACAACTAGAAGATCTCCAGGTGATCCCTGATGAAGAGGAGGAACACCAATCTACTGAAAAAAACCCAAAGTGAAGTGTGGCAATTCTTCACAATTCCCTCAGGGGAGAAGAAAGTATGCACAATATTCATGCAGTGCAAGTTGTGTGGCAAGCAGTTGTCACTTGGCACTGCAAAGAAATGTAGTCATGGCACATCAACCATGTGAAAACACATCAAAACTATACAAGGGCACACATACGAACGTAAGGTATGAGAGAGATCTGTAACATCAGGGGATACTACAAGTGCCTCAACCTCAGGGCAAAGACCATCTCCTACTGAGGTTACTATTCCAGCTACGTGCCCTGAGCTGGAAGGGATGGTGAAACACTGTGCCAAGTGTCACAATCCTGCGGCACAAACAATTTGTAGTGTGACACAGTTTTTTGAGGCCATCAAAAACCACTGTTGTTAATTTTTTCTCCCTTACTTTTTGTTCCTGCTGTTCAATGACATTGTTTTTGCAGAGTAATGCAAGTTTGTTGCATCCAATTTATTTGTTTGCATTTATCATAAATTGATACGTTTTTCCGTGAAAAATAACAAAAACAACAAAAAATTTAAAACCAATTATTTTGAAAACTTTTTAAAAAGGTTATTGTTAGAACCACCATTTGATCAGTGAAAGAGCTGACTCATCTCTTAATTATTGTAGTGTATGCTTCTGTGTATGTTATCAGTTGTATTAATGTATACTTTAGTATGTCTTAACATGTTAGTGTACATATCAGTGAGTGCCTGGCTGTGTAAGTGTATGGAGGAGTGTGTGCTAGGGTATGTCAGTGTATGTATGAGTGTGTTAGTGAATGTATTATTGTGTGCTTGGCTGTGTCACTGCATGCATCAGTGTGTGCTTGGATGTGTTACTGTATGCATTAGTGTGTCTCATGGTGAATCACCCTTGGTGTATGCTTGGGTGTGTCAGTGTATGTATTAATGTATGGCTGGATGTGTTAGTGTATGCGTTAGTGTGTGCCTGGGTATATCAGTATATGCATGAGTGTCTGCTTGGGTGTGTCAGTGTATGCATCAATGTATGCCTGGGTGTGTCAGTGTATGGACGAGTGTGTGCCTGGGTGAGTGACTGTATACATGAGTATGGGCCTGGTTATGTTAGTGTATGTATCAGTGTGTGCCTGGTTGTGTTAGTGTATGCATGAGTGTGTGCCTGGGTGTGTTAGTGTACACATCAGTGTCTGCCTAGGTGTGCTCGTGTTTGTGTGATTGTGTATCTGTGTATGAGAGTGTATTTATTAGTGTGTTACAAAGAAGAAAAAGGGGGTGAACAATGGGAGATTTATATGGTCCAGTGCATCAGTCTCCCTGAATTCATTTAAAAAAACAAGATTCACAGTTACAAAAAATGAGGCTCCACGCTACCTACTAGGGCAGGAGTCTCATGTGCTGTGCAAGCATTTATTTACTAGGAACAATAGCCTTCACTCACCATCAGATGACATGCTTTATCATTGGGCCATGCTCCTCGTCAGGCCAGCACTGCAATGCCAGATGGGTCCCGCTAGAGCGCTCTTTGTCGTAGATTATTTTTATGAATTTGCTGGAAGGGAGTTCAAGATTGAGGGATTGGACAAAAAGAGCATTAAAATTGACGTAGGATGCCAAAAAAGGCAATCTTTATTGTAACATGACACCCCTGTCAAGGTTAAAAACATAAGAAGGGGGAGCAGGGTATAATGATCCGGTTCCCTTAAATATGTACCTAATGTGTGCCTAGCACCTCAGCTGTTGGTGTCTGCATGTAGGGTTTGTGTGTGGGTACTTCCTACATTCTGAAACCCACAAACCTGGTTGACATGTTTCTCTCTCAAACAGTCTTAAAGATCTAGTGCAGATTCATCGGGACCTAAAGTATCTCCTATTCCTCACCAAGAGATAACAGTACTCTTTGCCAACGAGGTGAAAGATACCACATTTCTTACAATGGTACTGCAACACGAGCAGGGACCTAATGTAGACAAGAAAAAAAATTAAGTTACCAAGTCATAAAACATGTAGTCACGGGTACAATATATCCCTTTGGCAACAAGTGTTTCATATGCAAGTGAACACAACAAAGCAAGCCATACTAGTGCTCAAAGTGGGGTGTGTAGAGTGAGTACATACATGCACTGTGGGATGCAAACCCATCCCACAGAGTCACTCTTAATCTCCTAGGTTCAGGCAATCTGTGCCCTTGGGGATAACATGGGCACGGATGTTATCCAATGATCTAATCTATCAAGTACAAGAACAAATGACATAAAGTCAGGATATTGCCCATGCGTCCGTCGGTCTTGTCTTCTCAAATAAATGCTACAATCTAAATAATGGCGGGTCTAACTTATCCAAATGGTGTCTTTTTGAACACTGGGGTTAAGACCATCCTATGGGCCATTGCACAAGTAGATTGGTGTGCCCCTTATACTTAAGAGCTCCCACTAGTCAGTTGAATAATTTAAACATGGCATCAGCAATCACATAATTCCGCCATCTTCAAATTGGAAAACGTGACTGTGAACAAATCAAACGTGTACAGATTACATAGCCATACTAATTGCTTAAGGAGTATTGTGAAAGTAGGGGTCAACTATTCAATCAGAGATGAAAGAGGATGCCTGCTGAGTACGTAATCGTGTGTGGAAGCCTCTGTTCATATAACACAGAGTAATTTGCAGCCACCCTTAAGTACACTCAATGTGTCACCTGATACACAGTAAGTCATCCTTGAAACAAAGAAAACTGTGATTTACACTAGGCTCCTAGTTATCTAATTACTACTATAGGTATGTATGTTGCCCAAATAAACACATTCCCTTGAAATGACAACCCCTGCCAGACCTCGTTTTTTATGTGTTACACTGAAAAATACTGTACTGTATTAGTGCGTGCCTGGGTATGTTAGTGTATGCATGAGTGTGTGCCTCAGTGTGTCATTGTATCTGTCAGTGTGTGCCTGGGTGTGTTAGTATTTTCATGAGTGTGGGCCTCAGTGTGTCAGTGTATGTGTTAATGTGTGCCTGTGTATGCATTAGTGTGTGCCTGGGTGTGTCAATGTATGCATGTGTGTGTGCCTGGGTGTGTCATTGTATGTTTTACTGTGTGCCCTAGTATGTTAACATATGTATGTGTCAGTGTGTGCCTGGCTGTGTTAGTTGTATGTATTACTGTGTGCCAGGGTGTGTCAGTGTCCGCATCAGTATGTGTCTGGTTGTGTCAGAGTATGTATAAGTGTGGCCCTGGGTATGTTAGTGTATGTATGAGTGTCTGCCTTTGTGTAATAGTGTATGTATGAGTTTGTGCCTTGGTGTGTCAGTGTATGCATCAGTGTGTGCCTGGGTGTGTTAGTGTATGTATCAGGGCATGCTTCGTTGTATCAGTATGTGCTTCAGTGTGTACCTGAGTATGATAGTGTATGTATTAGTGTGTGCCTAGGTATGTTAGTGTATGAATGAGTATGTGCCTGGATGTGTCAGTGTGTGCGTGGGTATGTTAGTTTATGCATCAGTGTGTGCCTGAATGTGTCAGTCAATGTCTAGAAGTGTCACTATGAAACATCACTAAATACCTGGGTGAGATAGTGTATGTATTAGTCTATGCCTGAGTATGTTCATGTATGCATAAGTGTGTGTGAAAAATAATCTACTGTATTAGTGTGTGCCTTGGTGTGTCAGTGTATGTGTCAGTGTGTCTGTGGGTATGTTAGAGTAGGAATGAGGGTGTGCCTGGATGTGTTGGTGTATGTGTTAATGTGTGCCTTTGTGTGTTAGTGTATGCATTAGCGTGTGCCTGGGTGTGTCAGTGTATGCATGTTTGTGTGACTGGGTGTGTCAGTGTATGTGTCAGGGCGTGCCTGGGTGAGTCACTATGTGCATCACTATGTACATGGGTGTGATAGTTTATGTTTTACTGTGTGCCTCACAATGTTAGTATATGTATGTGTCAGTGTCTGCCTGGGTGTGTTAGTGTACGCATTACTGTGTTCCTGGGTGTGTCAGTGTCCGCATCAGTATGTGTCTGGGTGTGTCAGTATATATATATATAAGTGTGGCCCTAGGTATGTTAGTGTATGTACGAGTGTCTGTCTTGGTGTATTAGTGTATTTATGAGTGTGTGCCTGGGTGTGTCAGCGTATGCATCAGTGTGTGCCTAGATGCATCAGTGTATGCATCAGTGTGTGCCTGGGTGTGTCAGTGTATGTGTCAGGGTGTGCCTGGTTGTGTCAGTATGTGCTTCAGTATCTACCCGGGTATGATAATGTATCTATTAGTGTGTGCCTAGGTATGTTAGTGTATGCATGAGTGTGTGCCTGGATATGTCAGTGTGTGCATGGGTATGTTAGTTTATGCATCAGTGTGTTCCTGGATGTGTCACTATGAAACATCACTTAATACCTGTGTGTGATAGTGTATGTATTAGTGTGTGGCTGAGTATGTTAATGTATGCATGAGTGTGTGCAAGGGTGTGTTTGTGTATGCATTTGTGTGTGTCTAGGAGTGTCAGGGTATGCATCAGTGTGTTCCTGGGTGTTTCTCTGTATACATAAGTGTGGGCCTGGGTATGTTAGTGTATGCATAAGTGTCTGCCTTGGTGTTATAGTGTATTTATGAGTGTGTGCCTGCGTGTGTCTGTGTATACATCAGTGTGTGCCTGGAAGTATCAGTGTGTGCATCAGTGTGTGCCTGAGTGTGTCAGTGTAAGTGTCAGGGTGTGCCTGGGTATGCCAGTATGTGGATCAGTATGTACCTGGGTGTGATAGTATATGTATTAGTGTCAGCCTGGGTATGTTGTGTTAGTGTATGCATGAGTGTATGCCTGGGTGTGTCAGTGTATGTATCAGTGTGTACCTGGGTGTGTCAGTGCCTGCATCAGTGTGCGCCTCAGTGAGTCACTATGTACATCACTATGTACCTGGGTGTGATAGTGCATTTTTTACTTTGTGCCTCAGTATGTTAATATATGTATGTGTCAGTGTGCCTGGCTGTGTTAATTGTATGTATTACTGTGTGCCTGTGTGTGTCAGTGTCTGCATCAGTATGTGTCTGGTTGTTTCATAGTATATATATGTGTGGCCCTGGGTATGTTAGTGTATGTATGAGTGTCTGCCTTGGTGTAATAGTGTATGTATGAGTTTGTGCTTGGGTGTGTCAGCGTATGCTTCAGTGTGTGGCTGGGTGGGTTAGTGTATGTGTCAGGGTGTGCCTGGTTGTATCAGTATGTGCTTCAGTATGTACCTGGGTATGA
Source organism: Pleurodeles waltl (assembly GCF_031143425.1). Lineage (NCBI taxonomy): Eukaryota > Metazoa > Chordata > Amphibia > Caudata > Salamandridae > Pleurodeles > Pleurodeles waltl. Next base: position 514,274,623 of record NC_090437.1, on the reverse strand, counting down.
TAGTGTATGTATTAGTGTCTGCCTAGGTATGTTAGTGTATGCATGAGGGTGTGCCTGGATGTGTCTTTGTATGTGTCAGTGTGTGCGTGGGTATGTTAGTTTATGTATCAGTGTGTGCCTGAGTGTGTCAGTGAATGTCTGGGAGTGTCACTATGAAACGTCACTAAATACCTGGGTGAGATAGTGTATGTATTAGTCTGGCCGTGAGTATGTTAATGTATGCATGAGTGTGTGTGTGTGTGGGTGTGTGAAAAATACTGTACTGTACTAGTGTGTGCCTTGGTGTGTATGTGTCAGTGTGTCCGAGGGCATGTTAGTGTCGGCATGAGTGTGTGCTTGGATATCTCAGTGTATGTGTTAATGTGTGCCTGTGTGTATTAGTGTGTGCCTGGGTGTGTTGGTGTATGCATGTGTGTGTGTGTGCACCTGGATGTGTCAGTGTATGTGTCAGGGTGTGCCTGGGTGAGTCACTAAGTGCATCACTATGTACCTGGGTGTGATAGTATATGTTTTACTGTGTACCTTAGTATGTTAATATATGTATGTGTCAGTGTATGCCTGGGTGTGTTAGTGTACGTATTATTGTGTGCCTGGGTGTGTCAGTGTCCGCATTAGTATGTGTCTGGGTGTGTCAGTGTATATATAAGTGTGGCCCTAGGTATGTTAGTGTATGTACAAGTGTCTGCCTTGGTGTAATAGTGTATGTATGTGTGTGTGCCTGGGTGTGTCAGTATTTGCATCAGTGTGTGCCTAGATGTATCCATGTATGCATCAGTGTGTGCCTGGGTGTGTCAGTCTATGTGTCAGGGTGTGGCTGGTTGTGTCAGTATGTGCTTCAGTCTGTACCTGGGTATGATAGTGTATGTATTAGTATGTGCATGGGTATGTTAGTTTATGCGTCAGTGTGTGCCTGGATGTGTCACTATGAAACATCACTAAATACCTGGGTGTGATAGTGTATGTATTTTTGTGTGCCCGAGTATGTTATGCATGAGCGTGTGCAAGGGTGTGTCAGTGTATGTGTCAGTATGTGTCTGGGTATGTTAGTGTATGCATTAGTGTGTGCCTGGGGGTGTCAGTGTATAATTAGTGTGTGCCTGGGGGCGTCTGTGTACACATAAGTGTGGCCCTGGGTATGTTAGTGTATGCATAAGTGTCTGCCTTTGTGTCATAGTGTATTTATGAGTGTGTGCCTAGGTGTGTCTGTGTATGCATCAGTGTGTGCCTGGATGTATCAGTGTATGCATCAGTGTGTGTCAGTGTGTGTGTCAGGGTGTGCCTGGTATGTGCATCAGTATGTACCTGGGTGTGCTAGTGTATGAATTAGTGTCACCCTGGTTATGTTAGTATATGCATGAGTGTGCCTGGGTGTGTCAGTGTATGTGTGTGTGTGTGTGTGTACATGGGTATGTTAGTTTATGTACGAATGCATGCCTGAGTTTGTCAGTGTATGTGTCAGTGTGTGCTTGGATGTGTCAATGCATGCATCAGTGTGCCTGGGTGTGTCAGTGAATACATGTGTGGCTCTGTGTATGTTAGTGTAATGTACACGTGTCTGCCTTGCTGTGATAGTGTATGTATGAGTGTGCACCTGGGTGTGGCAGTTTATGCATTAGTTTGTGCCTAAATGTATCAATGTATGCTTCGGCATGTTGCTGGGTGTGTCAGTGTATGTGCTAGTGTTCCTGGGTGTGTCAGTACGTGTGTCAATTTGTACCTGGGTGTGATAATGTATGTGTTAGTGTTTGCTAGGGTATGTTAGTGCATGCATGAGGGTGTGCCTGGGTGAGTCAGTGTGTACCTGGGAGTGTTAGTGTATGTATCAGTGTTTGCCTGGATGTGTCAGTGTGTGCCTGGATTTGTTAATTCAGGCATGAGTGTGTGCCTGGGTGTGTCAGTGTATGTGTCAATGTGTGTATGGGTATGTTAGTATATGCATGAGTGTGTGCCTTGGTGTGCCAGTGTATGTTTCACTGTGTGCCTGGGTGCAGTAGAGTATGCATTAGTGTGTGCCTGGGTGTGCTAGTGTCTGTGTCAGCATGTGCCTGAGTGTGACACTGTATACATACATGTAGCCCAGGTTATGTTAGTGTAGGGACAAATGTCTGCTTTTATGTGATAGTGTATGCATGAGTATGTGCCTGGGTGTATCAGTGTATGCATCAGTGTGTGCCTGGATGTAACAGAGTATGCATCAGCGTGTCTGCGTGTGTCAGTGTATGTGTCAGAGTGTGCCTGGGTGTGGCAGTATGTGCGTCAGTATGTGCCTGGGTGTGATAGTGTATGTATTAATGTGTGTGTGTTGGTATTTGACCCTATGGATGAGTCTGTGCCTGGATGTATCAGTGTCTGTGTCAGTGTGTGCCTGGGTCTGATAGTGTGACTATTAGTCTGTCTGAGTATGTGAGTGTATGCATGATTTTGTTCCTAAGTACGTTAGTGTCCCTATCAGTATGCGCCTGGGTGTGTCAGGATATGCATTAGTGGCTACAAGGGGTTTTCATTGAATACATAAGTGTATACCTTGGCATGTTAGTGTATGCATGAGTGTGTGCCTGGATGTGTGAGTGTATGCATTAGTGTGTGTCTCACTTTAATAGTGTTTGCATGAGTGCATGTGTGGTGGTCTCAGTGTATGGATCAATGTGTGACTTGGTGTGTTAGTGTATGCATGAGTGTGTACCTGGGTTTGATAGTCTATCTATCAGTATATACCTGAGTGCCTTAGTGTATGCATAAATGTGTGCCTAGATCTTTAAGCATATGCATGAGTGGGTATCAGGATGTATCAGAGTATGTGCCTAGGTGTATCAATGTATGCACCAATGTGCCTGCATGTTTTATTGGATGACATACATTTGGCAAACATCTAATTATTCACTTACATTACTGTAATAAATGATTCCTTTGATCTGTGTAAAAAGATAGAAAAAATAAAAATAGGTTAATGTTACACGTTATAAATTTGTGCAATAATGTTTACATTTCTATAAGAAAAAACATAACGTTGATAATAATAATAATAATAATGATGGATGCACATATTTACAACAATGTAAAACAAGCAAAGGTTTCCTTTAAGTATTACATTTTCTCTTTTTTAACTGTTCTCAGCTTCCATACCTTTACACCATAAATGATGTCTTGTGTAAAGAATCATCACTGAACAGTGGGAAAAAACAATCACATAAATTAAAAAAAAAAACAGAACTTCACAGTATGTCACTGTAAATTAGTGACACCATGCATTGCACTTTCTACAATTATGTATCCAATTGTTTTACCTATACTTAACTAGTTTAAGTAAATATATGCTAAAGGTAGGTACTTTCTTATTAATGGTGGTACAATAGAATTATTTTCTATAAAATATAGTAGCATATGGGTACCCCTACAAAGACATCACCTCCGATAGACCGTATGATGTCATAGAAACCGGTAATTCATCAGCTAGAAGTAGAGTGCCTCAGTGGTGCAGTTCTAATACCTTTTATGACTTTGTACCTCTTGTTGCAATATCTGATTCATTGTGACATTCTTGTTATGATATTGTGTCCATCCGGTTTAAGTATTTAAAAACAAATTCAATATCCACAAATAATAGTAACTTTTTCATTAAATATAATAACCTTAGCAGTATTTGTTTCTCCATAACATAGTTGTTTGTCCTGGTTTTTAGGTTGTGATATGTGTTTCTAATGTAGTGGTATCTGTGTTGTTTTGTTATTTTATGAAGTGCATATCAGTACTTGAAACCCCTTATATAGACATCACCCCTGGTAGGCCATACGATGATGTAAATCATTGTATTAGAACTGCCACAAGTATACTGTTTCACTTTTTGCGTAGTAATCTTCCTAGGAATCTCAGCTGAAGAAAGTCAAGGTAGGAATTTGGTAGTTTATAATGTAATCTCTGTTTAAACAAAAGATTGCTGTTGTTATTACATTCTGTCAATCCAGTTCTATTTTTAAGTAGATGTGCAGTGTCCAGGTGTAATAGTTAGTCCTTCATGAAAAACAATAGATATACAGGTATATGTTTTTCCATAAATTGAGATTTGTCCAGCTTTAAAATTTGTAATTTGTTTTTCCAATTTAGTTCCATCTATCATGCATTGTTGGAGCATTAGGATTATATATTTGCCACCTCTTCCTATATTTAAAGTTGACAGAAGGTCTGATTGACAATTTGCATAGGTATTATTCTGTGATGCTTCTTTAAACAATCTGTCAACATTGACAGTTTTACAGTGTGATAGAGTTAAGTAGATACATCGTTCTGAATCGATTCATGTTTTTGATGAAACAAACAATTATCACAGTCATTCTACCATGAGTAACTGAGCCCAAATAGATCATCAATAGGTACCATCTCTTCTTCTAAGATACCAAATACTACCATCAAGAATGATTGCACATCTTCTTGTTTGTTTTGAGTGAAGTGTACAGATCCAGTGCAGACATCTACAAGACCTCTAATATGAGAAGCAGAATATGTTTTAGTTATATTACTGCACAAGGCATCCTAACAGAGAAAAGAGTACAGAGCACAATCTTTTTTTTTCTCTTTTTAATTTTGTGAACAAGATTAGATAAAGTCAACAGTGCACTGAGAACCACATTGGCACATTGAACTGATAACCAACAATATCACCAGCATTCTTTGTTTCCTTGAAAACTTCTGTTTTGCTTTACTGCAGACTAAGAAGAAATACACAAATACTGAAAGGAATTTCTAGCATGCAACCCTCTCAGTCCAAGAAAAACATTTATGAAGGCACTCTGCAAGATTTAAATAGAAAGTTCAATGGTGTACAACCCGAGTGCACATTTGAAGAAAACCACTGCAGTGAATAAAAGTGTACTGCTTTACAGTAAACCTAGAGGAGACACAAATGAAAGGAATTCCAACAATGCAAAGCTCTTAGTCTGAGTAATACATTTATTAAATGTTCAAAAGGAGGCATTAAGTCTAATGCAGCAACACAAATACACCGCCAAACATAATCACAGTAATAGTATAATAATGAGCATACAACCAAACAATAGAAAATACACTACTTAAAGCATGGATTATATATCTGCATATACATTGATTATATACCATTGCACAATACAAAGCTGGAAATAGTAATCAAAAAGAAGTAATCATCATGGGGTATGCTTGCTTCATCTCTTTTTGCCAGCAACAGGTCGTGAACCCATTCGACCGTGAAGAGAGACAACTACCCTTGAGGGAGAATGGTGCACACAAGCGTCCTTGTCTCAACCAAAGTTCAATCTGTTCCCGCCAGCCTGGTCTCGGCCTATTACATACTTTAAACAAGCAGGAGAGGAACATTTTAGAAATTCCCCCCCCATTTGATGAGTTGTTGCTCGAACTCTGGCTACCTCAGGTTAGTTACGAAAAAAACATGTTGAGATGAACCAGACCTCAAGGTGCGTTCTCAAAACTAAGCTGTTCTTTGCCTTACCATAAACATTCTCATGATACATCCTTATTGTCCTTTCGCTCCCCCATAATATGTCCTAGCCCTTGGTGAGAAGAGAACACTTAGAGTGAATACATGAGTGAAAAACACATTGCATAACTTGTGCATCTGCACCTCTAATGTGGCAGTGGCTAAAGCTAAGTTAGGCACAAAATGGAGTCAGTAATCAAAATGAAGCTGGTGGTCACCAGTGTAAAGGTGTGCAGCTAAGTACAAAGTGGAGTTAGTAGTCAAGATGGAGCAGTGGTTAAGTATAGATATTACAACTTCCTTGTTGTCTTTCTTGTATTTTTTCTCAGCAATGTCATATGATCCTTCGAAAGCTTTCACTTCGGTTAGATGCTAAGTTTTTTATAAACGGGATACTGTCCTAAATGAGGAACATAAACACTTCTTAATCGGTTGTACTCTGACAGAGCTTGAATTGCCATAAATTTTACTGTCATCAAAGTCTACCAGATACAAAAGGGCAATGTTCTAACCCTCGATAAGGCTACATATGACATACCTTCCTTAAACACAATAGTACAAATATTAAGAAATGATGTATCTATACTGAAACCTTGAGATTTATTAGTAGTTATAGCATATGCTAGAGACACTGGGAACTGCTTCTTCCTAATATAGAAGTCTTTTACAAGCAAGAGACATGCAACAGACCTTGCAATCTGTTTTACAACTTCAACCTTGATCAAATGTAATCGCTGAGTATTCAACCTCATTCCTGTTAGGAAACAGAATTAAATCAATTACTTTACCCATGGCACCATTAACTAATCCTTCCTCAACATTTAAATTAAAAAGCAAAATCACCCTACAATTTTTGCAAACACATAAACACTTTCCTATAGTTCTAAAAAAAGATTTCTCTAAATAATTCAATTTTACTTGTAGTTTTTCACTTAGCAGTACTGTCGCCCTCTAGTGCTCCATTTTGTCAAATGCGGTAACTTCCAAAATGTCATCTTTCTCCAGTTTTAATAATTGTTAATTAAAATAAGAGCATTCCTGAAGTGCAGACATTAGGCATATAATAGATTTTCCTTGTTCAATGAAATTGAACATTAGTTGTGCTACTGACTTGTTTGTAAGAAATAGTTTCTTTATAAGTCGACTTTCTAAGGAATGTTTCCCCTCTTTTGTGGGAACTCCTACTGTAATATCCTACATAATATTTCCATATTCCACTTCTGATGCTTGTCACATATTCCTAAGTAATTCTTTGTATTGAAAGTTTATCCATATGTTTATGTTTCAAATATTTCCCAAGGGATTCTGAGTTTCCTCATGCAGTAGTGTCTTGTAGACAGGCTGTCCTTTCACATGAGTATGCTGTAGTAGATCTCCAAATAAAATTAAGCACTTTGCTGGAGGGAGTGAACAGGAGGACCGCAAGTCCCAGAGTTGTGCCATGAATGCGGCTCCACTTAAGGTGCTTTGGCTTCACTCAGCATGGAATCCTTTATTGGAAGGACTGCGCAGGAGGACAACAAGCCCCAAAGTTATTTTTCCCACCTGAGGCAGGGGACACCAGCTGTGCTGTAAACATGGCTCCACATAAGGTGCTTTGGCCTCCCACAGCACAGGACGCTTTGTTGGAGGGGGCTGAACAGGATGACCACAAGCCCCAAAGTTCTTTTTACCACATAGGAGCCAGGGGACACCTGCTGTGCCATGAATGCAGATTCACTTAAGGCAATGTGGCCTCCTGCAGCATGGGATGTATGCAAGATTTGCCTAGGAGCATTCTGCAGCACACAAGGAAGGAGGAAAATGCCTCTTGTGATTATATTTGTGCAGAAAGGTCATTGTTGTTTTATATTTTAAACCAAATAAAGAACAAGAATTGAAGTGTTTTCCTCTAAATAGTATGTCATAGTCTGTTTTCAGAATCTGTTGCATTCTGAAGTGGATAAAGGCAAGCATTAAGTTTGAGACCATTATCACCTCATCAATAATTGAAAGTTTCAATGTCTTCAGTACTCTAGAAACTTCATGGCACACTTCCCCAGATATCATTTGGTACTCCAGTTTGTTGTCATGTTCTAAAGGTAGCATAAGTATTCGATAGAAAGTAATTCCCTTAATGTTGTATGCAGCTAATCCAGTTGGTGCTTTTACAACACATGATAAATTCAAGTCTGTAGTCCTATGTAGGTAAGAAGTGAGAACTTCAATTAAAAAGCTTTTCCCAGTATCAGCTTGATTGCTGACATATAATACAATTGGCTTGCATGTTAAGCATTTGCATTAATTCTTTTTGTGGGAAAATCCATGCTCTTTTTTCCTTTTACTTCCCTATATATTTCTTTCTATTTGTTATTCAGTTGTCCAACCACCTGTTCCAAATCAACTCTTTCTTGTCTTGCTTGTTGCATTGAAGTCTCCACCTCGTTTATGGTTATAGCAGCTTCATTTTCAATTATTGGTTGTCCAAGAGGATCTTGACTTAGAGTTCCTGAATTTTGACTGCTCGGCAACCTGTCGTTTGCTATTTTATCAGCAATTGTTTCCTCCCATCCAATCCCATCATTTAACATTTTCATGTAGTTGGGAATGATTGAACACTAAATGCTGTCTTTCACAGCGTTGAAATAATCTTCGTAGCAGTCATCATGTCAAAGTAACTCTGATACAGAACAGCAAGGCTTGAGCAGTTGCAGACGTGCCTACTAGACCAACTCTCTTTTCTCAGGAGTTTGACAACTAAGGCCCTGATTTAGAGTTTGTTGGATGGGGTTTCTCTGTCACTAATGGAATATCCTGCCTCCCGTATTACGATTCCATTATATCCTTAGGACATCGTAATACGGTGGACGGGATGTCTGTTACATTTGTGACAGAGTAACCTGCCCGCTAAACTCTAAATCAGGCACTACGTTTTCTGTAGTTTATTAAACTTCCTTTTGTATGTTGAACCAAACAACCATCACAGCCAAGTAGTGCATTTTTCCCTTCATCTATGTTTTCTATTACATTGTTTCCATATCACAGTGTTGCAGAATCTTGTAAAGACATGTTTTCAAGGTGTGGACTCCTTCTTGGATAGTAAGTATCCAACATATTTTGCAATATCTCTATTTTCCGGATCAAACTCTGCTAGGTACTGAATTTTCAGGATAGACCTCAAGACTCTGCTTCATATACTCGGAAGGCTCAGACTGACCCAAACTGTTCCCCTTGACTTTGAGCTCAACCTATCACAGCATTCATAAGAACTTATCTCTCAATGCGAAAGCATTTTCAAGCTGAAGCTGGTTAGAAACGTCTGCAGAAATCTCCTACATTTCCTTAATCTCTGTCATCTCTGGTTTCGTAATGTAGGAAGTGATATAACCATGGAGTTGTCTGCAACAAACTGTATGTCTTTATGTGCATTTCACAATAACAGGATCATGCTCATTTATATACTTGGAGGCCTCTGTTCTTCTGAGATTATATATATTTTTTGGTGATTTTCATGTCACTGTATGTCTGACTGCAGATAAAAAGTTGTTCACTCTTCATTTGGAAATAATAAGTCTTAGAAATCCAAAATGACACCTTGTATAAAATTTGCCTTTACCTCTCTTTTTTCAACAACATTACTTGCCACATCTATGTGTTTGAAAATGTAAAACATATTGTCTTAGGTATTTATCATTATTGTCTTTTGGGATGGTACATGTCACATACTGTTCTATGAAAGACAACACAGAGTCATCATTGTCAGTTTCAAATTTTGTTGCATCTTTTATCCATAACAGCATATGAACTTGAGGAGCACCTCTTGCTTGGTACTCTTTATGCCAAAAGAAATCTGTAACTTCACCAAGAGGAGGCTTTGTTGTATTGTATATGAAACTCAGTATGGCTTGAAACATGTGGTTAAAATACCTACAAACATTACCAGGATCCAAAGAGCAAAGTTATTCTGCTGTCTTTAAATTGATGTCCTTAATGTTAGAGTTTGCGTCTCTTAAAAACTCAAGTAAATTATCTCATGCTTACTCTGTTCAAATAAGTGCCACAAACCAAGTAGGTGCACCTAAGTTTCACAACATAGATTTAAGTTCTCCATGACAAGAACACCAATACTCATTAATACCACTTTGACATGCCATCAGATTTATCAAATTGTATTCCAACTTTTTGTCCTTGCCTTGAACTTTGTCAACCATATCCCTTGCAGAGAGATTTTGTAGGTTAACTACTGTCTTTAGAATGTGTTTTACAGCATAGGATAATCCAGACAAGTCACTCTCAAATAATATATTGAACATCTAGGGAATACACTGACGAAATCTACCGTTATCTGAATATAGTCTAGTTGATCATTTTGGCCACCTACTCCAGTTGGAAATAGGTGTGGAAAACGTTGAGCCTCTACACTTTTTCCCACACACTCAGTGTAGCTCACTTCATTTGAAAGAGCTCAATCACCAATAACTTCTTTGGAATGAAGTGGATGGATATTATAGTGTTCATATATTTCTTCTGATTTGTATCTATTCACTTTTTCAATCTGTCCACTTGATGGTAACGTTTCAACATTGATACAATTTATATCTGCAACAACGTCAACATTTTTGTAATTAACATGTTTTTGTTTCATGTAGAAAGTGGCTTTTTTTGACTTTACTAATATCTACTAACTCTTGCCAAATGTTTTCTTTTTGGTGGGCACGCCATTTACTAGAATGATAAGTGGTTCATCAATATCTCTCTCTGCATCCACAGTCTCAACATTTCATTTAAAATGTAAAGGTAAGTAGACATCTCTTCCTTTAAGTCCTTTTTGCAGCTCTGTTGGGGGAATTTTCCAAGTTTTTTGTTCCATTCGAACTATTGCTTGAAAAGAGTGTATAGTTTGTATGAGAATTGATTTGTAAACATTTAGGGCCATATGTATTATGCATTTGTGTGGTCACAAATGGCCCAATCTAGCCATTTGTGACAGCAAAAATGCATTATGGTATGTATGAATTCAATTTGATATTCAGTAACATTACCGAATCACAATTTGGAATTAGTAAAAACAAAATTTAGCGGCTACTTTTAAAACTAGAAAGAAAACTTTTAATTTTTCTTTTTTTAAATGCATCCCATTTTCCTTTAAGGAAAACAGGCTGCATTAAAATAAAATGATTGCTGTATTTAAAAGTAATCACAGACATGGTGGTCTGCTAACTCTAGCAGCCTACCATGTCTGTGAATTTTGCATTTCCTAAAGGGTCACCAATTGAGATCTGCCTCATTAAAATTAATGAGGTAAGTTAATTTGAGACCAATTAGGAAATGCTGAATGAACCTGATGGAGTTCCATACATTCGAATAGCGATTAACTAATTGTGATTTGCAGAGAATCGCAATTAGGTAATCTCAGTTTGTAATAATGATACATATGGAACTTGGATGTTGAAGTTTTTCTGGGATTGATACCAATTCTAACTTCTGTATTGCTCTATCTGGCATTTTATTATCCTCTAACTTATCAAAACAATACTTACATACCGTTTCCTTTGTTGCCAAATCAAAGCGTTCCTCCACCAAATTCCTGCTACTTATCTCTAGCCGCATGGTCAGTTTTTGAGAATACAACTACTTTGCGAGTTTGGCATTTGTAGTGAGTGCGGCAACAACAAATACAAACACCATTTGGTTTCTTTGAAGAAACTGTGTTAAACTTTGCTATCTATTATATAAGATTTCAATAAAATCTCTGTATCCTGCTGCTCTACACCTCCAGTTACTAACTCCTCATTTTTCCTACACTCCTCTTCAGGACCAAAGAAATAAAACTGTACATCTTCACAAGCTTATTCCACCTCTGGCAGAGTACTATGCATCAGGCATCTATTCATCTCTCCTAAACTTAAGGCAGCGGTTTCTACATAGTAAAGTCTCCTAACTAAATGTTGCAGTTTGGAGTGATGCACAGCTAATGCTCTAAAGTGATTAAAAGTGCTTCTGCACACTTTCTTTTATAGACACACCAGTGAATGCCATTGAAAATTAGTGTATTTCCTTACTTTGCATGGATCTAATCCTTGCAACATTACAATTTTCTGTTTCAGACTTCTACATGAAAATTCTCTTAGGAAATGTCTCAATTGATTCCTGACAAACACTGCAAATACTGTAGCAGTTCCAGGGGCCTCTTCAACGCTCACTTTTTCTACTTCCTGGGAACTATCTCTTCTTTTTCAATGGTACTACTATCTTTTACTTCATAGCAGCAACCAGTTGTATTAACTGTATGCACTAATGTGTTCTCTTGTAAGTAGCTCTCTTTGTTTAAACAAGCATTTGCAATGCAGTGGGTCTCGCATTTGCTTTAGTTAGAGCTATTGGCATTGTAAACTCATAACTTTTCTTGCCACATAAATTGGTCAACCCTGCCTATTAATTTGGTCTTTTCCTGCCACATAATTCCATAGGCCCAGCACATATAACTAAAGCACTTCTTCCTCTATCTGCAGCCAAAAATGAACATATTGCCATTTAGCATCCTAATTTAAATCTGCCATGCTAATTTCAATAGAATACCACTTTTACCACCCCACCATTAGAGTTGCTGGCTGGCTAACACAATTCCCAAAACAAGACAGCCACGGAGGAGTAACAAAAGAAATAAACTAGAAGGGTCACCCAAACATATCAAGAGTGTTCAAACAGTCATAGTGTAATAAGGATGTTAAGTTGGCCTGAATCATGGTCATAATTGCAATAAAGAGAGATTAATAAAACATACAATTATCATATATACCCAATAAAAACCTTTATCAGAAATAAACACCTGGCATTAGACTGTAATGCTCAGAACAGCCCCTAGAGGACACCACAATGAAAATAGCATTTGTCAGAAATATGGTCATGTTACCATATATTTGGCCCCTAGAGGGCATACCACGTGAAAATAAAATTACTGACAGTGTTGTAGTGTAACCATATATTTTGCCACTAGAGGCATATGGTATTACACATGTTCAGGGCTAGCAGGTCTACTGCAATGATGTAACAAACAAGACCCTTAAAACACAAACTACTCTCAGCTGCAAAACAAAAGTTCCAGCCATGAGAGAGGTCAAAAGACACTGAATCGAGGGAGAGATCATTATTTTGGGGTCCTCACTAACCTTGTGTGGGGACCCGGAGAGGATCTTTACAGAAAGAGTAGGTTGTGGTGAATGTTGTGAAGGTGGTCCCTCTGTCCTAGGGCCGCTACAGGCTGAGTTATGAGCAAAAATGCTTTGTAAAATAATGCCCTGCAAAGCATTATGGAATGACTGAGTGCAGCAAATATTGTAGTATGTTGACTGTAATGCCGAGAAAAGCCCATAGAGAACACCACAATAAAAATATAATTAATAGGAAACATGGTCATGTAACCATATAATTAGCCTCTAGAAAGCATAACCACATGAAAAAATGAATGGCACAAAATAATATAGTGCAACCATATATTTATCCCCAAGAGGGCGTAATGCCATGCACATTTTCAGGCCTGGCAGGCCTACTGCAATACTGAGGCCCTTAGAACACAAACTACTCCAAGCTGTAAAACAAAAGTTTGAGCCATACGAGAGCTTAAAAAGGGACTGAATAGTGGGAAGTGGTTTTATTTTGGTGTACCAACCAAATTAGTGTGGTGACCCAGATATGACCTAAACTGAAAGAGTGTGTCATGGTGAACATTTTGGTGGTGGTCCCAGTGTCCTAGTACCACCAAATGCCCTAAAAATGGTTTGAAAAAGGATGCTTGCAAAGCTTTATGGGGTGACTTTTCCCGAGTGCAGTGAATGTTATAGTATTAGCTCTCCCGCCGTGCCAGGAGAACTGTGTTACATATTTCTGTGTTTTTTAATAAAGCATTTGTCAATTATAAGTGTTTTTGGGAAAGCTATGGCGCATGAAGGGGGGAGCCAAAATAAATTACTCTGATTAGGTAGCAGTGTGAACAATGTGACTAGTGCGCCAATACCACTGATGGAGTTTGCGCTGTTGGTGCTTTGAGGACCATGACTGTCATGGAGCATAAAAGAGAGAGACAAAAGAAAAAACTAATTCACCCATGCTGAAGTATATCCGCAATCATGCAATGTCAGGAAATCAGGTTTCTCTGGCTTCCCCCTCTCCAGGTTTTGGGGGTTCTTTGAAGTTTGCGACACCCGCACAATCTGCAGACTTCGTTATGGAGAGGTTCCTGGAAGCAGAGGGCTCTCAAAATGACAGCCGCTGAGAGTCAAGGTTGCGGCTCTAGTGTTGCAGCTGGAGGAGCTCTAGTGGACAGCTGAGTGATATGAAGTGCGCGCGCAGCCTCTGAAGCGGTGCACTTCACTGAGGAGATTTTGGGAGACAGAGAGAATGAATTCTTAAGAGTTCCGGTTTCAAGCCATAGAAACCTTTACTTCTTGGAATATTTGTTTTAGTCCTGAGAAAACAGTACAGAGCAGGAAGAATAGTTATTTCAAGAATACTCGTTTTCTGTCATATGCAAAAGGTGAAGAGCAGTAATTCCTAGAACGTTCGTTTTAGTCATGACAAAACTGTAAAGAGCAGGAAGAGCAGGTATTTCAAGAGCATTTGTTTTCTGTCATGTGAAAATTGTGAAGAACAGGTTTTCCCCTACAATACTAATTTTCAATCAAATCCAGTGTGCTGAAGAAGAAGAAAAGAATATGAAACCAGTTGTATAATCTCATACCAAAAAACTCCACAAGTAAAATTTCATTGCAATTTTTACCATTAATTGCAAACACAGAAGAGAAGCTAATGCCTCTCTACACTGGGGAAGGTCATACTAAAAGTTACCTTTATAAAGAAAAGATTAATCTTAGTAAAAAGCAATAGAAAAGGTAGGACTTAGTGAGAGAGTATTAATGTTTTGCTTTATCTTACAGCCCATAATAACATAATTACTGAGTCTTCAAAACAACAGGCAAGCACAGAGTAGAGGAAGAGGAAGAGGCAGTCTCTTCTTTCATCCCGGACCCCTTTCCCCTCAAATAGTTTTTTTAGTCCCCAGATAAGAATATAGTTGGGGACTGAGAACTTTAGAGAGGAATTGGGTTCAAGCGTCATTCTGCTCCTGTGAAGATTTGACACAAGGTCAGTCTGCAAGGCGGTAACAAAACCGCCCAAGGCAGGACAAACATAAAGCAATTACCAATAATACCAAGGTATTTTTTGAAAGGCAAGCCCACGAATGAGTGAAAGTAATGGGTGTGAGGTAGGTGTGGTTAAAAGCCCACAATACGTACAACAGATCAATGTGCTTGGGCTCGACCTAAAAAGGCTCTATACTAGGCTTGTGCTTCAACTCATCTTTAAAAACTTTACAAAAATTACATTTAATAATAAGCCTTTTAAAGGTTTTTTCTTCATACACAATACTGTTTTGTCTTCATACACAATACTATTCAATACTTAGATAAAAAGTTTTAACAGCAAATGATTTGTCAACTATAGTCTTCATATGTTGCTTTCACTTATGTACAGCACTTCTCTTATACTTCATCTTTTGTAGCAGATTTTGTATTATTCTTGTTTGATACATTTTTACTCTTTATCTCCCTAAACTGTTTCTGTCTCCAAGTCAAAGTCTGTGTTCTTATTACATTTACTACTTTTAAAACCATGTACTGCTTGCTGTTTATCAGTTGATTTCAAACTTCAGTTTCACTTTTTCAGAAACTGATTAGTGCTCTTACCAGGTGTTTTTGTTTCCTCTCAACATTTTCTACCTTATCTGTCTTTTTACATAGATTTAAATTACTTACTACAACCAATTAACTGTGTTGGTATGTACATTGTTGTGTGCATGGGTGTGTCACTGACTGCAGTAGTGTTTTCTAGGTGTGTCAATGTCTGTCTTTATGTGCACTTGGTTGTGTTAATAACTGTATCAGTGTGTGCATGGGTGTGTCAGTGTCTATATCAGTGCCTGATTCCTTCTGTCACTGCTCGCATTGATATGTTACTGGATGTATCAGTGTGTGCATGGGTGTGTCAGTGTCTATATCAGTGCCTGATTCCTTCTGTCACTGCTCGCATTGATATGTTACTGGATGTCTTGGTTGTGTATCTCAGTATGCCTGTCTGGTAGTGGCTGCATTAGTGTTTTCATGAGTGTGTCAGAATCTGTGTCAGTGTGTATATTGGTGTGCTAGTCTCTTTATTTGCGTTACTGGATCTTACAGTACCTCTATCAATGTGTACCTGGATATGTCACTACCTGCATAAATTTGTGCATACATGGGTGTATTATTGTTTGCATCAGTGTGTTCTTGAGTGTCTGAGTGTATGCACTACTGTGTACCTGGGTGTGTCAGCGTAATCATAAGTGTGTTAAAGTGTGTCAGTATGTACGTTAAAGTGTTTCTGAGACTGTTAGTGTATGCATAAGTGTACGCATGGGTGTATCAGTGTATACATTATTTTATTTTATTTTTATAGCGTATGCATGAGTGTGTGTGCATGGGTGTATCAGTGTTTGCTTTAGTGTGTGCCTGGGTGTCTCAGTGTATGCAACAGAGTCTGCCTGGCTGTGTCATTGTATGCATGGCTTATTTTCTATATGTCTCACCCTATCCATTAGTGTGAGCCTCTGCATCTCACAGTATACATTAGTGTGTCTCCATGGGTGTTTATTAGGGTATGTCTCAGTGTATGCCTGGGTGTGTCACTTTATATATAATGGTATGCTTGGGTGTGTTATTGGATGCATTACTCTTTCAGTAGTTGTTTCAGAGTTTGCATTGGTGTAAATTTAGGAGGTGTTACTTTTTACAAATTGTAATTCCTTCTTTGGTGATCATTCTACTTTTCCTTCTTTTACTTACACACCCTCCATTTATATTCCCATTTACTGTTAATAAACAGTGTATACACTTTCATTCACCTTATGTACACTCATACATTTTCTAAACCATTTTAACTTAAACTACAAGTACACCTCAATGTGATGAATATGTGGAAAACATTGGCCACGTTGGTCTGTCATCATTACTCAAGGGACCTAATCTCACTGGCTGTATTACATGTGGTAGGGCGCCATTAAACCAGTTCTGATGCTCTTGATTGGTATCAGTATTTCAAGATACTGGTACCATTGTGGTATGTTCGTTATTTCATATATGTGAAATGTGAATGTTGTAGGGCCTTCCTCGGGAAAGGTGACCCAGGGCCAGAATGTTTCTGTTAGGTAACATTAATTGGCTTCCACTATGAATTTGATATCCCTGCCCTCATCATTCAAGCCATGCACTATTAGATGTAGTGTTAATGCATGTCCAGTATTTTCTGGAATATCTATGGCGTTAGCAATGTTGGATAATGGGTAAAGAGAAGGAACACCAAATGGGGAGAAGTCTTCAAAAGTCTTGTGCAACCTACAGCCTAGTTAGATGCTTCCTGTTCAGCTGAGGAGAATCATCTCCGGATAGCGGTACTCAGGGTACCTGTTGACAGAGATACTCAGGATATCTATAAATTAGTGGCAAAACACCAACGTTGGTGGCGCCATGTCGTAGTTGGACTCTCGCTCCCAGGCGAGACTGCTGGTTTAGGGATGACAGCACTTTTTGTTTGTAGACAACTAGGCCAATGCTACAACTTGTCGCAACTGTCACCCCAACCCTCCCGGCTCACAAGCGGTACCTCACCAAAAACCCAAACAGTAAAAGGTGATTACGGCAGTCTTATTCATGGACTCTAGAGTGCGACATCTCAGGGGAGTCTTAGTGGAACAGAAGTTACCCTTTTCTCACATTAACAATAAGTCTCAGTCACACACAGGCAATGAAGGAGATGCAGGACTGTTTTCAATGAGTTTATTGAAAAGGCTGCAATCTACGATAAAATGCATGAGCTGCAGTGACTAGGATAATGCATAATAAAAGAAGCATGATTGTAAAGATGAGAGTTGTGAAGACACTAGATAGACCCCCACTATCTTACAATAACACAAAATGTAAAATCTGTAGCATGGAGAACCTAATCTCTAACCTAGTGAGAGCTAGGTGTGATAAACCTAATCTGCCAGTAGCATGTCCATGAGAAGTTCCCCCGCAACCCTTGTTACCTTAGACTGAGGTCCAGATCAGACTCTGTGGTGACACGAAGGCTGGGTCTGCATCAATGTGATGTGTAGCATAGATGGCGTCGATGGCTTCTGGTAGGAATTCCTCAGATAACCTTGTCTGTGTGAGATGTATTTATATAGATCTTGTAGGAACACTGATGCAGCTATGTTCCCAAACAATAGATAAGGGGCAGGCGTGTGGCGGCAATTATGTAAACAATTCTTACCAAAATTATATTATGTTCCTGCCACAGGTAAGTGGGAAAGGGACATGATGTGAATACCTATGTACATCACTTGTTTTTGATGCTGATAGTGATGCCTTCACAGAGTGGCACTAATAATGTAAATCAAAACATTGCTCTAACTCTAAACAAAAGTAACCATCTTAAAAGAAATGATAAAATAAATAGGCTAAGACAGAGCAGGCTAAGTAGGTTATAAGTCACTAGGTAATGAGGGCACAGGCCTGCACACCAGAAGGCTAAGCTAAACTCCAGAGACCCATTAAAACTAAACAGGATCCACTACAGTATGCATGGCTTATTTTCTATGTCTTACTCTATCCATTAGTGTGTGCCTCTGCATCTCACAGTATACATTAGTATGTGTCATGATGTGTCTGTGTATGCATCAGTGTGTGCCTGGGTGTGTTGGTGCATTATTGTGTACCTGGGTATATTAATGTATACATAAGTATCTCCTTGGCTGTTTTTTAGTTGGTGTATCAGTGTGTGCCTGGGTGTGTCCCTGTATATATAATAACGCATTACTGTTTCAGTAGTTGTGTCAAAGTTTACATTGGTGTAAACTTAGGCGGTGTTACTCTTTACAGATGTTAATTCTTCTTTTGTGATCAGTCTACTTTTCCTTATTTTAATCACACATCCTCCATTTATATTCCCTTTTACTGTTTATAGACATGGCACGCACTTTCATTCACTGTACGTACACTCATACAGTTTTTAACCCATTTAAACTCAAACTACATATTTATTCACATGTCTGTTAAGTGTGTTTGTTGGTCTATATGTTTGCCTCTTAGTATCAGTTAGGGAATTTCTTCTCAGTGAAAATGTGAAAACCCAAGCAGAAGAATGGTACACCACTCTCATACAAGGCAACCATTAAAGGCAACTGTTTCAACTTTACTTTCAAGGGTACTAACTCTGTTCACAAATCACCACCTGGCTTTCATATTTGAGTCATGTTATACCACTTCTAAATGGTCAGTATTGTTAACCCTTGCTAAGACTCCTCCAAAGAAGCCCAATTTGGTAGGGGTTTTAGGTGGCTCTTCCAC
Source organism: Pleurodeles waltl (assembly GCF_031143425.1). NCBI lineage: Eukaryota > Metazoa > Chordata > Amphibia > Caudata > Salamandridae > Pleurodeles > Pleurodeles waltl. The sequence goes on along the minus strand of NC_090437.1, from coordinate 514,255,762 downwards.
AGCACTCAGTGCTGCCCCCCTGTGTAACTTCACGGCAGATCAGTGGATCCATCCAGGAGTCCAAGAATACTTTTCATAATCTTGTCATAAACAATGCCTTTTATACTCTATTTGGTATAAATTACTAACTTTAATCCACTTCATATTCAGAATTTACTTTATTAGCACTGTGAATTCATGTTCACAGTCTCGTCTTTTTTGTTCCTTTCACCCCATGCTCCTGTAGTTCTTCTATCATAGTAATCTATTTTGACACATTCTCTGCTAGCAGTAGGTCACAAGTTCACAACACTTTCAGAGAGCTGGATGCTGAGATCTAACCCAACTGTAGCAGGGTTTTTCAACTTTTTTATAATTTTTCCAAAGCCAATGAGAGAATGTCTCTCTGGGTGTCAGATGGGTGTGAGGCTGTATGCCTGGATGTGTGAGTGGGTGTGAGGGTGTCTCTCTGGGTGTCAGAGTCGCTGTAACTGTGTCTGCCTGGGAGTGTGTGTGGCTGTGAGAGTATCTACCTGGGTGTATGAGTGGCTGTGAGAGTGTCTCTATAGGTTTCAAAGTGGATGTAACAGTATTTGAGTGTGAGTGGGTGTAAGAGTGTCTCTATGGGTGTCAGAATGGTGGTGAGAGTGTCTGGGTGTGTGGGTGGGTGTGAGAGTGTCTGCCTGGGTATGTGAGTGAGTGTGAGCATACCTATGTGGTTGCCACAGAGGCTGTGACAATGTCTGAGTGGCTGTGAGAATGTCTCTCTGGGTGTCAGGGTGGGTGTGAGAGTGTCTGCCTGGGTATGTGAGTGGGTGTGAGAGTGTCTCGTAGGTTGTCACAGTGGCCCTGACAGTGTCTGTCTGAGTGTGCGAGTGGGTATGAGAGTGTCTCTCTGGGTGTCAGGGTGGCTGTGAGAGTGTCTGCCTGAGTGTGTGGGTGGGCATGAGAGTGTCTCTGTAGGTGTCAGAGTGGGTGTGTGAGGTCTGTCTGGGAGTCTGTGTGGCTGTGAGTGACTCTCTCTGGGTGTTTGAGTGACTGTGAGAGCATTTATAGGGGTGTGAGAGTGGTTGTACGAATATATATATATAAATATTTTTTTTATTTGCTGCAAGATCTGCGGATCCATTGCAGATTTACATTGGAGGGCTGCGCTGAGCCCTACGGGCAGATCCGTGGATCGGACGAACGGTTAAAAAAAAGGTTTTGAGCTGCTAAAGTTACTGGCAAAACAAAAAACAAAAATTCCTATGGAAACTAGGTTCTAACTATAATTACCTACTGGCAACCTCCAGTAGGTAATATTAATATATATATATATATAAATATATATATATATAACTATATATATATATATATTTTTTTTTTTTTCTTTTCTTTTTTTACTGAAAAGACCAAAGGTTAAAGGGAAGTTATAGGTTATGGTTGGGTTCAGAATTCACACATAAAACCACAGAAATTCTGCAGTTATAGTTATCTCAAGAAACTGTAACTAGTGCCCTAAGGTATCTATAACTCGCACCCCCGCCATCCACAGTGTTTTCATCAATAATTTTACAGCTAATGTTACAGTGATATTTTCAGTGACATCAAAGAAGATGTCATGCATGATGTAACATGTGGGGTAATTAGCTGTGCATGGAGAGGGTGCAATTTATAATTACCTTAGAGCACAAGACATAGAGGGTCATTAAGACCCCGGTGGTAAAAACTGCCTACCGCCGCGGTGACGGCCACCAAAAGACTGCTGCCGTGGCTACCATCCACCTGCCGAATTATGACCACAGCCGGATTTCCGCCAGAAGGATGGGGGAAATCCAGCTGTGGCCATGAAGGTGGATGGCGGTAAGGTGGCGCCGCTGCCAGCAGCATTGCCACGCCAGTAGACCACCGCTGGCCATATTATGAGAATAATACGGCCTAGCGGTGTTCTGCTGGCGGATGCTGCTGCTGGCAGCAGCGTCCCATCGCGTCTCCTGCCGGAGGACCCCCTGACTACAGGTAAGTGAGTGCTCTGACAGGGGAGGGGGTGGGGGTGTTGTGTGTGTGTGGGAGTGTGTGTGTATGTCTGTGCATGCATGGATGCCGGTGTGTGTTGCGTGTTGTGAGTGTGTGCATGTATGGATGTGTGAGTGTGTGCATGTTGAGTTGTGTGAATGCATGTCTGTGTGGATGTGTGTGTGAACTGATGTATGCATGCGTGGATGAATGTTGGAATCGTGTGTATGCGTGTGTGAGGGGAGAAGTGTGTATGGGGGTCTGGAGAGGAAGGGGGGTGGGGAAGAAACCTCTGAAGGGGGAGGGGAAGACCCCTATCAGTGACAGGGAAGGGATTCCCTGTCACTGATAGTGCCTACAGCCATGGTTTTCATGGCACTAAGGATGCCACAAAAACCGTGGCTGTAGGTGGGGTCATAATCCCGCAGGTGGGCAAGTGATGGCCACCGGGCTGGAGAGTGAAGTCTCCAGCCCAGCGGTCCTTACTGCTGTGGCGGTCGGTGTGGTACATTGGCGGTTTGGATTTAGTCAAACCGCTAATGTCATAATATGGAGAAAAGTACCGCCAGCCTGTTGGCAGTACTTTCCTCCATATTAACGCTGACCGCTGGGTCATAATTACCCCCCATAGTTTCTTGAGATGTCTATAACTATACCTACGGAATTGCTAAAGTTTTATCTATGTAAAATCTGAACTTAACTATAACATCCCTCTAACTGTTATTTATTTAGTGAAAAAAATATTTGTTCATTTAAAAAACTAAAGGGTACGGTGACGTTATAGTTTGGCTCACATTTTAAACATACAAACAACAGAAATTCAGTTGTTATAGTTAGACTTATCTCAAGTAACTATAAATCGCACCCTACATTAACTATAACCTGCACCACCGCCATTCACAGTTATCTCAACAATAATTTTACTGCGGATGTTATGGTGGCATTATCAATGATGTTATCGAAGATGTCATAAGTGCTGTAGTTTGTGGGGTAGTTAGCAATGCATGGCGAGGGCCGGGGTTATAGTTACATTAGGGCACCTTAGAGCAGGAGCTGGCAGTGGGGAGTGGCCATCCCTAGGGCCATCTGTTGCTCCATGAGGGGGGCCACACGCCCCCCTCCATCTTTGAATGTAGCCCCAGTGAGGTGGTGGTCCCCTGGGCCGTGGTTCACAATGGACTCCCTGTATTAATTTATTTTAACCCTGGGGAGGTGGTGGTGCCTTGCGCTGCAGCGAGGCTGTGCAGCCCCCCATATATCATGCTGATTTCCCCGGGGAGGTGGCAGGCTTTGGAGCTGCAAGTAGGCACACAGGCCCCTGTGCATTAATTTAAGAATTTTGACCTGGGGAGGTGTTAGTCCTTTGGGTGCAGGTGGGCCTAATGGGCCCACCTGCATGCATACTTGTTAGTGCCTCAGGGAGGTGGTGGTGGTCCCTGGGGCAGTGAAGGAACCGCACGGCCCCCCACATTAATTTAGGAACTTTACCCGGATAGGTGACAGTACCTAGTGCAAGAGGGTGCCATACAAGCTCCCTCCACATACACAAAAAGCAGTGCCCCTGGGAGAGAGTGGACCCCACGGCATAAGTAAGCCCTAAGATAAGGGGAGCATGCAACCACCTCAAAATGTTATGCCCCTGGGACCTTGCCCACCTGGGGGCAAAATGAAAAGCAAGCGCATGAGACCGTGCTTACTTTCTTTTTTCACTGCATCAAAATTTGGGAATAGTCTAGATTTTCACCTTGTCCTTTTAAAAAAAATGCTTTTTAGCCCTGCATCAAGGTTATGGGGTAGGGTAAAGGTACCCTGGCCCCTTTTCTTTTTTTTTTTACATTTATTTTTGAGACTCAGCTGGAACCAAGTCTCAGAATGGCTGCAAACACTTCCTGGTTGAAGTATTGGCAGCCAATCAGACTTCTACACAAGATCAGCAGTATTTTTGTTGTGACCCTAGATATACACATTTGGTTTTCTTTAAATATCTCAAAAACTACTGAATTGATTGACACCATATAACTAAAAGCAAGCTTTCTGGACCAAGAACTACCTTTGTACCAAATTTGGTGTAATTCTGTCCAGAAGTTCGGCATGTAGTTGTGTCTGAAATTCTCTATGGGAATTTAAATAGGAACTACACTTTTTTGATACCCTGCCCTTTTCCTCAGTCTCTGCTTGACAGATCACAACAAGGTTATAGGTACCACTTTTTACGAAATTTTCATGAAGATTCTTCTAGTGATGCCAAAGATATAGGCAAGTCAAAAAAACGCTTTTTTAATGGAAACATGGGTGTAGCTATAAATACCTACAGGGGTCCACCAATAGGATATATATATATATATATAAATATTACAAAAATCGAAGTTGCTGCACAGATTTCGTGGTGTGATACTAATACTTATTTGAAGTATGTGACCCGCGTTGACGAATTCCTGAAAATAACGGAGGGAGTTTGCCCCTTTCTCTCTCTCTGTTTCCATATTTTTTCTCCCCCCTTTTTTGGAGAGAATAAAGAAAACGTAATAAGAAAGAACATTTCTACAGCATGTTTCTACAAGTCACAATTAAAACAATCTGGCACAGATATGGCAGCATTTGTTATATATTAAGTATTTGGCAAGGGGAACTAGGAATTTTTCCTGGGGGTTTCAAGGCACTTGCGAACTTCTTTTTTCTCCCTTTTTTCCCTTTTTCCCTTTTTTCTATTTTTTCTTGCTTTGTGGGAGAATGAATGATGAGATTGAAAATGAGAGACGGTTGGCAGCACAGGCACTGTTTTCAACAGAAGTCATCAAGAAGACTCCTTATAGTCATGGCCAAGAGAGTACTAATGATTTAATGACCTTATTGCACAAATTGGAGAAAATGTGTAAAGCTGAATTATCCAAATGGGTGGAAGCCACATGTCTACAAAATTATGTCGATCAACAAATGGTTCCTAGGGGTTTACGAATTTTTATTACCCCTTCGTATGAGTCACCTAATCCGGAGATGCTAAAAGAATGGGCAGCAAATTCCGCCCTCAGCTCTAGACATATGTTTGAAATTCTTATTAAGTATGCTTGGCATGATCGGAAAGTTCTACTAGAGGATATCAAGAAAATGAGAGATGACCTTGATTTAAGACCTGAAAAGGAATTAATATCAAAATGTATGGAAGCTATGAATTTGAGATTAAAGAAATATGAAGATGATATTAAGTCTAAAAACAACAGAAGCTACATACAGATATAGGTGACTATGAGAGTGGAGAATCTTGACTTTCAGTAGGAAATTTGATCACCTATATAAGATCCCCGATGAATCACCCATTACAGGAAGGACAATCTATTTCTGAAAGTGATGTGGAAAGCACAAGGGAGTCTGATACTCCTAGTTCTACGGAAAGTGAGAAATCTATTGAGGAAATTACCAACAAACCAGCAACTTTTTTAGACGAATATCGCCTGCTGAGTCATGGCAGGCAAATTTCCAAGAACCAGCAGGGACAAACCTCAAACTACAAGGGCAGGACATCGGGGCAGACCAAGAAGAGGCGAGAACGACTTAGAAATCACAACAAGAACAGATTACACCATGGGGCAAGTGGGAAAAATAACAAGAAGCTCCAATCCATAGCCATAATGGATAGCAACATGGTGAATAAAACAATTGTTAATCTATCTAATTTTGTTCTATCTGAGAGTGATAAATTGACATTATGGGCCTGATTCTAACTTTGGAGGACGGTGTTAAACCGTCCCAAAAGTGGCGGATATACCACCTACCGTATTACGAGTCCATTATATCCTATGGAACTCGTAATACGGTAGGTGGTATATCCGCCACTTTTGGGACGGTTTAACACCGTCCTCCAAAGTTAGAATCAGGCCCTATGTCTAGGTCTTTCTTTTTGCCCTACTGAACGCTTTAATTATGCAGAGACAAAGATTGATTTTTATAAGTTCATCAGAAAATTGAAATTGAAGAAATGGTTGTAATTAAAGAATCCATCTGAGGTGGGGGATATAAGTTCCCGGACGTCTGATCATAAGGATGTGTTGAGTATTAGTGATGTGAATTCCTTAATAGCACTGTATGAATTAGAGAGAAACGAATTAGATCCTAATGCAACCAATAATGTTTATCGAATTCTTGATGAGCTAAATATTACATATGATTTATCGGTTCCAACAGGTTTTAAACCTAAATCTACATTTTTCCCTATCATGAATCATGGTAACATCGATACATTTTATGACATGGTGGTCAAGGATCTAATTAAATTTCGGCACAAAACTTGGTTTAAACCTAGATGCAATCAGAATTTGACAAGATCACAGAGATCCTTTATTACAAATTTGGTTGATGATAAGGATACAGTTGTTTGTCCCGCCGATAAAGGCGGTAATATAGTACTTATGGACAAACAAAAATATATTGAGGAGGCTATGTGTCAATTGAATAACACACATTTCTACAAGGTTACCACTAAAGAGGCATATATTAACAGTGTTACCGGAATTTGGCAGTTGCTGATGGAATGGAAGGATAGAGGTATGTTGGTATGGGAGGAATATTGTTTTCTGAAGAGAGACTTCCCTAAATTACCTGTACTGTACATCCTTCCTAAAATTCATAAAAATGAAATCAATCCTCCGGGACGTCCTATTGTATCCTCTTGTGGCAGTGTACTTGAAAATATCTCCAAATATGTTGATCACTTTCTAAGAGAATTTGTTGTTAACTTACCCTCATATGTCCGTGATACAAAGGATTTCTTAGGCAAATTGGAGGGTATTGTATGGGAAGATGATTTTCTGTTGTTGACATTGGATGTCAACTCTTTGTACACTATTATAGATCATGATAAGGGCATTACTGCATGTAAAGATTTTTTGTGTACTAGATCACTGAAATATTTGGCCCATACTGAGATGATAATAGACATGATAAGGTACTGTTTAACTAATAATTTTTTCTTGTTTAATGGGGTCTTATACCAACAGACCGTTGGGACTGCTATGGGTACATGCTTTGCCCCAAGTTTTGCTTGCCTCTTTCTTGGCTGGTGGGAAGAGACTATTTTTAAAGATGAAGAACTATACCCAGAAGCCAATCAGGCAATTCTTTGGCTAAGATACATTGATGACCTTTTCATTATTTGGAAAGGGACGGAAGCAGAGGCTATACATTTTGTGGATAAGTTGAACAAAAATGATTTGAATATTGGTTTGACCTGTAATATGAGTAGCTCCTCTATTGAATTTCTGGATATTTTGATAAAGATCAGGGAACAGAATATTACTACTGAACTGTTCCGGAAACATACGGCGGGTAACAGTTTATTACATGCCTCAAGTGGTCACCCAGACAGTTTAAAATGGAGTATCCCCTTTGGTGAACTATTGAGAGCTAAAAGAATCAGTAGTACTGATGAAGCTTTTGAGGCTGAACAAAGGGAGATGACTATAAGATTCAAACAGCGGGGATATCCAGAATGGGTAATAAAGAAAGCAATCAATAAGACTAAGGGGATAAAAAGATCTGATACCCTTTTTGACAGTACTACCAAACAAGAGGTAGATGATAATGATGGGACTAGACTTATCATGACACATAATGAGGATACGAGACAGATCAATAACTTCATTTAAAAAAACTGGAATATCTTAAAAAGTGATCCTGTTATTGGAGGTACAATACAAAAAAGACCCCAGATTACTTATAGAAGAGGACGTAGTCTACATAATATTTTGAGGTCTAATGACATTACCACAATTCCAGAACTGAGACAACACAATTTGCAAGGTTTCTTTCCGTGCGGCCATTGTAAAGCATGTCGTAACAGCATTATGCGAAAGCAATATGCTGTATGTAAACCTGGGAAAATTAGACAAATCAATCAATTTATAACCTGCAGTACCCCTTTTGTGATTTATGTATTGGAATGCCCCTGCCTGAGATGGTATGTTGGTAGCACTAAACATAGTGTCAAGAAATGGATTTTAGAACATATGCGTGCGATCACATCGAATGATGAACATTATCCGGTAGCAAGGCACTTTAAAGAAAAACACAACTCTGACTGTACCATATTATCCTATTTTGGTATTGAACATGTTCCTCCATATCACAGAGGAGGGAACAGAGAATTAATGTTAAGGAAAAAAGAGTCAATATATATCTTAGAATTAGAGACTAAGGGGGTCATTCTGACTTTGGCTGGCGGCGGAGGCCGCCTTCAGAATACCGCTGCGCGGTCAAAAGACCGCCACGGTAATTCTGAGTTTCCTGCTGGGCTGGCGGGCGACCGCCAGAAGGCCGCCTGCCAGCCCATCGGGAAACCCCCTTCCATGAGGATGCCGGCTCCGAATGGAGCCGGCGGAGTGGAAGGGGTGCGACGGGTGCAGTTGCACCCGTCGCGATTTTCAGTGTCTGCTATGCAGACACTGAAAATCTTGGTGGGGCCCTGTTAGGGGGCCCCACGACACCCGTTACCGCCAGCCAGGTTCTGGCGGTCAAAACCGCCAGAGCCAGGCTGGCGGTAAGGGGGTCGGAATCCCCATGGCGGCGCTGCCTGCAGCGCCGCCATGGAGGATTCCCTAGGGCGGCGGGAAACCGGCAGGACACCTCCGGTTTCCCGTTTCTGACCGCGGCTGTACCGCCGCGGTCAGAATGCCCAAGGATGCACTGCCAGCCTGTTGGCGGTGCATCCGCGGTCCCCGGCCCTGGCGGTTTTTACCGCCAGGGTCGGAATGACCTCCTAAGACTCCGATAGGCTTGAATATGGGGGAAGACTTAAACACTCACCTATATGATAACCATTAGGATATTTCTAACTTTGACAAGACTATACTATTTGGTTTTTAATGAACAGGGTATGATTTATCAGAGTGTGCAAATAGCTAGTTCTTAATGTGTACAGAATTAATTTATGAAATTTATGATATGCATTATTGAAATATGTGATGTGAGGGTTGATTATGTATGTAGCTATTAACTCAATTCCTAAGCTTCTATTTATCTATTTATTTATTTATTCATGCATATTCCTTTCAGATATTCCTCTCAGATACATTGGGTCGGATGGAAAACTACTAAACTCTACTTGTCTTCATCTATTCATTCCTCGCAATTTTCACGTTATCGTTGGGTGACCCACTTTGCAGATTCTCAGATAAGAATATTCAATTTAGTAATGTAGATAATTTTATGGCCCTTAATAAGCTTATGTTGACATATTTACAGTGTATATTTTTACTATTCGGTTGATTTTCTATTTTGACTCAAAATTATAATATTTTATTACATATATTGCGGTCCAGAAAAATATGAATTTCAACATATAGAACACTGTTTCTTGATATGGTTGTTTCCCTTTTAATAATTTGTAATAATTTTTAAAATTTAATTTAGGAAAATAATCTAAAATGTAAACAAGTATATCAGAATTATATCAAGTTATATTTAGTGGCATTAATTGGATTTATTACTAATATTGTTATTATAATAGTACATGCAAAGAAGTTGTGGTGTGGTTTCCACTTGAATCATTTGTTTATTGTCCTATATTTATGTTTATGATAAGAGGGTATTTAAAGGGTGATTTATTGGTGATAAATATCACGTGACCAAGGCTGCAGTGTCAGTTGAAACGCGTTGTGTTTGGATTAAATTGATTTTTTCTTGTCCTTGAAACCTGAGTGTGCGAGTATTATCATTTTTTCTTTGCTATATATATAAATATATATATATATATATATATATATATATTGTGAAACAAACTGCTCTTGTATGCAGTCTGCTGGTGCTAGCACAGGGTTAAGACCAAAACACCCCCACAAATGTCATCCACCAAAAATCACCCTGCACTCCCGAAGGTTATGTTATGGAAGTTCCCATTTATTTTGAGATTACATCTTTAAGGCAGATTCCTTTTAAAGCATTCCCTCAGACACCACAACGTATTTCAACTTTCGTCTTCTTCAAGTGGTTCTGGTTTGCATATACACTTTGTTAAAATTAGCCTGCCTTTTATAATTGTAGGGGTATCCTGGTAGTTGTAGCATTAGTGTCCAAAATATGAGGGAGTCTTTATTGCACAAAATAAACGTGTGGACCCCACATGTGAGAAACAACATAATACAGTGTGTGGCAGCATTACAAGGAAAAGGAGTGTGACTATGATGAAGAATATATTTCACATGGTTATTTACTGAAATTAATGTTGCCACTGTAATTTTGATATTTATGCACCAGAAAAGTAATAAGAACAAATAATTGGTGGTGATTGGCGCTATTGAGCATTATTTTAGTACTGCACCACCAGTTGGAAGAATGTTAAGACATTAAGGTGCATCATGGGAGCTGAAATACTGTTACAGGCATGTGATATAAATGAGGTAAAAAGCATCTGGTCCTATTACAAACACTCATCAGTGAACAAGGCAGCAATGCCAAGATGTGTCAGGATTATTACCTCGCAGCCACTTTACTTGGAAATAAATGTGTGGTTTTATCCAGGAACTGGGGCTCCAGTATTTTGGTTTGTCTTTTGTGGACACACTAAACAGGACACTCTGGCCCTGTAGGGTTGGAGGTCCCCATTGATGGAGACTGGGAAATAAATAGAGTGGAGCACTGTGGTGTTTATAGGCTGTGAAGAAGATCGTTTGATCAAAACGCATTGCTGTTAAATTGAATTTGCATCTAGGAAACTTTGGAGAGCGGCCTTTCTAATGCCTAGGAGGAATGGCATACTTTCAGTTTATATATATATATATATATGTATATTTATATACACATGTGGTCAATGTTCTGTTTTTAGATCTTGCCTAAAGACAGCTCTATAATAACAATACTTGCTATTGGCTTTGAGTCACCCCCTGCTTATCATTGATCAATGTTCTTGTCAATCTCATTTGCTTGTTGCTTATTCAATGGTTTTCCTACCTTTTATGTTTGTCCCTCACCTGGAGCAAGGCTTCTTTACCATTAATTGAATTGGATGACCGGTATCCTTCACTGCTCACATTCGGGGTGCTATTTTTTTCTTTTGCTTCTAAAACATTATGGTAGTGCATGCGTTTTTTGCTCTCTCTCCCCCCTCTACGCATGTGTGCTGCTTCCCCTTCACATCCCCGCCTTCACACTCCTTCTGTTGGTATCCTACTCCCCCTTGTCTTATTGTTTTTTAATTTCAAATTTTTGAAAAACTTTTTAGGAATACATGGAGGCTGCATTTTTCTTCAGTCTAGTCCTTTCTATAACAAGTCCAGTCAAAAAACAAAATGGCCACCATGTTGTGAAGTATGTTTGTAAATGTGTTGTGATGCATGCATACACATACTTAATCAGGCAGTGAATTTCTTTTCTTTTTTTGCCACCGCCGATCAGCAACAAGTGTTAGTGTTTTCTCATTTTATCTATACTGAACAGCAACAAGAAGTGACTGAATCAAAGAATAAGTAATGACTTTCAAAGGTGAAAGCTATTAGCTTTGCCAATGTTCGGTTAATTATGGGTCTGATGAAAGAGATCTTGTGTTACTAGACAAGTCTTTAAGAAAGTAGAGATATGCAGAATAGGATGTCTTTGGTGATTTGTGCCCTTTAGGAGTCCTCCAAAGATCCAAATGGCCCACTTATCTTGATGAGATCTTTGAATCTGAGTTAGGTGAGGTCTTGGATGGAATGTAGCAACATTTTGGTTTGATTTTTTGTTGGCTGGGTGTGAAGCATCTTGCTGCTTAGGTAGTTAGCAATTGCATCCCAGGTGGTATTTTAGTAGGATTGCGGAATTCCTACAGGATCCTATGTAGGTCTTTAGATGGGCATTGGAGACCCATCCAGAGTAATGACTTTTTTTTTTACTTTCTTAATGATGGATTTGTGCATTCTGTTATGGCACTGGAGGCTTAATTTACTGATTTGAATGTTTGATTTTCTCCTTGCTGATATTGAGTCTGATATTACATTTCCACTATTGTTGAGCCATGTTACAATTGATTTAAGAAATTGATATTATGCTGTATAGCCATCAGCCCAGAGAAAGTAAAATCTTAAACTTTAATGTCTGTATTTTCTCTATTGTCTAACGAATCACTGTTGGTTTGTCTCAAGTCTGTACCAAGGTCTCTATAGCACTCCCTTTCTTTCTGGTCTCTTGTTGCATTGTGAACATTGTAGTTGTTGTTTAAACATTATATTATTTCATCTGCTACATCACAGTTGCAGGATCCAAATGTCATAATTCATTATGGTCACTGTAGTTATTCACGTCATATAAATGTCTTTACACTTTGTTTTAATGCATGTCCAAATTATATTTCTTTTTTTTTTTATGGAGTCCAGTTGAGCACCGTAAGAGTGCTAGTTTTGAAGCGGCTTAAAATTTGCACGTCATAATTCTTGATAATACTTGAGTACCTGTTGAAAAACTCCTATCCCTAATACAGTCACCAGCCCTTAAGAGGTAACCCCTTGAATCCAAAAACATGTGTGAGTGTTTATGTATAGTTGATTACCAGCTTTAACAGAATACCCTGTCTGACCATTTCCTACTTTATAATTCTCTGTTTCACAGTTTATTTGTTACATTAAGTTTGCATGTTCCAATACCTCACATTTTCAAGTCCTAACACGTTAAGGTTATTCAAATTATTAAAGTGGTAAACATTTAATTTCATTTTTATTCAGTATAACTCCTATATAGAATTTGCTTCATTTGGAGCTCATCAGAGAGGTGTAGCAGTTACGCCTTGTTAGAATTTAAATATTCATGCATCTTAATGTTTCAGTGACTGTTGACAGTTCTGCAAGGGCACATTTCTCAAACTGTATATCCACCAGCACTGAAGAAGCAAAAAATCTAAAAGCCTGTGTCGTGGTTACAGTCCAACAAACCAGAACCTCAAATGTATAATTGGACTTTAGAAACCCTTCCTTTCTTTCTAGTCTCTCTTTACTTTCTGTACTTTCCAGTTATACATTTCACATTCCATCTGTTTTTAACAGCCCAAATGGTAAAGTTGCAATGCAATAAGGTTGTTGTTCTCATGCTATAGACATCTCCTCATCTTTTGCTTTACTGCATTTTCTAATGCATTTTTTGTCTGTTTGGATCGTATCAGAAGAGTGTAGCATTATTGTATATATGTGCAATATTATATATATTTTTCTCTTTCTACACCAATATACAAGTTTCTTCCTGGTGGAAAAAGACCGCCCCTACTGTCTAAAATATTAATCTCTTTTGGTGTTCTCAGACTTAATATTCTAATCTGTGGATATTACCTTTGCCTTTGAAAAATAGACAAAAGGGTGAAAGTTCACTTTTTAGATTAAACATATTTCAGTTTACACTTTAGAATATCATAGGCAAATATCCCCTGATTAAATGGAAATGGACTGCTACGATAGGAGTGGAGCTGCTTGAACCAGTGATAAAAGAGCCTTAGTCAGGATGACAAAAACTGTATGGAAGTGTGTCTTAAGGCAACAGTCACAACCAGAGTCACAAGGATCTGCAGCGCAGTGCAGTGAGTCTAGAATAAACCTAAAGACCATGCTGACGCGCTACCTGGGGCCCCAGAAAGGGATTTTCTCTCTCTGGTTCCGGGTTCAACGACCACCAGCGTGCGGGTGAGACACCATCACTATTCTCACCTACTGAGGTCTTTGGACTTGGCGAAGAGTGTTGTAGTCAGAATAAATTAATCACAAATCACTGACATAATACCACAAACAATTCTAGACACCATAAACAATTTAACTCCAAGTCAGACACCAAATTGAATAAAGTTTTAGCGCTTTATTACAATCCCAAAATCAATGTCACAAATATGGTCAAGACTAAATTATAAACACACATGAAAACCATAGGTTGATCAACACATCTGAAAAGATTCAACCTACTAAACATCAATATCGTTAAACACTCCAAAAGAATTATAAAGATTAGCAACAAAACAATATAGACATTATTATTAGAATTCAAAGCAGATGATGGTGAGATCAGTATATCATCAGAATAAAGTTTCACAATCAATTTTAGATTTCAGGTTTCAGAGCCGGGCCATTCCTAACACTAACCAAAATTAGGATGTGCATAGGTGGGAACAGGCTAATACATGCAGGCTAAAACAAAATGAAAGAAGGACAAAATATATTTTGGAAACCATCTAACTAAGATAACTCACTATAAAAATATTCTAGTGTGAGTGACTAATCTAAAAAGTAAACAAGAAACCATATTTAGTTCTACCTCTCCTCATGGGACAGCATACAGGATGATTCATCAAGCAGGACTGTCACAGTCTTCTGGCGTCAGTTGATAGCAGCATCAAGATGGTGCAGAACACGAGCTGCATGTAGGACAAATCAGCAGTTCAGAATTAGTTGGCCTTAGCAGTACTGAACCACAAAACAGAATATGACAGTTAAGACTATGATGAGGAAACTCAGAGAGTAGGAGTGTGAGGGGAGACTTAAACAAGAATAGACAACTCCAACTAAGTTCTAAACGGTACCAAACAGAGGAGAAGACTGACTTCAGTTCCAAAGTTGTTCACTAATTAAAAGACACACAATGCATTCATTGGTTCTTCAGGTGGGCACACTTTGGACATTGATTTCAGCATCCAATCACTGCAGATGACACCACCAAGTTCTGATACTTTTCAGAATCTTCTCAGCAAAAGTGTATTGTTTGCTTCCTGACTTAATACAATTGGACTGAAATATTACATTTTCTAATGATTTGCTTCTTGCAGTTCCTTTCACACGATCCACAATAAACTAAACTACTATTCTTTCACATGAACACTGTGATTTCCTGCTCCATTCGACAACTAGAAGAAATATTGTTACATTAACTAATCTTGAAACAGGCTGTTCTTCTGCAATGCAAAAGAACATTCAACATTACATTACCAGCCTAGGGAAAGAACTCAGGTCAGAGGGGACATAATAAACAAAAGCCTTTCTATTACTACTGGTAAAATGAATCTTAAAGGCCTAGTCAAGTTATGAAACTTAAATGCACATCAATACATTATTGCATTAATACACATATTGTGCACCTTACAATTCATATATGAAAAGCAAATTATTTAATTTCATGTATTATTCATGTTATGTCAAAGCAATTTTAAACATATATTTATTTTTCTAAACATGTAATTCATAATAATGCAATCCTTTTAATTCAATATAAATGTGTTTAATCCACATTCATTTAGCACTCATTATACATTTTATTTCTACTATTTCTATCTAAAAATAACACTTTCAGGTTAATGTTTAATAATGATTCACTCATTTATGAATGTACAATGTTTTCATGTTAAATGTGGTATCATAATACAAATGGTAGGCACAAATGTTCACCACAATTTAAACAAGTACAATTTTATTTCTACTTTATTTTCTCTGTTAGGCTTTTGAAATTACAGATTTATTAGCTGCTATGTGCTACTTCTATGCCACTCATTTATTAATAAAACTTGATCCCTCTCAATCCCTCCTCTGACGGCAATCTATGCCGTCACAAAGGAACTATTCTTATTTACAATGCGACAAGCCAAAACCTTGTAGTTGGATAATGCATAAAACTAGGTTTGCAGTAATGATCAATTCTCTTCACTGTCTGATAATACCTGTTTCTCAAATTCTCCAATTCCACTTCTTCCCTCCCCTGTTTATTCCTTGCTATTTGTACACTGTCACAATTAATAAAGGTTTCAGGATCATCTTCACAAAACCATTTCCCAAGTTACCAAACCAAGATTCTACCTTAGGGCATCCTTCATCCATAGTTTCTCAAACATTTGTCTCCCTTAGGTCATTTAAGTCATTTTTCAGACTTGTCAGATTAGATTAGTATCTCCTTAATCTCTTTGCTATTATTCGGTATGTAAGTGCAGCAGTGCTGTGATTTCAAAACTCGGCAGACTCTGCCCTCTTTAGCTAAAAGACTGCCTAATGCAAGGCGATTCTGGAGAATCATAGACATTGCCACAACCATTTCTGTGCCCATTAGGAGTATTGCACCTGAAAAATCAGCTGACATCTTATCTGCAAACATTGATAACTTCCTCATCTTTATGTCATTCAAGATCACACCCACTGATGGCATAATAGCTCCTAATGAATCTCCTGTACTTTCTGAACCACGTGCTCCTCTCCTAAATCTCATTTTAGGTATTTTAATCCCTTCTGGATTGTCACTGTTGTCCACTTGGTATATTTTCAGGAAAACCACTCCCAAATGGCATGTACCATACCAGACTTTCGGCAATTTGTAATAAGTGTTCTTACCATCTATGTAATAAACACCAGGTACAGTGGGGTCTAGCATAAAATCCCATACACTCTTGAACAGAAACACATGTCTGCATTCACTCGTTCCTACAAATATGTTGTCAGCTTTTGATTGCGGCCTATATATACAAAGCTTTTCTACATGTTGCCAATATAAAGGTAAGTGCCCCTGAATATAAGTTGTGATGTGAACTGCTTCCTTCTTGCTAACTATACCCTTGTCTATCCTTTCTTTCATTGCTTTTCTTCTATCATATACCTGATTAATGAACTCCTTCTCTGCCTGTGTGAGAATACATGTTAAATTATTCTGGTGTGCGTATGCTGTGCCAAATGCCAGTGGAGGCTCAAAGAATCCTCCTACTATGTCTATGTTTCTAGCCTTTGCAATGCTGCTCAAATGCTGATTAACGGGAAAAAAAGAGAAAACTAGATCAAAGTTTGAGTAAAAATACTGGATGCACTCCTGGTTGTACAGTGCCTAGAAACCTGCCTGCCTGCTGGGAGAGATAAGAAGTCAGTCCTGCCTTGCAGGAATAGAGACTGTCCAGGAATGCCCACAGGAGATAGCACAATTGACAGTAAGGCCCATATTTATCGATATTTCACACAACACAGCAAGCAACCTTGCTGCACTGCACTTCATGAAAAGGAAAGGGCTGCACCATATTTAACATAATACAATGCATTGCTGTTGTCTACCCACTCTAGCACACAAACTATTGCTTACCCAATGCAAGCACCCTTGCACCAGAGTGCAAGGGTGCCAAAGGGTGCCTGCTTTGTGAGCAGGCTTGTTTTTGTGCAGGAAGGAGCCGCTTCCTGTACAAAAACATTCCACAGAGGCATTTTCCTATTTCTATTTGCACTGCAGAATGCAGAACACTTAGAAAGAGGAAACAATGAGGAGAAATAAAGATAGTTGTCCTTGTTGCACCTGTTTTGGGAAGGTGTACAATTCTGACTCATTCCCAGGTCTAACAGTCTTAGTAAATCCTGGAATGCTTCAGAATCCGTGGGTGAATGTGAGTAATGCAAGGAGGTGACTTGAGTTTCAGCACCCCCGCACTCTTTGCCTGACAAGCCTCCAACTTCTCTCACTCACTGCCCTGTGAGTAATGTATGGAAGGGGTTGCACTTGATCCAGTTTGAAGAGTCATAGTAGGACAACCCCAGTGGCAAACTACTTCTACACTGACGTTTGAGGCCCAGTAGCCCATGCCTGGAGTCAGACAGTTGCTCTTGGAATATCTATCACACAGGTCTCTGTCTCAAAAGCTTTTGTCCAGCAACACAGAGGGGCTCATTCACAAAAGCATTTCACAGAATGAAAAGTAGTAAACCTCTGGTACTCTTTTCGATACTCGTAGTGCTTGTGTGAGTTGGCCTCAAAACATCTAAAATGAGAACAAAACTGTAATGTGCTTGAAATATTCATATACAATTAGCACTTTTCCTAATAGGGAGAAGACATTTTGGGGCCAATACACAACAACATGTAAGAGTACCTGAAAGAGTACTTGTGTAATACTACTTCCCATACTCATAAACGCCTTAATGTACCGGCCCCACAGTATATTGTTTTGGAGCGCACATTTACAAGAAAAACAGATCAGAAACTGAGCTATTTTCCTCCCGTATTACCATAGGGTAGCAAATAATACTTCCCTCTCTGAACAACGCCAATTAAAAGACAGCCCAAAGCACATGCTTTTCTCAGTGTTCTCCTGGCGACTCACCTTCAATGTAATCTGATGTGAAGTATTGCTCTAGCTGCAGTAAATGAGCACAGAGGTGGAGTTTACAGTTGAAAATTCAGCTAAGCCTGACAGTATTGATGGATTCGTCCAGTTTAATGACAAGTATGAAATTAAATATTCAATATTCAGGTATAAGCACTATCCATTGAAAGCTAAAACATTCCCATGACGCCTTGTTTTTTTTATATATCCTGTGGAATCTGTCACATTGTAAGCCCTTGAATCAAGTAAACAGACATTGTGTGTTCCCTTTCCTTTCAGTTTCCTATGTGCTTGAGTCCCTTGATGTGTGGGCCTGCGTGAAGAAGTATTTAATGGAAAATAGCTTCAGAACTAATAGATACACTACTTTTACTGAGAAGTTCTACCTGCATGTCCATTGACCCTTATTAAAGCTTTTCACAGTGCTTAATTTGATCTGCTGGTTGCAGGTGGTTGACACGACCACTCACATTTAGAGACCAGGATTTAGAGAGGACAAGAGAAAAAGAGAGAAAAACATAACAGAGAGAGAAGACGAAGCACAAGATAGAAAACAATGAGAAAGGGAGAAATCAGGAATGGGAAAGAACTCTAAAGAGTGAGGTAAGAAGAACCCAAGCATGGAGTGGCGCTGGAAGAAATAAGTACGAGGTGGGATCAAGACTAAGCAACCCCGGCATTCGGTAGCCCAGTTGTCTCAGGCTTGTAAGAAAGACTTTGGACCTCTGCACTTACGTGTTTTTTTTATTTATAAATTAGGCACTATTGTGTAAGCAATTGAACGGTTTTCCACTTGCCTAGACCTACCGATCTCCAGATGGAGACCCAAATTAATTTTGCATTTTGCCACTTGCACATCACCTGCCACAAAAAGACATGGAGACTGGGCTAATATGTTTGGATGTCCTCAGCAGATTTATTTTCCGGAACAACTACAAACCGCAATTGTTTCCTGTCTGCTAATTTGTTACACGGGTTTAAAAATAACATGGACATGGACAACAGCAACACATTATAAAATGCTTCCAAGGTACTAATTGTTTAATAACTTTTATTTATTTGGCTTTTGATTAAAGGAACGGAACTTCAAAAATATTGAAAGTGCCTCGCGTTGTGTGATGTGCTCAATGCCCCCGGTAAAATGGGAAGGAACTTAACCGATGGGATATCAATAAAAAGCAACATAAACAAGCGTGGGCCTTCAAAAGAAGAGCTGCTTCAGGCAAAGTGAATAATCCGAGAAGAGGAATCCATTGCCAAGTCTGAGAAAAATCCAGAGCCTGCAATTAAATACACAGCCCAGAGTCTCTCTAGCAGGAGACGTCCTTTGGGTGGTCTTTCATCTCCCTTATGTACAGCTCATATCAATAAGTTCTCAAAATGCACCGTAATAAAACTTTAGGCAACTTCAGCATGCCATACAACAAAGGTACATTTGCATCATCAACACATTAGCGTGGCTGCTAGCTGTTTGATCACATTGTAATGTCCATTGCAGAATGTTCCTGCTAAGTTATTGTGTATGTAATGTGGTGGTTTGGGGGCTATATTTTTTAGGGAGCTACAATCGTCAGTAGAATTGACCATGGAGAATATTCTGCAACGCGATTTTTCTGATAGCACTGGGGGCTCATTACGAACCAATGCCCCAAAAGCACTGTGAATGGTATAAATATGCACATCAAGGCTATATACAGCATTTAACCTTCATTCCATTAGTGCATTTTCTGTGCCATCTACCATTACAAGAAAGTTAAAAAGAAAAAAATGTGAAAAGCCATATTTACCTAAACCATTTTAGGGCCAAGGCACACATACTGTAGCACTGAATAGCAGTGTCACAGGGCACAGAGGCCTAATACAAACCAAAATAGGGTATAGAAAAAGTGAGTAATTAGGGGTGACCATACAGAAAAGTTGGATTTCCTACAAAGCGCTACACAAGCCAACCTTAATTGAAAACCACAGAAGACTAATTAATCGCTTGATGGGCTTCCCTACTCAGGTTGCAACTCAAGGACAATTTATCGCCACTGCTGTGACAATTGTCTGTTGTACACCTCCTCCACGAACTTACCAGTACCTCTCTGACAAGTTCTACCCTAGTCACTAACACTGCCCAGGAGGAACCCTTCTCCACATCAGTAAACCCTGAACCCCACGTGTTAAAGGATTAACCCAGGCCTGTTCATAGATGCATCTCAATATGCAAACAGGAACAGACTGGCCACCTGGGTTATATGACTCCTTCTGCCTTCAGTGCCAGATCTCTCTCCCCAACCTTGTCCAGTTCTGTCTAAAGAACAGGTGAATGCACTCGGACAATACCTTGTATAGACCTTACTTTCAGCCTGTTGACTGACAAGAAGCTAGGTGTAGTCCCTGGTGCCATCTGGACACAGTTCAGACTCTCTCAGCACACTCAGACTTGGGTAAACCGCACATCCTAGTGCTAAGCTTTCGAGGCTAGAGTCAGACACAGAGCCTATGACTCTCTTCGTGCCTCTGACCACCGGGCTTCAGGTTCAGAGTGTGGGGCTAAAGCCTCAAGTTGCAAACAGCGTTCTTCCAATCACACTTCCACCATCTCTGGGGCAACACCCTGAGACTGGCCTTTCAGTTGATGGTCCGTATCTGGGCATTGACCACTGGCCTAGCAGTCTATGACTTCCTGTGCGGACACTCAACCCACATCAAGAGTGGCACATTTTCTCTGTGTCACTGGTTAAATGCTCAGTCAGTCTGGTTCAAGGCTTCTAACCATATAGAAATCAAAACAAGGGGTTCCCTATGAGTCCCGTCCTTCTGGGTGATACTGGCACAATAGTGATTGTCCTGTAAAAATCCCACCCTTCAGGATCTCCTGAAGGCATGCATCATCACAGGGTTTTAACAATGGAATCTAATACTTCCACTGTGGGCTTCAACCTGATCTCTTCCAGGGCGCACTTAAAGATATTGCAAGGAATCCTAGAAGTAAATGGTTAAATGGCTGCCTGAGACATACCTGCAGCAAACTTGATTATCAGAATATTGCCTTGGCAGTGTTAAAAACAAATGCAGACAGTTTGAGGGGTCTAATTACCCAAGTATCCTTCCTCACGGTGTACATATCTCAACCTTACTAGAAGATACTGAGGCTTTTGTCAGGACCAGTATTTCAAGGATACCTACTTATTGTCTAATCCTTACTAAATAAAAGAAGTTGAGAATTACCCCTATTCACCCATCATACTTCCATTCATACCATGCATAGACTTTATGCATAAATCACGACTGGCTAATTTATTGGTTGGTATCTGTGGAGAGATTAGAAAAATCACCACAACATTTGATACTATTTTACTACTTATACATCTTCATGGACCACTTGTCTTTCACTTAAACCTACCGCCATAAAACCTGTGTGTAGGGTCACATTGTACACGCTATTGGTGAATATAGCTATGGGCTTCTAATGAGTCCTGCTATTGGCCCACTTTCCGAGATAGTTCCAGGTCACCACAGTGCCTCACTTTATCCATATCATTAGTATGGTGGTTCGGCACTCCATACGAAGTCTCTAGGTACACTCCTTACTGAAACATTTAGCTCTTCACTCCTTTTCTATTGATGAGGGAGGGTCAACATTCTTATAGTCACACTCTAATTTTGTGTCAGAAGATGTGAGAAAACAGGGCTGATTGCAGAGACCCCCTAACTTTTTGCCCCCATTTTTCACGTTTTGTTGGTGTTTTCCTGACTCTGATGATGCCCTGGGTACTGCTAACCAGTCCCAGGGCCTGTGCTTTGTATAAAATAAGTATGCAAATTAGGCTAATTATAATGGCTATGTCAACCTACCTATAGGTCCCTAGAATATAGCAGGGCATGTAGGTTTAGGGATCCCAGCATAGATAGTGCACCCATAAGTGCACTTTTGAGGTGTCTAGGATCATTTTAAAGACAGGCCTGACTTGCTGGCTGCTTTTAAATTAAATGTATATGCAAATTCAACTTTGGAATTAAAAGTACTTCCAGAGTCTTAAACTACCTTATTTTTACATATGTCACTCCTAAGGTGTGCCCCTACGGTTTAGTGCCATGTAACTATAAGCAGGGGCCTTATAAAATAGTTTTATAAGCCCTGGTGAGGTAAAACAGCCAAATTCGTTTTTCCATCATTGTAGTGAATGGCCTACATAGGCAAGAATGGGGATACTTTATTTTAATTTATAAAGTCCCCACAAGTGTCAGATACTTCAGGTTTGGTATCAAATTAATTGTTGTAATAAATTCCACAACATACAATTGTTGGATTTAATATAACTTGTTCAGGTAAAGAGTTTTAAACTCTACCTAAAAAGTTGCCATCTTCAACCCTGTAGTGCTCTGCTCTGATTGGCCAGCCTCTGGCAGCCTGGCCAGGCTGCCTTGATGAGGTGTGAAGTATCCTGGGCTGAACACAAAGAGATGTGCCTGGTGGGGAGAACTCCCCCCCCCCGGCAGATGGAGAAGCAGGAAGGGGGAGGGCTGCCAAACTGGCCTTCAAAAGCAGGAAAGGACATTTGGAGCAACTCAGCACCTCCCTCACATCCTGCAAACCCAGACAATTAGGTGCCCCCCTGATTAGATTAAGAGAGGGCAGGAGAAGGGTGTGGTTAAGATTTTTAGCCACACCAATGGGTGGGCTCAGCCAGATGTAACCTCCACAAATCAGTTTCAGCCATGATGGATTTTTGAGGAATGCTGCTCCATGCAATTTTTTGCCACACTTCCCAGGATGTGGTCATCACAAGGGGAAGGACCCTGCACCTGATTGGAGAACCAGGACCCTCCTGTCTTTTACCCAGGAGCAAGGATAAATATGGCAGAGCTGCACCCACACCTCAGTTCCCTACGAGATCCCAACAAGGAAGAAAGTCAGAAGAAGAAGGAGTGCCCTGCTGGACCCCTGACCTGCACCTGGACACTGCACTCTGAAGGACTGAACCAGCTGCACACTTGGGCTTTACCACTAAAAGGACTTTTCCTGTCTTCTACTGCTTCAAGAAGGGGATTCCCTGTTTACTACAGGTACAAAGGAGCTGCCCAGAGTCTCCTGCATCAAGTCCTGCAAGCTGAGCCCAGCTCACCAGCGTCTAGTGGCCATTGGAGGATTGTGACCAGGTGCATTTCTTGGAATTGTAGTCCCAACTCCCAAGGAGCAACTCAGAGCTTCTGGAACCTTGGATCAAGTTGTGGACACTTCAAGCACCCAAAAAGGACCAATGGAAGAATATCCAGAGGTTTGGAGACAGTCCCAGACTTCAAGAGGCAAACCAGATCCTCTGAACCCTTGGCTGGTGCTGTGGACCACTTTCCTGAATCAAGAAACACTTCTGAAAGTAAGTGTGACAGTGTTACCTCATGGGTGGCCTGAACTCTAGACTTTGTTCCTTTCGAGTG
The DNA here is from genome assembly GCF_031143425.1 of Pleurodeles waltl. Classification (NCBI taxonomy): domain Eukaryota; kingdom Metazoa; phylum Chordata; class Amphibia; order Caudata; family Salamandridae; genus Pleurodeles; species Pleurodeles waltl. The sequence continues at coordinate 514,232,310 of NC_090437.1, read as the reverse complement.
TGACCTTTTTTAACCCTTTGAGCGCTATTTGCTTCTATGCGCTAGAAAACATTAAGGCCCTCATTACAACATTGGCAGTAAAAGCCGCCTACCGCCGTGCAGAAGACCGCCAACACACCGCTGCGGCCGTGGAAAACCGCCACAGCTATTAAGATCCACATTTCGGAATCCGCCAAAATACAGACACCCACACAAGTCCGCCACACCAAAGGTCAGTGATAAACTGGCGATAACAAAACCTCCACGTCACACCAACAGAAATACACCCACACTATCACGACACACGAATCCAAGCGGTGTTCTTTCAACTGCGGTATTCCATTGGCGGTACACACCGCCGCGCTCAAAATACACACACTCTTACAAAACACTGCCACATTGGACAATTCAAAATACACACACCTGATACACATACACACACCACTACCACACACCCATTACAATATAAAACACACAACCACATCACCCACAAGCCCCTATGACAAAAAATCCAGAAAGAAGGCCAGAGAGAGACACCACCAGCAAGAACGACAGCATCCACAGGCACACAATACCATCACCCACACAACTTCCACGCACCTCACACAACACACCACTACATATCAGCACACTTATCACCACACAATCCACCCCACACATCACCTTCACCACCCCATGGCACTGCAAAGACACCCCAGGTTCTCGGAGGAGGAGCTCAGGGTCATGGGGGAGGAAATCGTCCGGGTAGAGCCACAGCTATTCGGATCACAGGTGCAGCACACCTCCATTGCAAGGAAGATGGAGCTATGGCGCAGAATAGTGGACAGGGTCAACGCAGTGGGACATCACCCAAGAAATCGGGAGGATATCAGGAAGAGGTGGAACGACCTACGGGGGAAGGTGCGTTCCGTGGTCTCAAGACACCACCAAGCGGTTTAGCGGACTGGCGGCGGAACTCCACCTCCTCCCCCACAACTAACAACATGGGAGGAGCAGGTCTTGGCAATTCTGCATCCTGAGGGCCTCGCATGAGTAGGTGGAGGAATGGACTCTGGTAAGTCAAATCTTAACTATTACATCCCCCACCCTACATGCATGCTGTCACATACCCCTACCCTCACCCTCAGCACCCCAACTCCTCACATATGTTCCAACATCACAAACCACCCATCCCAACACCAAGCCCTGCATGCAACAACAGAGCATGGACACCCATCACTAAAGCATGCCCACTGCACATACCCATACAACCCCCTAAACCACCATCACACAAGCTCCCACACAGGAATGCAAGCACTGGGGTACACGCTTACCCACCCATTGCACACCATGACACATACAGATGTAATAACCATCCTTTTATACCCCTGCAGGACCCCTACCCAACGTCACCGGACAGGAGGGTCCACACATGTCCACACCACCAACAGAAGAGGCCCACAGTGATGACAGCACCTCTGTCCAACTGGATCTAGATGAGCAGCCCGGCCCGTCGGGGACCTCTGGACAGTCGGTTCCCCTCACACTGGCACAGGCCATCACAGACCTTCCCCCCTCTGGAAACACCAGCACAGCACCCACCCAGCGGGCCAATACCTAAGTCCCCAGGACACGTCAATCAGCTGTGTGTCCACCACTACAGGGAACCCAGGCTAACCCACCACCCCAACAACACCAGGGACCTGGGGGCAGTGGTAGTGGGCACACGGTCCAGGGAACGGAGGCCCAGGAACACAGGGGAACTGGGAGGGCTGCTGTGCGACAGGGGGCGGACAGGCCAAGGGAACCCACTCTCCACGAGGCCCTCTCTTCCATCATGGGAGCCTACCACCACTCCCAGGAGACGATGGCAACGGTACTGGCCAAGTTTCAGGAGACCCAGCGGCTGCAGGAGGAACAGTATATGGGCTTCAGGGAGGAACTCAGAACCATCAGCTCCACCCTGGGCACCATCGTAGGGGTGCTGAAGGAACTCGTGAACACCAGGAGGGACACTGTGGCACTACAAGGGGCCCCTGACACTAGCATGGACGATGAACTGCCCACCACCTCCGCCGGCACTAGTGGACAGGACGCCCCACCACAGGACCACCACACCAGCACCCCACCCCCTGCAGAGGGAGAACCACCCCGCAAACGGTCCCTGAGATCCAGGACAAAGACAGAGCACGATGCCAAGACCCCCGCCAAGAAATGAGACCACCCTGATTGTCATCCTACTGTCCCACTTTGTCACCCTGTCCATAATTAAACTGCCCCAGCTCCACTTCCTATGCCCATCTGGGCAATGCACCTGTGAGACTTATAGACTGGACTCTGCCATGGGCATTCCTCCGCCATCACCCCTCACCATTTCACTACCCCCTCCAATATTGAGCACTTAAATAAATACACTTAAAACACAAAACAATCTGCAGTCTGTTATTTCGAAATAGTGCATTAGCAATTACATTGACAAAATGCTCTTTCAATTGTAATGTCAACATACCTATATCACACAGCTCAAGTCCATGAGGAATCAAAGCAGATGTCACACAGTGGGACCCACATCTGTGAAATCGTAAGGGAAAGTGACAACTCAGTGACCATACACTGGGTGAAAAGGACAGACAGAAGAGAGGTAGTAGTGTTAAAGTACATGTAGTAGGCAGGTCTGTACTCTTACCTGTGTCTCACTGGAAATATTGCTGGATCACTGAGTCCCTGTTGTTCATGTCTTCTTCCTCTGCTTCCTCATCTTCACTATCCACAGGCTCCACAGCTGCAACAACACCGCCATCTGGAACTTCCTCCTGCAGAAAAGGCACCTGTAGTCGCAATGCCAAGTTATGAAGCATACAGCAGGCCACGATGATCTGGCACACCTTTATTGGTGAGTAGACTAGGGATCCACCTGTCATATGGAGGCACCGGAACCTGGCCTTCAGGAGGCCGAAGGTCCGCTCGATCACCCTCCTAGTTCGCCCATGGGCCTCATTGTAGTGTTCCTCTGCCCTTGTCCTGGTATTCCTCACTGGGGTCAGTAGCCATGACAGGTTGGGGTAACCAGAGTCACCTGCAAATGGCGAGGGACAAGTGTTAGACCTGACAGCCTTAGGGTAGTCACCCCTAACTTTTTGCCTGCCTCCCTCCTCGTTTTGGATACTGTTTTGCTGGTTTTTAGACTCTGCGCACTTTACCACTGCTAACCAGTGATAAAGTGTATATGCTCTCTCTCTGTAAACATGGTAACTTTGGATCATACCTGATTGAACTATTTAATCTACTTATAAGTCCCCAGTCATGTGCACTCCAGGTGCCTAGGGCATATAGATTAAATGCTACTAGTGGACCTGCAGCACGGATTGTGCCACCCACTTAAGTAGCCCCTTTTCCTTGTCTCAGGCCTACCATTGCTAGGCCTGGGTGTGCAGTTTCACTGCCACCTCGACTTGGCATTTAAAAGTACTTGCCAAGCCTAGAACCCCCTTTTTCTGCATATAAGTCACCCTTAATGTGTGCCCTGGGTATCCCCTAGAGCAGGGTGCTGTGTAGGTAAAAGGCAGGACATGTACCTGTGTAGTTATATGTCCTGGTAGTGTAAAACTCCTAAATTCGTTTTTGCACTACTGGGAGACCTGCTCCCTTCATAGGCTAACATTGGGGCTGCCCTCATACACTGTTGAAGTGGCAGCTGCTGATCTGAAAGGAGCAGGGAGGTCATATTTAGTATGGCCAGAATGGTAATACAAAGTCCTACTGACTGGTGAAGTCGGATTTAATATTACTATTCTAGAAATGCCACTTTTAGAAAGTGAGCATTTCTTTGCACTTAAATCCTTCTGTGCCTTACAATCCACGTCTGGCTAGGTTTAGTTGACAGCTCCTTGTGCATTCACTCAGACACACCCCAAACACAGGGTACTCAGCCTCACTTGCATACATCTGCATTTTGAATGGGTCTTCCTGGGCTGGGAGGGTGGAGGGCCTGCCCTCACACAAAGGACTGCCACACCCCCTACTGGGACCCTGGCAGACAGGATTGAACTGAAAGGGGACCTGGTGCACTTCTTAGCCTCTCTTTGAAGTCTCCCCCACTTCAAAGGCACATTTGGGTATAAAACAGGGCCTCTGCCCTACCTCATCAGACACTTGCTGGAGAAGAAACCGGAACCAGAAACTACATCCTGCCAAGAAGAACTGCCTGGCTGCTCAAAGGACTCACCTGTCTGCTTTCTACAAAGGACTGCTGTCTTGCTGTTGCCCTGCTGCCTTGCTGAACTCTTGTCTGGCTGTGAAAGTGCTCTCCAAGGGCTTGGATTGAGCTTGCCTCCTGTTCCTTGAAGTCTCAGGACCAAAAAGACTTCTTCCTTTCACTTGGACGCTCCGTGCGCCGAAAATTTCGACGCACAGCTTGTTTCGCGGCGAGAAAAACGCCGCACACCGACGCTGATCGACGCGACGCCCTCGGGACGATCGAGACTTCGACGCACAACCTCGCAAGGACAAAGCCGCTCGACTTTCCAGGAGAAATCAACGCGACGCCCACCGTGAGTGCGAAACTTTGACGCACGGCCTCGCAAGGACAACGCCGCCCGACTTCCAAGGAGAAATCGACGCGACGCCTGCCGTGAGACCAAACTTTCGACGCACGGCCTCGCAAGGACAACGCCGCCCGACTTCCAAGGAGAAATCGACGCGACGCCTACCGTGAGATCGAAACTTCGACGCGCAGCCCCGCAGAACGACGCGCAGCCGGAAAACAAGCAGGAGAATCCACGCACAGACCCGGGACATCTGGTAATCCCCGCGATCCACAAAAAGAGACTGTCTGCGCGCCGGAAAACGACGCCCGACTTCCCCGCGTGGAAAAGACCGACGCAAGTCTGTGTGTGCTGAGGAGAAATCGACGCACACACCCCTTTTTCCACGCATCTCTTCTCCTGTGGCCCTCTGAGGAGATTTTCCACCAGAAACCAGGTACTTTGTGCTTGAAAGACACTGTATTGCATTCTAAAGACTTAAGACACTTCATATCACTTCCCTGTGATATTTCTACAATTTTCCATTGCAACTTTATTCTTTTTGACCTACAATTATCCTGATAAATATTATATATTTTTCTAAACACTGTGTGGTGTAGTTTTGTGGTGCTATATGGTGGTATTGTATGATTTATTGCACAAATACTTTACACATTGCCTTTTAAGTTAAGCCTGACTGCTCGTGCCAAGCTACCAGAGGGTGGGCACAGGATAATCTTGGATAGTGTGTGACTTACCCTGACTAGAGTGAGGGCTTTTGCTTGGACAGGAGGTAACCTGACTGCCAACCAAAAACCCCATTTCTAACAACAAGTATTAGACACACACTAACCTGTAGGGAACCCCAGACCCAGACAACCATTCCCACTGTCTTGCTTCCTGGTGCTCACCTAATAGCCACACACGGTGCCTCTGGAGTTGACCCATCACATAAGGGATGCTGCTATTCCGCAGGATGTAGGCATCATGCACTGAGCCAGGGAACTTGGCATTCACATGGGAGATGTACTGGTCTGCCAAACATACCATCTGTACATTCACAGAATGATAACTCTTCCAGTTTCTGTACACCTGTTCACTCCTGTGGGGGGGGGGGACCAAAGCCACATGGGTCCCATCAATGGCACCTATAATGTTGGGGATATGTCCCAGGGCATAGAAATCACCTTTCACTGTAGGCAAATCCTCCACCTGAGGGAACACGATGTAGCTCTGCATGTGTTTCAGAAGGGCAGACAACACTCTGGACATTATGTTGGAAAACATAGGCTGGGACATCCCTGATGCTGTGGCCACTGTTGTTTGAAATGACCCACTTGCTAGGAAATGGAGCACTGACAGCACCTGCACTTGAAGGGGGATTCCTTTGGGATGGCGGATTGCTGACATCAGGTCTGGCTCCAACTGGGTAAAACAGTTCATGGATTGTGGCACGGTCAAGCCTGTATGTGATTATGACATGTCGCTCCTCCATTGTGGACAGGTCCACCAACGGTCGGTACACCGGAGGATGCCGCCATCTCCTCCTATGTCCTAGCGGACGGTGCCTATGAAGGACAACAGCGCGCACAGAGTCAAACAACTCAGAGGTACGTACCCACAGTTTACACAGAACACCAATCATACACAAAAGGTGGCCTGTATGTGTGTTGAGTCTAGGCCTAGGTATGTGTGATGCAGTTGGAAATGAAGCCATGTGGGCCCCTGAAATGGCGGCTGCCTGACCTCTAAAGTGGGACAATGGGATGTGAGGTAACTGCGCTGGCGTTGTACACCATCGTGGTAGACGGTCGAAGACCGCGGCGCAATGCTGCATTGGTTAACATTGGACCCTATGGGTCCCAGGAGCCAATGACGATGTGCGCCGGCGGTGACGGTACGCACCGCCGCGGACGTGACCGCCATTTTCTATCTGTTCAATCACTCGATACCTGATCTTCGACAGGAGAGGACCTACACTGCAAGTGCTGCTGTGACCTTGGTCTGGAAGAGACAATGGCTCGAGTGTCTGGGGAAAGGGCCCCTGCCTTCACATCGGGGGAGTTGGAGAAGCTCGTGGATGGGGTCCTCCCCCAGTACACGCTACTCTACGGTCCTCCAGACAAACAGGTAAATACACTGTGAGCATGCTTTATGGGCTATGAGTGTGTGGAGTGGGGTGGATGAAAGATGGGGGGGGAGATTGAGGCGTGCATGAAACGACGGAGAGTGCATCATGGCAAGGGTAGGGATGGGGGCCAATCACTTTGACGGTGCAGTTGGTAATAACTACTCTTTTTCCCCTGTACATTTCATGTAGGTCAGTGTCCACCAGAAAAAAGATATTTGGTGTGCCATCGCCAAGGACGTCCGGACCCTGGGGGTTTACCACAGACGGATCACCCACTGCTGGAAAAGATGGGAGGACATTCGCCGCTGGAGCAAGAAGACGGTGGAGGCTCAGCTGGGGATGGCCTCCCAACGTGGGAGGGGTGCCCGTCGCACCATGACCCCCCTGATGTTCAGGATCCTGACGGCGGCCTACCCGGAGTTGGATGGGCGCTTGAGGTCATCACAGCAGACACAAGGGGGTGAGTACACTCGCATTCTGCTGACTTTGTGCGCAGTGGAGTTGTCTGGGTGGGGGAGGTGGGCTGTGGGTTTCCCTAGGCCAGGGAGAGTTCCGTAGGCAAGGCCCCTCCGTAAGGCAGGCCATGTGGCACCCCAGCCCACCTCTGTAGAGCGCCAAGTACACCTAGACATGCCCCTGTGTCATCTATGTGTGCAGATGTCGTCCATAGCCTTGTAGGCCATTTCCCAGGAATTGAACAGTGGAGCCCAAGAGCGCGGCGTAGTGCAGGGGGCTTCTGTGTCTGTCGTGTCCACCAACGGTAGCGGTAATGCATGCACTCAACATGTCTCTCTTCTGTCTTCCCCCCCTTTTTGTGGTCTCCCTGTTCTTGTGTGCATTAGCATCATTAGACGGAGGAGCAGTGGCACCGGAGCAGGAGGGAGCTGCATCCCACATGGCCCTGAAGGGCGACACTATGGACTCTGAATTTACCAGTGGGACGGAGGGCGACAGGAGCTGAGACCAGCGACACGGACTCGTCTTCTGATGGGAGCTCTCTTGTGGTGGCGGCAACATCTGTGCCCCCGCATCTACAGGTACAGCCGCCACCCCCCTACCAGCACCACCCTCCCAGCAGCCCCTCGGGCTTTGCCCCGTGCCCGCTCACCCAGGAGGGTGGGCATCACCTTCGCCCCCGGCACCTCAGGCCCTGCCCCAGTCACCCCTGCTGCCCTCAGTGAGGAGGCCATTGACCTCCTCAGGTCCCTCACTGTTGGGCAGTCTACCATTTTGAATGCCATTCAAGGTGAAGAGAGGCAGTTGCAACAAACTAATGCATTCCTGGAGGGCATTCATTCTGGTCAGGTGGCCCTTCACCAAGCTTTTCAGACTCTGGCCTCAGCACTGATGGCAGCCATTGTCCCCGTCTCTAGCCTCCCCCCTCCAACGTCCTCCACCCAGACCCAATCCCCTCTACTTCAGCCCATCCTAAGCACACCTACAGACCAACATGCACACACGTCAACACCCAAGGGTAGTTCAGGCAAACATAAGCACCACACATCCCACAGGCATTCACGCAAGCATCACACATATGCAGACACACCAACGTCCACTGCCTCCACTGTGTCCCCCTCCTGCTCATCTCCCTCCCAGTGACGTCTACACTCACACCTGCATGCACTACCTCTACAGCCACTACGTCCCTCTCCAGCACACCCACCACCACACCCCGCTTACATGCAGTCACCACCCCCACTACCATTCACACGTCCCCTGTGTCCTCTCCCAGTGTGTCTGTGACGCCCCCTCCCAAGATACACAAACGCAGGCACACAACCACCCAACAGCCATCCACCTCACGACAGCCTCCAGCGCATGCACCTTCACCCAAAGTCACCAAACGTACACCTCCTACAACCACCACCTCTTCCTCCACTCCCAAACCCCCTCCAGATACCCGTCCCAGTGTGTCCAAAAAACTTTTCCTGTCCACCCTTGACCTCTTTCCTACACCCCTCCCACCCCATCCATCTCATAGGTCCAGAACTGGCACCTCAGCCACAACATCTCCAGGACCAGTGGTGCCTGTAGTCACCGGAATCTGGAGTGCACCGGCCGCCAGGGCAGCCAGTGTGGCACGGAGCCACAGCACAGACAGTCCCCCACCTGTGAAGCATCAGAAGTTAGCCAGTGCCCGGCGGGAGAGGGGGAAGACTCCAGCCACCAAAGCTTCCAAGGTGACACCTTCCAAGGTGGGGAAGGGCCACAAGAAACCCGGCAAGTCTGGGAAGAGCAGCACAGCGGAGAAGACTGCCATCATCCCCGCTGCCCAGGAGGCCATTGCCAGCACCAGCCCTGCTGCCCAGGAGGCCACCGCCAGCACCAGCCCTGCTGCCCAGGAGGCCACAGCCAGCACCAGCCCTGCTGCCCAGGAGGCCACCGCCAGCACCAGCCCTGCTGCCCAGGAGGCCACCGCCAGCACCAGCTCTGCTGCCCAGGAGGCCACAGCCAGCACCAGCCCTGCTGCCCAGGAGGCCACCGCCAGCATCCGCCCTGCTTCCCAGGAGGCCACCGCCAGCACCAGCCCAGCTGCCCAGGAGGCCACCGCCAGCACCAGCCCTGTTGCCCAGGAGGCCACCGCCGGCACCAGCCCAGCTGCCCAGGAGGCCACCGTCCGCAAAAGCCCAGTTGGGCCATGAAGGACCGCCAGCAAAAGCCCCGTTGGGCCATGAAGGACTGCCAGCAAAAGCCCTGTTGGGTCATGAAGGACCGCCAGCAAAAGCCCCATTGGGCCATGAAGGACCGCAAGCAAAAGCCCCGTTGGGCCATGAAGGACCGCAAGCAGCTGAGACCCTGCAATGGAGACCGCCATCTCAAGCACCGCTGAACAGGGCACCGCCGTCTCAAGCACCGCTGCACAGGGCACCACCGTCTCAAGCACCGCTGCACAGGGCACCGCCATCTCAAGCACCGCTGCACAGGGCACCGCCGTCTCAAGCACCGCCGTCTCAAGCACCGCTGGCCCATGAGCGGCAATGGCACTGACGCAACTGAGTCCGTCACGGGGTGAATGATGCACTCTGGGCACCATGCCCCCTCAAGAACCAGTGGAGAGATACATCCACTCCCTCTGTCCTTAGCAGGATGAAGCACTCTGGGCACAAAGCCCCCTCCAGAACCAGTGGAGAAAGGCATCCACTCCCTCTGTCCTTAGCAGGATGAAGCATTCTGGGCACAAAGCCCCCTCCAGAACCAGTGGAGAGATACATCTACTCCCTCTGTCCTTAGCAGGATGAAGCACTCTGGGCACAAAGCCCCCTCCAGAACCAGTGGAGAGATACATCCACACCCTCTGTCTTTAGCAGGATGAAGCACTCTGGGCACAAAGCCCCCTCCAGAACCAGTGGAGTAAGGCATCCACTCCCTCCGTCCTTAGCAGGATGAAGCACTCTGGGCACAAAGCCCCCTCCAGAACCAGTGGAGAAGGCATCCACTTGAGAGACTGTGGCTTTGCACTCCCCAGGATTGAACAGTGGGCAAACCACCCACTGTAGAGACTTGAGAGACTGTGGCTTTGCACTCCCCAGGATTGAACAGTGGGCAACCCACCCACTGTAGAGACTTGAGAGACTGTGGCTTTGCACTCCCCAGGATTGAACAGTGGGCAACCCACCCACTGTAGAGACTTGAGAGACTGTGGCTTTGCACTCCCCAGGATGTAACAGTGGGCAACCCACCCACTGTAGAGACTTGAGAGACTGTGGCTTTGCACTCCCCAGGATGTAACAGTGGGCAGCCCACCCACTGTAGAGACTTGAGAGACTGTGGCTTTGCACTCCCCAGGATTGAACAGTGAGCAACCCACCCACTGTAGAGACTTGAGAGACTGTGGCTTTGCACTCCCCAGGATGTAACAGTGGGCAATCCACCCACTGTAGAGACTTGAGAGACTGTGGCTTTGCACTCCCCAGGATGTAACAGTGGGCAACCCACCCACTGTAGAGACTTGAGAGACTGTGGCTTTGCACTCCCCAGGATGTAACAGTGGACAACCCACCCACTGTAGAGACTTGAGAGACTGTGGGTTTGCACTCCCCAGGATTGAACAGTGGGCAACCCACCCACTGTAAAGACTTGAGAGACTGTGACTTTGCACTCCCCATGATGTAACAGTGGGCATGTGGCCCCCGCGTGGATTTGTCGTCGTGCACTCAAGCGGCTGAGGTGCCCCCCTTTCCCTCCCCCTGAGGTGCCTGTTTAGTTGCTCTCTGATGCCACTGCAGTGTTCTCTCCGTCACGGTCGGGGATCTTGTGTGGGCCTCGCCCAGACCGTGTGGTCCCAGTGTTCCACAGACTTTCTTAGAACACTACCTGGACTACTTTGCTTGATATATATTATGTACATGGTATATATATCTATTTCTGCCTACTTGCTTTTAATATATTACAATGGTTACACTCATTTTCTATTGTCTTTGCATTCTTCCTGGGGGCTTGGGGGGTGTAACTGTAATGTTTCATGCTGTATTAGTGTGTGTGTTGTAGTGGGTGAGGGTGGGGGTGTTGCGTGTTGCGTGTGTGAGTCCCTGTTTTTTCCCTCCCCCTCCCCTGTGTCTTAGGTGCAGTACTCACCGTGGTCTTCGCCGCCGGCATTCGTGCTCCTGGTAGAGGAGCAAGAAGGTGAAGGCTGGGAAAATGTGAAGCTCTGGTTCGATGGCGTCCTCGTGGAGTGTGTAGAGGTGAGCGTTTTTCCTTCGGGATTCCTGCTTCCGCCGTGTTTTTATCCGCGGTGAATCCGCCTCGGAAAAGGTGGCGGATTGGCCTGTCATAATAGTGTGGGCGGTACATTGTCCTCCGCCTGTCTGTTGGCGGTGACCGCCGCGCTGTTTGTTTGTACCTCCTTGGCGGTCGGAGTGTTAAAGTGGCTGTCTTTGTTGGCATTTTTACCACCGGCCTGTTGGCGGTCTTACCGCCGCTTTAACACTGACCGCCAGGGTTGTAATGACCACCTAATTCTTTACAAATTCATATGTCTGGTACCCCTAACCCGATTTTAATAGTTTTGGGGTAATTTTAAAGATAAAACTATAATCTATTTGAATAAATTGGCGTTGGATTTTTATTGTGTTTTGTGTTTTACTTATTTACTTTTTTGTGATTTTTAAATGCTTTACACATTTGCTTCCGAAGTTAAGCCTTGTTGCTCGTTGCCAAGCTAACAAGGGTTGAGCTGGGTTTAATTTATTGAGACCTAAGTGGACCTAAGTGGAGGTTAGTGCCCTATTGCTAAGTGTAGGTACTTACCTGCCCTTACCAATAATCCATTTTCCAACAGAAGAAATGAAAAAAGAGAAAGAAAAATAGGGTTTATATAGGTTTATTGCTACTGTTATTTGTAATGCACAACTATGCTTTCCTGGAGATAGAATTGTTGCCTCCATCATATCTGTCTGTAATCGCTGCTTGAGGTACCTACTACCCACAAATCTACATTCTTATTACTAGCAGTCCTCTACCAAGGGAAGGCCATATTCCACTCCCAAATTACTTCTTCAAAGAAACGTTGGGTTCAATCACCTAAGTGTCCTCACTTCTTGCCGGGCGGCTTGCAACAGTTCATATGCAGCACAAGTCTTACAGCCCTGTGGGAATGTCTCCTCCGACTTCCTGGTTGCCTGTGATTGATCCTTGTTAGAAATTAGGTCTTTGGTTGGCAGTCAGGTTACCCCCTGTCCAAGCAAGGACCCTCACTCTAGTCAGGGTAAAGGAGAATCACCCTCAGCTAAACCCCACTCACCCCCTTGGTAGCTTGGCACGAGTAGGCAGGCTTAACTTCAGAGTTATAGGTGTAAAGTATTTGTACCAACACACACAGTAGCTTAATGAAAACACTACAAAATGACACAACACAGGTTTAGAAAAATAGAAAATATTTATCTAAACAAAACAAGACAAAAATGACAAAAATCCAACATACACAAGTCAAGATATTAATTTTAAAAGCAAAAAGAGTCTTAAATCCTTTTTTAAACAGGTAAAACACTGTTAGCATTGAAATGTACCTGGGTAGGATCAAAATAACACCCACGGGTGAGTGTGCGTTGAAAAAGGTAAGTGGTGCGTCGATTTCTCACCCGCAAGTGAGACGGTGCGTCGTTTCTCCTTCTCTGGTCGGGTCAGCGTGTGTCGTTTTTCCTCCCCGCAGGAGAGCGATGCGTCGATCCGGGCAGCACTCGGGTCCGGGCAGGCGTTGCATCGTTTTTCCGCACCCAGCAAGGTTTGAGTCAAAAATGCTGCCGCACAGCGATAGCCAAACCGTGCTGTGTGGGTTACGACATTACCAGCCTCCGTCAATGATGCAGCACGTCGTTTTCCAGCTGCGAGCATCGATCTCCCAGCCATGCTGCAAGCACTGCTTCGATTTGAGCCGGGGAGCCGGCGGCTCAACATTTCTTCAGCCGCTCTCAGAGGTTGCGTCAGACATTTCCCTGCACAGCGGTCGGTGTGTGAATTTTCAAGCTTGGTCTTCCAGTTTCACCCGTCAGGGCCCCAGGAACTTGATAGAGCACTACTTGGCAGTCTCAGCAGAGAGTCCAGGTACTGGCAGGGGAAGTCTTTGATGGCCCTGAGACCTCAACAACAGGAGGAAAGCTCAGGACAAGCCCTTGGAGACTTCTTCACAAGCAGGAATGCACAACAAAGTCCAGTCTCTGTCCCCTTTCACCAGGCAGAAGCAGCAACGGCAGGATACGTCCATAAAGCACAGTCACAGACAGGGCAGCACTTCTCCTCAGCTCTTCAGCTCTTCTCCAGGCAGAGGTTCCTCTTGATGTCCAGAAGTGATCTAAAGTCTGTGGTTTTGGGTGCCCTTCTTGTACCCATTTTGCCCTTTGAAGTAGGCTTACTTCAAAAGAAAGTCTCTCTTGTTGGTGAAATCCTGCCTGGCCCAGGCCAGGCCCCGGACATACACAGAGGGTTGGAGACTGCATTGTATGAGGGCAGGCACAGTCCTTTCAGGTGTGAGTGACCACTCCTTCCCTCCCTCCTAGCACAGATGGCTCATCATGATATGCAGGCTACACCCCAGCTCTCTTTGTGTCACTGTCTAGAGAGAGGTGCAAACAGCCCAACTGTCAAACTGAACTGACCCAGACAGGGAATCCATAAACAGGCAGAGTCACAGAATGGTTTAAGCAAGACAATGCTCACTTTCTAAAAGTGGCATTTTCAAACAAACAATCTAAAAATCAACTTTACTAAAAGATGTATTTTTAAATTGTGAGCTCAGAGACCCCAAACTCCACATGTATATCCGCTCCCAAAGGGAATCTACGCTTTAATCATATTTAAAGGCAGCCCCCATGTTAACCTATGAGAGGGATAGGCCTTGCAGCAGTGAAAAACAAATTTGGCAGTATTTCACTGTTAGGACATATAAAACACATTAGTATATGTCCTAACTTAAACATACAGTACACCCTGCCCATGGGGCTACCTAGGGCCTACTTTAGGGGTGTCTTACATGTAAGAAAAGGGAAGGTTTAGGCCTGGCAAGTGGGTACACTTGCCAAGTCGAATTGGCAGTTTAAAACTGCACACACAGACACTGCAGTGGCACGTCTGAGACATGATTACAGAGCTACTAATGTGGGTGGCACAACCAGTGCTGCAGGCCCACTAGTAGCATTTGATTTACAGGCCCTGGGCACCTCTAGTGCACTGTACTAGGGACTTATCAGTAAATCAAATATGCCAATCATGGATAAACCAATTACATACACATTTTGTATAGGAGCACCTGCACCACTTTAGCACTGAATAGCAGTGGTAGAGTTCCCAGAGAAACAAAAACATCAAAAACAGAGTCCAGCACACATCAACAACCTGGGAAACAGAGGCAAAAAGTTAGGAGGGACCACGCCAAGGATGCCAAGTCTAACAACTCTTCAGTCAGATCTCTCAACATTGTTGTGTAATCATTTGGGCTATTTTTGAAAGAAATGTATTCACCCGTGGAAATGTCTCCTCAAACTTCCTGGTCACTTGTGATTGACCCTTCAGCCAGATCTCTCGACATTGCTGTGTTATCATTTGGGATACCTTTTTTAAAAAAAATCCACGCCAGGCTAACTGCTTGCATGGGACTGGTTTCCAGGGTTGTTGATACCAATGGTATCAAATGACATTTAACTCACTGTGGCAACGGCCGCCAAAAGACCATTGCTGCGGCTACCAGTCATCCACCATATTATGATCACAGCCGGATTTCCACCAGAAGGATGGCAGAAATATGGCTGTGACCATGCAGGTGGATGGCGATAAAGTGGCGTTGCTGACAGCAGCAGCGCCACACCAGTAGACCTCCGCTGGCCGTATTATGACCTATATTACGGCCTGGTGGTGTTCTGCTGGCGGACGCTGCTGCTGGCAGTAGCGCCCTGTCCCGTCTCCTGCCGGAGGAACCCTGAACACAGGTAAGTGGATGCTCCAACAGGGGAGGGGTGTGTTGTGTGTGGGGGTGTGTGTTAAAGTTTGTGCGTGCCTGTATGGGGGTGTGTGTTGCGTGTTGGATGTGTGTGCATGTATGGAGGGGTGAGTGCTTGTATGTTGTGTTCTGTGAATGCGTGTCTGCGTGTATGTATGAAAGTGTGTGCAGATGTGTGTGTGAATGGATGCATGCATGAGTGGATGAATGTGGGATTGGGTGTGTGTACGCGTGTGTGAAAGGGAGCATGAATGTAGGTGGGGTTTGGAGAGGAAGGAGGGGTGGGGGGACTCTGGAGAGAGGGGGTGAGGGTTGGGAAGACCTCTATCAGTGACAGGGAAGGGATTCCCTGTCACTGATAGAGCCTACCCCCATGGTTTTTGTGGCGGTAAGGGAGCCACGAAAACCATGGCGGTAGACAGGGTCATAATCCCGCAGGTGGTACAGAGACGGTCGCCGGGCTGAGACTGGTATCTCCAGTCCGGTGGCCGTTACTGCCATGGCGGTCGGTGTGGTACATTAGTGGTTTGGCTTCAGCCAAACTGCCAATGTCATAATATGGTGTAAAGTACAGCCAGCCTGTTGGCAGTACTTTCCACCATATTACCGCCGACTGCCAGGATCGTAATGTGGGCCATAGTCTCATCTGCATCTAACTTTCTTCAGGTGATGAAAAATTATGTGTTATTTCTTGTTCATTCTTCACTCAGAAGTTTACAGTCCAGCACTACCCACTTAGCCCGCTCCACTGAATTTCATCGTTCAGTCTTGTCTTACTGGTTGAGAGGTGGAAAAACATCCTTTTTTCTTTTTCAAACAGTTTGTTTTCTCTGCATTGTGTGTCCCTGGTTCCAGCTGTTCTGTGACTGCCCACTTTGAATCCATGGCTGTATGTACCAATGTGCTACAGTGGTGGATCATTTTGGTTGTAATTCTAGAAAACTGTACATTACTTCAGTGCTCCACAATCTGTATCCAGAGCTTATGCACTGTCATTCCTATATGCTTCATGCCATGGGGTAAGTAATTATGTAGATGACTCTGTTAGAGTCACAGTTATTATGGCCCTCATTCTGACCTTGGTGGGCGGCGGAGGCCGCCCGCCAAAGTCCCACCGTCAGGTTACCGTTCCGCGGTCGAAAGACCGCGGCGGTAATTCTGACATTCCCGCTGGGCTGGCGGGCGGCCGCCTTCAGGCCGCCCGCCAGCCCAGCGGGAAAGAGGCTTCCACGATGAAGCCGGCTCGGAATCGAGCCGGCGGAGTGAAAGCTGTGCGACGGGTGCAGTTGCACCCGTCGCGTATTTCACTGTCTGCGCAGCAGACAGTGAAATACATTTAGGGGCCCTCTTACGGGGGCCCCGCGACCCCCCATACCGCCATCCGGTTCCCGGCGGGCGGACCGTCGGGAACTGGATGGCGGTAGGGGGGGTCGGAATCCCCTCGGCGGCGCAGCTAGCTGCGCCGCCTTGGAGGATTCCAATGGGCGGCGGTACACTGGCGGGTGACCGCCAGTGTTGCCGGTCCGACCGCGGCTTTACCGCCGCGGTCGGAATGCCCATTGGAGCACCGCCGGCCTGTCGGCGGTGCTCCCGCGGTCCTCCAACCCGGCGGTCATGGACCGCCAGGGTTGGAATGACCACCTATGTGTCCACTGTTGTCATCTCTTTGGTACACCTCGATCAAGCTACCTAGTGCCATTTATGAGATTACATATACTGCATTTTCTGCAGGGATAATGTCCCTGGACTGGTGAAAGTTCCCACAAGGTATTCTTCCATGAAGGGCCCATGGATGGATGCTGTCTCTCCCTGATGTTGGGGCTATGGAGATGGCAAAATAGAAGTCTATCCCAATCATTATCTCCCATATACAGTATATGCCAATGTTTTGTAATCACTTTTTTTTACCTGGTTAGACATGGGTTTATAAGTAGATACACACATGATCCCTGGGTTCAGTGTTCCCCACTGTATATCTTCCAACAAGACATCCCTGTTTTGGTTCCTTGCTCTTTTTTCACACGTCTCAGTGATTTTCATCAGATGCCTCCTGACACTTGGTTTCTCAACTAGGGTTTCAGCCAGAACCCTATAATCTTTGGATTCACTGCAGTTTCGCCTTAGACACAAAAACTGACCATAAGATAAATTCTCCATTAGGGCTCTTGGGTGGAAGCTATTAAACCTTAATACGTTGTGCCTGTCAGTTGGTTTTGTATGGGTCACAGTTTTCAACTTCTGTTGTGATTTTCACGTCAAGAAATGCCATTTCAGTGCTACTCACGGTGTAAGTGAATCTGAGATTATGGTCGCACGCATTGAGCCAGTCAATAAAGGATGTGGCTGTGTGTGTTTCTCACTCCCACAGCACTAGCACACTATCAATAAACCTTCTGCATTTCACTATCCTTGATCTAACTGGATTAGTCTCATTCAGTGCAAACTTCGATTCAAAGTTGTGTAGATACAGACCCATCAGGCTCCAGGCAAAGGCACTGTCCATAGAGGTCCCATGGGTCTGCAGGCACATCTAATCCTCAATCTGAAAGAAGTTCTTGCAGAGGGTCAATTGGGCACATTCTAAGCCAGAGTGTCTAGTTATGGCATATTGCATATCTCCACTCTTCCAAGAACAACTCCTCATCCAAAACCTGTAGGGTGTCCGGTTGTGGGAGGGTTGTATAAAGGCTTTCGATGTCTAAGCCAATCACGAGTTGCCTATTTCCAACAAAGCCCAAGTCCTCAATCAATCTCAGGAGATTTTTTGTGTCTTTAAGATAAGTTGGTGCGTTATGGATAATGTGTCTCAGTCACAGAAGCACAATAAGGGTTCTAACACTGATCCTTTCCCTGAGACTGTAGGTTTCCCTGGTGGGGGGATCATATTCTTATGCATCTTGGGAACGGGTATAGAAGTAGGGGGTGACTGGATGGTGGTTCACCAAGAATTCTGCCTCATTCTTAGAGACATGACCTCCTACTTCGGCCTCCTCCACCAAACATTTAATCTCATTGCAAAGGGCTTCTGTGGGGTCAGTTACAAGGTGGGATTGGTAGTTCTTACAGTCAACCACCAGTCTTAGACATTCAGGGCCAGATGTGTGTCCATTTCTATATGCAAATCTCTATTTTTGATTTTTGGAACCAACTTGAAATGAACTGAGAATTCATGGCCGCAAAACATTCATGCATGGCCCGTCGACTTGCTATTAGGAAGGGACGCCTTTGGCACACCCCTTCCTAATAGTGACTCGCAACCCCTTTTTTGCAAGTCGATCACGAGTTACTGAATCGCAAAATAGGGATGGTACATGGCCAGAAGCCCTTTACCGGTCTCAAATGGCCCAATGGACCGTTTGCAACTGGCAAACCTGCTTCATACATCTTGCTCTCAGTCCTATAATCTTCTTTTTTCAAAATGACTACTGCCCCATCCTTGTTTTATGGTTTAATTACGATATCACTATTGTTCTTGAGCTCTGTGAAGGCATCCCTTTCTATTCTCAGGAGATTATCAAATGGTTTTGTCAGGGGTTGTTCTTCAATCTCTTTCAATACTGCCTGCTAAAAGCTAAGTATTTCCAGA
Organism: Pleurodeles waltl; assembly: GCF_031143425.1. Classification (NCBI taxonomy): domain Eukaryota; kingdom Metazoa; phylum Chordata; class Amphibia; order Caudata; family Salamandridae; genus Pleurodeles; species Pleurodeles waltl. Next base: position 514,213,684 of record NC_090437.1, on the reverse strand, counting down.
GCTATACTCATAGCCAGTGGAAAGAACGTTGACTTTATTCTAAGACCTGTGTCTCCCTGATTCTGTGTGTATCATTTGTTCTTCAAAAACCTTTTGAGCCTGAAAGGCCAGAAAAACTCATACAGCACTTTATGCAGTTTGAACCAATCCACCTATGGTGTGTGTACATATTTGTAAAAAAGTGCCCCTTTTTGACATGATCACCCCCACTTTTTGTCTGGTATTTGATGTGATTTTGCCAGAGTATACAGAGTAAAATCCATTTCTATTGAAGTTGTCTGAGTTCACACTGTACATCCCTTTCCTATTGCGTTTGTTGGAGTGGACAACCCCTTCTTATTGCAAGGCCCACATATTTTCATAATTTTGTGGTGTAACTACTGCTTTCATAAATTATCCTTTCTACTTCTAAGCATTTCCCCAATCCTCTACACACCACACTTTTGTTGGAGGCAGTGCATGTCCCATTCTCTTGCAATACCCCTTTGTGCAACTATGGGCCCTTGGGAGCACAGAGAGAGTTCACTTCTGTTCAGATCAACTTTATTCAGGATACCCAGTACTACAAATGTCAGTGTCAGTGGGGTCCACAGTGAACTAATATCAGGTAATTGATTGAGCAAAGAGGCGTCAAAAAATGTATTTAATTAATGATGTTTTACTGTACAAGTTAACAAACATGTGGATGGCAGCGTATTTTCCTCAGTATAAAACATTGTAAATAATCAGTTCATTTAAAAAGCTACATCAGTTTCCCTTCAGCTTTGGGAAATGCATGTATTGTGTGCTCTTCACTTGATTATTTTCAAATGTGAGTAACTGCCTACGTGTACTATTGAAAGTGTATACTTCTAAATAAATTAAATCTCTAAAAATAGCTTACCTAATACTATGTGGTTTGCTTTTCCTTTATATACTTCAGAAACTTTGCCCACTGCAAGCTGCTTTTCCATAGGACCATGAAAAAACCTCACAAATTCAAAAACTTTAGTTAATCTGTAGTTATTAATATAAGACAAAATACACCTTAATTTCAATATATTCTTTACATTTCTGCACCTTCCATTACCTGCATGAAGGTTAAATCAAATCTGTATTGGCTCTTATTTTTGTCAGTAGGTCTAGGTTAGATAATGTTTTCCAGAAGAGATGTTTTTCAGTTGCTAAAGATGCCTTTAAATTCTGTAATTATCTTGTCTCATTTGATGCACTTCAAAGGCAGAGGTCAAATATCATTCTATGGCTTCTGACAAATTGCTGCTTATGTTTTTTAGCATAAGGATAGGTATTTACAAACCAATCTCATTTTGCAGTCAGAAAATGAAAATTAAAGTGAACTATCTGACAATCTAGGTGGTGTACAGGGAGTGTGAAGGGAAGGGCTGTAGGATGTTATGGTTTGTAACCCACAACAAATTATAAAAACCTGTATATGGTGTATATGAACTGCACACATTCAGCAGTTAGAAAAGCAAAAATGAGCACATATTTCTTGTAATTCTGAAGTGTGTTGGAAACAAATATTTGAATAGCATCAAAACAATTCAAGACACTTTGCTTAGTGATATACAAACGATAAATATTCACTGAACCCCGATTTCCACACATTATCTTTCGTGTGCAATAGAGTTGTATCACTAAAACTGAATGTCTGTGCAGGTGTAGTGGCCACCTCAATGGAGAATGTGCTGCCTGTAAATGACAGTGTGTTAACACAAGATGCTTTAGTTACATTAAAAAATTGTTTACCTCATGTCCATTAAAGCTAGTTGGGTCACAAACGTTTGTTCTAAAAAATGATTTTACAACTGAAAGGATAACCTTCTTTTAATTTGTTTCATTTATCTAGCTCCTTTTTATTTAACTTGCAGAGGTTAAGTCATCACTCTTTGCACTTCCCTCTCCTAAGCTTCTATTCTGAAATATGCGTCATTTATACTATCTCACATCTTTGCCCACTTTCACTTCTGGTTTTAACAATTTCTGTTTTTCACTTATTGTTAGTGGCATACACTGGTATGGACATGGGATTATGGCAGTCCTCACTGCTAGTGTTTTTGTATACATATATTTTAATTTCCCTTATTATTTTAGTCAAATTGCATCCAAAATATGCCCTGATGAAGACCCTTTTAAAATGATTTTTTAGGGTCAAAATGTCAACAATCTTGTTATGTATGAATTGTTAACAAAACACTGGTGAACAAGGATTAATATATGGATTTAAATGGAGTAATCAGTTTACATAGCTATTCTGTCCATAAATCTGAAATCGACTTCCAGTTAAAATATGCTCCATCTCCTTTCTTCCTACTTTAAAATTTTCCCTTAACACTTACATACCTATGCTTGAAAATTATCACAACTACGTTTTCCCAACTCACCCTTGCACTCCCATGCACCCCAATTATCCCCAGTGTAAATATAGAGATACACATATGTATACATTTGTCTTCCCTGTATGAGGTAAACTATCTGTCTAGCCTGTGTTCTATTTTTCAATAACAGCCATCATGTATTTAACATACAAATATTTATCTGTTAATATTTAAACGGTATTTAACTTTTTGTACCATTGCATTGGTGCTTTGTTCAGCATCTCATGTCAAACCCTCACTTCTATGCCGCATAAATAACGTACTTAATCTATTTGTATGGATTTTAACATTGTGTACTATTAGCCTAGCCCAATGGAGTCTTATATTCAGAATATGTCTACAAATATATGTTACCCATGCCCCAATCCAGGTAGTAAGGCAGCTGACGTGAATGTACCCATGATCCATTGTATATTAGACTTCCTTTTCTCCTAGCTTGAAGTACAAACATCAAAATGGAAGCACTGAGCTCTGTGGTTAGCTGTTCTTCAAGCACTAGTCCCTAGATCTGAGAGCAGTAATGGTAAAGGTTGCGGTGCAGGTTTAGAAAATGTGTCTGCAGGACCAAATGTTCCAAAGAGGAGTCATAGTTTGACAATTTTGTAGTTTAATGCAGTTAGAACAAAAACATCCACCTCATATTCAAGGAATGTAAAGTCACATCCTCTGTGGAAGCTGCAAGTTGGTGGTGGTTATATAACCACCCTATTTAGAAATATATTAAGGTAAATGTTTACACAGTTCATGGATTGTGGCACGGGCAAGCCTGTATGTGATTATGACATGTCGCTCCTCCATTGTGGACAGGTCCACCAACGGTCGGTACACCTGAGGATGCCGCCATCTCCTCCCATGTCCTAGCGGACGGTGCCTATGAAGGACAACAGCGAGCACAGAGTCAAACAACTCAGAGGTACGTACCCACAGTTTACACAGAACACCAATCATACACAAAAGGTGGCCTGTATGTGTGTTGAGTCTAGGCCTAGGTATGTGTGATGCAGTTGGAAATGAAGCCATGTGGACCCCTGAAATGGCGGCTGCCTGACCTCTAAAGTGGGACAATGGGATGAGAGGTAACTGCGCTGGCGTTGTACACCATCGTGGTAGGCGGTCGAAGACCGCGGCGCAATGCTGCATTGGTTAACATTGGACCCTATGGGTCCCAGGAGCCCATGATGATGTGTGCCGGCGGTGACGGTACGCACCGCCGCGGACGTGACCGCCATTTTCTATCTGTTCAATCACTCGATACCTGATCTTCGACAGGAGAGGACCTACACTGCAAGTGCTGCTGTAACCTCGGTCTGGAAGAGACAATGGCTCGAGTGTCTGGGGAAAGGGCCCCTGCCTTCACATCGGGGGAGTTGGAGAAGCTCGTGGATGGGGTCCTCCCCCAGTACACGCTACTCTACGGTCCTCCAGACAAACAGGTAAATACACTGTGAGCATGCTTTATGGGCTATGAGTGTGTGGAGTGGGGTGGATGAAAGAAGGGGGGGAGATTGAGGCGTGCATGAAACGACGGAGAGTGCATGTGCATCATGGCAAGGGTAGGGATGGGGGCCAATCACTTTGACGGTGCAGTTGGTAATAACTACTCTTTTTCCCCAGTACATTTCATGTAGGTCAGCGCCCACCAGAAAAAAGATATTTGGTGTGCCATCACCAAGGACGTCCGGACCCTGGGGGTCTACCACAGACGGAGCACCCACTGCTGGAAAAGATGGGAGGACATTCGCCGCTGGAGCAAGAAGACGGTGGAGGCTCAGCTGGGGATGGCCTCCCAACGTGGGAGGGGTGCCCATCGCACCATGACCCCCCTGATGTTCAGGATCCTGGCGGCGGCCTACCCGGAGTTGGATGGGCGCTTGAGGGCATCACAGCAGACACAAGGGGGTGAGTACACTTGCATTCTGCTGACTTTGTGCGCAGTGGAGTTGTCTGGGTGGGGGAGGTGGGCTGTGGGTTTCCCTAGGCCAGGGCGAGTTCCGTAGGCAAGGCCCCTCCGTAAGGCAGGCCATGTGGCACCCCAGCCCACCTCTGTAGAGCGCCAAGTACACCTAGACATGCCCCTGTGTCATCTATGTGTGCAGATGTCGTCCGTAGCGTTGTAGGCCATTTCCCAGGAATTGAACAGTGGAGCCCAAGAGCGCAGCGTAGCGCAGGGGGCATCTGTGTCTGTCGTGTCCACCAACGGTAGCAGTAATGCATGCACTCAACATGTCTCTCTTCTGTCTTCCCCCCCCTTTTTGTGGTCTCCCTGTTCTTGTGTGCATTAGCATCATCAGGCGGAGGAGCAGTGGCACCGGAGCAGGAGGGAGCTGCATCCCACATGGCCCTGGAGGGCGACACTACGGACTCTGAATTTACCAGTGGGACGGAGGGCGAGGGGAGCTCCACGGCGGGGACAGGAGCTGAGACCAGCGACACGGACTCGTCTTCTGATGGGAGCTCTCTTGTGGTGGCGGCAACATCTGTGCCCCCCGCATCTACAGGTACAGCCGCCACCCCCCTACCAGCAGCACCCTCCCAGCAGCCCCTCAGGCTTTGCCCCGTGCCCACTCACCCAGGAGGGTGGGCATCACCTTCACTCCCGGCACCTCAGGCCCTGCCCCAGTCACCCCTGCTGCCCTCAGTGAGGAGGCCATTGACCTCCTCAGGTCCCTCATTGTTGGGCAGTGTACCATTTTGAATGCCATTCAAGGTGTAGAGAGGCAGTTGCAACAAACTAATGCATTCCTGGAGGGCATTCATTCTGGTCAGGTGGCCCTTCACCAAGCTTTTCAGACTCTGGCCTCAGCACTGATGGCAGCCATTGTCCCCGTCTCTAGCCTCCCCTCTCCAACGTCCTCCACCCAGACCCAATCCCCTCTACTTCAGCCCATCCCAAGCACACCTACAGACCAACATGCACACACGTCAACACCCAAGGGTAGTTCAGGCAAACAAAAGCACCACACATCCCACAGGCATTCACGCAAGCATCACACACATGCAGACACACCAACGTCCACTGCCTCCACTGTGTCCCCCTCCTGCTCGTCTCCCTCCTCCCTCCCAGTGATGTCTACACTCACACCTGCATGCACTACCTCTACAGCCACTACGTCCCTCTCCAGCACACCCACGACCACACCCCGCTCACATGCAGTCACCACACCCACTACCATTCACACGTCCCCTGTGTCCTCTCCCAGTGTGTCTGTGACGCCCCCTCCCAAGATACACAAACGCAGGCACACAACCACCCAAAAGCCATCCACCTCACGACAGCCTCCAGCGCATGCACCTTCACCCAAAGTCACCAAACGTAAACCTCCTACAACCACCACCTCTTCCTCCACTCCCAAACCCCCTCCAGCTACCCATCCCAGTGTGTCCAAAAAACTTTTCCTGTCCACCCTTGACCTCTTTCCTACACCTCTCCCACCCCGTCCATCTCATAGGTCCAGAACTGGCACCTCAGCCACAACATCTCCAGGACCAGTGGTGCCTGTAGTCAACGGAATCTGGAGTGCACCAGCCACCAGGGCAGCCAGTGTGGCACGGAGCCACAGCACAGACAGTCCCCCACCTTTGAAGCATCAGAAGTTGGCCAGTGCCCGGCGGGAGAGGGGGAAGACTCCAGCCACCAAAGCCGCTACCAGGGGTCCTGGTGGGAGTGTGGAGTCGGATGTGACACCTTCCAAGGTGGGGAAGGGCCACAAGAAACCCGGAAAGTCTGGGAAGAGCAGCACGGCGGAGAAGACCGCCATCATCCCCGCTGCCCAGGAGGCCACCGTCAGCACCAGCCCTGCTGCCCAGGAGGCCACCGCCGGCACCAGCCCTGCTGCCCAGGAGGCCACTGCCAGCACCAGCCCTGCTGCCCAGGAGGCCACAGCCAGCACCAGCCCAGCTGCCCAGGAGGCCACCATCAGCAAAAGCCCCATTGGGCCATGAAGGACTGCCAGCAAAAGCCCTGTTGGGTCATGAAGGACCGCCAGCAAAAGCCCCGTTGGGCCATGAAGGACCGCCAGCAAAAGCCCCGTTGGGCCATGAAGGACCGCAAGCAAAAGCCCCGTTGGGCCATGAAGGACCGCCAGCAGCTGAGACCCTGCAATGGAGACCTCCATCTCAAGCACCGCTGAACAGGGCACCGCCGTCTCAAGCACCGCTGCACAGGGCACCGCCGTCTCAAGCACCGCTGCACAGGGCACCGCCATCTCAAGCACCGCTGCACAGGGCACCGCCGTCTCAAGCACCGCTGGCCCATGAGCGGCAATGGCACTGACGCAACTGAGTCCGTCACGGGGTGAATGATGCACTCTGGGCACCATGCCCCCTCAAGAACCAGTGGAGAGATACATCCACTCCCTCTGTCCTTAGCAGGATGAAGCACTCTGGGCACAAAGCCCCCTCCAGAACCAGTGGAGGAAGGCATCCACTCCCTCTGTCCTTAGCAGGATGAAGCAGGCACAAGCCGCGCGTTCGGCTCGGGCCGCGCTTCGCGTCTCTAAGACGCGGCGCGCCCCGAGCCTTTCTTGCACCCTGCGAGGCCCCAGGACTTACTTGGGGCCTCGCGCTGCTCTCTCCCTCCGTCTTGTTGGGGTCTCCTGACCCCTCTTACCTGTTTGGGGCTCCTTTTTCTGTCTTTCTTCCTTTTTGGGTCTGTTTTCTTCCTCTGTCCTTTATGTCTTTTCCCCTTCCCAGGTTACCTCTGTTTTCCCAGCATTCCTCCTTCCCTATTCTCTATGGTTTCTGCTCCAGTCTATCCTATCTACTTTTCCCTATTCAAGATGGTGTCCTTTTTCTTCCTGTGGGTCACTTCCTGTTTTATAGTATTTAAGGGTGGTGTTTCTTTTCCTCTTTGCGCTGCAACACTCTCTGTTTCAGTTAGTGTCCTCGCTCCTGATTTCCTAGCCTTTGGCTCTGGATTTCGCCATTTCTGTGTTACGTCAGTTCCTTTGATTCCTGTTCCTCTGTTCTTGTTCCAGGAATCCCCTGCGAATCTTCTGGGAGGTTTTTCCTCTTCTTCTGAAGGGGTTTTTCCCTCTGGTGCTACTTTCTCACGGTCACGGTCTGTCCTTGGCGTTTCCTCGCCTACAGCACCGTGGCTACCAGAAAGAGTCGCCCCTTTTTGGGCCAAAGTCGAACTCTCAAGATCCACGCCTCAAGATCTGCAAACTCCAGGCGCAAGCAGCACGTGAGTCGTGACAGATTGCAGCGCCTAACCATCCCGACGTCTTCTAACACCATGGAAGACACTGGTAGCTGCTGCGGATCCGGATCAAGCTCTGCTAACTACAATTCAGCAACAAGCTCAAGAATTACAGCAACTACGCAGTGAGAATGCTGCGCTGCGACAGGCTTTGGCTTTCCGCAGTGGTGATGTCCCGACGCTCTCCGCCTCTACCCATCGTTTTTCGGGTGAACCAACCAAGCTGCGAGAATTCCTTGACTCCTTGACAGTGTACTTCGCCTTCCGACCCACCCAATTCTCCCATGACAGAACAAAGGTGGGTTATCTCATCAGTGCCTTATCTGGTCCTGCCTTGGCCTGGGCAACCCCGATGGTATCATCTAACGATCCGGTATTGTCGGATTATTCCGCCTTTGTGAACCGCTTCAAGCTGATGTTTAGTCGTCCGGGATTGGAGGCTTCAGCAGAAGAGGCCTTATGCGATATTCATCAAGGTTCACAAGATGTCCTTCAATACATTACACGCTTTCGTCAACTAGCGGCAGAGACCACCTGGGTGGAACGTACTTTGGTGACTTTGTTTCGTAGAGGACTCAAAGAAGAAATCAAAGACGAACTAGTACATTCCACCAGAGTGGAAGATCTTCGTGGCCTGATGGATCAAGCCCTCTCCATCGAGTATCGCCTTCAGGAACGGAGAGCAGAGAAGAGAAAGAGCAGAGGGTCTTTTCAACCAAGCACCTCACGAGTTTTTCCGCATCGTTCTGAGGAACCTCGCCCTCCTGTCAGAGACACCGAAGGAGAACCCATGCAGGTGGATACAACTCGAGGCCCTCTCTCCGCTAGCGAACGAGAAGATAGACGAAAGAAGGGTTTGTGTTTACACTGCGGTTCTGCCGGCCACATACTGCGTACCTGTCCAGTACGTCCATCAAGGCCATCGGGAAACGCCGCTTCCCGTCCTCTGTAAGAAGGGAGGGGACGGGATTAGCAGCTATACCTTCCATCAGTTCTTTCAACGACAATACCACATCTTTGTTCATTTTACCAGTAATGTTACAACTTCCTGATGGCCGTCAAGAGAAGACTATGGCACTACTAGATTGTGGAGCTAGTGGTATTTATATGGATAAGAAGTGGGCCACCACTCAACAAGTTCCTATACAACCTAAGGAGATTCCAGAACAAGTACACACGGTGGATGGATCTTTGATATCATCGGGTCCAGTAGATACGACTACCCTGATGCTGAATCTACAGATCAGTAACCATCAGGAACACATCTCCTTTGATCTTATAACTTCCCCCAACCATACCATCATTCTTGGAATCCCGTGGTTCATCCGACATAATCCATATGTGAACTGGGCTACCCGGACGGTGTCCTTGTCTTCACAGTTCTGTCACGAGCACTGTTTTGCTTCAGACAAGTATTGGTCGCCTAAGAGGTCAATAATCACGGAGGGTACCACCGGTTCGACCATAAATACAGTCCAAGGAGTTCCTGAACACTATTTGGATTTTCAAGATGTCTTCCAAAAACCTTCCAAACCTGTGTTACCTCCACATCGAGATTACGATTGTGCTATTCCCTTGGAACCTGGCACTATCGTTCCTTTTGGCAGGATGTATTCCCTCACGGAAACTGAAAAGGAAGTACTAAAGGAGTATTTGGATGAAAATATTCAAAGTGGTCTTATTGTTCCATCGTCTTCTCCGGCCGGGGGTCCTCTCTTTTTCGTACCCAAGAAGACAAAGGACCTTCGCCCTTGCCTGGATTTTCGAGGCCTGAATAAAATAACTATTAAAGATCGTTATCCTTTGCCTCTCATAAGGGACATTTTAGAGGCAGTCAGAGGGGCCCAACGGTTTACCAAACTAGATCTACGGGGAGCCTATCACCTCTTACGCATTAAAGAAGGAGATGAGTGGAAAACGGCCTTTAGGACTCCATTTGGTCACTTTGAATACAGGGTAATGCCTTTCGGTCTTACTAATGCCCCGGCAATCTTTCAGAGATTTATGGACTCAGTATTCTCGGATCTCCTGAATCAGACAGTTGTAATCTACCTTGATGATATTCTTATTTATTCCAGAAATCCCGAACTCCATTCTTCCCATGTTAAACAAGTCCTTCAACGACTCCGGGCACATCAACTATTTTGCAAACCCGAAAAGTGTGAGTTTGACCAGACGGAAGTCAAATATCTAGGATATCATTTAAGTACCACCGGAGTAGCCATGGATCAAGAAAAGGTACAAGCTATCCTAGATTGGCCTTCTCCATCTTCTATTAAAGAAACACAATGCTTTCTAGGATTGGCGAACTTCTATCGACAATTCATCGCAGACTTTGCAAAACAAACTAGCCATATAACTCACACTTTAAAGAAGGAAAATCTTATTAAAGGGTTTGTCTGGACTAAAGCTGCTGAAACAGCTTTTCAGGATTTAAAGAAGGCATTTACACAAGCTCCCATCTTAAGACATCCAGATACCAACAAACGATTTATTGTCGTCACTGATGCTTCTGAAAAAGCCATTGGTGCCGTCCTACTCCAACAACAAGAGGATGATGGTCTTGAACATCCTGTTTTCTATTTGTCTCATATACTCTCTATTGCAGAACAACATTACTCAGTATTGGAAAGAGAATTGTTGGCTCTGAAAACAGCTTGTATTGAATGGTGGCAGTTTCTGATGGGTTCCAAGGAACCTTTTGAAGTGAGAACCGACCATCGAAACTTACAATGTTTACGAAATTTCGTATGCCAAAATAGTCGTCAAGCTCGTTGGGCCTTCTTCTTCAGCCAGTATGATTTCTACATTACATATATTCCTGGCTCCCAAAACATTCTGGCTGATGCTCTGTCGCGTCGTTATCCAGATTGTACTCCTGTCCCAGCTCAACCCCTACTGGAACCTAGTAAGATCATTGGGGTAGCCCAGTCTTTTCTGGAGGAGGTACAACTGGAGTACCCCAATCTATCTGATGATGAAGTTGAGAACTTAAGGCCTCTTTTACATAAGAGACAAGGATACTATTATTATCACGATCTGTTATTCATCCCCACTAACAGAGTGAGAGAAAAGGCATTACAAATGTGTCATGATTCACCGGTTGCTGGTCATAGAGGCATCAAGGCCACACAAGAACTGTTATCACGATTTTTCTGGTGGCCTACTTGGAAACAGGATATTGAAACATACGTTCAGGCTTGTCCCACATGCGCTCAAGTCAAGATTCCCCGAACCAGACCTGCGGGATTACTCCAGCCCTTGCCGGTTCCGCCAACTCCATGGCACACCATCTCTACCGATTTCATGTGTTCGTTACCACTCTCAGCAGGAAACCGGGTAATCATGGTCACTGTGGACTCTTTTACTAAGATGGCTCACTTCACTGCCTTGAAAAAGCTACCTACATCCCAAGAATTAAGCCAGATATTCATCGAACATATCTTCCGTCTTCATGGACTTCCTCATACTCTTATATCTGATAGAGGACCTCAGTACATTTCCCGGTTTTGGAGGTATTTTTGTAAGACACTAAACATCGATAGAGCTCTGTCATCGGGCTTCCATCCACAGACCAATGGACAGACCGAGCGTCTGAACCAAGGCTTAGAACAATACCTTCGTTGTTTTTGCAACTCGACTCAAAGCAACTGGAACACGTATCTCCCTATCGCTGAATTCTCTTATAATAACTCAGTCCATAGTGCCTCCAAGACCACTCCTTTTTTCTGTTCTTATGGTTTTCATCCTACCTCTTTTCCTACTTCTTCTCTGTCTCCCACTCCCTTGCCCGCTATTACTCATTTTTCCAAACGTCTTTTACAAATCCATAGACTGATTCGTTCTAATCTCTTACACACCAAGAGATATATGAAGAAAGTAGCAGACAAGAAACGTAGGGCCACTCCGGACTACCATCCACAGGATAAAGTTTGGCTTTCTTCTAAATTCTTACCCTCACGTCTTTCTCAGAACAAATTCACACCTCGCTATTACGGGCCTTTCCGTATTCTCCAGTTGCTTAATCCTGTCACTGTCCGTCTTCACTTGCCTCACACATGGAAGATTCATCCAGTCTTCCATGTCTCCCAACTCAAACCTTATGTACCAGATCCGTATTCCCGTCAGTTTTCCTGTCCTCCTCCTGTCTTAGTGGATGATGTTCCTGAATATGAGGTTCAGGAGATTTGTGACTCTCGTCTTTTTCACACCCGTCTGCAGTATCTGATTCATTGGAAGGGTTATCCTCTCAGTGAGTGTTCTTGGGAAGATGCATCTTCTGTTCATGCTCCTCTTCTAACTCAGCGCTTTCACCGTTTATTTTCTTTCAAACCAGGGCCTTCGGGAGGGGGGCCTACTGTCGCGCCGCACCGCGCGGCGCGAGCCGAGCGTTCGGCACAAGCCGCGCGTTCGGCTCGGGCCGCGCTTCGCGTCTCTAAGACGCGGCGCGCCCCGAGCCTTTCTTGCACCCTGCGAGGCCCCAGGACTTACTTGGGGCCTCGCGCTGCTCTCTCCCTCCGTCTTGTTGGGGTCTCCTGACCCCTCTTACCTGTTTGGGGCTCCTTTTTCTTCTTTTTCTGTCTTTCTTCCTTTTTGGGTCTGTTTTCTTCCTCTGTCCTTTATGTCTTTTCCCCTTCCCAGGTTACCTCTGTTTTCCCAGCATTCCTCCTTCCCTATTCTCTATGGTTTCTGCTCCAGTCTATCCTATCTACTTTTCCCTATTCAAGATGGTGTCCTTTTTCTTCCTGTGGGTCACTTCCTGTTTTATAGTATTTAAGGGTGGTGTTTCTTTTCCTCTTTGCGCTGCAACACTCTCTGTTTCAGTTAGTGTCCTCGCTCCTGATTTCCTAGCCTTTGGCTCTGGATTTCGCCATTTCTGTGTTACGTCAGTTCCTTTGATTCCTGTTCCTCTGTTCTTGTTCCAGGAATCTCCTGCTAATCTTCTGGGAGGTTTTTCCTCTTCTTCTGAAGGGGTTTTTCCCTCTGGTGCTACTTTCTCACGGTCACGGTCTGTCCTTGGCGTTTCCTCGCCTACAGCACCGTGGCTACCAGAAAGAGTCGCCCCTTTTTGGGCCAAAGTCGAACTCTCAAGATCCACGCCTCAAGATCTGCAAACTCCAGGCGCAAGCAGCACGTGAGTCGTGACATTCTGGGCACAAAGCCCCCTCCAGAACCAGTGGAGAGATACATCCACTCCCTCTGTCCTTAGCAGGATGAAGCACTCTGGGCACAAAGCCCCCTCCAGAACCAGTGGAGAGATACACCCACTTCCTCTGTCCTTAGCAGGATGAAGCACTCTGGGCACCAAGCCCCCTCCAGAACCAGTGGAGTAAGGCATCCACTTCCTCTGTCCTTAGCAGGATGAAGCACTCTGGGCACAAAGCCCCCTCCAGAACCAGTGGAGAGATACACCCACTCCCTCTGTCCTTAGCAGGATGAAGCACTCTGGGCACCAAGCCCCCTCCAGAACCAGTGGAGAAGGCATCCACTTGAGAGACTGTGGCTTTGCACTCCCCAGGATTGAACAGTGGGCAAACCACCCACTGTAGAGACTTGAGAGACTGTGGCTTTGCACTCCCCAGGATTGAACAGTGGGCAACCCACCCACTGTAGAGACTTGAGATACTGTGGCTTTGCACTCCCCAGGATTGATTAGTGGGCAACCCACCCACTGTAGAGACTTGAGAGACTGTGGCTTTGTACTCCCCAGGATGTAATAGTGGGCAATCCACCCACTGTAGAGACTTGAGAGACTGTGGCTTTGCACTCCCCAGGATGTAACAGTGGGCAACCCACCCACTGTAAAGACTTGAGAGACTGTGGCTTTGCACTCCCCATGATGTAACAGTGGGCATGTGGCCCCCTCGTGGATTTGTCGTTGTGCACTCAAGCGGCTGAGGTGCCCCCCTTTCCCTCCCCCTGAGGTGCCTGTTTATTTGCTCTCTGATGCCACTGCAGTGTTCTCTCCGTCACGGTCGGGGATCTTGTGTGGGCCTCGCCCATACCGTGTGGTCCCAGTGTTCCACGGACTTTCTTAGAACACTACCTGGACTACTTTGCTTGGTATATATTATGTACATGGTATATATATCTATTTCTGCCTACTTGCTTTTAATATATTACAATGGTTACACTCATTTTCTATTGTCTTTGCATTCTTCTTGGGGGGTGTAACTGTAATGTTTCATGCTGTATTAGTGTGTGTGTTGTAGTGGGTGAGGGTGGGGGTGTTGCGTGTGTGAGTCCCTGTTTTTTCCCTCCACCCTCCCCTGTGTCGTAGGTGCAGTACTCACTGTGGTCTTCGCCGCCGGCATTCGTGCTCCTGGTAGAGGAGCAAGAAGGTGAAGGCTGGGAAAATGTGAAGCTCTGGTTCGATGGCGTCCTCATGGAGTGTGTAGAGGTGAGCGTTTTTCCTTCGGGATTCCTGTTTCGGCCGTGTTTTTATCCGCGGTGAATCCGCCCCGGAAAAGGTGGCGGATTGGCCTGTCATAATAGTGTGGGCGGTACAATGTCCTTCGCCTGTCTGTTGGCGGTGACCGCCGCACTGTTTGTTTGTACCGCCTTGGAGGTCGGAGTGTTAAAGTGGCTGTCTTTGTTGGTGTTTCCGCCACAGTCGTAATTGCAACATTTTTACCGCCGGCCTGTTGGCGGTCTTACCGCCGCTTTAACACCGACCGCCAGGGTTGTAATGACCACCTAATTCTTTACAAATTCATATGTCTGGTTCCCCTTACCCGATTTTAATAGTTTTGGGGTAATTTTAAAGATAAAACTATAATCTATTTGAATAAATTGGCGTTGGATTTTTATTTTGTTTTGTGTTTTACTTATTTTCTTTTTTGTGCTATACACATTTGCTTCCGAAGTTAAGCCTTGTTGCTAGTTGCCAAGCTAACAAGGGTTGAGCTGGGATTAATTTATTGAGACCTAAGTGGAGGTTAGTGCCCTATTGCTAAGTGTAGGTACTTACCTGCCCTTACCAATAATCCATTTTCCAACAGAAGAAATGAAAAAAGAGAAAGAACAATAGGGTTTATATAGGTTTATTGCTACTGTTATTTGTAATGCACAACTATGCTTTCCTGGAGATAGAATTGTTGCCTCCATCATATCTGTCTGTAATCGCTGCTTGAGGTACCTACTACCCACAAATCTACATTCTTATTACTAGCAGTCCTCTACCAAGGGAAGGCCATATTCCACTCCCAAATTACTTCCTCAAAGAAACTTTGGGTTCAATCACCTAAGTGTCCTCACTTCTTGCCGGGCGGCTTGCAACAGTTCATATGCAGCCACAAGTCTTACAGCCCTGTGGGAATGTCTCCTCCGACTTCCTGGTTGCCTGTGATTGATCCTTGTTAGAAATTAGGTCTTTGGTTGGCAGTCAGGTTACCCCCTGTCCAAGCAAGGACCCTCACTCTAGTCAGGGTAAAGGAGAATCACCCTCAGCTAACCCCCACTCACCCCCTTGGTAGCTTGGCACGAGCAGGCAGGCTTAACTTCAGAGTTCTAGGTGTAAAGTATTTGTACCAACACACACAGTAGCTTAATGAAAACACTACAAAATGACACAACACAGGTTTAGAAAAATAGAAAATATTTATCTGAACAAAACAAGACAAAAGTGACAAAAATCCAACATACACAAGTCAAGATATTAATTTTAAAAGCAAAAAGAGTCTTAAATCCTTTTGTAAACAGGTAAAACACTGTTAGCATTGAAATGTACCTGGGTAGGATCAAAATAACACGCACGGGTGAGTTTGCGTTGAAAAAGGTAAGTGGTGCGTCGATTTCTCACCTGCAAGTGAGACCATGCGTTGTTTCTCCTTCTTTGGTCGGGTCAGCGTGTGTCGTTTTTCCTCCCCGCAGGAGAGCGATGCGTCGATCCGGGCAGCACTCAGGTCCGGGCAGGTGTTGCGTCGTTTTTCCGCACCCAGCAAGGTTTGAGTCAAAAATGCTGCCGCACAGTGATAGCAAAACCGTGCTGTGTGGGTTACGACATTACCAGCCTCCGTCAATGATGCAGCACGTCGTTTTCCAGCTGCGAGCATCAATCTCCCAGCCATGCTGCAAGCACTGCTTCGATTTGAGCTGGGGAGCCGGCGGCTCGACATTTCTTCAGCCGCTCTCAGAGGTTGCGTCAGACATTTCCCCGCACGGCGGTCGGTGCGTGGATTTTCAAGCTTGGTCTGCAAGTTTCACCCATCAGGGCCCCAGGAACTTGATAGAGCACCACTTGGCAGGGCGGGAGTCTCAGCAGAGAGTCCAGGTACTGGCAGGGGAAGTCTTTGATGGCCCTGAGACCTCAACAACAGGAGGAAAGCTCAGGACAAGCCCTTGGAGACTTCTTCACAAGCAGGAATGCACAACAAGTCCAGTCTTTGTCCCCTTTCACCAGGCAGAAGCAGCAACAGCAGGATACGTCCATAAAGCACAGACAGGGCAGCACTTCTACTCAGCTCTTCAGCTCTTCTCCAGGCAGAGGTTCCTCTTGATGTACAGAAGTGATCTAAAGTCTGTGGTTTTGGGTGCCCTTCTTGTACCCATTTTGCCCTTTGAAGTAGGCTTACTTCAAAAGAAAGTCTCTCTTGTTGGTGAAATCCTGCCTGGCCCAGGCCAGGCCCCGGACATACACAGAGGGTTGGAGACTGCATTGTATGAAGGCAGGCACAGTCCTTTCAGGTGTGAGTAACCACTCCTTCCCTCCCTCCTAGCACAGATGGCTCATCAGGATATGCAGGCTACACCCCAGCTCTCTTTGTGTCACTGTCTAGAGAGAGGTGCAAACAGCCCAACTGTCAAACTGAACTGACCCAGACAGGGAATCCATAAACAGGCAGAGTCACAGAATGGTTTAAGCAAGACAATGCTCACTTTCTAAAAGTGGCATTTTCAAACAAACAATCTAAAAATCTACTTTACTAAAAGATGTATTTTTAAATTGTGAGCTCAGAGACCCCAAACTCCAAATGTATATCCGCTCCCAAAGGGAATCTACACTTTAATCATATTTAAAGGCAGCCCCCATGTTAACCTATGAGAGGGATAGGCCTTGCAGCAGTGAAAAACAAATTTCACAAGCAGTATTTCAATGTTAGGACATATAAAACACATTAGTATATGTCCTAACTTAAACATACACTGCACCCTGCCCATGGGGCTACCTAGGGCCTACCTTAGGGGTGTCTTACATGTAAGAAAAGGGAAGGTTTAGGCCTGGCAAGTGGGTACACTTGCCAAGTCGAATTGGCAGTTTAAAACTGCACACACAGACACTGCAGTCGCACGTCTGAGACATGATTACAGAGCTACTAATGTGGGTGGCACAACCAGTGCTGCAGGCCCACTAGTAGCATTTGATTTACAGGCCCTGGGCACCTCTAGTGCACTGTACTAGGGACTTATCAGTAAATCAAATATGCCAGTCATGGATAAACCAATTACATACACATTTTGTATAGGAGCACCTGCACTTTAGCACTGAATAGCAGTGGTAAAGTTCCCAGAGTAACAAAAACATTAAAAACAGAGTCCAGCACACATCAACAACCTGGGAAACAGAGGCAAAAAGTTAGGAGGGACCACGCCAAGGATGCCAAGTCTAACAACTCTTCAGTCAGATCTCTCAACATTGTTGTGTAATCATTTGGGCTATTTTTGAAAGAAATGTATTCACCCGTGGAAATGTCTCCTCAAACTTCCTGGTCACTTGTGATTGACCCTTCAGCCAGATCTCTCGACATTGCTGTGTTATCATTTGGGATACTTTTTTTTTTTTAAATCCACGCCAGGCTTACTGCTTGTATGGGACTGGTTTCCAGGGTTGTTGATACCAATGGTATCAAATGACATTTAACTCTGTTTAATTACATAGGCTCTCATTATGACAGTGGTGGTAAAAACCACCTACCACCGCGGCAACGGCCGCCAAAAGACCATTGCTGCGGCTACCAGTCATCCACCATATTATGACCACAGCCGGATTTCCACCAGAAGGTTGGCAGAAATATGGCTGTGACCATGCAGGTGGATGGCGATAAAGTGGCGCTACACCAGTAGACCGCCGCTGGCCGTATTATGACCTATATTACGGCCTGGCGGTGTTCTGCTGTCGGACGCTGCTGCTGGCAGTAGCGCCCTGTCCCGTCTCCTGCCGGAGGACCCCTGAACACAGGTAAGTGGGTGCTGCAACAGGGGAGGGGTGTGTTGTGTGTGGGGGTGTGTGTTAAAGTTTGTGCGTGCCTGTATGGGGGTGTGTGTTGCGTGTTGGATGTGTGTGCATGTATGGAGGTGTGAGTGCTTGTATGTTGTGTTCTGTGAATGCGTGTCTGCGTGTATGTATAAAGTGTGTGCAGATGTGTGTGTGAATGGATTTATGCATGAGTGGATGAATGTGGGATTGGGTGTGTGTACGTGTGTGTGAAGGGGAGCATGAATGTAGGTGGGGTTTGGAGAGGAAGGAGGGGTGGGGGGACTCTGGAGAGGGGGGGTGAGGGTTGGGAAGACCTCTATCAGTGACAGGGAAGGGATTCCCTGTCACTGATAGAGCCTACCCCCATGGTTTTTGTGGCGGTAAGGGAGCCACGAAAACCATGGCGGTAGACGGGGTCATAATCCCGCAGGTGGTACAGTGACGGCCGCCGGGCTGAGACT
Source organism: Pleurodeles waltl (assembly GCF_031143425.1). Taxonomy (NCBI): domain Eukaryota; kingdom Metazoa; phylum Chordata; class Amphibia; order Caudata; family Salamandridae; genus Pleurodeles; species Pleurodeles waltl. Next base: position 514,195,450 of record NC_090437.1, on the reverse strand, counting down.
GGTATCTCCAGTCCGGTGGCCGTTACTGCCATGGTGGTCGGTGTGGTACATTAGTGGTTTGGCTTCAGCCAAACTGCCAATGTCATAATATGGTGGAAAGTACAGCCAGCCTGTTGGCAGTACTTTCCACCATATTACCGCCGACTGCCAGGGCCGTAATGTGGGCCATAGTCCCATCTGCATCTAACTTTCTTCAGGTGATGAATAATTATGTGTACTTTCTTGTTCATTCTTCACTCAGAAGTTTACAGTCCAGCACTACCCACTTAGCCGGCTCCACTGAATTTCATCGTTCAGTCTTGTCTTACTGGTTGAGAGGTGGAAAATCACCCTTTTTTGTTTTTCAAACAGTTTTTTTTCTCTGCATTGTGTGTCCCTGGTTCCAGCTGTTCTGTGACTGCCCACTTTGAATCCATGACTGTATGTACCAATGTGCTACAGTGGTGGATCATTTTGGTTGTAATTCTAGCAAACTGTACATTACTTCAGTGCTCCACAATCTGTATCCAGAGCTTATGCACTGTCATTCCTATATGCTTCATGCCATGGGGCAAGTAATTATGTAGATGACTCTGTTAGAGTCACAGTTATTATGTGTCCACTGTTGCCATCTCTTTGGTACACCTCGATCAAGCTACCTAGTGCCATTTATGAGATTACATATACTGCATTTTCTGCAGGGATAATGTCCCTGGACTGGTGAAAGTTCCCACAAGGTATTCTTCCATGAAGGGCCCATGGATGGATGCTGTCTCTCCCTGATGTTGGGGCTATGGAGATGGCAAAATAGAGGTCTATCCCAATCATTATCTCCCATATACAGTATATGCCAATGTTTTGTAATCACTTTTTTTTACCTGGTTAGACATGGGGTTATAAGTAGATACACACATGATCCCTGGGTCCAGTGTTCCCCACTGTATATCTTCCAACAAGACATCCCTGTTTTGGTTCCTCGCTCTTTTTTCACACGTCTCAGTGATTTTCATCAGATGCCTCCTGACACTTGGTTTCTCAACTAGGGTTTCAGCCAGAACCCTATAATATTTGGATTCACTGCAGTTTCGCATTAGACACAAAAACTGACCATAGGATAGATTCTCCATTAGGGTTCTTGGGTGGAAGCTATTAAACCTTAATACGTTGTGCCTGTCAGTTGGTTTTGTATGGGTCACAGTTTTCAACTTCTGTTGTGATTTTCACGTCAAGAAATGCCATTTCAGTGCTACTCACGGTGAAAGTGAATCTGAGATTATGGTTGCACGCATTGAGCCAGTCAATAAAGGATGTGGCTGTGTGTGTTTCTCACTCCCACAGCACTAGCACACTATCAATAAACCTTCTGCATTTCACTATCCTTGATCTAACTGGATTAGTCTCATTCAGTGCAAACTTCGATTCAAAGTTGTGTAGATACAGACCCATCAGGCTCCAGGCAAAAGCACTGTCCATAGAGGTCCCATGGGTCTGCAGGCACATCTAATCCTCAATCTGAAAGAAGTTCTTGCAGAGGGTCAATTGGGCACATTCTAAGACAGAGGGGGTCCTTCCGACCCCGGCGGGCGGCGGAAGCCGCCCGCCTGGCGGGAACCGCCAAAAGACCGCACCGCGGTCAAATGACCGCGGCGGTCATTCTGACTTTTCCGCTGGGCCGGCGGGCGACCGCCAGAAGGCCGCCCGCCGGCCCAGTGGGAAAGCCCCTTCAACAATGAAGCCGGCTCCGAATGGAGCCGGCGGAGTTGAAGGGGTGCGACGGGTGCAGTGGCACCCGTCGCGATTTTCAGTGTCTGCTTTGCAGACACTGAAAATCATTATGGGGCCCTGTGAGGGGGCCCCTGCACTGCCCATGCCAGTGGCATGGGCAGTGCAGGGGCCCCCAGGGGCCCCACGACACCCGTTCCCGCCATCCTGTCGCCAGGACCAGGATAGCGGGAAGGGGGTCGGAATCCCCATGGCGGTGCTGCAAGCAGCGCCGCCATGGCGGATTCCTTGGGCCAGGGGTAAACCGGCGGGAAACCGCCGGTTGCCCTTTTCTGACCGCGGCTTTACCGCCGCGGTCAGAATGGCCCAGGAAGCACCGCCAGCCTGTTGGCGGTGCTTCCGCGGTCCCCGGCCCTGGCGGTCATGGACCGCCAGGGTCGGAATGACCCCCAGAGTGTCTAGTTATGGCATATTGCATCTCTCCACTCTTCCAAGAACAACTCCTCATCCAAAACCTGTAGGGTGTCCGGTTGTGGGAGGGTTGTAAAAAGGCTTTCGATGTCTAAGCCAATCATGAGTTGCCTATTTCCAACAAAGCCCAAGTCCTCAATCAATCTCAGGAGATTTTTTGTGTCTTTAAGATAAGTTGGTGCATTATGGATAATGTGCCTCAGTCACAGAAGCGCAATAAGGGTTCTAACACTTATCCTTTCCCTGAGACTGTAGGTTTCCCTGGTTGGGGGATCATATTCTTATGCATCTTGGGAACGGGTATAGAAGTAGGGGATGACTAGATGGTGGTTCACCAAGAATTCTGCCTCATTTTTAGAGACTTGACCTCCTACTTCGGCCTCCTCCACCAAACATTTAATCTCATTGCAAAGGGCTTCTGTGGGGTCAGTTACAAGGTGGGATTGGTAGTTCTTACAGACACCCACCAGTCTTAGACATTCAGGGCCAGATGTGTGTCCATTTCTATATGCAAATCTCTATTTTTGATTTTTTGAACCAACTTGCAATGAACTGAGAATTCATGGCCCGTCGACTTGCTATTAGGAAGGGACGCCCTTGGCACACCCCTTCCTAATAGTGACTCGCAACCCCTTTTTTGCAAGTCGATCACGAGTTACTGAATCGCAAAATAGGGATGGTACATGGCCAGAAGCCCTTTACCGGTCTCAAATGGCCCAATGGACCGTTTGCAACTGGCAAACCTGCTTAATACATCTTGCTCTCAGTCCTATAATCTTCTTGTTTCAAAATGACTACTGCCCCATCCTTGTTTTATGGTTTAATTACGATATCACTATTGTTCTTGAGCTCTGTGAAGGCATTCCTTTCTTTTCTCGGGAGATTATCAAATGGTTTTGTCAAGGGTTGTTCTTCAATCTCTTTCAATACTGCCTGCTAAAAGCTTAGTATTTCCAGAGGTATGCTCATAGCCAGTGGAAAGAACGTTGACTTTATTCTAAGACCTGTGTCTCCCTGATTCTGTGTGTATCATTTGTTCTTCAAAAACCTTTTGAGCCTGAAAGGCCAGAAAAACTCATACAGCACTTTATGCAGTTTGAACCGATCCACCTATGGTGTGTGTATATATTTGTAAAAAAGTGCCCCTTTTTGACATGATCACCCCCACTTTTTGTCTGGTATTTGATGTGATTTTGCCAGAGTATACAGAGTAAAATCCATTTCTATTGAAGTTGTCTGAGTTCACACTGTACATCCCTTTCCTATTGCGTTTGTTGGAGTGGACAACCCCTTCTTATTGCAAGGCCCACATATTTTAATAATTTTGTGGTGTAACTACTGCTTTCATAAATTATCATTTCTACTTCCAAGCATTTCCCCATTCCTCTACACACCACACTTTTGTTCGAGGCAGTGCATGTCCCATTCTCTTGCAATACCCCTTTGTGCAACTATGGGCCCTTGGGAGCACAGAGAGAGTTCACTTCTGTTCAGATCAACTTTATTCAGGATACCCAGTACTACAAATGTCAGTGTCAGTGGGGTCCACAGTGAACTAATATCAGGTAATTGATTGAGCAAAGAGGCTTCAAAAAATGTATTTCATTAATGATGTTTTTCTGTACAAGTTAACAAACATGTGGATGGCAGCGTATTTTCCTCAGTATAAAACATTGTAAATAATCAGTTCATTTAAAAAGCTACATCAGTTTCCCTTCAGCTTTGGGAAATGCATGTATTGTGTGCTCTTCACTTGATTATTTTCAAATGTGAGTAACTGCCTACGTGTACTATTGAAAGTGTATACTTCTAAATAAATTAAATCTCTAAAAATAGCTTACCTAATACTATGTGGTTTGCTTTTCCTTTATATACTTCAGAAACTTTGACCACTGCAAGCTGCTTTTCCATAAGACCACTAAAAAACCTCACAAATTCAAAAACTTTAGTTAATCTGTAGTTATTAATATAAGACAAAATTCACCTTAATTTCAATATATTCTTGACATTTCTGCACCTTCCATTACCTGCATGAAGGTTAAATCAAATCTGTATTGGCTCTTATTTTTGTCAGTAGGTCTAGGTTAGATTAATGTTTTCCAGAAGAGATGTTTTTCAGTTGCTAAAGATGCCTTTAAATTCTGTAATTATCTTGTCTCATTTGATGCACTTCAAAGGCAGAGGTCAAATATCAAGCTATGGCTTCTGACAAATTGCTGCTTATGTTTTTTAGCATAAGGATAGGTATTTACAAACCAATCTCATTTTGCAGTCAGAAAATGAAAATTAAAGTGAACTATCTGACAATCTAGGTGGTGTACAGGGAGTGTGAAGGGAAGGGCTGTAGGATGTCATGGTTTGTAACCCACAACAAATTATAAAAACCTGTATATGGTGTATATGAACTGCACACATTCAGCAGTTAGAAAAGCAAAAATGAGCACATATTTCTTGTAATTCTGAAGTGTGTTGGAAACAAATATTTGAATAGCATCAAAACAATTCAAGACACTTTGCTTGGTGATATACAAACGATAAATATTCACTGAACCCCGATTTCCACACATTATCTTTCGTGTGCAATATAGTTGTATCACTAAAACTGAATGTCTGTGCAGGTGTAGTGGCCACCTCAATGGAGAATGTGCTGCCTGTAAATGACAGTGTGTTAACACAAGATGCTTTAGTTACATTAAAAAATTGTTTACCTCATGTCCATTAAAGCTAGTTGGGTCACAAACGTTTGTTCTAAAAAATGATTTTACAACTGAAAGGATAACCTTCTTTTAATTTGTTTCATTTATCTAGCTCCTTTTTATTTAACTTGCAGAGGTTAAGTCATCACTCTTTGCACTTCCCTCTCCTAAGCTTCTATTCTGAAATATGCGTCATTTACACTATCTCACATCTTTGCCCCCTTTCACTTCTGGTTTTAACAATTTCTGTTTTTCACTTATTGTTAGTGGCATACACTGGTATGGACATGGGATTATGGCAGTCCTCACTGCTAGTGTTTTTGTATACATATATTTTAATTTCCCTTATTATTTTTGTCAAATTGCATCCAAAATATGCCCTGATGAAGACCCTTTTAAAATGATTTTTTAGGGTCAAAATGTCAACAATCTTGTTATGTATGAATTGTTAACAAAACACTGGTGAACAAGGATTAATATATGGATTTAAATGGAGTAATCAGTTTACATAGCTATTCTGTCCATAAATCTGAAATCGACTTCCAGTTAAAATATGCTCCATCTCCTTTCTTCCTACTTTCAAATTTTCCCTTAACACTTACATACCTATGCTTGAAAATTATCACAACTACGTTTTCCCAACTCACCCTTGCACTCCCATGCACCCCAATTATCCCCAGTGTAAATATAGAGATACACATATGTATACATTTGTCTTCCCTGTATGAGGTAAACTATCTGTCTAGCCTGTGTTCTATTTTTCAATAACAGCCATCATGTATTTAACATACAAATATTTATCTGTTAATATTTAAACGGTATTTAACTTTTTGTACCATTGCATTGGTGCTTTGTTCAGCATCTCATGTCAAACCCTCACTTCTATGCCGCATAAATAACGTACTTAATCTATTTGTATGGATTTTAACATTGTGTACTATTAGCCTAGCCCAATGGAGTCTTATATTCAGAATATGTCTACAAATATATGTTACCCATGCCCCAATCCAGGTAGTAAGGCAGCTGACGTGAATGTACCCATGATCCATTGTATATTAGACTTCCTTTTCTCCTAGCTTGAAGTACAAACATCAAAATGGAAGCACTGAGCTCTGTGGTTAGCTGTTCTTCAAGCACTAGTCCCTAGACCTGAGAGCAGTAATGGCGAAGGTTGCGGTGCAGGTTTAGAAAATGTGTCTGCAGGACCAAATGTTCCAAAGAGGAGTCATAGTTTGACAATTTTGTAGTTTAATGCAATCAGAACAAAAACATCCACCTCATATTCAAGGAATGTAAAGTCACATCCTCTGTGGAAGCTGCAAGTTGATGGTGGTTATATAACCACCCTATTTAGAAATATATTAAGGTAAATGTTTACACAGTTCATGGATTGTGGCACGGTCAAGCCTGTATGTGATTATGACATGTCGCTCCTCCATTGTCGACAGGTCCACCAATGGTCGGTACACCGGAGGATGCCGCCATCTCCTCACATGTCCTAGCGGACGGTGCCTATGAAGGACAACAGCGAGCACAGAGTCAAACAACTCAGAGGTACGTACCCACAGTTTACACAGAACACCAATCATACACAAAAGGTGGCCTGTATGTGTGTTGAGTCTAGGCCTAGGTATGTGTGATGCAGTTGGAAATGAAGCCATGTGGACCCCTGAAATGGCGGCTGCCTGACCTCTAAAGTGGGACAATGGGATGAGAGGTAACTGCGCTGGCGTTGTACACCATCGTGGTAGGCGGTCGAAGACCGCGGCGCAATGCTACATTGGTTAACATTGGACCCTATGGGTCCCAGGAGCCAATGACGATGTGTGCCGGCGGTGACGGTACGCACCGCCGCGGACGTGACCGCCATTTTCTATCTGTTCAATCACTCGATACCTGATCTTCGACAGGAGAGGACCTACACTGCAAGTGCTACTGTGACCTCGGTCTGGAAGAGACAATGGCTCGAGTGTCTGGGGAAAGGGCCCCTGCCTTCACATCGGGGGAGTTGGAGAAGCTCGTGGATGGGGTCCTCCCCCAGTACACGCTACTCTACGGTCCTCCAGACAAACAGGTAAATACACTGTGAGCATGCTTTATGGGCTATGAGTGTGTGGAGTGGGGTGGATGAAAGATGGGGGGGAGATTGAGGCGTGCATGAAACGACGGAGAGTGCATGTGCATCATGGCAAGGGTAGGGATGGGGGCCAATCACTTTGACGGTGCAGTTGGTAATAACTACTCTTTTTCCCCAGTACATTTCATGTAGGTCAGCGCCCACCAGAAAAAAGATATTTGGTGTGCCATCACCAAGGACGTCCGGACCCTGGGGGTCTACCACAGACGGAGCACCCACTGCTGGAAAAGATGGGAGGACATTCGCCGCTGGAGCAAGAAGATGGTTTAGGCTCAGCTGGGGATGGCCTCCCAACGTGGGAGGGGTGCCCGTCGCACCATGACCCCCCTGATGTTCAGGATCCTGGCGGCGGCCTACCCGGAGTTGGATGGGCGCTTGAGGGCATCACAGCAGACACAAGGGGGTGAGTACACTTGCATTCTGCTGACTTTGTGCGCAGTGGAGTTGTCTGGGTGGGGGAGGTTGGCTGTGGGTTTCCCTAGGCCAGGGCGAGTTCCGTAGGCAAGGCCCCTCCGTAAGGCAGGCCATGTGGCACCCCAGCCCACCTCTGTAGAGCGCCAAGTACACCTAGACATGCCCCTGTGTCATCTATGTGTGCAGATGTCGTCCATAGCGTTGTAGGCCATTTCCCAGGAATTGAACAGTGGAGCCCAAGAGCGCAGCGTAGCGCAGGGGGCTTCTGTGTCTGTCGTGTCCACCAACGGTAGCGGTAATGCATGCACTCAACATGTCTCTCTTCCGTCTTCCCCCCCCTTTTTGTGGTCTCCCTGTTCTTGTGTGCATTAGCATCATCAGGCGGAGGAGCAGTGGCACCGGAGCAGGAGGGAGCTGCATCCCACATGGCCCTGGAGGGCGACACTACGGACTCTGAATTTACCAGTGGGACAGAGGGTGAGGGGAGCTCCACGGCGGGGACAGGAGCTGAGACCAGCGACACGGACTCGTCTTCTGATGGGAGCTCTCTTGTGGTGGCGGCAACATCTGTGCCCCCCGCATCTACAGGTACAGCCGCCACCCCCCTACCAGCACCACCCTCCCAGCAGCCCCTCAGGCTTTGCCCCGTGCCCACTCACCCAGGAGGGTGGGCATCACCTTCACTCCCGGCACCTCAGGCCCTGCCCCAGTCACCCCTGCTGCCCTCAGTGAGGAGGCCATTGACCTCCTCAGGTCCCTCATTGTTGGGCAGTGTACCATTTTGAATGCCATCCAAGGTGTAGAGAGGCAGTTGCAACAAACTAATGCATTCCTGGAGGGCATTCATTCTGGTCAGGTGGCCCTTCACCAAGCTTTTCAGACTCTGGCCTCAGCACTGATGGCAGCCATTGTCCCCGTCTCTAGCCTCCCCTCTCCAACGTCCTCCACCCAGACCCAATCCCCTCTACTTCAGCCCATCCCAAGCACACCTACAGACCAACATGCACACACGTCAACACCCAAGGGTAGTTCAGGCAAACATAAGCACCACACATCCCACAGGCATTCACGCAAGCATCACACACATGCAGACACACCAACGTCCACTGCCTCCACTGTGTCCCCCTCCTGCTCGTCTCCCTCCCCCCTCCCAGTGACGTCTACACTCACACCTGCATGCACTACCTCTACAGCCACTACGTCCCTCTCCAGCACACCCACGACCACACCCCGCTCACATGCAGTCACCACACCCACTACCATTCACACGTCCCCTGTGTCCTCTCCCAGTGTGTCTGTGACGCCCCCTCCCAAGATACACAAACGCAGGCACACAACCACCCAAAAGCCATCCACCTCACGACAGCCTCCAGCGCATGCACCTTCACCCAAAGTCACCAAACGTAAACCTCCTACAACCACCACCTCTTCCTCCACTCCCAAACCCCCTCCAGCTACCCATCCCAGTGTGTCCCAAAAACTTTTCCTGTCCACCCTTGAACTCTTTCCTACACCTCTCCCACCCCGTCCATCTCATAGGTCCAGAACTGGCACCTCAGCCACAACATCTCCAGGACCAGTGGTGCCTGTAGTCAACGGAATCTGGAGTGCACCAGCCACCAGGGCAGCCAGTGTGGCACGGAGCCACAGCACAGACAGTCCCCCACCTTTGAACCATCAGAAGTTGGCCAGTGCCCGGCGGGAGAGGGGGAAGACTCCAGCCACCAAAGCCGCTACCAGGGGTCCCGGTGGGAGTGTGGAGTCGGATGTGACACCTTCCAAGGTGGGGAAGGGCCACAAGAAACCCGGAAAGTCTGGGAAGAGCAGCACGGCGGAGAAGACCGCCATCATCCCCGCTGCCCAGGAGGCCACCGTCAGCACCAGCCCTGCTGCCCAGGAGGCCACCGCCTGCACCAGCCCTGCTGCCCAGGAGGCCACTGCCAGCACCAGCCCTGCTGCCCAGGAGGCCACAGCCAGCACCAGCCCAGCTGCCCAGGAGGCCACCATCAGCAAAAGCCCCATTGGGCCATGAAGGACTGCCAGCAAAAGCCCTGTTGGGTCATGAAGGACCGCCAGCAAAAGCCCCGTTGGGCCATGAAGGACCGCCAGCAAAAGCCCCGTTGGGCCATGAAGGACCGCAAGCAAAAGCCCCGTTGGGCCATGAAGGACCGCCAGCAGCTGAGACCCTGCAATGGAGACCTCCATCTCAAGCACCGCTGAACAGGGCACCGCCGTCTCAAGCACCGCTGCACAGGGCACCGCCGTCTCAAGCACCGCTGCACAGGGCACCACCATCTCAAGCACCGCTGCACAGGGCACCGCCGTCTCAAGCACCGCTGGCCCATGAGCGGCAATGGCACTGACGCAACTGAGTCCGTCACGGGGTGAATGATGCACTCTGGGCACCATGCCCCCTCAAGAACCAGTGGAGAGATACATCCACTCCCTCTGTCCTTAGCAGGATGAAGCACTCTGGGCACAAAGCCACCTCCAGAACCAGTGGAGGAAGGCATCCACTCCCTCTGTCCTTAGCAGGATGAAGCATTCTGGGCACAAAGACCCCTCCAGAACCAGTGGAGAGATACACCCACTCCCTCTGTCCTTAGCAGGATGAAGCACTCTGGGCACCAAGCCCCCTCCAGAACCAGTGGAGTAAGGCATCCACTACCTCTGTCCTTAGCAGGATGAAGCACTCTGGGCACAAAGCCCCCTCCAGAACCAGTGGAGAAGGCATCCACTTGAGAGACTGTGGCTTTGCACTCCCCAGGATTGAACAGTGGGCAAACCACCCACTGTAGAGACTTGAGAGACTGTGGCTTTGCACTCCCCAGGATTGAACAGTGGGCAACCCACCCACTGTAGAGACTTGAGATACTGTGGCTTTGCACTCCCCAGGATTGATTAGTGGGCAACCCACCCACTGTAGAGACTTGAGAGACTGTGGCTTTGTACTCCCCAGGATGTAATAGTGGGCAATCCACCCACTGTAGAGACTTGAGAGACTGTGGCTTTGCACTCCCCAGGATGTAACAGTGGGCAACCCACCCACTGTAGAGACTTGAGAGACTGTGGCTTTGCACTTCCCAGGATGTAACAGTGGGCAACCCACCCACTGTAGAGACTTGAGAGACTGTGGCTTTGCACTCCCCAGGATGTAACAGTGGGCAACCCACCCACTGTAAAGACTTGAGAGACTGTACCTTTGCACTCCCCATGATGTAACAGTGGGCATGTGGCCCCCTCGTGGATTTGTCGTCGTGCACTCAAGCGGCTGAGGTGCCCCCCTTTCCCTCCCCCTGAGGTGCCTGTTTAGTTGCTCTCTGATGCCACTGCAGTGTTCTCTCCGTCACGGTCGGGGATCTTGTGTGGGCCTCGCCCATACCGTGTGGTCCCAGTGTTCCACGGACTTTCTTAGAACACTACCTGGACTACTTTGCTTGGTATATATTATGTACATGGTATATATATCTATTTCTGCCTACTTGCTTTTAATATATTACAATGGTTACACTCATTTTCTATTGTCTTTGCATTCTTCCTGGGGGCTTGGTGGGTGTAACTGTAATGTTTCATGCTGTATTAATGTGTGTGTTGTAGTGGGTGAGGGTGGGGGTGTTGCGTGTGTGAGTCCCTGTTTTTTCCCTCCCCCCTCCCCTGTGTCGTAGGTGCAGTACTCACTGTGGTCTTCGCCGCCGGCATTCGTGCTCCTGGTAGAGGAGCAAGAAGGTGAAGGCTGGGAAAATGTGAAGCTCTGGTTCGATGGCGTCCTCATGGAGTGTGTAGAGGTGAGCGTTTTTCCTTCGGGATTCCTGTTTCGGCCGTGTTTTTACCCGCGGTGAATCCACCCCGGAAAAGGTGGCGGATTGGCCTGTCATAATAGTGTGGGGGGTACATTGTCCTTCGCCTGTCTGTTGGTGGTGACCGCCGCACTGTTTGTTTGTACCGCCTTGGCGGTCGGAGTGTTAAAGTGGCTGTCTTTGTTGGTGTTTCCGCCACAGTCGTAATTGCAACATTTTTACCGCCGGCCTGTTGCCGGTCTTTCCGCCGCTTTAACACCAACCGCCAGGGTTGTAATGACCACCTAATTCTTTACAAATTCATATGTCTGGTTCCCCTTACCCGATTTTAATAGTTTTGGGGTAATTTTAAAGATAAAACTATAATCTATTTGAATAAATTGGCGTTGGATTTTTATTTTGTTTTGTGTTTTACTTATTTTCTTTTTTGTGATTTTTAAATGCTATACACATTTGCTTCCGAAGTTAAGCCTTGTTGCTCGTTGCCAAGCTATCAAGGGTTGAGCTGGGTTTAATTTATTGAGACCTAAGTGGACCTAAGTGGAGGTTAGTGCCCTATTGCTAAGTGTAGGTACTTACCTGCCCTTACCAATAATCCATTTTTCAACAGAAGAAATGAAAAAAGAGAAAGAACAATAGGGTTTATATAGGTTTATTGCTACTGTTATTTGTAATGCACAACTATGCTTTCCTGGAGATAGAATTGTTGCCTCCATCATATATGTCTGTAATCGCTGCTTGAGGTACCTACTACCCACAAATCTACATTCTTATTACTAGCAGTCCTCTACCAAGGGAAGGCGATATTCCACTCCCAAATTACTTCCTCAAAGAAACGTTGGGTTCAATCACCTAAGTGTCCTCACTTCTTGCCGGGCGGCTTGCAACAGTTCATATGCAGCCACAAGTCTTACAGCCCTGTGGGAATGTCTCCTCCGACTTCCTGGTTGCCTGTGATTGATCCTTGTTAGAAATTAGGTCTTTGGTTGGCAGTCAGGTTACTCCCTGTCCAAGCAAGGACCCTCACTCTAGTCAGGGTAAAGGAGAATCACCCTCAGCTAACCCCCACTCACCCCCTTGGTAGCTTGGCACGAGCAGGCAGGCTTAACTTCAGAGTTCTAGGTGTAAAGTATTTGTACCAACACACACAGTAGCTTAATGAAAACACTACAAAATGACACAACACAGGTTTAGAAAAATAGAAAATATTTATCTGAACAAAACAAGACAAAAGTGACAAAATTCCAACATACACAAGTCAAGATATTAATTTTAAAAGCAAAAAGAGTCTTAAATCCTTTTGTAAACAGGTAAAACACTGTTAGCATTGAAATGTACCTGGGTAGGATCAAAATAACACGCACGGGTGAGTTTGCGTTGAAAAAGGTAAGTGGTGCGTCGATTTCTCACCTGCAAGTGAGACCATGCGTCGTTTCTCCTTCTTTGGTCGGGTCTGCGTGTGTCGTTTTTCCTCCCCGCAGGAGAGCGATGCGTCGATCCGGGCAGCACTCAGGTCCGGGCAGGTGTTGCGTCGTTTTTCCGCACCCAGCAAGGTTTGAGTCAAAAATGCTGCCGCACAGTGATAGCAAAACCGTGCTGTGTGGGTTACGACATTACCAGCCTCCGTCAATGATGCAGCACGTCGTTTTCCAGCTGCGAGCATCGATCTCCCAGCGATGCTGCAAGCACTGCTTCGATTTGAGCTGGGGAGCCGGCGGCTCGACATTTCTTCAGCCGCTCTCAGAGGTTGCGTCAGACATTTCCCCGCACGGCGGTCGGTGCGTGGATTTTCAAGCTTGGTCTGCAAGTTTCACCCATCAGGGCCCCAGGAACTTGATAGAGCACCACTTGGCAGGGCGGGAGTCTCAGCAGAGAGTCCAGGTACTGGCAGGGGAAGTCTTTGATGGCCCTGAGACCTCAACAATAGGAGGAAAGCTCAGGACAAGCCTTTGGAGACTTCTTCACAAGCAGGAATGCACAACAAGTCCAGTCTTTGTCCCCTTTCACCAGGCAGAAGCAGCAACAGCAGGATACGTCCATAAAGCACAGACAGGGCAGCACTTCTACTCAGCTCTTCTCCAGGCAGAGGTTCCTCTTGATGTACAGAAGTGATCTAAAGTCTGTGGTTTTGGGTGCCCTTCTTGTACCCATTTTGCCCTTTGAAGTAGGCTTACTTCAAAAGAAAGTCTCTCTTGTTGGTGAAATCCTGCCTGGCCCAGGCCAGGCCCCAGGCATACACAGAGGGTTGGAGACTGCATTGTATGAAGGCAGGCACAGTCCTTTCAGGTGTGAGTAACCACTCCTTCCCTCCCTCCTAGCACAGATGGCTCATCAGGATATGCAGGCTACACCCCAGCTCTCTTTGTGTCACTGTCTAGAGAGAGGTGCAAACAGCCCAACTGTCAAACTGAACTGACCCAGACAGGGAATCCATAAACAGGCAGAGTCACAGAATGGTTTAAGCAAGACAATGCTCACTTTCTAAAAGTGGCATTTTCAAAAAACCAATCTAAAAATCTACTTTACTAAAAGATGTATTTTTAAATTGTGAGCTCAGAGACCCCAAACTCCACATGTATATCCGCTCCCAAAGGGAATCTACACTTTAATCATATTTAAAGGCAGCCCACATGTTAACCTATGAGAGGGATAGGCCTTGGAGCAGTGAAAAACAAATTTGGCAGTATTTAAATGTTAGGACATATAAAACACATTAGTATATGTCCTAACTTAAACATACACTGCACCCTGCCCATGGGGCTACCTAGGGCCTACCTTAGGGGTGTCTTACATGTAAGAAAAGGGAAGGTTTAGGCCTGGCAAGTGGGTACACTTGCCAAGTCGAATTGGCAGTTTAAAACTGCACACACAGACACTGCAGTCACACGTCTGAGACATGATTACAGAGCTACTAATGTGGGTGGCACAGCCAGTGCTGCAGGCCCACTAGTAGCATTTGATTTACAGGCCCTGGGCACCTCTAGTGCACTGTACTAGGGACTTATCAGTAAATCAAATATGCCAGTCATGGATAAACCAATTACATACACATTTTGTATAGGAGCACCTGCACTTTAGCACTGAATAGCAGTGGTAAAGTTCCCAGAGTAACAAAAACATTAAAAACAGAGTCCAGCACACATCAACAACCTGGGAAACAGAGGCAAAAAGTTAGGAGGGACCACGCCAAGGATGCCAAGTCTAACAACTCTACAGTTAGATCTCTCAACATTGTTGTGTAATCATTTGGGCTATTTTTGAAAGAAATGTATTCACCCGTGGAAATGTCTCCTCAAACTTCCTGGTCACTTGTGATTGACCCTTCAGCCAGATCTCTCGACATTGCTGTGTTATCATTTGGGATACTTTTTTTTTTTTTAATCCACGCCAGGCTTACTGCTTGTATGGGACTGGTTTCCAGGGTTGTTGATACCAATGGTATCAAATGACATTTAACTACATAGGCTCTCATTATGACATTGGTGGTAAAAACCACCTAGCACCGCGGCAACGGCCGCCAAAAGACCATTGCTGCGGCTACCAGTCATCCACCATATTATGACCACAGCCGGATTTCCACCAGAAGGATGGCAGAAATATGGCTGTGACCATGCAGGTGGATGGCGATAAAGTGGCGCTACACCAGTAGACCGCCGCTGGCCGTATTATGACCTATATTACGGCCTGGCAGTGTTCTGCTGGCGGACGCTGCTGCTGGCAGTAGCGCCCTGTCCCGTCTCCTGCCGGAGGACCCCTGAACACAGGTAAGTGGGTGCTGCAACAGGGGAGGGGTGTGTTGTGTGTGGGGGTGTGTGTTAAAGTTTGTGCGTGCCTGTATGGGGGTGTGTGTTGCGTGTTGGATGTGTGTACATGTATGGAGGTGTGAGTGCTTGTATGTGGTGTTCTGTGAATGCGTGTCTGCGTGTATGTATGAAAGTGTGTGCAGATGTGAGTGTGAATGGATTTATGCATGAGTGGATGAATGTGGGATTGGGTGTGTGTACGCGTGTGTGAAGGGGAGCATGAATGTAGGTGGGGTTTGGAGAGGAAGGAGGGGTGGAGGGACTCTGGAGAGGGGGGGTGAGGGTTGGGAAGACCTCTATCAGTGACAGGGAAGGGATTCCCTGTCACTGATAGAGCCTACCCCCATGGTTTTTGTGGCGGTAAGGGAGCCACGAAAACCATGGCGGTAGACGGGGTCATAATCCCGCAGGTGGTACAGTGACGGCCGCCGGGCTGAGACTGGTATCTCCAGTCCGGTGGCCGTTACTGCCATGGTGGTCGGTGTGGTACATTAGTGGTTTGGCTTCAGCCAAACTGCCAATGTCATAATATGGTGGAAAGTGCAGCCAGCCTGTTGGCAGTACTTTCCACCATATTACCGCCGACTGCCAGGGTCGTAATGTGGGCCATAGTCCCATCTGCATCTAACTTTCTTCAGGTGATGAATAATTATGTGTACTTTCTTGTTCATTCTTCACTCAGAAGTTTACAGTCCAGCACTACCCACTTAGCCTGCTCCACTGAATTTCATCGTTCAGTCTTGTCTTACTGGTTGAGAGGTGGAAAATCACCCTTTTTTGTTTTTCAAACAGTTTTTTTTCTCTGCATTGTGTGTCCCTGGTTCCAGCTGTTCTGTGACTGCCCACTTTGAATCCATGGCTGTATGTACCAATGTGCTACAGTGGTGGATCATTTTGGTTGTAATTCTAGCAAACTGTACATTACTTCAGTGCTCCACAATCTGTATCCAGAGCTTATGCACTGTCATTCCTAAATGCTTCATGCCATGGGGCAAGTAATTATGTAGATGACTCTGTTAGAGTCACAGTTATTATGTGTCCACTGTTGCCATCTCTTTGGTACACCTCGATCAAGCTACCTAGTGCCATTTATGAGATTACATATACTGCATTTTCTGCAGGGATAATGTCCCTGGACTGGTGAAAGTTCCCACAAGGTATTCTTCCATGAAGGGCCCATGGATGGATGCTGTCTCTCCCTGATGTTGGGGCTATGGAGATGGCAAAATAGAGGTCTATCCCAATCATTATCTCCCATATACAGTATATGCCAATGTTTTGTAATCACTTTTTTTAACCTGGTTAGACATGGGGTTATAAGTAGATACACACATGATCCCTGGGTCCAGTGTTCCCCACTGTATATCTTCCAACAAGACATCCCTGTTTTGGTTCCTCGCTCTTTTTTCACACGTCTCAGTGATTTTCATCAGATGCCTCCTGACACTTGGTTTCTCAACTAGGGTTTCAGCCAGAACCCTATAATATTTGGATTCACTGCAGTTTCGCATTAGACACAAAAACTGACCATAGGATAGATTCTCCATTAGGGTTCTTGGGTGGAAGCTATTAAACCTTAATACGTTGTGCCTGTCAGTTGGTTTTGTATGGGTCACAGTTTTCAACTTCTGTTGTGATTTTCACGTCAAGAAATGCCTTTTCAGTGCTACTCACGGTGAAAGTGAATCTGAGATTATGGTTGCACGCATTGAGCCAGTCAATAAAGGATGTGGCTGTGTGTGTTTCTCACTCCCACAGCACTAGCACACTATCAATAAACCTTCTGCATTTCACTATCCTTGATCTAACTGGATTAGTCTCATTCAGTGCAAACTTCGATTCAAAGTTGTGTAGATACAGACCCATCAGGCTCCAGGCAAAAGCACTGTCCATAGAGGTCCCATGGGTCTGCAGGCACATCTAATCCTCAATCTGAAAGAAGTTCTTGCAGAGGGTCAATTGGGCACATTCTAAGACAGAGGGGGTCATTCCGACCCCGGCGGGCGGCGGAAGCCGCCCGCCTGGCGGGAACCGCCAAAAGACCGCACCGCGGTCAAATGACCACGGCGGTCATTCTGACTTTTCCGCTGGGCCGGCGGGCGACCGCCAGAAGGCTGCCCGCCGGCCCAGCGGGAAAGCCCCTTCAACAATGAAGCCGGCTCCGAATGGAGCCGGCGGAGTTGAAGGGGTGCGACGGGTGCAGTGGCACCCGTCGCGATTTTCAGTGTCTGCTTTGCAGACACTGAAAATCATTATGGGGCCCTGTGAGGGGGCCCCTGCACTGCCCATGCCAGTGGCATGGGCAGTGCAGGGGCCCCCAGGGGCCCCACGACACCCGTTCCCGCCATCCTGTCGCCAGGACCAGGATGGCGGGAAGGGGGTCGGAATCCCCATGGCGGTGCTGCAAGCAGCGCCGCCATGGCGGATTCCTTGGGCCAGGGGTAAACCGGCGGGAAACCGCCGGTTGCCCTTTTCTGACCGCGGCTTTACCGCCGCGGTCAGAATGGCCCAGGAAGCACCGCCAGCCTGTTGGCGGTGCTTCCGCGGTCCCGAATGACCCCCAGAGTGTCTAGTTATGGCATATTGCATCTCTCCACTCTTCCAAGAACAACTCCTCATCCAAAACCTGTAGGGTGTCCGGTTGTGGGAGGGTTGTAAAAAGGCTTTCGATGTCTAAGCCAATCATGAGTTGCCTATTTCCAACAAAGCCCAAGTCCTCAATCAATCTCAGGAGATTTTTTGTGTCTTTAAGATAAGTTGGTGCATTATGGATAATGTGCCTCAGTCACAGAAGCGCAATAAGGGTTCTAACACTTATCCTTTCCCTGAGACTGTAGGTTTCCCTGGTTGGGGGATCATATTCTTATGCATCTTGGGAACGGGTATAGAAGTAGGGGATGACTGGATGGTGGTTCACCAAGAATTCTGCCTCATTTTTAGAGACTTGACCTCCTACTTCGGCCTCCTCCACCAAACATTTAATCTCATTGCAAAGGGCTTCTGTGGGGTCAGTTACAAGGTGGGATTGGTAGTTCTTACAGACACCCACCAGTCTTAGACATTCAGGGCCAGATGTGTGTCCATTTCTATATGCAAATCTCTATTTTTGATTTTTTGAACCAACTTGCAATGAACTGAGAATTCATGGCCCGTCGACTTGCTATTAGGAAGGGACGCCCTTGTCACACCCCTTCCTAATAGTGACTCGCAACCCCTTTTTTGCAAGTCGATCACGAGTTACTGAATCGCAAAATAGGGATGGTACATGGCCAGAAGCCCTTTACCGGTCTCAAATGGCCCAATGGACCGTTTGCAACTGGCAAACCTGCTTAATACATCTTGCTCTCAGTCCTATAATCTTCTTGTTTCAAAATGACTACTGCCCCATCCTTGTTTTATGGTTTAATTACGATATCACTATTGTTCTTGAGCTCTGTGAAGGCATTCCTTTCTTTTCTCGGGAGATTATCAAATGGTTTTGTCAAGGGTTGTTCTTCAATCTCTTTCAATACTGCCTGCTAAAAGCTTAGTATTTCCAGAGGTATGCTCATAGCCAGTGGAAAGAACGTTGACTTTATTCTAAGACCTGTGTCTCCCTGATTCTGTGTGTATCATTTGTTCTTCAAAAACCTTTTGAGCCTGAAAGGCCAGAAAAACTCATACAGCACTTTATGCAGTTTGAACCGATCCACCTATGGTGTGTGTATATATTTGTAAAAAAGTGCCCCTTTTTGACATGATCACCCCCACTTTTTGTCTGGTATTTGATGTGATTTTGCCAGAGTATACAGAGTAAAATCCATTTCTATTGAAGTTGTCTGAGTTCACACTGTACATCCCTTTCCTATTGCGTTTGTTGGAGTGGACAACCCCTTCTTATTGCAAGGCCCACATATTTTCATAATTTTGTGGTGTAACTACTGCTTTCATAAATTATCATTTCTACTTCTAAGTATTTCCCCATTCCTCTACACACCACACTTTTGTTCGAGGCAGTGCATGTCCCATTCTCTTGCAATACCCCTTTGTGCAACTATGGGCCCTTGGGAGCACAGAGAGAGTTCACTTCTGTTCAGATCAACTTTATTCAGGATACCCAGTACTACAAATGTCAGTGTCAGTGGGGTCCACAGTGAACTAATATCAGGTAATTGATTGAGCAAAGAGGCTTCAAAAAATGTATTTCATTAATGATGTTTTTCTGTACAAGTTAACAAACATGTGGATGGCAGCGTATTTTCCTCAGTATAAAACATTGTAAATAATCAGTTCATTTAAAAAGCTACATCAGTTTCCCTTCAGCTTTGGGAAATGCATGTATTGTGTGCTCTTCACTTGATTATTTTCAAATGTGAGTAACTGCCTACGTGTACTATTGAAAGTGTATACTTCTAAATAAATTAAATCTCTAAAAATAGCTTACCTAATACTATGTGGTTTGCTTTTCCTTTATATACTTCAGAAACTTTGACCACTGCAAGCTGCTTTTCCATAAGACCACTAAAAAACCTCACAAATTCAAAAACTTTAGTTAATCTGTAGTTATTAATATAAGACAAAATTCACCTTAATTTCAATATATTCTTGACATTTCTGCACCTTCCATTACCTGCATGAAGGTTAAATCAAATCTGTATTGGCTCTTATTTTTGTCAGTAGGTCTAGGTTAGATTAATGTTTTCCAGAAGAGATGTTTTTCAGTTGCTAAAGATGCCTTTAAATTCTGTAATTATCTTGTCTCATTTGATGCACTTCAAAGGCAGAGGTCAAATATCAAGCTATGGCTTCTGACAAATTGCTGCTTATGTTTTTTAGCATAAGGATAGGTATTTACAAACCAATCTCATTTTGCAGTCAGAAAATGAAAATTAAAGTGAACTATCTGACAATCTAGGTGGTGTACAGGGAGTGTGAAGGGAAGGGCTGTAGGATGTCATGGTTTGTAACCCACAACAAATTATAAAAACCTGTATATGGTGTATATGAACTGCACACATTCAGCAGTTAGAAAAGCAAAAATGAGCACATATTTCATGTAATTCTGAAGTGTGTTGGAAACAAATATTTGAATAGCATCAAAACAATTCAAGACACTTTGCTTGGTGATATACAAACGATAAATATTCACTGAACCCCGATTTCCACACATTATCTTTTGTGTGCAATATATTTGTATCACTAAAACTGAATGTCTGTGCAGGTGTAGTGGCCACCTCAATGGAAAATGTGCTGCCTGTAAATGACAGTGTGTTAACACAAGATGCTTTAGTTACATTAAAAAATTGTTTACCTCATGTCCATTAAAGCTAGTTGGGTCACAAACGTT
Source organism: Pleurodeles waltl (assembly GCF_031143425.1). Classification (NCBI taxonomy): domain Eukaryota; kingdom Metazoa; phylum Chordata; class Amphibia; order Caudata; family Salamandridae; genus Pleurodeles; species Pleurodeles waltl. Next base: position 514,175,105 of record NC_090437.1, on the reverse strand, counting down.
TGTTCTAAAAAATGATTTTACAACTGAAAGGATAACCTTCTTTTAATTTGTTTCATTTATCTAGCTCCTTTTTATTTAACTTGCAGAGGTTAAGTCATCACTCTTTGCACTTCCCTCTCCTAAGCTTCTATTCTGAAATATGCGTCATTTACACTATCTCACATCTTTGCCCCCTTTCACTTCTGGTTTTAACAATTTCTGTTTTTCACTTATTGTTAGTGGCATACACTGGTATGGACATGGGATTATGGCAGTCCTCACTGCTAGTGTTTTTGTATAAATATATTTTAATTTCCCTTATTATTTTTGTCAAATTGCATCCAAAATATGCCCTGATGAAGACCCTTTTTAAATGATTTTTTAGGGTCAAAATGTCAACAATCTTGTTATGTATGAATTGTTAACAAAACACTGGTGAACAAGGATTAATATATGGATTTAAATGGAGTGATCAGTTTACATAGCTATTCTGTCCATAAATCTGAAATCGACTTTCAGTTAAAATATGTTCCATCTCCTTTCTTCCTACTTTCAAATTTTCCCTTAACACTTACATACCTATGCATGAAAATTATCACAACTAAGTTTTCCCAACTCACCCTTGCACTCCCATGCACCCCAATTATCCCCAGTGTAAATATAGAGATACACATATGTATACATTTGTCTTCCCTGTATGAGGTAAACTATCTGTCTAGCCTGTGTTCTATTTTTCAATAACAGCCATCATGTATTTAACATACAAATATTTATCTGTTAATATTTAAACAGTATTTAACTTTTTGTACCATTGCATTGGTGCTTTGTTCAGCATCTCATGTCAAACCCTCACTTCTATGCCGCATAAATAACGTACTTAATCTAGTTGTATGGATTTTAACATTGTGTACTATTAGCCTAGCCCAATGGAGTCTTATATTCAGAATATGTCTACAAATATACGTTACCCATGCCCCAATCCAGGTAGTAAGGCAGCTGACGTGAATGTACCCATGATCCATTGTATATTAGACTTCCTTTTCTCCTAGCTTGAAGTACAAACATCAAAATGGAAGCACTGAGCTCTGTGGTTAGCTGTTCTTCAAGCACTAGTCCCTAGACCTGAGAGCAGTAATGGCGTAGGTTGCGGTGCAGGTTTAGAAAATGTGTCTGCAGGACCAAATGTTCCAAAGAGGAGTCATAGTTTGACAATTTTGTAGTTTAATGCAGTTAGAACAAAAACATCCACCTCATATTCAAGGAATGTAAAGTCACATCCTCTGTGGAAGCTGCAAGTTGGTGGTGGTTATATAACCACCCTATTTAGAAATATATTAAGGTAAATGTTTACGTGTAGAAGGGCACTCATAATTTGCTCCCTTTCTGCTAAACTAATGGCCATCAGAAGGCATACTTTGACAGACTAGCTAAGTAACAATGTCTCTTAAAGAGGTCTAACAGGAGGTGATTGCAATCTCTTTGAAATTAAGGGAATTTCCCATTTGTGTACAGGAAATATATTACTGTGTCTTTGCCAAAACCGCAAAGCAGCTTTGAATGGATCAACCTTTCAGGAGGAGCAAAACACAGGAGTGTTCCAGATGTGCCACTTTTCTCGTGTCACCATGGTTGCAACGTATTTACAATACAGTGCACCATGGTGGTCGTTTGGACAATAGCGTAAATAGTGTAAAAAGTGTTGATGCTATTATGGTGCTTTGTTGCACTAGCATACAAAAATGGACGCTAGTGCAGCAAAGCACAGGGAGGCCCATTGATTAGAATGGGTGAGTCATTTTAACGTCTGTTCTGAGTGGGCGTTAAAGTTAAAATGATGGAAAAAATGGTGCAGTCAAATTGTAAATTTCACTGCACCATTCTTTCGGGCCTCCCTCCATCGGAACACCCCCTTACATAACTTATGCCTGGCGCATGCATAATGTGGCCCAAGGGTTTACAAAGTGGCTCAATGCAAGCATTGCACCCCTTTGGAAATATGGCACAGGAGAAAGGCCTCCTTTATGCCACCTTAAAGTGAAAAAAATAAGGCTAGGGTGACGCAAAGTGGCGCTTGGGGCTTGTAAATATGCCCCATAGCCTCTTAGCAATGTACCAGAGCAACATCATTACTTTTCACATGAAGAAAGGTTTACCGCCATGTGAGATAGCTAGAGCTAAAAAGTAGGATGAATTTTGGTGGAAATTCTGTAGAGAAAGGGCATAGGGAGTATCCATTCACTTACATGTGCACTGAATGAAAATGATTTGTGACCACAAGCTTCTCAGAACAATCCAGGATTCTAGGTGACACCTAAAAAGAAGAGGAAGTCTACCTAATGATTACTGTCTGTCTCTCAATGTGACTTAGGTGTGACATGCTCTCCACTCATTTGCAGGGACTGGAAGTGCTGTCCAAGCGCCATTTGGATGGCCTCTGTCCAGTCTAATGTATATAAAAAGCAAATATTATCTCCATTTTATGAGGAAGAACCATCAGCCTAGTTGGGATTGGACTGCACTGGACCTATCGGAGCCCTGTTAAGTGAGGTTTCTGGACCACACAAATCCTCAGTTGGGGCCTAGGAGCTGTGGTAGAAACCATGAGTCTCTTTTCCAGCATGTTTAAGAAATTGGTACTGTTGATTGCTGCAAGAACCTAGGGTAGATAGACCTCTTTCACCCTTTGAACTGTGACTGGAGTTCTCTAAAGGAGCACAAGGAAGACTGAAAACACTAGAGTGTACTAACTTGGAATTTAGTTTACACTTACCCTGACCTCCACACCTATATGAGGCAGAACAGTTTTCTAGTAACCTTTACCTATTTTCAGCCTCTCGTCATTGTTTTAAGATATGGCACACAGAGTAACATTGAATTTAGCATCCCATTGTTCCTATGGACAAGATTTGTTATGAAATCTTCTCATTGTCATATCTTTTACTACTTAATGCGGTTTATCTGGTTTTCATGTCTTTCGGCTAATTAATGTTTTCATGACTATTCTAAATTGTTTAAGCTATTTTATGTTTTTTTTAGGAAACAACTGCTAACAGTTTGGCTTCCAGTGGAGACAGAAAAAGTGCACAACATGAGGAGATTCGAAGGTAAGAAGTGTGGCCGAGAAGATGGATGACACAGTAATGATGGAGGCTTTTTATTATGAAAGGCCTGTTAATATTGTTGCCGGCCTGTTAATATTGTTGCCTTCCCCCAAGCCCCAGTAACCAGTTTCTCTTAACTTTGGGCTTTATCTGGCGTCTCTCTTATGGTGTTCCTTCAGCAATAGACTTTAGCCCAGTCCCAGCTTGGTGCAACTACTGCCCCTGCACCAGGTGCCAATCTGATGGGGGTGGCATTTACCAGAGCCCCCCCCCCCCACACTGCTAAATTGTCAGGTCGGGAAAGTGTGAGTGCTCCTTCTCTGTACAGCATATCCCTGTGCCTTTTTGGAATATGCTGCACAGATAAAGTAAAATGAGCAGTGGGCGAAATGGGCACAGGTTAAGACACACTGCTAAAAAGCTCATTCTTTCGTCACTGTGCGCGCTGACGTTACAAGAAGTGTTTAGGCGGGAGCTTACTCCGTGTCGGAAGGAGAGTGGAGTCACAGTACTTCCTCTGAATACCGAGCATAAAGATTTTTTGGAGCAAACGGGATACAAGGCAGGCTACGGCCACTGATGTCTTTATGAAATTGGCAAATGATGTGTGCCTTTGGAATAGTGAGGAGTGTATATGATATTCCATCCCCAGTACGGAGATATGGGTAACGTGATTTAATCAGGAGTCTTTTACTGAGAATGACCAAGTTTTTGTCCCTGATAAGGATACTGGAGTGGTTCTTTATTCCTTCATTTTTTGTGGGAGAGAGGAGATTTGATTTATGCTGAGGTGACAGGTGCACCGTTCCATAAGTTTTACCCTTGTCTCGCCTCATGATTGAATATTTTATGTTGTTCCTTTTTATTGTGAGCCCTGATGAAGACCGCATTTGAGGTTAGAATTGCCCCTTTTCTTCTCACCCGGTCAAAAAGTCGACAACTATATTGCGCCTTGATTGGTTTACGGAGACCACCAAAGGGCAATTTTGATTAGAACACTTTACCCCTAGGTAATGTGATGTATATTTTGTTGATTGTACAATGGTTAACCTACAGGCTCCTTTGTACATAATCTTTATATAGAATCTAGGATTGACTTTTCTTTTTGTGATTTTCTTTTTTCTTTATTCACGAGCACTTTTCTTGAACACGTTCTTTATCTTTTAGGCATGTTCTGTCATGGGGCAACTATATTTTAAACTGTGATTTATATAATTGTATGGTGATCTAATAATTACATTTCATATTTATGTACTAATTGGCGTGTGAATATTTTGGAATAATTAGTGTTGTTTGTGCTGCATGTATGTGATTTAAATCTAAGAATGGCTTCAAAATAGAAACATTTTCCGTTTGGACCATTGTAGTTATATATTAATAATCTAATGAGGGTAGCATTTGCCAGACAACCCCCACGCTGCTAAATTGTCTGGTCAGGAAAGTGCAAGTGCTTCTTTTCTGTGCAGCATATCCCTGTGCCTATATGGAATATGCTGCACAGATGAAATAAAATGAGCAGTGGTCGAAATGGGCAGAGATTAAGACATACAGCTAAAAAGATCAAAATATTCGTAAACTATTTTGTTGGCCTTTCACCTACAAGCAGTGCTTACTTTGAGGCGGTGGTTGCCGGTCGGGGCCACCAACACTTATTTTTGGGGACCAGCACTTATTTGTCCACATCAGACATTTACCTAGCACAGGAGAGGGAAAAACACACAAAGCAGAAAGACGGAGGAAGAGAAAGAAGGAAAAATGGTCACAAAGGGAGACACTTCACCATCACAGGATCCCCCTGCACAGCCACCACACCTCCCAGCACCTCACATCACAGCTGGTCAAAGTATCAGAGAGCGCCCGTGGACCAGCACCCTCAACACCCGCCACCCTGACACAGCAACCAACCTAGAACAAACTGTTAAGAACTTCTCTGCCTGGATCACCGATTGTTCCAGCAGAGTTGCCCCTGGTATTCCCATCACAATCAAGAGACCCACCAAACAGGCCAGTTGGTGCACCACCGAACTGAGAACCATTAACACAACTGCAAGTTACTAGAAAGGAAATGGCGCACCAGCAAGGAGTCCACAGACTGAGCCACCTTTACTTCATCCCTCAACCAATGCTATCAACTACTGAAAGAGATGAAGAGGAGTGCCATGGCTGACCGAATTGAAGTCGGCTCTAACCACAGCAAAGAAAACTTCAACATCTTCAGAGAGTTCTCGAACCACTTAAAACATAATCACCCCTTCTCAGGAACTCTATGTCACCCTGGTGGACTTCTTCCGTGGTAAGATCTCCACCATCTACAAAAACTTCAAACCTTAACCCATGACCGCCGACTCCCTCAGCTTTCTTGCTCCCATGGATGCAAATCCCTATGCTATCTCTGACCACCTTCTCGCTGCCTGGGACCAGAACACCACACACACATGACAGCCATCATGAACTCCATCCACTCAGGAGCACCCACAGCCCCCTTTCCCCACCATATTTTCAACCTCAGTAGCAAGATGATCAGCAACGAGGTCACTGTCATCTTCAATTCATCCATAACCAAGGCTACCTTCCTCAAAGTATGGCAAAATGCAGAAGTCAAACCCCTTCTTAAGAAACCTTCAGTGACCCCAGCGAATTCAAGAACTACTGTCTCATTTCTCTGCTCCCGTTTCCTGCCAAAGTCCTTGAAAGGATGTTCAACCACCAACTCACAGAACACCAGGAGATTAGCAATCTTCTGGACCCCTCCCAATCTAGATTCCGCACCAACCATGGCACTGAAACAGCCCTGATAGCTGCCACTGATGACATCAGAACCCTCCTCAAATGGGGAGAAATGATGGCCCTGATCCGCCTTGACCTCTGAGCAGCATTCAACACGTAACCCACCACACCCTTAGCAAGAGGCTTCATCACATTGGAATCCAAGGAAATGCCCTCAAATGGAATGGATTGCATCCTTCCTCTCTAGAAAAAAACAGAGAATCGACCTACCACCTTTCACCTCGGAACCCAAGAACCTCATCTCTGGCGACCCTAGAGGCTTGTCCCTCAGCCCTACACTGTTCAAGATCTGCATCACCTCTGTGGCCAACATTGTCAGAACCCATGGAATGAACATCATATCCTACGCAGAGAACTCCCATCTCATACTCTCACTATCAGAAGACCCCTCCACCATGAAGGCCGACTTCTAGAGATGCATGATAGACATAGCTGACTGGATGAATAACAACTGCCTAAAACTTAACACAGACAAAACAGAAGTGATGATCTTTGGGAACAACACCTCCCCATGGAACAACTCCTGGTAGCCTTCTGAAATAGGAACAGCACCCACTCCGACAGATCACACTTTCAACCTCGTCATCATCCTGGACAGCAAGCTTAACATGAAAAACCAGATCAACGCAGTCTCTTCCACCCTCTTCCACACTCTTCTCATGATCCATAAAATCTTCAAATGGCTTCCCATCAACACCAGATGAACTGTCACTTAACCTCTAGTCACCAGTTGGCTGGTCTACAGTAATGCTCTCTATATAGGAATCACCACACACCTCCTGAAGAGGCTAAAGACCATACAGAAGTCAGCTGTCAGTCCCATCCTCCCCAAACTGCCCCCCACCTCCCACACCTTGAGAAGCACCACTGGCTTCCCATTCAGAAGACATGTTCAAATCCTGATCCACACCTACAAGGCCATTCATGATCAAGGACCAGCATACATCAACCACCATGTGAAATTCCACCAACCTTCCAGACACCTGCGCTCCACTTCCTTCTCCCTCACACCCCCCCAACATCAGCTGAAGCAACAGTGGAGGACGCTCCTCCTCCAACCTCACAGTGAAATCCTGGAGCAACCTCCCCCTTCACCTATGGACCTCATTCTCTCTTCTGGCATTCAGGAAATAACTCAAAATGTGGCAGTTCAACTGAACTCCCTTAGCAGCTATGTTCTCAGCGCCTGGATACCCTCATAAGTGATTAGGCGTGCTATATAAATCCTGTTTGATTGATTGACTAGTTGCTCTCTAACTCTTGCTATCAACCCCACTGAAACCACAAGCTCCTCAGATTTAGAAAAATATGGGTGAGTATGAGGAACTGGATGTGGAGGTACTAATTCCCCAGTAATTCCTCTTTGAATAGGTACCTTATGGTCACACTTGTAATTGGCCAATAACTCTGCCACCCCGAATTACTGGTACAACTAATATCAGTAACTGTTGGGGGGAAAGGTGCAATTACATGCCAATTTTCCAGGGCAGTCATTATGACCCCTATAGCATACACCTCAGGGTTGTGCTTTATAAAATGAAATCAGGCTTTGTCTTTAGTATCAGTGTAAGGACCTCATTATGAGTGCCATGGTGAGGAAAGTGTTAATTCCGCCCCCACCAGAGTGGAAAATACTGGGGGTCCTGTTAAATCTGGTGATCCAGATTTAACGAGCATTCCTGGTTGAACCACGAGAATCCATTTGAGACACGAGGGATTGGGAATAGGTAATTCCAGGTCCGATTACTCCGACCTTTCACCTTAAACTTTCTGCTTCTTTCAGTATTTCTGATTCATTCGGCAGTATGATGGCCCAGTTTAGGGCAAGGAGCTTGGACGGTAATCGCATTTCCTCAAATATTGCCATTTAAGCATAGCTCAGTGAGTTGGTTTCTCTCCTTTAGATTCACAATTTCCATCCTTCTGTGGGCGGGTATTTTGAAGTATCACTTAACTGGGTAATATTAACACAAGTTATTTACACCACTCGGAAACTACAGGGTGGAATGAAGCACTATATAAAAACACGTTATTATATCAATGTGTTTTGGATTACTGCTTGTCAATCTGTACCTGCAATTAGAATTTGCGGTGTAGAACCCTTGGAACATGAAGGAAGCACACTGAAATGTACTCCCGTCATCCTTAACGTGTCCCTATTAGACAGATATTTATGGAGCTTCTAATCCTTCGCCTAATCTGTGGTATTGACCCATGGTCCACTATCAAAGTAGCCTGTATAGCTGTCCATGCATCACTCTGACACAGCGCAGAGATTGGTGCTTAGAGTCTGCCGGAGAGACATGTCGACTAATTGGCCTTATTGGATTGCCCACGATGTGCTATGTACTTCCGCCCTTCACGTGCAGATGACTCACAATCATAATGGGAACATTTAGCAGGTCTGACGTTAGATATTTTGATTTTATTATAATTATATCTGCGTATACAATTACTTATAGGGGCTTGCAGCCAGCCCTCTTTATCCACTGATCTGTTGTTGTGTCATTCATGTTTGTTTCTGCCCACTGCAGAATACAGAATGGGTCAATGAGTCAGTCCATTTCAGCAGTTTGCTAACTTCACTGAAAGATGGCATTGTTTTCACAAGGTGCTCATCCACACACAAATGAGTTCTTTCAATGCCAGAACGTACTATGGCAATGTGTTTTCTGAGACCCAAAAATATTTTTGCTTTTAGACAATTAGTTTTTTTATTGGCGAGGGACTTGCTGAACATAAACATTTGACAGAAAAATGACAAAACAAGTATTCATAAAGCCAATAGGTTGGCAACCAATGCCAGATCTATCTGCTTTGCCAATGCTTTTTTATCTTGATTCCACGGCAAGGTATCCTCTGCAAAGGACACAGTGATCAAGAACAATCAGCAAATTTGAATGTAGGCAATTAATTGTATTTTGATTACATTTATATAGTGCTTCTTACATAGGCGCACTCTCGCCTGATAGCACCAAGGACAGAAGAGTGTTTTTCACAGGACATATATGTGTGGAAAAATGTCATACCTAAGGCCAGAGTTGAGCTCTCATTTTTGTCACTGCGTCTATGCCTGAGTTTAAAGCAGGCTCTCTCATTGGACAGTGTCTCTTTCTTTGAGGAGGAGGACACTGTGATGCTTTCTGAGGCACACGGTTTGTGGGAACACTTGCTAGTGATGCAGGTACAATGTTCAGAGGCACAGTGGTGTGGAGCAAATCCTTCGCATAGCCACAGACATACAAGTCATATGCCCAGAGACCTAGAGGTGTGCAGACCAATCCTTTCTGCCACTGCTGGTTATGCTGAACACATCTCCATTTGCTGTTATTTGTGGCTCGTTCTTGGTATAGGGAGAGGTAATGCATGTCAGATATTTAATGAGAGTGATGTGTGAGTGTGACACTTGGAAGTATTCACTGTTGACTTAGATCACATATTCAGTGGCACATTAGCCTTTCATCTCTCACAGGAGATGGGGATATGCAGTGTTTAATTTGAGTCTATGGTTGTGGTTGGGGCCCACCGGCACTCATATTTGGGGACGAGAACTTATTTTTCCCCTCCTCAGAATTTGATCCAGAACAAGAGAGAGAGAAAACCTCATTAGAGGGAAGAAGGATACATTGAAAGACAGAAAAACAGTAACAAGTGGTGAAAGCAGGGATGAAAAGAACCTGCAAGGATGAGATAAAGGAGTAAGAAGTGTCTGGTGGTGGATAAAAAAGGCATGAAGTTGAATCATGATTAAGCAGCCTTGGTATTTAACTCCCTTGACATTCGATATTGTTGGCCACTGGTTTCTGAGCTAAACTTTGGGCTCCACACATTCTTTTACAAATTAACCACTACCTACAGGTACCTGCGTGTAACCTGTAATGCACACACCTTGAATGAAAAATCAATGGAAGTTAAACTTATCTGTGGAAAGTGCATTTGTTCTGCTAGGAATGATCAGTTGGTTAATTTAATCTTTTCACATGTCTAGGTGTACAGCAGAGTGTCCATGATTTGAATCCTGGTTACTGAACTAGGAAAATGTGATCTCCATTTATAGTACTCGAGGGCCCAGCCTGTGACAGAAAGTACTGTGCATATGTACGGCATTACTTTAGACAATGTATTATCCACAGTACCAGATAGGCTGCATGCAGGAAAGATAGGCTGCTACACTGACAAAGCCCATGGGCTGGATGTTTGGAACACTCCCAGTGAAACACAATTACATACTTGTATTACTCATTGCCTTTGTATAAAATGTGTGTGGAATGTAAAGGTCTCTGAGTAACATTATAAAATAAATTAAATAAATGTAACAGAGGGGCTATGGAGAGGAGAGAGGGGTCCTCGTTCGTGAAAGGTGGTCACTGGATTTGTGAAGAATGAGCTTGTAAGGGGCGTCAACAAAGATTGCCACATCAGATACCACAGACACCTCTGCGGTACTTCAGAGTGCTGCAGAGACATCAGTGTATATATATTAACATTTCACACACGTAGGCCAGCAAAGCAACTTGATGCACTGCTCTGCACAGTATGAAAGGGAGACATCAGATATGTGCCATATGTATGAATATATGGCGTCATTCTGATACCTCCTTGAGCTGGCACACTTGGTGCTGCCTAGTGCCAATGCATTCACCTTTGCACCATGGTACGAGGGTGCCTGTGTTACGAGCAGTATTGTTTTTGTACATGAAGGCACACCTTCATGCACAAAAACAATCCTTAAAGGCATTTTCCTTTTTCTGTGTGATGGGGAATGCATCACACTTAAAAAAGGAAGCAACAAGGAGAAATAAAGCTATTTCTCTTCGTTACACGTGGGTCTGGGAGGTGTAACATTTTGATGCATTTGCAGGTTTGCGAATCTTTATAAATCTGGGAATGCACCAAAATCCATGGTTGGATGCGTGATAACACTCACACTCAAGAAAATGCAAGGCAGCAAAATGTGCTACCTGGAGTTACCTTGGATTTACTAAACCACGCAGAGCCACGCAAGATAGCTTTGTCTAGCTCAGTAAATGCCAGTAAAGGGCCTGCGTTGCCTCTCATCACCGTGCGTGATACATGGGCATCCGCAAGCCCTTCTTACATCGGTCCATCGTCTTAATCTCTCAAATTTCTTAGTAGGTAGATGACTCATCTGGGTTCAAAAACTGTGCATCTCTTTATACTTTTTTTCTTTAAAATACTTTTCCCTTATAACTTCATTTGGTATTCTGATGGTGAGGGCAAAGCTGTGATAAAAAAGGATGCTTTTCAAGTCTGAAAGTCAGTGGAGCCCAAGGCGTACAAGCAGCCTGTTAAATATGCTAACTGATTTTAACTTTTGTTTTGATCCCTGTATTTTTTCATGACACATATCCTTCTGAGTGTCATAAGCATGCCTTACAGCAGGTTTCTTTTTTGATTTATTTCTTTTATAATGCAAACTTTAAAAAAAGAATTTGCTTTTGACCTACTGATTTATCACATCTCCAGTGCATCATAAAAATCCATTTACAGCTCCATGCCAAAACATCTGTTACTTTCAAGCGAGTTACAGAAACTCTACTTTTTCCAAGGGGTAGTTTGCAGCAATCATTCCGTGCTGTCTTTGATTACCAACCTAGTATCGGTAAGCTTTCTTGGCATATTTATGAGGGCCTTGCACTCCCGGAGCATCACTTTTTTTGACACTCTGGCGGCACAAGCCTCTCAACCATATCTGTGAGGCCATGCAAAGCCACTTTGCATGGCTTTGCATGACCTCATAGATATGAAGTAAGCCAAAGCAGTGCAAGTCACCGCGTTGCCTTTATCTACAGCAGGTGGGCATGCCATGGGCACTTATGTGGGTTTTCCCATATAAAGGCAAAACCCACATAATATCTATATATTATAATATATAATATAAGAAACACCCATAGATTTTGACGCTGCCCCAGATATACTTACTCACGTAAACCTGGGACAGTGCCAAAATCTTATTCCTCCCCAGAACAGGCATAACTAGGATAAATATTTTCATTTTTCCTAATTTTGCAGCACACATAGTACAGGAGCGGTGCAGGGCTGGAAGGGGGGTGGGGTAGCGCGGCACATGGCGGGCGGGGGGGCACAAAATTAAATGTAATTTTTTTTAAACGTACCTTTTTGTCCCATGCCTCGCCGCAACCGTCCGCTCATACACTGGACTCATGCACAGCCTCCCAGCTTGGCCTGCATCCAGTCCTAGTGCTGCTTTCACGCTGCTGGCAGTATGAAAGCAGCGTTAGGATTGGATGGAGCACCCAGCCAGGGTGCTCTGTGGCAGATTGAAAGTCTCTGTCTGCTGTGTCCAACCCAGCAACACAGTGCCTGCATTGCTCATTTGGAGACAGCGCTGTGCCCATATGTGTTTGGCCGGCCAGAGACGGCTGGCCAAACAAACATGCGTTCTGAGGGGTGCACTCCCCCTCGTCCCCGTCACAGAAAAAGGCCCTGCCCCTTTTACTATAAAACAATAATTAATGTTGTTTATTATAGTTTTATAGTAAAAGTTGTGCAGCTGTTGCTCCTGGCAGGATAACGATGCTCCTCCGCACTAATGGAGGAGCCGCCCCTGGCATAGAAAAAGGAAAGTGCCTCTCAGGATTTTTTTTGTGCAGGAAGGAGACCCTTCCTGCTTAAAAACAATCCTGCATGCAGCACAAGCACCCTTGTAGCAGCACAGGGGGAAAGAACAGGAATGCACTGTATTTCATTAATACAGTGCATTCCTGCCCTTTCACATTGGCATAGGGCAGCACAGCAAGAAAACTTGCGACGCTGCTGTACGCCAATTCCTCATAAATATGGGCCTCTGTATATACTGTCAATCATATAAAAGAGCTTCACTTTATTCGTTTCATCAAGAAATTCGAGGGTCCTACTTTATGCTGTACTCTGTTGTAATCTCTCAGCCTTTCTTCAAATGAAAACAAATGAAAAATGTATAAAACCAAGCCTGACACGATGTTACTTTCTTTGCCTAAGGATGTTATGTAATTAGTGCTTAATTTGACAAAACTAGCAACAAACAAAAAAATAAATACAAAAATAAATACTCAAATAAATAAATTAAAATAAACAGGTGCAAGGGCTCAATATTTTTCTTATGAGCCCATCAAGTTTTCTAAACACTAAAACTGCCCTGGCAGTCCACCTCATGCCTCCTTCTTCGACCTCCCTACTCTTGTAGTCCCTTTATATCAGGTAGGCTGTCTTTCCTGATTTGTGCCTTCATCCTTCTAAGCCATTCTTTTTATTCTTCCTTCTTTCTCTCCCTTTCTCTCTTTTGCATTCGCCAAAGTCGAAGGATAAAAAAGAAGGCCCATTCCACAAAAGTGAATGCCAGTGCCCACCACATCCATTCCTGGCACAAATTAGGCAGTAAAAGTTAAGGGAAGAGACCTTTAATTCAGGGAATGAAAACTCCCAAATGCGCGCACCAAATTGTTAGTGCAGGGGTGCACTCCAAGCATCTACAAGCCTCTAAAAGCATCTACTTTTCATTCTGCAGGAAAGTGTAAAGATTTTTTGAGCACCTTTGTGATGCCACATCTGCAAACAATTTCACGGTAGGGTGTGCAGGGAGGAGGGGGTGGGACCCAGTGGCGTAACAAAGACCCCAGCAGCCCCCACAGTGCAGTGGGTGCCTGAGGTCCATTGGGCCCCCTCAAAACAGTACCCTGACCGGAGAGCTCCTGAGTGAGTTCGAAGGGGGGTCCCTCCATGTATTTTGCAGGTAAGTTCAAAGAGGGGGCTCTACGTGTATTTTGCTGTGGGGTCCCCTCAAGTTTCGTTACACCACTGGTGGGACCACAGTAAATGGGGCTCACAGTGTGACTGTGTCTCTTCACCATATGGCCATATGATGATGCATGAGGCTTTTCACCACATGGCAGCACTGTGTGAGTTGACATACCTGTGATGGTTCTCCTAAGATTTCCACTCAGACAAATCTGTTTTTGTTGATAATCTCACGCTACATCTGCCAGAGATGAAAATATACATTTCCAGTCACTGCCCCTATATCTACACCAATGACATTCCAGCGAGGACTCACTTCTCATACTTATTATCCTTCGAGCTCTCTGTGCAGAAAACATAGCTGAAACCAGCTTTTTACTTTAGATGCTGTGTTACATGTTATGTTATCGTCAGTGGGGGTTGGCTTGTATTTATAATGATGGGATACAATAATAAAATTAATAAAAAACAGCACTTACCTTACGGCATCATCCTCCTCTTCTTTCGTCGTCTCTCCTTCTCTCCTTCTCCTCTCCTGGAAGCTCCAACACAGTACCCAGGAAACTGCTCTAACCAATCCTGGTGCTGCTTTGGTGTTGCTAACAAGCATGAAAGAAGCATCAGGACTGGAGGGAGCAGCCTCTCACTGTGCTCACAAGAGCACTGGAGGCCTGTGCTTTCTCTAACCCAGCTGTTTTAAGACGGCCGGCGAAAGGGATATGCGCACTTTAAATATAGTGCACAGCTCCCTGCTGCCACTCAGCTGCAATTGCCCTGCCCCGTCCTCATACTCAGTTCAGGACAGGGTGCTGAAAAATAAATACATATTTTTTTTAATAGATATTATGGCAGCGTGCTCACAGCACTTGGAGATTTACTTCCCTCGGGGAGTGCTAATACTAAGTTACTTTAGACTTTTGAAGATTTAAAGGACTCAGAATCAGAAGAGACTGGACACATGCACTCTATTGGGATTTCATTGATCACCAGCCCTGACGAAGTCGGTGGGATATTTCCCAGGAGGAAACACGTGTTGGCTGATCTGAGGCTGATTTGAAACCGATTAAAATTGCCTGAACTGCACTGAAGGTCTGGAGTTTCAATTTCTGATACGCTAAATTGAATCGAGCCAACTGGAGTTTGGATCTGGAGCGTAAGTGTCATCTGTTGAATGAATATTACTGCCCTTTCCACAACGTAAGTTAATAATGTCTTGGAATTGCTTATAGGCGTGTGCCTTAAATGTAGACCTGTTGCTGCGATTAGTATGTGCTATTCTGTATTTGGAGGCAATTGTTTGGTGGTCAGAGCTACATTTCTAAGGTTGTAGAGCATTTCAAAGGCACTTGAAGAAAACGATGCCCAATAGTGATAGAGACATGCATATAGTATTTGGTTATTGAAGCACTTTGTGTGTACTTGTGCAGATTGCAGAACACACAGAAAGAGGAAATAACAAGGATAAATAAAGATATCTCTTTGTTAGGCCACCGTCAGGTATGCGTACCATTTTAATGCAAACACAGGTTTACAAGTCTTTGTAAATTTGGATTTGCATCAAACAACATGAGTGGATGCATGGGAAAGTCCATACTCTACCCATGGAATGCCTACCCAGCACAAAGACACACATTTACTTTGTACTTACTAAACCACACAAAGTCATACAAAGTGGCTTTGTGTGGCTTAGTAAATGCCAAGAATGATTTTGTATCAGGGCTGCACCACAAACATGATGCAACCACAAAGCAAAACCATAATAAATATGGGCCCATTGTGTGGTAAAGTCTGTCAAGCCTGACTGTGATAGTGTCTGGAAGTTGTGCACGCTGGTAGTGTAAGATGTTTGTTAATCAGCATGCCAGCTCAGTGCAAATAAGAGGCCAACAAATAGTTCAAGCATTAGCCACAAAAACTGTAAGAGCAGTTGCCAAAAAATACAACATTTCTACAATGTTCATTAAACTGTTTTCAAATGAATCTTTAACTCCTTTATGTGCAATTATTACTCCTTTTCTTTCTTACGGTTTGTTTCCGTGTGGTGTGAAGGACCTCATCCTCCAACTATTGCCAAAGAAGCAATGGGAAAGCCAATAGGTCTGGCTTATAAATGACAGTTCCTCTTCATTGATTGTTCAGTTTAGACAGTCAGGGACATACTTACTAAGGGCTTGTGTTGCCCTTGTGTGACACAAGTCGTTGCAAGGCAACTCAAGTCCTTAAATGGTATGTGTTAAGGTTCGCAAAGCCACCTCAATTGGTTCTGAATGGTTTAGTAAATCCAATGTAATGCAAGGCACTGCACATCACTCTCTGCTTTACGTTACCTTGCGGCATGGAGGTGTTTCATGGGTGAAGTGTGACCGTTCCCACACATCCAACTATTGACACAAACCCGAATTTACTAAAATCAGTAAACATGGACTCATGTATCAAAGTGCTGCATCACCTTGATGGGGGCGCTACATAGAGAGATATCTTTAGTTCTGCTTGTTATTCACTCTTTCTATGGGTTCTTCAACCTGTAGCCTACATAGGAAGAGGAAAATGCCTCAAAGTATTGTTTTTGTGCAGTAAGATGTCCCTTTCTGCAGAAAAACAATCCTGTCTGTAACCCAAGTAACTTTGCAACATGGCGCAAGGGTTTCTGCATTGGTGCTAGATTGCCACAAGTGCACCGGAGCTAGGAGACAGAAGAAGTGCACCATTTCTTAGTGGATATGGCACATTTCTGCTGTCTCCCTCTCATGCAATTCAGTGCAGCAAGTTGTTTTTTTCATGGCGTGAAATATTGGTAAAAATACCACTCAATCACTAATCATGCATGCGTCTGTGAAATCTTGAAAGGTAGTGCACATCCACAAGTTACGCTGCGAGCCTGTACTCTACTCAATTTACCTCAATAATAGCTTCCAGCAAACACAGCATTGCAGTACCAAGACCTTGCACTGCTATGTTAGGATATCTCACCCAAAGTAAAAAGCACATTGTAAACCCCAGTTACGAAAATTGAACTACTTTGCCAGTGCTCATCAGCTCCATTATGCGTTACAGTACAAAAAGCAAAGACAGTTGACAGGTGCAGCATCTAACAGATAACGTATATACAATAGCATTCCTCGGGAGTTCCTGAGCTTGATATGAGGTAATTGCAAATCAATTAACTGCACTCTAATTTCGCTGCCACGTCCTTCAGTGTGTCTTTTCACCAGTGTATTTTTTGTACTTGCATTCTGTTTAAAAGTCTGCAAGCTTCAAACAACCATTTGTAAGGCCATTATGACTGGCCTCGGCAAGCTGCGCGATGATTTTCTTTTTCTTTAATTGCAAGCATATGCAACAAAATGAAAAAGTAAAACCAAATCACCTATATGCGACTGCCACATGTTGGCATTAAAGTTTTTAAATGTAAGAAACATTCACAGATATTGCTGCTTCACTAATGATGTTTTAAATAACAAGCATTTCAGTTGTGTCATGCATTTTATTGCTATTTGTAGTGGAGACAAGAAAAAATTGCTGCCAAGCACTCAAAATGTAGGCAGCTACAGGCAAAGTAGATTTAAAGGCAAGACCTAAAAACGTTTCACTGTGTGAGGAAGGGGCAGAGCCTTGGAGGGGCAGAGCTTCATTCATGCCGAGAACTACCCAAGAGGAACTTCTTCTATCCCCCTCTTCCCTTCCCACTTTGGCACCAAAAAAACAAAAGCTTTTTGAGGCTGCAGCTGATGTCCGTGGGTGTTTTAAAAATCTGTAATGGAGATCAGCTGTTCAGAGCCTCCAAAAACAAACTGAGAACCCATTAAGTGCAGGGGTTTCCAGCTGGCCTTCTCTTCCATTGAGTGATAGCGGCTTGTCTCATCAGGTGATCCTGTGAATGAAGTTCCCTATCATGTGACACATGGAGGCAGCAGTCCTGGACTTGAGGTGAATGAGCCTGAGGCTGGGGTGTACTTATGGACCAGTCAGGCCACACTGAAGCTGGAGAAAATGGTGCAGGGAAATGGTGCAAACAAATGGGCCAAGGTGCTCGGTAGATCGACTTACTCTTAAATTTATAAGCAACACCACCACTGCACCTGTGGAATGTTGTCTAGGGAGAAGAGTCCGACTGTCCAACTGGCTGTAGCTACACACAGTTTATCATTCATTTTAAAATCCTGCAAGCTCAGAGCAAAACTGAGCAGTGCCACCCAAACGCCTGTGGAAACTTCAGGAGAGAGAGAGAGAGAGAGAAGAGAAGAGAGAGAGAGAGAGGGAAAGAGAGAGAGAGAGAGAGAGAAGAAGAAGAAGAAGAAGAAGAAAGAGAGACTGTGGACAGAACAAGTGAGACTGGACAGGGCAGAGCAAGCACATTATCAGAGAGAGTGGCACAATGTGCTAATGCAACCACGTTATGAAAGTCAGAACCTGTCAGAAATATGTGCTGAAGCATAGGAATAAGTGCTGTAGGTTACATAAGGTGAGCATTATAAGAGCTCTGCTATTGTCTGATTATTTGGATCTCATTGCAAACCAGAGGTGGTGACTGTAATATCGCTGGTCGGTGATGATCCAATTCCTGGCCCAGCTGACACTGCATCTAGTGATGTGACTCCTGATGTGCTGTCTCATCGTTCCGAGTCCACTCGATACAGCCTGCGCAGCAATCCTTGCCCTTCTGTTCGGCTGCGTGATCATCTGTGTGATTTTTGAACTGTGTGGAGTTTGTTTCTTGTGTTGATGCTTTTATTTTTAATTTTAAATTTTGGGGAGGAATGTAATATCGCTGGTCGGTGATGTAACCGACCAGCCTAACTGTATTTGTTGTGTGGGGGAATCCCCGGGTGTTGCCGGGAGGATTCCCCCTCGTGGTTGATACTTATTAGTTTGCTCCGAGGCATGAGCCCCGGAGCTATAAATAAACGAAGGCGTGGCCGGGAGCCAGGGACACGCAGCAGGCAGACAGACGGGGGATCAGTGCTGCTGCCTCTGAACGCGTGGCCGGCCATCCTCGACCACGCCGCAACTGAAAATAACCAACTGTGTCGAGTGAGTTTATGGCTGCCACGCGCACCAATTAAATATTAATGTTGAGGCTTCCATAGCGCTCAACATTACAGTGACTTTGGTCCATAAGAAAGAGTATTATCAATAAAGCAGAGGGTGAGGTGGGGTGTATAAATAGGTGCAATACAGCGGGAAAGATTAAAGGGGACATCAGTGAGAACATAGGTGGAGACCTCCGACTTCATGGGTGCAGCCATGTCCTTTGGCTCACAGGTAAGCACTTGTATGGGAGAAATAGGACATGATTTGGACATGTGTTCAGATACCACGTTTCTAAACTATTGACAGTCCTGCATTTGTGATACATAGGGAATGCTGTGATTCTGAATCTAGAGAACCTGCTATATTTTAAAATTGTGAGATGCGTTATAATTCTGAAAATGAGAGATATGCCATGATTTTGAATCCTGTGGTTGTGCTATTGTTGATAGAGATAAAAACGATGTGAATGTATGCTTTGCTGTGTGTGCATAACAATGAACATGCATTACTATTGTTGATTCCACCAGATGTGACCTCCTCATCAACCCTGAGTCAGAAATAATTGGTCAGGCAAGCCCTGTGACCTAGGCCTGAGACTACTGATTGACAGATCACAGGTGGGGTGGCACATAACCCGTAGACGCTCGAACAGGACAAAACCAGATCGATCCCTCAGATAGGCAGACCCATCACAATAGTCATATGAGATTGGCCTCCCAAAAAACACATTTGGCCTGGAGGGCGCGCATTCCCAAAACACTGTAAAAGTAAGATACCATATGGAGCTAGGAACACTCAGCCAATCAGCACACAACACCCAATGATTATGCCCTTCTTATGCCAGACATTTGGACTTGTTATCTACTGGTCCGCATTTTGTCCATGCAAGTTTAAGACCCACCTAAGCACCTTATCAGAAGGTCAGATTTATGACTGTGACTGAGCCCAGATTTCTTTCTGCCAAGAATGTATATAATTGCTTTATAACCCTTCAAGAATTGTATATGTCGTAGGTTGGCCGATCAAATACACCAGACTGTTTGTTTCTTTAGGTGAGTATGATTTATTGTTCTTTTACAGAGTGATGTTTCTTTACTGTGGGTGAGTCTGGGGAAGGAGTTGGTAGACGTCTTCTCTCGTCTGGGTGCTAATCTCGTCTTCTTCCTTCTTTCCTTTCCATAGGCCTCTCGGGAAGCGTGTGGGGACAGAAGAAGAATAGGTACGGTAAGTGATTGTTTAAATTCTCTCTCTCTCTCTCACTATCGCTTTTTCCACTCTAATTGCTCAACACTTATTTACTCTGTCTTTCTTCGTCTCCTCTGCTCTTATTTTATCTGTTCATCCTGGTTCTTCCTTCACCCTGTTTCCTTGTCTTACCCTTCTTCCCTATTGCCTGTGGGGAGGGTTCCTCTTTCTCTCTCTTCTCTCTGTCTATTTCCGAATTTCTGCTATCCGGTTTTCTCTTCTCCTGTCTCTTTCTTTCTTCTCTTTGTTGCCTGTAGTGGTCTGCTTCTTTATTAATAAATTCCCTCTTTTCTTTCCTTCTGGTCTGCTTCTAGCTCCTTTTCTCTCCTTCTCCTAATGTCTGCTCATACGGTCTTCCTATGTTTAGTCCTTTCGTCTCTCCCCTCCTTTCTACCCCGTTTTCCCTCCTGTTCGTGCTCTTTGTGTTTTGGTGCCCGTGTATCCCTTCCTCCTCCCGCCTTCCGCCCCTTTACCCGTGTTGAGCCCCGTACCTGGAATGGCCACACTTCTCCTGAAGCGTGGCGGGTCTACGCGTGTGCTCCCCGGGGCCAGCGGTCTTCGTCCCAGGGTCGGGACTGTGAGGGTGTCGGCTACGGTCGGCTCGCCTCCCAAGGATTCCGGGCGTCTTCTGCTTCTTCTCTTCCGTGGTCGTCCTCACTAGGGTGCGTCCATTCGCGGGTCGGCTCCTTCAGGAATCTTCCCCGGATCGTTTTCTCTCGGAGACGCGGGGCCTCCCCTTTTACGGGCCATGCTTCCCGCGAACACTGCGGGGAGCCAATGGGAAGGCTGGCTCTCTGGGCTAGTTCCGTGATGTTAGGGGCAGAGGCAGCAGAAGTCGAAGTTGTGTGCGGGTCGACATGGTCCGACCCTTCACAGTATATAAGGATGCTCAGAACTCTATAACTTTGAGAGACAGGCATCACACCCTGACTCTCTACTGCACTCTCCCAGCCACTGCGTTTCATTAAACCAACTGTTCTTGTTTTGCCAAACACCTCTTGTCTTTCATTGCTTCAAGGTAAATCAACATTTGAGCAACTTTTTTGGCACACTAGAGAGAAGAGATTGGTTCTCTGAGCCTAGACTGTAGCCAAAGGAAGGGGACCCCCACCTGTACAGATTCACATCTGCACAAACAAGAGAGGTGAGCAGACGCCACACTTGATTTAAATTTCTGCTGAATCTGCGGGATGGAGGTCCATCCTGAAGCTGCCGTCAATGGGTAAAAGACTACATCAGATCCTTAATCCCAGCATTTGGCGTCTGGCAAACTAGGGCTCTGCTTGGACCACTGGGCATAATACAGATGGTACGCCAGACTCTGGGTGTGATATAGGGCACCGCTTGGACCTCTGGGTGAGATACAGATGTTATGCGTGACCCCAGGTGTGACATAGGGACGAGGCCTCAGTGCTTGGACCACTCAGCATGATACAGATGATATGCAAAAGCTCTGGGTGTGATATAGGGCCAACACCTCAATCTTATTTTTTAGTCTCATAGGATTTTCTCAGCACTAGGAGTCTCTTAAACACTGGTGGTGTCTGAAAGAAGTGAGAGGTGTTATTCACTTGGACCGCTGGGCAGGACACAGATGGTACGCTAAGCCCCTGGGTGTGAAACAAGGTGCAATATGCACATTTGGAAAAGATTTGGACTTTGGAAATTAGGTGTAGCCTGTGCTTGACTGCAGAGGGCCTGTAGATGTCAATTTGTTCCTTCTTCTCCATGTAAATTGTTGCTGTCTTTGTCCCCAAGCCGATATTGACAGGCTATAGAGCTCACTTAGTCCCTTGTACCGTGCAGAGTCTCCCCTCGACATCGGGCAGCATTCGCTAAGAGTGGGCTATGGTGTTTTTTTGGACAAAGTCATCAGTTTTTCTCTGTCATTTTTTCCTCTCTTTTCTCTTTATTTATAGTGTGGCTTTCAATTGAAGCGTTATTGATGTTGTGGTGCTGATATTCTACTGCAACTACATTTCATGTTGAAATGTTATGTCTTGTTAATGTGCGTATGAAGAAATCACATACTTCCTCTCACAAATCATGAGTCCATATCTGCTACTCCACAGCTGAAACATGGTTCACGTTGCAATGTTATGTTTCATAATGTGTTGAAATTAACCATTGAACTTTCTTTCAGGTTGTGATTTTTCCACATGTGTTATTTTATGTGTTGTGAAAAGTCTGTTTGATGCATTCCTGTCTAAAGTTGAGCTCATAGCGAGTAGTTATTGCCAGCATAATCCTGTATACATATTTCCCCCCAATCAGAGTACAATTTAGGATTATTTAAAACTGAAGAAAATTAGAACTGTACCAGTCCCCTAAAAAGGTTGCCAACCCATCATGGAGTCGCTGTTAAGCCACATGCATACTAGATTCCCCATGCAGGTTAAGCAAACTAGATAAATACTGCTGTGAATGACGCACATCCTAAGGCACACAAGGTCCCCTGACCTTTCACATCAACACGATAGATCACACAAGGACACTCATGCAGACCAAATTTGGTGGGTGAAGGAACGCTAAAAGAGAGGCACTGTTAGCACTATGGCCCAACTTCGAGGTGGCCCCAACCTGCGACCACCCACAACCCACAAGCAAGGTTTCTGCACCTCCCCCACCATATGTAGGTACGGAGGTGCTCTCTCTGATGTCTGCCATTCTAGCTGTTCCTGCACTAGGTTACACCGATCCAACACTTGTGGGACCCGCCGGGCAGCAAGCTAGGATGGGGGAACCCAGCCCAGGTTGGCACTGGGGTTGCCTCGAACTCAACCCTCCCATCTGCCATGCTCCATCGTCCAAATCCCAGCAGGGCAGGGAGCATACACTCCAACCAGTCTGGTAGAGTGTTCTCAGGTGACTGGGAGGTTCATAGCAGTCCTGGACTGTGACACCACCAGTGGAGGAAAGGAAAAGGTTCCCAGCCGTCCAGGTTTCGGCATTGAAAAGTGAGCCACAGGGTACACTCCTCCAAAGAATGCCCAGGCAGCAGAAGAGATAACAGGAAGTGAGCTTGGGGGCAAGTTCCCACCAAGGAGAAGCACACCCAGCCCCAAGCAAAGGAGGCAGCCCAGGTGGGAGGAAGAAGAAAGGCATGGGTTGAGATGAGAGAGAGTGAGCTCTCACCTGGAAAGTGCAAAGGGAGAACTGAGCAGCACGCCTTCCCCCTGAGGAGAGCTGAGCGAGGCTCCATGTGAAGAGGAGTCCAAAGTAGAACCAGAAAGGAGGCCCCATCGGGAGCCCGAAGACCACCAGACCATCAGCGTAGGAGAGGGGATGACCAAGCAATAAGGGATCAGATTGGCCTTGTCCAAGCCCAATAAAGGCATGAGAGAAGAAGGACGGCACCAGTAAGCATGCACAAAAGAGAGCAGTGATGAAAACGTCTGCCGCTCCGCCTGAACTCACAGGTCAGACAGACTGACCCCTAGCGAAATAGTGTCTACGGAAGGTGAGGCCTTTGTGTGACCATTTTGCCCCCTGCTGGCCCTCTGAACTGAAAGGGAGGATCAGTATGATAAACCCTGGCTAAGGGAGGTATCCTTCAAACCAGAGGACATGGCAGTCACAGAAGACTGTATCCAGCATGGAGAGGGAGATCCCAAATGGAACTTCCCCTGCATGCAGAAATGCCAGAGAAGATTGGAGTGCTACGTTGAGTAAAAACCAGCGCAACCACTCTGAGCCAAAATATGCCCGTTGAACAGAAGGGCACATAAGGGGCCATCTATGTGCCATGGGTGTAGATGGACAAAGAAGTGATCAGAACCAAACTACCCCCATTGATGGATGGGGCAGAAAAATGGATATCATGTTTTGAGACAAACACCACAGGAATAAACCTAGCAACAGCTGATGTTAAGATTCTGCTCCGCAGCCTCATCGGAGAGCAGACTAACACAGTGTTTTCCTGAGTCTGCATAGCAGCAGTCATGCTGACAAACACTGAGCACTACGGGGCTGCATTCAATTCATTCAGACACCAGATATAGACAACCCTGAGGGTACTGTTCCTTGACTGCCTGGATGTAGGAGGATTGATGGTGGAGAGCATGAAGCCTGGGGAAAATATGTCTGACTTTCTCGACAAAATGAGGGAATGATACGGACAGGACGGCCATGGACAAAATAATTTAAAAAAAGGGCTGCCCATTGAAATACAGAGTGAGCTGCAAAGTGTAGTGGGGTTAGACACCAAACCTTGGTGGGAAATACAGGTCCACATATAACACTACTACAGGAAGAAGCAGGAAAAGGACAGGGAAAAACAGGAGCAAACCCAGGGAGACACAGTTAAACTGGTCCAACATAAGTTAAAAAAGGCCTCCCTTGAGGAAAGCCGCATTGGCCACAAGCGTGCAAATGGTACCCGTCTTTAAGGAAGCTCTGCCTAAGGGCCCCAGTGGGTTTCCACCAGTCCTAGTGGCAGAGGTCAAGGAGGCTGGCAGCAGCCAGACCTCAGAGAGTGTTCCTATTGCCACAGAATTTGCCACATGGCTGACCGACGCCGCCTAAAGGCATATCATGAGCAAAGAGTGATAAGCCTTGACCAGTCTCCGCAAAATCCCCATCCACAGAACCAAGACCAGGTCTACCCAAATGCATCCTACATTCATCCACAAGGAAATCAGGCAGCCACCACACCACTCCAGCATGAACCAAGTGGTTGGCCAAACACATGGCAACAGCAACAGCAAACAGGCAACTCACCCCAGCAAGGACTAGATCCACAGCCACAGCAGGGAGGGGTATCTGTCTGGGACGGCAGTGACTTTACACAGTTGGTCTGAAATCACCAATAAGTTTACATTCACATCATACCCACTTCAAAACTCATATAAAAAACATAAAGACTAGTGACAACATTAGGAGAAAACTCACACCTTTACTTGTGTTTGGGAAAAACTTAGGGCTGCTGTACCTTTTGTCAATGGAGAATCTACACTAAAGTCCACTATTCGGGTACCTGCAGGGGCCTAAGCCTCATTCTGTTGCTGGTACCCCAGGACGGGATAGGCTGGCCACGCCCCGGGGGAAGGGCAGTCAGATGAGTGAGCAGGGCGGACCCACAACCATCCATAAAAGCAGGCACCTAGGTCCCCACATCCAACTCCTTACCAATGGGCAACAAGTCGACAGGGCCCACTCTTCAACAACAGGTAATGGAGGCCCCCTATCAGCTCCAAAACAAAGTGTAGTTCCAGTGCCAGGAGCCAGGAGTTTTGTGCCTTTGGGATAATGATGTCCCCATAAAACTTTGAAGTCCATGCAAATTCGACAGGTTGGGAAGCAACAACATGGCACCAAGTCAGTACGGAAATTCACCAGAGCAATATGCCATCCCAGTTCATTACCCTCATTGGGCAAATCTCAATGTGTCCTGACTGCGCATCTGACTCCCACCATAAGCAAATGATCTGCCTCCTCCTCTCTCCAAGAGGCTTCAAAACATTCAAAGGGTGCTCTTCGGACCATGTCCAGCCAAACTAGTGAGGGTAGCATGTCGCAAAGGTGAAGTCCCTGGTCCCAGTTGGTGTGGCAGACCCAAAACACAATGTAAAAAATCCTGAATCTGAGGGAAAGGGGGTGGCAGGAGGGAAAGGGATTCTATAACTGTCACAAGGAAGCCACAGAGCACCTTTCCACTGCAATAAAAACAGCATGGTATGAAGATCTAGGAAGGCACCAAAAGCTTGCCAAAAGTAGCCCAAAACAAAGCATCAAGAGGAAAGGGTGTAGCCAAGACACCTGACTTTGTTAGGGAGAACCTCATTGCACACCACTTGCAGAAACTAGAGGAGCATACACATATCCTCAGAACATGTTGCAACCACCAGTGACACCCAAATTGTGACACCTCCTCCTTCCTTTCACATCACACCACTCACGTGTATGTAGAAAAGGTTCCAACCACAACAGTAAAGCATACACACAAGTTAGGAAAAAATTGTTAGGGAAAAAAAGAATAATCTTGTGAGGATCACTGCACAGGAACACTCACCTCTGTCATGGCGAGAGGGGAGGGCCAAATGGCCTACAAAACAAAACTCAGGTGATCCAACTCCGTGAAATACTTGCCCCAACTAGAGTCACCTCAAAAGTAAATGCACAGGACATGCATAAAAAGAAAGGCACAGGAACCTCCAGAGACTAAATAACGATGTATGTTTTTCCAAAAGCTAACCTACAAACCACAGCTCTTATCCAACAGGTTTGCGACCAAACCATGAGTGCACCACCTCTACAGCAGCCCACCAGAACACTGTAACTTTGAGATGAGAGACAGTCATCAGACCCCAGCTTTGTACTGTGCTCTCCTTGATGCTGCGTTTAATTAGACCAACTGTTCCTGTTTTGCCAAATGCTTCTTGTCTTTCATTTGTACAAGGTAAATAAACCTCAAATTGAGGAACACTCAGTGTTTTTTAATCTGGTATATATGCCCGATTCTGAACAGTGGCACAACAAAGGCCTGAGCTCCAGGGGGCCCCCTCAGCACAGTACTCTGGCTCCTGAGTGAGTCTAGGGGGGGCCCTCCATGTACTGTGCAGGGGGCCCTCTCACGTTTTGTTGCCCCACCAATTCTGAAGATGTTGGACATGTCATGGTCATTTAACTGGCATTTAAACCATGAGCCACACCGTTAATGGCAGGCAGTGGTGATTCTAAAACTGATGGGCATGCCATCCATCTTAAGTTGGAAGCCGGATCATGGTTCAATAAATGTCAGACATGCAGGCCCTGATTTACAAAGGTTTTGCATTGGGTTTGCATTACTTTTAAAATGCAGACCTGTTGCAAAATCCTTTTTGGGATTTACAAACCAGCACAAATTGGTATTTGCATTGGTTTATAAGGAAAAACAGAATAAATCACTGCAAAGAGCTGGTTTGCATTACTGCATTAAGGGGGACTTTCATGGCAGGTGCATTGACGTTCCTGTGTAACCACCCATGGGTTTTGATGCAAAACCCTATCTACTAACAATGGTAAACAGGGTTTTGCACCACAAATCAATGCTACTTGAAAGCAGGTGTTAAAAAGGAGAAATGCATTTATTCCTCCTAACGTTCCCCACTTTGCATGTGTACTGAATTGTACAGCACACTACCCAAGTGGGAAATGTTAGTCTAAGCATAGTATTATGTACTGGAAGGGTGGGAAGGGTTTCCTTCTAGTACAAAACCTATTCTACACTCAAGAAGGCACCTTTGCACTGTGGTGCAAAGGTGTGTGCCTGGAGCTCGGTAGCCTGATTGTGCATCAGCACTAGGGAGAAAACATAATAGTGTCATATATCTGTGGATCTCGTGCTTTCCTTCTCTCTCACACAACTCAGCACAGTAGGGTTGGGTGCTGTGTTGTGAGACAGGTTTGTAATCTGAGCCACAATGTTTCTGGGGTTCCATGAAATGCCATGATTCTGAAAGTGACAAGTATTTTATGATTCTGAAACTCATTGACATGTCATGATTCCGGAATTAAGAATTGTTTTATGATTCTGAATTTCATTATTATTCCATGATTCTGGAACTTACAAGTATTTTACAACTCTGGATGCAATAATTCTCGAACTAAATAGTATTTCATGATTCTGAAGGACGTTGACATGTCATGATTCAGGACCTACTGTACAAAGCACGATTTAAAATGGAATGCTTATGTTTGATACTGGTGGAGCCCCCAAAACACGTTTGAAAGGTCTAGAGCTGAACGTGGGAACATTTTCAATGGGACTTGTGCAATAGTCAAGTTTGAACTAATTTTTGTAATTGTGCACTGCACTTCATTTTAAACTATGCGCAATGCCATTCTTGTAAATTAACTACCTTTGACAGCATCAGTTCAAAGGCCAAACAGTGTCACTTTTGTATTCTCAATACTTTCGAGAAAACAATGCATGTGGAGAGAGCAAACAAAGAGAATAAACATGTGAAGGGAAAACGAGAGGGAACTTGAAATGAAAGATGTGTATGTAATATTTGTAAAGTAAACAGAGCCCCACAGCTGCTGAGTGCTGTATAGAATCAAAAGCAAACATGCAGTCAACACGTGATTAAAGAGATAGCTGTGTTCTGAGAGAAGGAGGGGAACATTGCTTTTTTTTATTTTTTTTTTAATATATTTTTATTGTTATTTCAACAGTGATATACAAAGATCAAACAACAGTTGTGATACATATTTGTGCTATTATTTACGTATTCTAATGCTAACTCTTCCATTATACATACATACTTGGCAGTATTAATATGATTATGCATTTGGAGAGGATTTTTGGATACATTATGTTCACACTGAGTACAAAGCGAGGTAAAAAAGAATAAGCAAAAAAGCGGTAGGGGGAAGATTGTGTAAGAAACAGCAAGAGTGAGGTCGTGTTTGGAGCCGATGCACGCAGTGAATGTGGGGGAGAGGGGGAAGGACTGGAGCTCCGCGGCATGTGTTCTTATTATAATCAAGTGTTGGTGTAGGCCGGAGGGACCCAGTAGTCGCCCATATCCCAGGGTGAGGCGGGGGGGGGCGACCGCCCAAGCAGGTAGGGGGAAGACCGGAGGATCATCCAAGGCCACCTACGGCTCCAGGCGTGTGCTCAACCAGGGTCTGATCTGTTACCAGCCAGCGCCTGTTTCTCATTGTAATTGTAATATACATTTCCCCAGACTCCACAGATTCAATTATTTCTTGATGGCTCACCATTTAATTATGTCTTCCGGATTAACCTATGGTGTCCATATTTCGAGACTGAGCTGTCAGCTGTTAGGTATTGCCTGCCATTGACATTTGGTTGTTTATTTATTTAGGGAGGTCGGTTATCATCCTTGCTTTTCATGATTATCACAAAGGAATTCCATGTGTCCACTCCTTTGACCTGGATCCCTTTATCTTGGAGTGATTGTAATGTCTGTGCTTCCGCCTTGGCCCAGCGCAGCAGCTCAGATTGCCAATGGTTGATACTTGGCGCGCTAGGCGCCTTCCAATGCATGGCTATTAAGCATCTATACATCACTAGTGCTAGTGCTATGCATCTGTGAGTCTGTTTCTGCCTTTTGGATCTAATCACTATACCAAGTAAGCATAATTCGGGTTTGAGGGGCAGCGGAATGTCAGTCCATTCGGTTAGCATGGCTAATATGTCGTTCCATGCTTGCAGAATTGGAGGACAGTCCCATGTCATATGAAAGAAGGTGGCCTCTGTGTTGCCGCATCTGGGGCACTTCTGTGGTGTCTGGGGGAACATGCGCTCTAGCCGGTGGGGTGATAAATATGTTTGATGTACATAGTTGAACTGGGATTACGGAAACGAGGATTACGCGATACTTCATGGATCATTTTCAAGGCCTTGTTCCATGTGTTCTGTGAGAGTGGTTCTGGCAGAACCTGATCCCATCTGTTTTTTGCTTGCTCCTGTCCATGTTCGATATGTGTAGTCAGAATTTTGTAGGTCCTCGATACGTTCATTGGGGTGGCTATGTTATCAAGCAGATCATGTAATATGGGGGCCGTGTTTGGTTCCCCATTTCTGCAATTCCAGACTGAACGTACCAGGTGACGTATTGCACCATAGGCGAGAAAACTACCCTGACCTAGGGTGTATGTATTCGCCAGAGCCTCATATGTCAAAAGATGCCCGTTACTGTAAATATCGCCTACAGTAAGTATGCCCTTCTCGGGCCATGTGCTCAAGCCTACCGTGGTTGCAATCTTGGTGATTTTTGGGATAGCCAATAATGGGATCCTGGGGGAGTACTGCGGTTTTCTGTCTCCTGTGAGAGCGTAGCGACCCCATGCCCAGTGTGCATTATTCAGTAAGATATTTCGTGAGTGTTTAGCTCCATCTCGATTCATCAGGTAGTGCAAGATGTTAGTGTGTCCTAGGTCTGAGTGTATCATCTGTGCTTCTACACTCGTAGGGTTTTCGATCCATTTAAATATCCATTGCATTTGGGCGGATGCGTGATATAATTCAAATCTTGGTGCCCCCAGCCCCCCTAATGTAAGTGGTTGATGAATTTTGGATAATGCCACACGCCGACGGCCATTGCCCCAAATTAAGTCTATTAATATGCTATTCAGTAATCTGAGAAAGGAGGAGGGCAATGCCAAGGGGAACATTGCTGTAGCTTGATTTACAGTGGTGGCTGGCCTCTAGGGAATTCCGGCACAGACAAATGTGCCAGTCGGAAGGGCCCACTCTGTGGGTTGGCTTATTGTTTTTTGTTTGTCTAGTTGGCACTGAGAGCATCAAAAACAACCCACACACGTGCCCTTTCAGGCTGGCCCAGCTGGAAGTACCTGATCGCCTGAAAGGCCAGTCTATCTCTGGTGAGATGGTGTTCTTTAAAGAGGTGATTATTCACTTGTTTCCTAAATTGGAGCGGCGTTTGGGTGGTCATGAAGGCTAACGAGATAGCGTACTAGATCCTAGTTACACAGACAGAGAAGCCCTGCTGCCTTTATTTACTCTTTCACATTTTCTTTGAAAGGTGAGGATAACTATGTAGGTATAGACAAGCACCAGAAGGAGTTTGAGAGAACAGAAAGATAGCAGCTAATGGACTGAAAATGTTTCAGACCTTTAAGAACACATTGACCCAGGTTTACAAGAATCTGGCGCATCAGTACTGATGTGTCAGGTTTCTTGCCCCCCCACTGCCACCTAACTACACTGTGGGTGCGTCATATTTACAATAGGGCACAACATGGTGCATGTTAGGCTAATATGCCGAAATAGTGTCAAAAACCTTTACACTAAATGAAGCAAAGTGCATGGAGGCCCATTGATTTCAATGGGTGCGTCCTTTTAACACCTGCTTTGAGCAGGTGTTAAAAATGACACAAAAAATGGCACAATGAAATCTTCAGATTTGTGCAGGCCTCTTAATGCCGGAACGCCCCCATCTTGCATACATTATGCCTGGCGCCGGCATAATGTGGCAGAAAGGGTTGCAAAGTTGCGCAATGCATGCATCGTGCAACTCTGTAAATATGGCATGGTGATTTTGACCTAGTTGAGTCACATTAGCATAAAAAAATTACGCTAATGTGGCTCAAGGAGGCGCTAGGGCTTTGTAAATCTGGCCCATAGTGTCTTCAACTTTGTCAGATGAGGTGTCAGGAGTCACGTCAATGTCTAATATATCCGCGTGGGCAAGCTTCTTTTCTTATTATGAATTAGAGGCTATGGAGGAGACACAAAATTCATTTATACGAATTTAAACATATGCGAGTTGAATCATTTGAATTTCATGAGCCAGTTTTTATAGCATTAGGAGCGTTAGTACCAAGCGACATACATTCCCTGTAAAGGCAAATGAATAAACAAAATAAATAACCTAAGCACTGAAAATGAATTCTGAATATCTCATCATTCGTGTGGCCTTTGGTATTAGTCAGCCACCAAATGATGACATTATCATAATTTACTGGAGGGACTGTACGCCTCTGCAAAACAGCGTGCACCAGTAATGAAGGGGGAGCGAGATGGCTCAGAGAACAGGGCAATGAGTTTTTAGAAGGGCAGGTGATCAGCAGTGTCAGTGAGAAACAGAGGCAGTTGTCAGGAGATATTCTTTTCAAATAAACAGAAAAAGCACTGCAATGCCAGTAGGTCTGGTTTTAAAGGAATGCTAGAAGCTAATGTCAAGCATAAGAGGTAGATAGCATGGGAATGGATATTCATATATCTTTATTGTATGCAGGTAAATAAAACCATAACAATATAAAAAAAAGCAACGAAGACAGACTAAAAAATTATACAAATCTCAGATTAAAACATGATACTTTAAAACAAGGAATCAAGGGCCAGATGTACAAAGCATTTTTCAAGTCGCAAATGGCGAATCAGGCCATTTGCGACTTGAAAAATGCTATTTGGGATGTACAAAGCCCAAACTGTGATTTGGTAACTTGTTACCGAATCGCAGTTTGGGTTTTGCGATTCGGTATTAAAAAGGGGCGTGACAAGGGCTTCCCTTCCTAATACCGAATCCAGATGGTATGTATGATTGTTTTATGACCGCGAATGTGGTCGCAAAACAATTCCAGTTAGCACCAGTTTCAAACTGGTGCTAACCCATTCGCAAATGGGAAGGGGTCCCCATGGGACCCCTTCCCCTTTTTGAATGGCAGCGAAATATTTTTTCAGAGCAGGCTGTGGTCCCACGGACCACTGCCTGCTCTGAAAAAATGAAAAGAAAACTTTTCATTTTTGATTTTGAAATGCATCTCGTTTTCCTTTAAGGAAAACGGGCTGCATTTAAAAAAAAACACTGCTTTATTTAAAAGCAGTCACAGACATGGTGGTCTGCTGTCTCCAGCAGGCCACCATCCCTGTGATGGCAACCATTCCCAATGGGGTTGCAAATAGCGACTTACCTCATGAATATTCATGAGGTTGGTCATTTGCAACCCCATTGGGAATCGCAAACAGTGTAATTCACACTGTTGTACATCAGGTTGACTCGCATTAACGAGTTGCAAAACCTGAATTTTGTACATGTGGCCCCAAGTGCGGCATGTAGGTTAACAGCTGTAAAGTGCATATGAAGCCTAATACCAGTAGGAGATCTCATGTCAGAATAGCCACTTTCCTCAGATTACGCCTCGCTGAGGTAATGGGGACGATCATATCATTGCAACAGCAGTCAGCTTTGATGCTTAATTAACAACCGTAAAGTGCATGTGCAGAGACGTTAATAGCAGCATTGAAATACAATTAAAAGAAGCAGTTACACCTAAAAACATGCTTTATGTTCCAAAATTACACAATTGTTCTTTTTGTTTTCTTTTAAAAAAATGCCCCACCAGTTAAAAAAGGTGTATGTTGCAGATTACATGTACACATACTGGTTCACCTGGTTCTGAGGCCGCGGTCTACCAATGGGGTGCTCCCAGGTTCTAAAGTGCTTGTGCAATTCTTTAAAAAGTTGCCAATGGGTCACTAATGGAGGTTGTCTGCACACATTACGTAGAGTAGTGAACTGCCCCAGTCATACTGGTTTTCTGAGTGACCTAGCAAGTTCAGAGAAGCGTTCACCGGTGGTGACTATTTAGTAAACTAAACAACGTCTAAGTATGATCGCTCGGGGGTGGGGGATTTAGAGCGTTAGCTCATGGTATTGAGATAGCCATAACATCTGTAGCTGATTTAAGAGGAATCAATAATCATGTGGTCATTCCACTTGGACTTGCCAATGGGAAGCTGAAGTGACGCAGTCTGTTGAGTGCTTGAGAGACAAACTTGGTCAGCTGGATGTTTAAACGGGTGTTGCCTGGATTAAGCGGGGCAATTATGGCTTGCCTGCAGGTGCGAACTCCCAAAGTGTTCTGTTTGTCCCTTAGCTAAATTTTCCATTCAACCAGCAGTGTAGGGCATGAGCACACAACATGTTCAAGGGATCGATGCCAAGTAGGAAGATGCAGCAGAAATAGCCACTCTCCCAGACTCAAGGCCATGAATATTACCTTTCCGTTGATTGGAGTACGCGCAAACTAAGTAAGGAGCAGGTGATGGAAGTTGATAGCTTTTGATTACTGCCCCGGAGTGTTTGGGCTTAGCCAGTGCAGCCCTGTCTGAATGGAATGACCAAGTACAGATACATTTTTTTATGCCTAACTTAAAGGCTTTTTGACTCAGATTGCTGTCCCAGAGGCCTCTTGCATCTAAGAGTTGCAGGCAGTCCCCTAAGAACTGATAATGCACTCGACCAGTGCCTCTAGGCGATCGCACAGAGGTTGTCGCACATTTTAAGATAGGCACTGAGCTTACAGCCTGCTGATCGAATAGACCCAGTTCTAGCCTTATCTGGCAGCAGACGAGGACCTTGGCAAGTGAAGAATGCTTTTGTATATTCCTGTGATGTATTTGTTAAGTTTGCCACTATGTTTTCCCAGTAATATTTCACTGCCATATGACAATGTCAGCGAAATTGTGTAGTGGGGAAAAGGTTGAACCTGTAAGGGATTTAGAGAGCTTTGACAGTGCTTTGACAGCTTTTAGACCCTTTCTGTGCAGTACAAATGAGCCTCTAGCATCTATTAACCCACCCAAGTACTTATGTGAATCATCCATGGTGACTTTGTTGCCATTATAAAACCAGTCTCCTCCACAGTGGTTTTTCCTTCCTACTGTGACCACCTTAGTTTTCTTCAAATTTACCTCCAGGGAGTTGGTGGTTGGGTAGGCCTGTAACTGGTTCAGCAAATGTAGTAACCCACGTTGTAACCCAGTATGTGTAAAACTGAACAGAGCCAGGTCAACAGCATATAACAGGTTGCTGAGTCTTTCACCAACCAGTTTTGGAGGATGGCTGTTGACTGAGTCAACTGATTGTGATCGGTCGGCAATAAATAAGTTGAAAAGCAGGGAGGCCTATGCACACCTGTTTTACTCCTCTCGTCAAAGGGATTTTCCTTAATACACATGCACTATTGCCTAATTTGATCCGAATCCAGGTGTTGGAGTGCAATTGGATAATTGGTTCCAGGAGCACTCATGGGATTTCCCAGGCCTTTAGTTTGGACCAGAGCCCCCCCACCCCTTGGTACACATTCAAATGCTGCTTTAAAATCGATGAAGCAACAGTGTAGCAGTGAGTTTGAGGAGATTGCTTTGTCCAACAAGATTGAGATTGACAGCAAGTTAGTTAGTGTGCCGGATTTTGTGATAAACTCAGTTTGATTCTTTGGGATAAGATTCTTTGACTCCGCCCATAGCCATAGGACTTCGTGGAGCAGGCTGGTGTGAAATTTAGCTTCATTGTAGAGAAGCGCTATTAGTCTATAATTGGCCAGGTCAGATCTTGAACCCCTTTTGTGAATGGGATGGATTATGGCCCTAAAGTATGAGTCAGGGATTGACAGACTACTCAGACAGTAATCAACAAGCGGGGAGAGTCTTTCTGCCTATCTTATTCAAAAAGAGCTTGCAGAAGACTGTTTGGCCCAGAGACCCCATCCATTCTGGCCTTCGAGATCACGACACGCAGTCGCTTCTTTAGGAAGCCCATGTCCATGACTCGACGAGGGGAGAGATAGCGATCTTTAAGGTTGTCAGAGGTAATGGATGTTTCAAGATTACAACGCACATTGTGTGAACCTGAGACCACATCCTTGCAAGCCTTCAAAAGGCTGGAGAGAAAATATACCAATTCTGGCTCAGTGATGTTCACACAGCCAAGCCTGCTGGACCCATTCAGCTGCTTATTACCCAGGGCCCCGAAGTTTCTAGAGCTGAGTTTCCTGCTCTCATGTAAAAAGGATTGTCTAGAAATGGTTTAGGTGACTTAATTTCTCTGTTTGGGTGGCCTTTCGGATGTTTTTCAGGGCTAGCTTGAAAGTATCAGTTAACTCTTTCGGCCTATGGTTCTTTCGAACTCTCCTTTTTGCCTTATTGCAGGATTTCTGTAACCGACGGATCATTGACGAAACAATAGCTGGTTTGAAGTGGTGATACCGGCAAGCTGAACATGAGAATTTTGCTAGAAGCCAAGCTGTGAAACTCATCCATGCGGTGATTGGTGATTCTGTACTTGACACCATTTCCTCTAATGACTTAGAGCATTTAACATTGATGTCGTTACTGATGGACTCGCTCCATTTAAGGCACTTTAGATTGTCAGTATGCATGCCTTTGCAGGTTACAGTAGATGGGGTGTGAAGTGACATGACTGAGTTTATTGCTATGATTTGAATGCGATCATCATTTCCAGTGTGGGAAGCTGAAACTTTGTACTGATGGAAACATTTCTATATTGCATATTGTGTAATCCAGATAGGAATTTGTTTTTCTATTGATTGTTGCCAGTTTAGTTTGAATATCTTGAAGCAGTCTGCCATTTAGCACTTTAAAGCCCACACTGTTGAGTTGTAAGATTAAGAGCTATCCCAGTTGGCAGCCCCTTGGTCTGGTTTGATCTGCGATGTTTGATGGTAATAGTCAAAGGGAAACTCATCTGGGACTTCCTAATGATCTTGGAAGAGATTGGTGTAAAAGTCCCCTGTAATCATGCAGTCAGCTTGAGGGCACTCCTTCATTACATCACACAGGGTCAGAATCAGCCTGTTTAATTTTGACCTATTCTCCTTGACACTGGGACTCACATGAACTTTGATCAGTGAGAGAGCGCTGTGACCTTCAATTACGCATTTTAATTCCTTGCATCCAACTCTTTTGAATTATTAATGAACTGCCAGACCCTTGTATTTTAACCAAGACGTATATTAATAGGCCTCCTCCTGATCTACTGCTCTTGCTCTCTCTGGGCCGGCTTCTAGTGCTCAACGAATCCCATTATCGGGTAATTCTGCTCAGCCCAGGTTTCCCGCAGTAAGAATATATCATGAACCTTTACAAAGTCTAGCAGCTCAGAAGACTGCAGTTTCTGCAGGAGACTATTGATATTCCATGAACAGATTAATAGCATACATAGCTTTGAGGGCTTAGGCAACAGCCGATCGATTCAGTTTGACATCTCATGGGAAAGGACCATAGGCAACCAATTCCAGCAATTACCTGTAGGGTCAATTGCTGCCGCTCTGGGCTCAGTGACTGTTGTAATGGTACGCCCACTGGTGTTTTTTAGAAAAGAGTATGGCTCCTTCCTAAGGGTCTCAGAAGGCCAGGGGTTTGCCAGTACTGTGGGGTAGCCTTTCACTTTGAAGGAGTTGATCTTAACACCCCAATGATGGAATATGTCAGATTCCGGAAGAATTAAGTGCACAGAGGCTGATGAAACAAAGGTCTCCAGCATGGCTTTAGACGTTTGGGTGTCCCTAGGAGGAAGAAACTCAATTGATGCAATGTCATGTCAGTTCAGGCCACATAGCTCTGGGATAGCTTCCAATAATTCTAGAATGTTCCCTCTGTTTAAGATATCATGAGGGCCTTGTAAAAGGTATTCTGGTATAAACAACAGCTTGGTGTTAGATGGGTCCAGGATTGCTTGTTGTTGACAACAGGGTGTCCTAGGGGGGTCACTGATTGTTTGAATGGCCACAGGGGAACTGCCTGGTGTGCCTGTGAGAACAACTTCTCTTTAATGATCTGGGACCTGGCGGGGACTCAGGAGTTGAAAATCCTTTGATATCACCACTTGGAGTGAATTCTTCCCTACCTGAACTAAGTTGTGGTTTACCAAGGCTGAGGATCTCGTTTGATCAGCAAAAGATGTGCCTATACAGGGAGACTTTGGGGGTTATTCCAACTTTGGAGGAAGTGGTAATCCATCCCAAAAGTGACGGTAAAGTGACGGATATACCACCAGCCGTATTACGAGTCCATTATATCCTATGGAACTTGTAATACGGCTGGTGGTAAATCCGTCACATTTGGGACGGATTACCACCTCCTCCAAAGTTGGAATAACCCCCTTTGTCTTTACTGCATCAAAGGTTGCAGCAGTTTGACCAGATGACTGGTCGAGATCGTTACCTGGGGGACCTGCTAGAAACAAGTGGGAGGCGCTTGATACTTTATCCTCGGTAGGGGTTGAAGATGGTTGTATCATGGAGTATGGGGGTAATTTTCCACATGGAGTATGGGGGTGGATCTTTTCCTTGACTTTTCAAATAATGGGAACAATTTGTGAGTGGCAGTGGAGGTGCTGCTTATCTTGTTTTGTTTTTTGCTGAGTCTTTTTCTTTCCCTCCTGCTGAGGGGCCATGACTGCTGGGGTCTATCTGACCTGGTGTTTTTAGGGGTGGCCTGAGTGTCTGGGACTGAAATGATTGATTGCAGATGAATACTTGTAAACAGACCTACGCATACCAAGGTGTTGGCAGCTTTCTTTGTCCTAGGTGGACAGATCGCTAGCTGGGGAGCGCCCGGTTCTGGACTTGAACTGACAGATATCATGTGCATCTTTGCAGATTGGATATTATAAGGTGAATGGTTTTGCAGAACACTAACTCAAATTGTTTGATGGGAGTGTCTAGGGCCATCAGTCAACTTCTTGACTTCTGACAAAATGGTTTCAAGAAAGGTTGGAAGTGATGCCAGACTGTCTATAATGGGTGGAGCAACAGCAAACAGACTGCGTGAGGGTTGCCGTAGTTTGTACCCTAAAGAAAAGCTTATTTAAGTTGTCAAGTTGTTGTCACCCCCTGCAGTGAAGACTTCCAGTAAATTCACAAAGTAAACTTTGAGATCCAATTTATCCGAGTGGTTATTTAGTATAGGCACTGTTGACTGGTGTTTTTAATAGTTGAAGCCAGATGGCTGAGGGAGTGTCCTTGTATGTTTCTTGAGTGGTTTTGCCATGCATTCAGTAGACTATGAGTTGGGTCTGTGACGCGAAGAGATAATTCCAAAAGAGATTGATCATTGAGTTCCATACCACTGGGTCTCGTGTCAGTGTTTCCTGAGAGCTCCGGATGGGATGGTTTTGCAGGCAAAAGTAGAATTATGCTCCCGGATAAAGCCTGAGACCATTGGGCCACTGGGATGCTAAATAAACAGTCTGTGCATGTCTCCGGGATTGGGTCAAGTTGCAGGTTAGTTGCCAGTTTTGAGCAATCACTAAGTTGATGGTTATACTCCACACAATTAAAGATGTAAATGTAATGTGCAGAGATTCATGGGAAGGGGCTGATACAGGAGGCTTCACAAGCGGGATTCTTAGTCTGGCAGCGGGCACTGGGCTTCGGAATGATGCTGCCATCCTAGGGGATATTTATGCAAAATCCCCTGCCCATCTAGAGCAGTACGATTTAGTTACAGATGCAGGAGTCATTCACTATGCATGAGGGAGTTGCACAAGGACAGAAAACATTATATATATTTTAGAGGATTCTTCAAAAATGTGTCTCTTAATGTCATAGATTATTTTTCTGTATCATAAATTCCAATACACATAGGAAAGCCATTGATAGCAAAGCAGTAAAATAGTGTCACAGAATGAGGTCCAAATACACACAAAAAAGCCTGTATTAGGACATGAGGATTCATATTTCAGCATTAGACCCAGATTCATAGACAAACATCTGAAATATTTTAATCAAGACATGTGTACAGTCAATTTCTTTAGACCCACTTAGTTCACTTACCCACTTCTGCTACTTGGTGCGTACGGCTACCAACTTTGCAAACTACGATATCTGAGTCAAGTGCCATGAACTAAAGTAAATCTTGATAGTGTTGAGTGTTTCCGTAAGGACGAAAGTCCTTGACCACCTGAGTTGCTGTGCCATCCGTACCATTTCTTTCTCCATGTCTCTGTAAATTCCACACTCAAGTTCCTCTTGGTAACAGGTTAAAAGGCCCATGATCCCGAAGGTCCTCTCAGACCTTAACTGGATGCTCTTCAAAGACTGCCTTGGTGTACCCTGTGATGAAAGATTATCCATTCATTGGGTTTGTCACTCTGTAGTCATGGGTGGATACTCCTAATCCTTCCTTCTGCCCATGCGTTCGCTGGTAGCAAAGCATATATGTTGTTGGGGTGAAGTAACTCCTCTAAAGAATAATGCCTTCTAAAATCCCTTCATAAATGTAATCAACTGACTTCGGACAAGCCAGTGCTCCTTTGGGTTTCATTTTGCGTATGAAACATTTGCAAAGATTATGGCGGTCATTCTGACCTCGGCGGTAAAAGCGCTTACCGCCGGTCAGAAGACCGCCATAACACCGCCGCGGCCGCGGTAAACCGCCACGGTCATTCTGACCCACAACTGGCAAACTGCCAAAAACCCGACATCCACAAAAGTCCGCCACACCAAAGGTCAGCGAAAAAATGGCGATGACCAAACCTCCACCGTCACGCCAACAGAAATACGTCCATACCATTCCGACCCACAAATCCACGCAGCGGTCTTTCAAACGCGGTATTCCATTGGCGGTACACACCGCCGCGGTCAAAATACACACACACATAGAAAACTCAGCCACATTGGTCAGTTTGAAATACACACACCTGATACACATACTAACACCACTCCCACACACCCAACACAATATAAAACACACACCCACATCACCCACAAGCCCCTACGACCCGAAATCATTGACGAAGGCTAGAGAGAGAGCACAGAATAGACAATCCCACAACACAGAGGCACACAACACCATCACCCACACAACATCCACGCACAAAACACCACACACCACCACACGCACCACACACATCACCACAAACGCCACCCCACACCTCAACCACACCACCCCATGGCACCCCAAAGACACCCCAGGTTCAGTGATGCCGAACTCAGGGTCATGGTGGAGGAAATAGTCCGTGTAGAGACCCAGCTCTTCGGGGCACAGGTGCAGCACACCACAATTGCCAGGAAGATGGAGCTATGGCAAAGGATAGTGGACAGGGTTAACGCGGTGGGACAGCATCCACGCAATCGGGAGGACATCAGGAAGAGATGGAACGACCTACGGGGGAAGGTGCGTTACATGGTATCAAGGCACAACATTTCGGCGCAGAAGACTGGCGGCGGACCCCCACCTACTCCCCCAGAATTTACCGCGTGGGAGGAGGAAGTCTTGCACATCCTGCATCCTGAGGGCCTCGCAGGAGTAGGCAGAGGAATGGACTCTGGTAAGGCAAATCTTCACTAATGCTTCCCACCCCCACCCCACCTGCATGCCAAATCATACCCCCTCCCCCATCACACCAACCCCTAGCAAAAGGCTCACCATCATAACCCACCCATCCCAACACCAAGCCCTGCATGCGACCACAAAGCATGGACACCCATCACCAAAGCATGCCCACTGCACACACACATCACCCCCACAAGCCACCCTCACAAAAGCCCCCACAAGGGAATGCCTGCACTTGGGTACACGGACACCCACCCATCACACGAAATGCCACACACAGAACCAATAACCATACTCTTATACCCCTGCAGGACCCGAACGCCACCACACCGCCACGGAGGGTCCAGAGATGTCCACCCCACCCCCAGAAGAGGCCCCCAGCGATGACAGCAGCTCTGTCTCCCTGGAGCCAGACGACCAGCCCGGCCCATCGGGGACCTCTGGACAGTCGGTTCCCCACAGACAGCCACAGGCTACACCAGACCCAACCCTCTCTGGGAACACCAGCACAGCTCCCACCCAGCGGGCCCATGCCTCTGTCTCCAGGACACGTAAATCAGCGGTGTGTCCACCACTACAGGGCACCCAGGTTGACCCACCACCCCAACAACAACAGGGACCTGGGGGCAGTGGTAGTGGGCACACCGTCCAGGGGACAGAGGCCCAGGAACACAGGGGAACTGGGAGGGCTGCTGTGCGACAGGGGGGGGACAGGCCCGGGGAACCGACTCTCCAAGAGGCCCTCTCCTCCATCATGGGAGCATACCACCGCTCCCAGGAGATGATGGCGACGGTGCTGGCCCGGTTCCAGGAGATCCAGGAACTGCAGGAGGAACGGTACATGGGGTTCAGGGAGGAACTGAGGAACATCGGTTCCGCAATGGGGACCATCGTCGTGGCCCTTACCCAGATCGTCACCACATTGCGGGATCATGTGGCACCCCAAAGGGCCCCTGTCACTAGCCCAGGCCAGGAACAGCCTACCACCTCCGCCGGCGCTAGTGGACAGGAGGCCCCCACACAACGACAGGCCACCAGAACCCCACCTCCTGCAGAAGAAGAACCACCCCGCAAGCGGAACCTGAGATCTCACAAGAAGACAGAGTAGGATTGCAAGACCCCCGCCAGCCTAAGATACCCCCTGATGTCATCCCACTGTCCCACATTGTCACCCTGTCCAACCTTGAACTGCCCCTGCTCCATCCTTCCACAGGCATATGGACAATGCACCTGTGCGACGGAGAACTGGACTCTGCCATGGACATTACTCCACCCCCACCCATCACCGTTTCCCAATCATGTACCTATATGTAGCACTTAAAATAAATCACTGATTCCACTTAAAAAAACAGGAGTCTGCTTGTATTCTTAACAAATGTATTACACATAACGGTGCTATAATGTCCAGTTACTTTGTGATGACAACATACCAATTTCAATAAGCTTTAGTCCATGGGCAAACAAAGCTGAAGTCAGGCAGTGGGTCATACAGCTCTGAAAAGGGAAGGGAAAGTCACAAATCAGTTAACTGGAACTGGGGGGAAACACAGACAGTGGAGACGCATGAGGCCTTAAGTAAATGTAAAATGGGGTGGCTGATTCTTACCTGTGTGCTACTGAAAGTATTGTTGTATGACTGTCTCCCTGTTGTCCGTGTCGTCCCCGTCGTCTTCCTCCTCTTCACTCTCCACAGGCTCCACAGCTGCTACAACACCACCATCTGGACCATCCTCCTGCAGAAAAGGCACCTGGCGTCGCAATGCAAGATTGTGAAGCATACAGCAGGCCACGATGATCTGGCACACCTTCTTTGGTGAGTACATGAGGGATCCCCCTGTCATATGCAGGCACCTAAACCTGGCCTTCAGGACCCCGAAGGTCCTTTCTATGATCCTCCTAGATCGCCCATGGGCCTCATTGTACCGTTCCTCTGCCCTGGTCTGGGGATTCCTCACTGGGGTAAGTAGCCACGACAGGTTGGGGTAACCAGAGTCACCTATTAGCCACACACGGTGTCTCTGTAGCTGTTCCATCACATAAGGGATGCTGCTATTTCGCATGACATACGCGTCATGCACTGACCCAGGGAACTTGGCATTTACATGGGAGATGTACTGGTCAGCCAAACAGACCACCTGGACATTCATCGAATGATAACTTTTTCTGTTTCGGTACACCTGCTCACTTTCTTTGGGGGGAACCAAAGCCACATGGGTCCCATCAATGGTACCAATGATGTTGGGGATATGTCCAAGGGCATAGAAATCACCCTTCACTGTAGCCAACTCGCCCACCTCAGGGAAAATAATGTAGCTCCCCATGTATTTCATCAGGGCAGACAACACTCTGGACAAAACCTTAGAAAACATAGGCTGAGACATCCCAGATGATATGGCCACTGCTGTCTGAAAAGACCCACTTGCCAAAAAATGGAGTACTGACAGAACCTGCACCAGAGGGGGAATCCCTGTGGGTTGGCGGATGGGGGACATCAGGTCTGGCTCCAGCTGGGCACATAGTTCATGTATAGTTGCTCTGTCAAACCGGTATGTAAGTATGATATGTCGTTCTTCCATTGTCGACAGGTCCACCAGCGGTCGGTACACGGGAGGATTCATCCTTCTCCTCGCAAGTCCCAGCGGACGGTGCCTAGGAAGGACAACATGGAGCACACAGTCAAGCAACCCACAGGTTCGTTCACACAGCTTGCACAGTACACGAATCGCTATGCATTGAATGGCTTGTATGAGTGGCAATGCAAGGCCTAGGCCTGTGTGACGCAGTAGAAATCATGCCATGTGGGCCCTTGAAATGGCGGCTGCCTGACCTGTGAAGTGTGACAGTGGGATGTGAGGTCACTGCGCTGGTGTGGCACACCGTGGCTGTAGGTGGTCGAAGACCGCAGCGCAAAGCAGCATTGGTTAACATTGAACCCTATGGGTCTCAGGAGCCAATGATGATGTGCGCCGGCGGTCGCGGTACGCACCGCCGTGGTATGCACCGCCGCGGTATGCACCGCCGCGGGCGTGACCGCCATTTTCTATCAGATTAATCACTCGAGACCTGGTCATCCACAGGAGAGGACCTATACTGCAAGTGCTGCTGTGACCTCGGTCTGGGAGATACAATGGCTGCTGCGACTGGGGAAAGGGCCCCTGCCTTCACTTCCGATGAATTGGAGAAACTTGTTGATGGGGTCCTCCCCCAGTATGCGCTACTCTACGGTCCTCCAGACCAACAGGTTAGTACACAGGGTGCACGTTGAATGGGCTATGCCTGTGTTGAGTGGGGTGCATGTAAGATGGTGGGGAGGGGAGCGAATGAGGAGTGCAACGCACGAAAGATGAGAGCATGTGCCACATGGCAAGGTTGGGGAGGGGGGGG
Organism: Pleurodeles waltl; assembly: GCF_031143425.1. Lineage (NCBI taxonomy): Eukaryota > Metazoa > Chordata > Amphibia > Caudata > Salamandridae > Pleurodeles > Pleurodeles waltl. The sequence continues at coordinate 514,131,266 of NC_090437.1, read as the reverse complement.
CCACTCACATTGACCAGGCAGAAAACTGATGCGATTTCCTTTACCACCCTGTACATGTCACATAGGTCAGCGCCCATCAGAAGATCGACATTTGGCGTGCCATCGGCAAGGACGTCCGGGCCCTGGGGGTCCACAACAGACGGGGCACCCACTGCCGAAAGAGGTGGGAGGACATCCGCCGCGGGACCAGAAAGACCGCCGAGTCTCTGCTGGGGATGGCCTCCCAACGTAGGAGGGGTGCCAGCCGCCAATTGACCCCCCTGATGTCCCAGATCCTGGCGGTGGCCTACCCCGATTTGGATGGGTGCGTGAGGACATCACAGCAGACACAAGGGGGTGAGTATCAGCACATTCTGCTATCTTTGCGCGCAGTGAAGGTGTCTGGGTGGGGGAGGAGGGCTGTGGCTATCTCCAGGCCAGGGCGCATTCTGTAGGCTAGGCCCCTCCGTTAGACACGGCCCTGTGCCCCCGCCCCCCACCTCTGTAGGGTGCCAAGTACAGCTATCCCTGGTCCGGCCTCACCCATGTGTGCATTTGTCGTCCATAGACCTGTAGGCCTAGTCACAATAACTGAGTAGTGTACCCCGATTGCGCGGCCTAGTTCAGGGGGCTTCTGTGTCTGTCCTCTCCGACAACGGTGTTGCCAATGCATGCACTCAACCTGTCTTCATTTCTCCCCCCCCCATTTTCTTTGACTTCCTGTTCATGTGTGCATTAGCATCATCAGGCGGAGGAGAAGTGGCATCGGCGCACGAGGGAGCTGCATCTCACATGGCCCCGGAGGGCCATACAACAGACTCCGAGTACACCAGTGAGACGGAGGGCGAGTGGAGCTCCACAACGGGGACCCGTAGAGACGTCAGCGACACCGACACGTCCTCTGAAGGGAGCTCCCTAGCGGTGGCGGCAACATCCGTGCCCACTGCCACAACAGGTACAGCCGCCACCCAGCGCACCAGCCCCGCCCTCCCAGCAGCCCCTCAGCCTTCGCTCCGTCCCCGCTTGCCCAGGAAGGCGGGCATCTCCTTCGCCTCAGGCCCTGCCCCAGTTACCCCTGCTGCCCTCAGTGAGGAGGTCATTGACCTCCTCAGGACACTCATTGTTGGGCAGTCTACCCTTTTGAATGCCATCCAGGGTGTAGAAAGGGAGGTGCATCGGAGCAATGCATACCTGGAGGGCATTCATTCGGGTCAGGCTGCCCATCAGCGATCGTTCAACGCTCTGGCCTCAGCACTGACGGCAGCCATTGTCCCTGTCTCCAGCCTCCCTCTTCTGACTCCCTCCACCCAGTCCCAGTCTCCTGTTCCTCTGCCTATCCCATCCACACCATCAGACCAGCCTGCACACACCTCTACACCCAAGGGCAGCTCATCCAGACATAAGCACCACAGATCACACAAGCATTCACCCAAGCAACATCCAGATGCAGACATGCCAACAGTCACTACCACCTCTGTGTCCCTCACCTCCTCATCTCCCTCCTCCCTCCCTGTGACGCCTCCACTCACACCTGCATGCACACCACCATCAGCCAGTACTTCCATCACCAGCACACCCTCCATTACAGTCCGCACACGTGCAGTCACCACCCCCACTGCCATTTACACGTCCCCTGTGTCCTCTCCCAGTGTGTCTGTCACCCCTTCTTCCAAAGCACACAAACGCAGGCAGCCACCCACCCAACAGCCATCCACCTCACGACAGCCTCCATCACAGGCACCTGCACCCAAAGACAGCACACTTGACTCTCCTACAACCACATCCTCTTCCTCCACTCCCAAACCCACTACACCTACCCGTCCCTGTCCTTCCAAAGTCCTTTTCCTTTCCAACCTTGAGCTCGTTCCAATCACTGACCCACCCCCTCCATCTGGTAAGAGTAAAAAAAGCACCTCAGCCACCACCAGCCCTGCATCTACTGTGACCAAAGTGCAGGGCTATTGGAGTCCACCAGATCCTAGGGCAGGAACATCGGCCAGCAGCAAGGGGACAGCCAGCCCACCCCCTGGGAAGAGGACAAAAAAGAAAAAGGCCCGGCGCGACAAGACTGAGACGGCTGCCACCAAGGACAGTAGCCTTGCCCCGTCACCTGCCACATCATCCAAGGGAGGCAAGGGCCACAGAGCTTCAGCGAAGGAGGGCAAGGGCAGCAGGGCGGAGAAGTCAGGCAGGAGGCGTGCTGCCCAGGAGTGCCCCACCAGCCCCATTCCGGGTGTGACGGACGACACCCACGGGCCCAGGACTCCATCACAGGAGGGCGCCGCGACCGCAAGTTCGGATGGTGAATGAGCGGGAAGTCTTGCCCAGGTCTGGCTCCCTAGACACACAGGACAAGCACCGCTGAACAGGGCCCCGCCGGGAGGAGCACCGCTGAATGGGCCCCGCCGGGACAAGAACCGCTGAACGGGGCCCCGCCGGGAGGAGCACCGCTGAACGGGCCCCGCCGGGAGGAGCACCGCTGAACAGGCCCCGCCGGGAGGAGCACCGCTGAACAGGGCCCCGCCGGGACAAGAACCGCTGAACGGGGCCCCACCGGGAGGAGCACCGCTGAACAGGGCCCCGCCGGGACAAGAACCGCTGAACAGGGCCCCGCCGGGACAAGAACCGCTGAACGGGGCCCCGCCGGGACAAGAACCGCTGAACGGGGCCCCGCCGGGAGGAGCACCGCTGAACAGGGCCCCACCGGGACAAGAACCGCTGAACGGGCCCCACCGGGAGGAGCACCGCTGAACAGGGCCCCGCCGGGACAAGAACCGCTGAACGGGGCCCCGCCGGGAGGAGCACCGCTGAACGGGCCCCGCCGGGAGGAGCACCGCTGAACGAGCCCCGCTGGGAGGAGCACCGCTGAACAGGGCCCCGCCGGGACAAGAACCGCTGAACGGGGCCCCGCCGGGAGGAGCACCGCTGAACAGGGCCCCGCCGGGACAAGAACCGCTGAACGGGGCCCCGCTGGGAGGAGCACCGCTGAATGGGCCCCGCCGGGACAAGCACCGCTGAACAGGGGCCCTTCCTGTCAAGCACCGCTCCGCTGGGGCCTTCATCTCAAGCACCGCTCCGCTGGGCCCTTCATCTCAAGCACCGCTCCGCTGGGGCCTTCCTGTTAAGCACCGCTCCGCTGGGCCCTTCATCTCAAGCACCGCTCCGCTGGGGCCTTCCTGTCAAGCACCACTCCGCTGGGCCCTTCCTGTCAAGCACCGCTCCGCTGGGCCCTTCCTGTCAAGCACTGCTCCGCTGGGCCCTTCATCTCAAGCTCCGCTCCGTTGGGGCCTTCCTGTCAAGCACCGCTCCGCTGGGCCCTTCCTGTCAAGCACCGCTCCGCTGGGCCCTTCCTGTCAAGCACCGCTCCGCTGGGGCCTTCCTGTCAAGCACCGCTCCGCTGGGGCCTTCCTGTCAAGCACCGCTCCGCTGGGCCCTTCCTGTCAAGCACCGCTCCGCTGGGCCCTTCCTGTCAAGCACCGCTCCGCTGGCCACCGCCGTCTCAAGCACCGCTCCGCTGGGGCCTTCTTGTCAAGCACCGCTCCGCTGGGCCCTTCATCTCAAGCACCGCTCCGCTGGCCACCGCCGTCTCAAGCACCGCTCCGCTGGGCCCTTCCTGTCAAGCACCGCTCCGCTTGGGCCTTCCTGTCAAGCACCGCTCCGCTGGGGCCTTCCTGTCAAGCACCGCTCCGCTGGGCCCTTCCTGTCAAGCACTGCTCCGCTGGGCCCTTCATCTCAAGCACCGCTCCGCTGGGGCCTTCCTGTCAAGCACCGCTCCGCTGGGCCCTTCCTGTCAAGCACCGCTCCGCTGGGGCCTTCCTGTCAAGCACCGCTCCGCTGGGCCCTTCCTGTCAAGCACCGCTCCGCTGGGCCCTTCCTGTCAAGCACCGCTCCGCTGGCCACCACCGTCTCAAGCACCGCTCCGCTGGGCCCTTCCTGTCAAGCACCGCTCCGCTGGGGCCTTCCTGTCAAGCACCGCTCCGCTGGGCCCTTCATCTCAAGCACCGCTCTGCTGGCCACCGCCGTCTCAAGCACCGCTCCGCTGGGCCCTTCCTGTCAAGCACCGCTCCGCTGGGGCCTTCCTGTCAAGCACTGCTCCGCTGGGCCCTTTATCTCAAGCATCGCTCCGCTGGCCACCGCCGTCTCAAGCACCACTCCGCTGGGCCCTTCCTGTCAAGCACCGCTCCGCTGGGCCCTTCCTGTCAAGCACCGCTCTGCTGGGCAACGCCGTCTCAAGCACCGCTGGCCCATTGACAGTGCCGGTTCTGTGTCGAGCAGGGCTTCACAAAGCACTCTGGGCACCATGCCTCCTCCATTAACAGTGGAGTCGGTAATCCATCTGATGGACTGTGGCTTGGCACTTCCCAGGATGGAACAGTGGGCAAGCCACCCACTGTAGAGACTTGTGAGACTGTGGCTTTGCACTCCCAGGATGGCACAGTGGGCATGGAGGCCCCTCGTCGATCTGGCGTCGTGGACTCATGTGGCTGAGGTGCCCCCCCTTCCTTTCCCCCTGAAGTACCTGTAGTTTTATCATCTGATGCCCCAGCAGTGTTCTCTCCAATGGTATCTGGTCTCCTGTGTGGGCTTTGCCCATGTGTTTGTGCACATTGGCCCACGGACTATGGAACTTTGACGGAATGTGCAGGACTTTTTGCCTATGTAGATATTGTAGAATATGTTCATTCCTTATTTTTGTATCTTTTATATGGCATATTTCCCATACCTTCAATGGAGCTATTTATACATATATTTTATAGATCATTTTAATTGTGTCTTTGCATTATTCCGGGGGGTTTGTGTGGTGTCACTCTGACTTGTTGCTCGGCATTGGGGTGTAGGTAGTTGTGGTGGGGGGGTGGGTGTATGGCGCATGTGTGTGCCCGTAAGCTTTCCTCCTCCCCCCTCGCCTGTGTCGTAGGTGCAGTACTCACCGTTGTCGTCTGCGCCGGCGTTCGTACTCCTGGTAGATGAGCAGGTAGACAATAGCTGGTAGGATGTGTAATTCGGGTTCCATGCTGTCCTCCTTCCTCGTGGAGTGTGTATAGGTGAGCGTTTTCCCGTTCGTAGTCTGTTTCCGCCTATTTTTTTATCGGCGGGGCTCCCGCCCCGGAAAAGGTGGCGGATTGGTGAGTTGTGTTAGGGTGGGCAGTACATTGTCTGCCGCCTGCCTGTTGGCGGTGACCGCCGCGATGTTTGTCTGTCCCGCCGTGGCGGTCGGAGTGTTAAAGTGGCGGGCTGTGTTGGCGGTTCCCGCCAGGGTCAGAATTCCATTTTTTTGACCGCCGCTTTATCACCGACCGCCAGGGTCAGAATGACCCCCTATGTGTGTTGGTTGTGCATTATTGATTAAAAAGCATTGACATTTTTGCACTCGGAAATAGTTCAAGAGCTCTACTAGTGCACTTATCGCAAAGTTTATCCGTAGCAGATCAAGGACTTTATTTGCAAGCATGAAGTTTTCAAGATGGAGGAGGTTCCTATCTATGTAGCATAGAAAGGACAGTCCCATCCTCCATTTCTTCTTCCTCTTCTGTTTTCTTTTGTTTCCAGAAACATTCTGGAGCAATACACGTGGTTTTGTGTCAGAGCAGACTCTGGGAAATTGCACCTTCATGTAGATTGTGGCCACCAAACAATGAATTCTGAGAAGGGTGCAAGGGATGCCCTTCACATCAACTCATGTGGGGAGGAAAATGCTGCTCCTACCCGATTAGCTAGAGGTTTGGAATTCTAGAGGAATAGATTGACATTGATTGGCTTATTTTCCAAAAATTGGAAATATTTAGCTGGAGTGAAAGGATACTCTTTTGACAGATCTGTTTGGATCCTGTTACTGTTGGAGATTCAAGAACAAGGAGCTGAGAGCTGCAATTTTTCCTCCAAGTTTGAAACAAGCCTGAAAGCACTTCTGAAGCTCAGCTGGTGTCCCTTGCATGTGTGGAAGGTGCTCATGATCACTTAGGACTAGATTTATTAAGGTCTTGTGTTGCCCTTGTGTCATGCAAGGTGAGGCAAGGGCAATGCAAACCCTGAAGTGAACTTACCATGTCACAAAGCACCACTTTGCATGGCACTGTGTGGCATGGTAAGTCTGGAGCACAATTTGCTGCCTTGTATTACTCTGCACTGGGAAGGAGTTTGATGGGTGGAGCATGGGTGTTCCCACACATCCACCTTTGGTTTTTGACGCATTCCCAGATTTATTGACACTAGTAAACCTTAGAATGTGTCAAAATGTTATGCCTTCCCAAGTGAGGCGTAATGAGGAGAAATATTTTTATTTCTCCTCTTTTTTGCTCTTTCTACATGTGCTGCAGAATGTGAAGAAAAGAGAAGCCTAAGAGGATTGTTTTTGTGCAGAAAAATGTCCCTTTATGTGCAAAAAGAATCCTGGCTGTAACATAGGTACTATTGCACCTTAGTGCAAAGGTGCCTACATTGGTGTTTCGCAGCCACAAGTGTGCCAACACAGAGGAAGAGCAGGAATGCACCATACCTTTGTAGGTATGACACATTCCTGCCCTCTCCATTTGACGCAACCAGCAAGGTGTTTTGTTGCGTTGCGCCAAATATTAGTAAATATGCCCCTTAGTGAATACCAATTGTACATAGGTTTTTAGTCATTTACCCTTCTTTTTGCTGCTGTATTGTTTTTAAATATGATTTATTTATTACTGAATGTATTTTGTGGTTTACCTTTTGATTCCATTCCACAATAAGTGCATTTCTTTATATGGAATAAATTACCCCTTCTGTACATTTTAAGAATGTTGCAAATCACATCATCGTTCTGTGACCATAAGGAGGAATGATGCTGAAGGATGAGTTCCTTTATACAGTCAGGGAACTCTTAGGTGACTTGCTATATCCTTGTACTGTATGGCAGGTGGTATTTTATTCCTTATAATAGATGGCTAGATCATCACCCTCTCCACAAAATGCTTGAATCCTTGGTTGATCTTTTATGTGAAAGAGATAGGATGTTTGCAAGCACGAAGAATAAAATATTCTCTGCTAAATTAAAAAGCAGCTCTATATTTGTTCAGAAAAAATTATACATTCTGTTTAATACAAGTCAGATTTTTAAAAAGCTGTAGCTCAGAATGTGTAGGAACATACAGAGAGATTCTATCTTTGATATAATTACGTACGTTGCCATAAATATTTAATTTCTTCTGATCACTGTTCATTTAGAAAAACAGAGCAGAAGGAAAAGTCATGTTTCATTTGCATTTTTGGAACAGTTGCTTTAAGGTTATTAATATAGACAGAAGTACAATCATCAACTTTTCTAAAATAACATCTAATTCTCATATATAACATCATACACACATAGAAGAGGAGCAATAGCCTTAGTCATATTGGGTATGGAAAAGTTGTAGAGTTTAAAAAAAAAAATTAATTAGCAATACTTAATGAATGAGATAATGGTTGTTTTTTTTTTGCAGATCCTAAAACTCCACAAATAAGAAAACAAATTAGCTGTATCACACGCTTTACACATAGAAGATAGAAAACACACAGGAGAGAAGGAACCAGTGACTACAAGGCAGCCTCTTCTTGTCTTCCCCTTCCCCTTTCCCCCTTAGAGTGCTTCTGTTGTTCAGTTTTATTTGAGAACAGAGGGTGTTCTGGGAAGGGAATTGGGAATAGTCTTTTCATTTGTGCCTGTGTAAGCAATTGGTAAGAGCCTTCTGACACTTAGGCCTCATTATGACATTGACGGTCAGCTGACCGACCATGATGGAGGTAGTACTGTCACCGGGCCGGCAGTGAAGACCGCCAAATTAAGACTATGGCGGTGATCCCTCCCATAGACAACCAATGTACCATCTGAACTGCTAGTGCGGTCCATCCACAGACCACGATGGTAGCCATCTTCATGCAGGCGGAAGGTAGCGACCTGCTCACCATATTATGACATAGCAGACCGCCAGGATTTCTGGGGCGGGATCACCACCACCAAAAGCCTGATAGAAACACATCATATAACCAGGGACACAGAGGAGTCTGCAGCCGCCATACAACCCGAACTGGAAGTCTTCCTGATGCTGTACCACGCAGTGGCAGTTCAGGAACACCAACGCCAACAAGGACGACAATGATGAGTATAGCGCCTAGCACACAAGGGAGGGTGGGGAGAGTGACACACACACACAACACACAACAAACACACAAACCACACAACCAGAACAATCTGCATAGTAAACAGCATCAACAGAATCCAGGAGCAAAGAAAGCTAGGACACATACCTCTGGTCCAGCTACTGTAATCATGTTGGAAAACGAGCTCACATTCAAATAAATATATATTTACATTTGTACATATATACAGCAAGGGCCATTGGCCAGTCCAAAGTAATCAAATGGCCACAGGGCAAGGTCCAAGGCCCAACCTGACTCCTAGCAGCCAATCACTCCACTGAGCAGGGGCATCATGGAGATGATAGGCATGCACCTCAGGGGGTTGGAGGGTTTCTTCTTGGGAGGGGGTCCTTGGGCTTGGATTTGGGAGGGGCGGGTCCTTGCCCTTCTGTTAAGGGGCAGGACGAGTGGCCTTGGGACGGAACGCCACTCTTTTTCCCCTTAGTGGCAGGTTTTCTCTTAGGGAGAAGAACATGAGTGGACTGGGAGCTGGAGGTACTGGGCTGGACGATGGGACCTTTCTCTAACGGGCTGGACGGGGGTTGTGTGGGGGAGGGTAGAGGTCAAGGCGGGATAGAAAAAGCTTCTTAGGACCAATGGGGAGGGGTATGGGAGGAGGAATGGGAGCAGAGGTAGAGGGAGTGGTTGTAGTAGGAAGGGGTATGTTGGACTTGGGTGCTGGTGCATGGACAGGGTGAATGTGTGAGGTGGATGGCTGTTGGGTCTGTGAGTGGGAGCGTTTATGTGTCTTTTGAGGGATCAGACAGGGGGAAGAGGACAAACAGGACGTGTGTATGTAATTTGTGGTGGTGTCTACAAGTAAGGTGAGTGTGCTGCATGAGGTGGTGATGGTGGTGACTGCGCATGTGGTGCATGGGGTGCATGTCTGCTGTTGTGGTGACTGTGGGCAAGGCTGTACAGGTGGCAGGATCTGGGACTGATGATGCAGTGCTTGCAGGTGTGAGTGCTGATGTGACTGTGAGGGAGCAGGAGGAGGTGGAGAAAGTTGCTGTTGTATTATGTACATCTGGTTGTTGGCTGTGTGTGTGCTTGTGGAGTGAAGTTTGGTGCCTGTGTTTGTCTGTGCGAGTCCTGTCTGTTGTTTTGTGTGCGTGCTTGCAGATTGTGTGCATGGGATGGGTGGTGGGAGAGGGCTATGGGACTGAGAACAGGTAGTTGGAGGTGGGACGCAAGAAACAGGGACACTGGCTGCCGTCAGAGAGGAGGCCAGATCCTGAAACAATCTCTGTAGGGCAGCGAAGCCACTGTGAATGCCCTCCAGGAAGGCATTGCATTGCTGCATCTGGGATTCCAGCCCCTGGGTGGCATTCACTATTGACTGCCCTAAAGAGATGGACCTCAGGAGGTCAATAGCCCCCTCAGTTAGGACAGCAGGGCTGACTGGGGCAGGGCCTGAGGTACCTGGGACGAAGGAGATACCCACCCAATTGGGTGAGAGGGCACGGGCAACTGGGTGAGGGGCTACTGGGAGGGCGGTGCTGGTACAGGGGGTCCTCCACCACCAGGGAGCTGCCATCGGAGGAGGAATCTGAGTTTGTAGTAGTCGCTCCTGTCTCCCCCGTGGTGCTCCCCTCGCTCTCCAACCCACTGGTCCCCTTGGCATCTGTGGCCTCTGCCTCCTGGGCCCCGTGGGCTGCAGCTCCCCACTCACTGGTGCCCCTGCTGCTTCACCAGATGATGATAATGCACACATGGAAATGTTGAAAAAATAGGAGGGGGGAGAGAAAGGTAGCACAGGGTAAATCACCGCACCAACCGCACATATGGCATACACATCACAATCACTCACGGGGACTTCCATTGCGCAGTGTGGCCCACAGTGACAACCCGTTACCTAGGTACAACAGCAGTAAGGAACCCAAACACTACCAACTGCACACCTACTGGGACTCACTAAGCCCTGTCTGCCATGGTATGCTAGATACTTAGCAATACCAAATATGCATACCAACCTACATAGCTAAGCAGGACAACACAAGAATAGCTAAACCAGTATATTGGGGCATCCACTGACGAGAACCATGCACCATGGCAGGCCACAAATACAAAATACCACTCAGTCTGTACTCAACCCCTTGTGCCTGCTTTGCTACCCTTAAGCGCCCATCCAACTCCGGATTGGCCAACTCCAGTATGTGGGTCATTAGGGGGGGTCAGGGACCGACGGGCATCCCTCCCTCGTTGAGAGGCCATCCCCAGCAGGGCCTCCATGGTCTTCCGGGCCCAGCGTCTCAGGTCCTCCCACTGTTTCCTGCAGTGGGTGCTCTGCCGGCAATGGATCCCAAGGGTCCACACGTCCTTGGCGATGGCACGCCACAACCCTTTCTTTTGATGGACGCTGACCTGCAGAGGAGACACAGGCAGAAGGATACCATAAACTCAACAATCCATTCTGTTACACAAATGGCTTACATACTGCATTCGCCCCTCATCAAGCACACACATGACCCGTACCTCTGCATACATATTGCATGCAGCTAAACCCCCCCAAATGACACACTGCTAGCACACACATACATGTACATGCAGCTATATCGCATCCAACGTACCCATGATGTACTTACCTGTTGGTCTGGAGGCCCATACAACTGCCCATACAGGAGTAGGACCGCATCCACAAACTTCTCTAACTCCTCGGATGTGAAGGCTGGAGCCCTTTCCCCTTCAGCATGGCCCATCGCAGGTTCCAGACACAGGTCACAGCAGCACACGCAGTGGAGATGTAGTACTGTGGAGAGTCAGGAATCAGGTGAAGTGGTAGAAAGAAAATGGTGGTAACGTGCGGCAGTGAACACCGTCATCGCCGGCGTTGATCATCATTGGTTCCTGTACTCCATAGAGCCCCATGTTAGCCAATGAGGATTAGCACAGCGATGCAGACCAACCTCCGCCAAGACGCCTAACGCCAGCGGAGTGAGGTCACTTCCAGTGGTCCCTGCCCATGTTTGGAATAAATATGTGCGTCATTGACTGTTCATCCCGACACAATTCCAGTCTCTTACATACATACGTGCTCTGTGAACTATGATGTTGTTTGTCCAAAGGTCCTGTAGTCACACCCATTTTACTTTTGGCTCACTTCGATACCAACCACTGCAGAGGATAAGGAGGCAAGCACCGATGTACAGACCCCATGTAGACTTGGCTACACTGGGAGACCGGCACATCATTCTCACCTATCGTCTGGACAGGGCCACCTACTGATCAGTGTTCACAATTGGAGTCAGATCTAATGCCTGCTTATCCGTAGCACTACCATTATTCTCCCTGTAGAACAGGTACTCTCAGTGCTCCACTTCCTGGCAAGTGGTTCATTCCAGGTGACAGTTGGCTTGGCTGCAGGAATGTCACAGCCAATGCTTTCGAAAGGGTTTTGGCTGCCTTGCTCAAACACTTGAGCAGCTACATCGCATTCCCCCAGAGTGAAGATTTGCCCTCTGTGAAGGCTGGATTCTACTCCATGGGACACATACCACATGTGATTGGGACCCTTGATGGGACCCATATTGCCTTGGTCCCACCCAGGGCAAATGAGCAGGTATACAGGAATAGGAGGAGTTTCTACTCAATCAATGTCCAAATGGTGTGCCTTGCAGATCAGTACATCTCCCACGTCACTGCCAAGTATCCTGGATCTGTGCATGATGCCTATGTCTTGAGGAATAGCAGCATCCCACAGGTGATGGCACGACTACTGAGGCACAGAGTGTGGATCATAGGTGAGCATCAGTCTTCACACAATGTATGTCAGTGTATGGCAACTGGAGATGTACTCCATGCCATTGTAAATGGGTAATGTGTGTCCCTCACTACTTCCAGGTGACTCCAGCTACCCCTGTTCTGGCTGTTGACCCCCTGTTAGGAATCCGAGAACAGGGGCTGAAAATTGGTACAATGAGGGACATGGCCATCCCAGAAGGCTAATAGAACACACTTTTGGCCTACTGAAAGCCAGGTTCAAATGCCCCCATTTGTTCCTATGCTACGCACCTAAGAAGGTCTTCCAGATTGTGGTGGCATGCTGCACAATTTGGCCCTCAGACGCCATGTGCACAGGAGGAGAGGGTGACAGTGCACCTGTTTCAGCAGTGGACACTGGGGACAGTGAGGAGGAGGAGGATGTGGACAACAGGACACATATCATACAGCAGTACTTCCAATGACACTCAGGTAAGACTGTAGATCTGTTTATGTCTCCATTTCTGTTGAGTGCTGTGTGCCAGCTGTGTTGAGCCAATCACTACCTTACTCTTTCAATTGACTGTCACTTATGCCTTCCATTTTTGCAGATGTTGGTGTGGTAACAACAGTGTATTGATGTGATGGCTACAGACTTTTTAACAACATTTGTTTGATGGATTCACATTTTACAGGACATTTGCACCGGATGATACAGTTCATAACGTTGCACTTTTCTTTCTGATAAAGCACTATTAATCCAGTTGTGTTCAAGGGTGTTTATTGAAGTGACAATAATTAAGGGATAGTGCAATAGAGTGGGGTGATGGTTGAGGAAAACCACAGTGTAGTGGTCCAGTTGGTCTGGAGCACAGGTACAATGTCCATGGGGCCATAGGAGGAGGAGTAATGGCAGTCCAAAGTGAACAAGGTGACTCAATGGCACACAAGGGGGACATTCTGGAGGGGCTCATTTCCTGCCGGTGGTCTTGGTCTTGGCCACAGTCTTATGGTGTCTGTTTGGGTCGCAGGGAACGTTTGCAGGGTGGGTCTTCTGCTGCAGAGGGAGGGGTACGGTGGCCTGAGGGTCCTGTGGCACGTCCTCCTGTCCACTAGCTGCAGCAGATGTTGATGGCTGCTAAGTGGAGTGGCTAGTGGTAGCGGGCAGCTGGTGTGCTCTGTTCTCCCGGATGGTGTGGGCCATGTAACCCAGCACCCCTACAATGGAGACTATGTTGGCATTTAGGCACTGCAGCCGCTGCATGATCTCCTGGTGGTGTACCCCTGCCACCGCTGGTTCTCCTGCATGATGGTGATGACCTGTCCCATCCTGTCCTGGGATTTTTGTTATTCCCCCAGGACATGTTCGAGTGCCTCGTGGGCAGTCTGTTCCCTGAGCCTGCCCCCCCAGCGCACAGCTGACATTCCACTGTCCCTGCCCCCCTGTGCCTGTGTTCCCTGAACGGTGTGCCCACTCCTACTTACACCAGGACCTTCTTTATCCTGCCTGTGTGGTGTCGACTCGGGTCCTTGTACAGGTGGGCACACAATTGATTGACGTGTCCTGGGGACAGGGGATTGGGGATGTTGGGTGGCTGCAGTGGTGCTTGAGTCAGAGGGGAGGGCCCGTGGTGGACTGACTGTGGGATGCTGAAGCCGACTGACCTGTAGTCCCAGATAGTCCAGGGAGTTTATCCACCTCAGGACATCCAGAGTTGCTGTCATCACTGGGGGCATCTTCTGGTGAAGGACTAGGTTGCCATAGCACCTGCTTGCCGCTGACATTGGCTGGGGCACTTGTGGGGATGTAAGTGATTTGTTAGGGTCATTGTCACATTTTCCTCATTTCTACCTTTCCCTATGGGTTTGGTGTTGTCCTCCTACCTTTGGTAGTGTATGGTGTTGGATTGTGGGATTGGTAGTACTACATGCTGTCCATGCATTTCTGGGAGTGGTGTGCCTGTAGTGGGTAAGTCATGCAGGGGTACAGATTTACCTGTGGTCATTGGGGTGGTGCACTGTGTGGGATGGGTGGGGAGTCGGGTGAGGAGGTAAAATGCCATTATTATAGTAATGGTGACTTACCCATGTCCAGCCCTCCAGTGACTCCAGTGAGGCCCTCAGGATACAGGATTGCCATGACTTGCACCTCAGCTGTGTGGGAGGAGGCGGGGGTCCACCGCCAGTCCTCATGGTGGCAACCTGTTGCCTTAATGCGATGGAACGCACCTTCCCCCGTAGGTCATTCCACCTCTTTCGGATGTCATCCCTTGTGTGTGGAAATTGTCCCAATGAGTTTACCCTGTCCACGACCCTGCGCCATAACTCCATCTTCCTGGCAATAGAGATTTGCTGGACCTGTCCACCAAACAGCTGTGGCTCTACCCTGACTACCATCACCCGCAACTCTGCATCTGTGAAACGGGGTTGCTTTTGTGAGGACATGCCTATTGTTTGTTGTTTGTGTTGTGCAGAGAGTGTTCAGTGCTGTGGTAGGGTGTGTGGTGTGTGATGCGTGACGGATGTATAGGTGGATTTGGTGTGTGTGTGTGCAGTTCTGAAAGGGATTGGCCTGGCAAGCTTTGGCAGTCTTTTTGTGTTTGCAAGGGATTGTGGGTTGTGTGGGTGTGTGTTTTATAGTGCTGTTGGTGGGTGTGTAGAGTGTGTGTTAATGTGTCAGGTGTGGGTTTTTTTAACTGGCCAATGCTGGCTTGTAGTGGTGAAGGGAGCCCAATTCCGCCGCGGCGGTGTGCACAGCAAATGGTTGACTGCCGTTGAATGTCTGTTGTGGTGATACGTCATAATTTGGAGGGCAGTATTTTGCTGGCGTAGCAGTATGGGTGGTGGGTCTGGCAGTTTTTTGCCTTAATTGGGTCTGGTGGACTTGTGGTTGTGGAACTTTTCTGTCGGTTTTCTGTTTGTGTGTCATAATCTGGAGGGCGGATTACCGTGGCGGTCTGTTGGTGGCCGTCACTACGGCGGTCTCCGGAATAGACCGCCAGTGTCATAATGACCACCTTAATGATTGCTTCAAAGACAGGAGAAGCATGCAGGCAAAATCCTATTGCCTTACTGAATCATCTGGGTGAAAATGGACATAAATGCCCTCATTCCGAGTTTGGCGGGCAGCTGATGCGGCCCACCAAACTCATCCTGCCACCTGCCCACCAGTGCGAGCAGAAACATCATTTCTGCCCACCGGCCCTCCCATGAACAGGGCCTTCATATTGCAGCTGGCTCGTAATCGAGCCTGCGGCAATGTGGAGGTGCGCCGGGTGCAGCAGCACCCGTAGTGCATTCCACTTCCCGTAATTCAGGCAGTGGAATGCGTGACAGGCCCCCTGACACCTCCATTCCACCAGTGTAACCACCATGGAAAGGCTGGAGGTATGGGGACTCGTAACCCTGAGAGCAGCGCTGCTTGCAGTGCTGCATTGGTGGATTACAACTGCTGGGACCGGTGGAACTGCCGGGACTACCAGGCTGCCGGCTGACAGCAGCCGGGAGATGTTGGAGGTCCGACCGTGGCGGCTCCGCCACAGTCATAATATGGCGGCCCCCTGCTGTGTGCACCATCCCTGGTGTATTCATAGCTTCATGGCTTTGAGGAGTATTTTCTGCACAAGTTTCTGAATTGGTTGCTCTTACCAGAGCATGCTGTATTTCATCACAGCTCAAAATTATGATTTTTTTCAGAGAGCCAATATCGGTTAGGTGTTGTGCATGGTTCTGGGCAGTTGTGGTCCCAAAGGGGTTTCATGACCTCTTCTAGTTCACCAATCAAAAATGGTGATAGGATTCATGAGTTGCTAAAAGCTCTGCAATTACCTGAGAAAGTTGCAGTTGTAAAGTGCACTGGGCATTGCAAAGCAAATTATTTTTTTCTCTATGGGTCATGCACATGCAGATCAAATTGCCAGATATTATGCACTTCGTTGTGCCACTTTCAATGAAGAGTGGAAAAATGTAAAAGGTACTGATAAGACAAGTCAAAGTTTTCTGTTGACAGTGGTTGATGCTTGGGAGGAAATAAAAAGATTGCAAGATGAGGTTCCAGAAGATGAAAACAAAACTGGACAAAATTAGGTTGTAACCAAAGAGAAATTGATCAAATCTGGGTTTCATTGAAGGGCAGGTAGTTTTGCTAAACTGTCTACTGACACGAATGGCTAGGTACTATCATGGTCAAACTCACATTGGCAGACATGCAATGATTCAAACATTTAATCAATCCTGGTTCAATCCAAAATTTAGACAGGTTGAAGAAGCAATTGGTCACAGATGCATTACGTGCCTGCAAATGAACATGGGAAAGAGTCTGTTTTCAATTTGAGTCACATTGGAAGATCAGGTGGTCCATTTAACAGAATGCAGATGGATTTCATTGAGATGCCGGTGGGTGGTGGTTTGAGGTACGTGTTGGTGATAATCTGTATATTTAGCCATTGGATCGAGACCTAGTCTACACGTAGAAATGATAGCCTCGCAGTAGCAAAGCTGTTACTTAGGGAGCTGATCCCAAGGTTAAGATTCCCGGCCTCATTAGAATCAGAGAAAAGAAGTCACTTCAATAATGAGGTGATAAAAATGCTATGTTCAGCCTTAAACATTAAGGAGAAGCTGCACTGTAGTTACTGTCCTGAGGCTTCTGGATTAGTGGAGCAAATGAATGATACTCCGAAAGCTTGATTGACAAAAATGTGTGCATCTATTAATCTGAAATGGTCTGATGCCTCACCCATGGTTCTGATGACCATGCGAAGTACACCTGACAGAAAAACAGGACTCTCGCCACATGAAATACTGATGGGCAGAGTTATGAGATTGCCAGCTGTTCCTGCAAATGTGATTGTAAGCATAACAGATGACTTGGTGCTGGATTACTGCAAGGGTCTATCTGATGTGGTTTGCTCTTTGCCTCACCAGGTGGAAGCAACAGCTGTGCCACCATCTTAAGACCAGTGTCACAGTCTCCGGGCTGGTTACTGGGTGGTGATTAAGAAACACGTGAAGAAGACTTGCTTGGAGCATATCTGGAAAGGTCTGTTCCAGGTCATACTGGTGACAATGAATGCTGTGAAGTGTGATAGAATTCCAAACTGGATTCATGCAAGCCATACTCCTAAATTATCATATCATTTGAATGATGAAGATCCAGTGTTCCCGGGAGCATCAGCGAAAACTGCAGTCTCAAGAGAAGCAAGTGACAGAAACAGAGCAAGAAACTGCAGAGGTAAAGACTGGTGAGGATCCAGATCCAGGTACTCCTCTGACAGCTGAACTTGAGGACGAGGACAATCTTGATACTCCTCTATCAGCAGAGAAGGAAGTGGAGGTAACAGGAGAGTCTAGCCTGAGTCAGAGGTCTCGCCCAGAAGCAGACAATTGGGAAAAAGATATAAAACAAATATTGTTTCCTGAAGTAGCCAAAAGTGGGGTTGAATTGAATCAAAATCATATAGATTTGACTCCTCCTTAAGTGGCTAGTGGTGCAGGTGAAACAAGTCAAAGTCAAAGAAGAACTTGTCAGATCCCTGCTAGACCAAGAAATATCGTAAGTCCAGTTGTATCATCACTGTCTAGAAAAACTGTAAAAGGAGATAAGTGGCCTTTCTTGCCTGCAGTTGAAAACGTTTCTGACGTGTTGTTAAGCATACATGAGGAAGCAGAAACAGCAGGAGGAACAGATCTGAGGGAAGGTGAAATAAGTACAGATCAAAACTCAAAAAGAATTGCAAGTCAAAGATACTCAGATTCTGAATGGGCATACCTTGCAGCCGATGAGTGTGAACACGAGTTTATGTCCTTTTGTTTTGACCGGGAGAATCCAGTTCATCACTTTGAAACTTGAAATCACACTTGAACTGAGTTTGGAAATTCCATCAACTGACCAAGAAAGACGTTATACACTGGAAATAATAGTCAGTGACCAGCATACTGTGATCTACTAAAAGAGACATTCAAAACCGATTTTGACAAAGCTGCTTAACTGATTTTTGACAACTTCTGAAGAGCCTGAAAGTTACTGCATATAATTGAAAAGAAAACTGAAGATTATTTTTGTTGTGGCTGCACAGTTAAGTCTGTTTTTTCCTTCCTTCTACTTTTCGATTCTTTACAGGCCATAAATATCAACCACAATCCAAACAATGGGTGCAAGTATGTGTGTGTTGGATTGGCAGTTGTATGTGTGTTGTTAAGTTTGTTGTTGATTATAAGCATGAGTGTTTCTGATAAACCTGGAGCTACTTACACAGCTTCCCCAATACAAGAGATTACTACACTCTCTGAGTTAGATTAGTTCTATAAAGATTAGAGTTACTTACACTTAGACAACACACAAGGAGATCTTTCTTCTAATGTTTACTATTGTTTGCTGTATGAATTTGCTGAGACTATGGATGTTAGAGGATGTTATGTGTGTACTCACAAGTTCCTTCCTCTGTGCAAGAAGGAATTACATATCATAGCTCACCACTAACTTATGGGATCAGTTGTAGTATTTTATTAATAAAGCTTTATAATCAGGAATACATACAGTATTTTTACTCCAATTCTGACCTAGTCTTTTCTTTTGTTCCAGTTAACCAACACTTGAGTAGTATTACTAAAGCTAGAAACATAGACATTGTAGGGGGTTATTTGAGCCCACACTGACATTCAGTACGGCCTATGCTCACCAGAATATTTTGACGTGCATTCTTTCACTGGTTGAGAAAAGTTACCTGAATCAGGTTGATGATAGAAGAAAGACAATTAAAGGGAAAATAGAAAAGGGCTTAATAAAATGCAATTATAAGAATTACCATGCATATAGGGTAATTTACACACAAGACTTTAGATTACAAACACATAGGAAAGCTTTGTATATACAAGCCTAAATTCAGATTGATAACAATAAATTATACTCATGACAAATCAAGACCAAAAGGTGCAAGCTGTTCAGAAATAATTGGAGATATAGTTGGAACAATTATTCCTTCTGTAGGAGTTGTACTGAATGACATAAAAATTTGGAAATTGTAACCCATCGTGGACAGAATGTTAGCAGATTTTTCTGGAGCAATGCTTCTCGTGGACACAGAAATGGTTGCGGTCTGTTTGATGGTTCTTCAGAACTGTCTTGCATTAGACATTCTTTTAACGAAAGAGGGCGGAGTCTGTTGGATGCTTAAGACGCAACATTGTTGCACTTTCATCCCAGACAACAGTAAATAAATTAGAAGCTACATTAACAATTTGACAAATTTGAATTTTGACTTAAAAGACCTGAAAAAAACAAGTGTGCGGTAAAATATATATGGAAAAGGTTTACTAAAATAGCAAATTGGTTTGAAAATCTTGGTCAGGGTTTTGTGAGAATGATATTGAAATCATTATTCATGGTGGTTGTGTGTCTCATTTGTACAATCGGATTTTATAAACTGTACATATTCATAAAATTACAAAGGATGAGAAATAAACAGAGGAGGGAAGGAATACAAATGGAAAGGATGAGAAGCAGATACTTTTGTGAGTTAAGAAGTTTTGAATAATGGTGAAAACCTAACTGTAGGTATACTAAAACAAACTAAGCTTTGAATTGTCTCATTAAAGAAGTGTTCTTTTGAGACGGCACATATTGGAGTCAGAGGAGGGATTGTTAAGGAGCAACCGCTATTAATAAATTATGAGTAAACAAATTGTATAAATGACATGCACTGATGAGGATAATTAGAGAACATTGTGCTAGAAATCTACAACGTGCATGTTTGAAATGATGCTGACATGGTGGTGTCCACCACAACGAGTTCTATATGAAATAATAAATAACTTTGAAAACATATTTTGATGAATCCCAAACACTTGTACTGACAAAATATCATTAATATTGATGAATAAAACTATTGATGTACTATGATTTGAAATACACAATATTAATTAAGAATCATGAAATACTAATTATAAGAATTACATGGTTTAGTTTTATTCCTTATGTATTAGCATTAGTCAAAAGGCCTAAGCTTTAGTATTTTTCCACATTACAGTGTTCAGTTTTTATGCAGACTTCATTTAAATTATTTTGCAAACTTTGTTTATTATCCATCCCATTCAAAGCTCACAGTAGAAATCCACTGCCTTTTTCACTCTATTCATTCTGTACTTCCTTGTGATAACTATTGAAAGTTTAAACAATGGGTCTTAGTTTCTGGTAGGAAATAATGTTAGTTAAAATGTCATGTTCCTTGCTGTTTTCTACAATGTTAATATTCTGCGGAAACCGCCGCCCTGAGAAGGGCATCAACATAGGCCTATTTTGAGGAAACGTGGAGAAAGTTAGAAATTGGAGAAAGAATGTAATTCAGTTAGTTGTTTACTGTCACACCTCATGGTCTTGCCCAGTAAGAGTCTTGCTAGTAAATTTTTGGGACTTTAATTAAGCAATGTTCTAAATGATGTAGTTCAGTTGCAGTTATGTTCAGTTATGTGCAGTACTGTTAAGCTCAATTCTACAGATGACTTACATGTATATGATTCTAACAGTTCAGATACCTTAGGCCCAACTCTACTGAACTGTTGCCCTTTTCATGTTCCTGATGCAGATCGCTGAAGACCTGCTGTTCCTGTGCTCTGCTGACAAAGACTCTGCTAACTTCTGTCTCTTTTAGGAGAGGTATAACCAATGTGCATTTGTTTTCTTTGCAAGTTTTTCCTTAGAAACCCAACCACATTTTTGCTTGTGCCATAGTTCAGATGCTTTTCAAAGTGCCAAAGCACAGCCTAATACATACTTTTTGAATTAGAAGTAGAAGCAGTGATGTCCGATCCAAAAATTTAAATTGATGTTTATTGATTGATTATGACTGATTCAATGGCATAATTAATGAAATCTGTTGCTATTTCTCAAATAATTCTGTTGTTATTCTGTAAAATTCTTTTGGAATGTTTAATGGGGATTGCTCTTGTCAGACTAAGATTCTTCAGATGTTTTGGACAGCCTGTGTTATTTCTGTATTGCTATCATATGGTTTTGGGTATTATTCATGTGACTTTAGCATTGTTACCATAAGGGCAATACATATTTAAACTTTAGTGATTCATGGCCTCATAGGTCATTGTATGTGTCAATGTCTGACTCCTTAATGCATATTGTTGTTGCTTATTGCTATTGGTTCTTATTGTTTGATTAGGATGATCTTATTACTCCTGTCTCAGTCAAAAGATTTGAGTCGACCTCTGAGGGTAATAGATGTCACTGCCCTATCACGTGTCACCTAAACCTAATTTAGAAGGTCACATGCCCACACTTGCTAAACCTGTAAAACTGAAAGTCAAAAAAACTAATGCACCTCATATTCCTCCTGCTAGTTTGCAATGTCTGGTGTAGGGCATGTTCTTTTCCTGGTTTAATCTAGGAGACAGGGAAAGCTGGGTGGACTATCACATTACAAGGTGATATAATTTATTTGACTAATCTGACCTGCAGATAAGCGCCCAATAATAATAGGAAAAAGCTTTGCATAACTCTTCAGCATTTTAAAGTGTTGGTTGCTCACTAATCCTGGTTACTGATAATAAAGGAAGGGACTCTGACTGTCTCACTGTTCAGCTATACTTAGAAAGAAAAATATCAGTAACTTATTAATTAGCAATCTCTGGTTCAGCTCAAACACACAATCCATTAAAACTGAATTACACTCTGCTGCTGCTGATAAATATGAACACACTTTACAAGGAACACATAAAAGGTGCAATTTAATAATTTGTTAGGTAACAAGTAAAATGAGAAAGTGAAACTGAGGATGGGACACTTCAGGACCTGAGATTAGTTCCAGGTTAGTATGAAAAAGGTCATTACCATGCATGCATTTAAAAAGAAAGTTTTTACCAAGTATATGCCTTTACCACGCATGTCTCTACCATGAACATTTTGTTGTAAAGGCATGGTTGGTAAAGAGATATGCGCTGTAAAAAGTAAAGTGATATGATATATATGTATGAAACTCAGGTTTTGGCTTGCTGACCTAACAGGAAATGCTTAATAATACTGGTGGGGAGGTCGTCATGTAGGCAGCAGACACCCTGTAGGGAGTTTGGCGGACGGGCTTTCCCGTACGCCAAACTCATAACAGGGCCCAGAGTTTTTTAGGCTTCGATGTCTGACATACATAGAAAGAGTTATTTGTCTACAATTTAAAATAAAAAATCTATTGTTTTTTATTTAAATGTAATATATAGTTAAATAAATAACAAATGTAAATGAGTCCAGCTGGACTTGAACCCCGAAAGCTCAGTGTGAAGAGCTATGCATTTTAGGTACATCTGTAAGTCTTCAATAAAAAGCCCTTACGGGCTACCTGGCCTGCAGGGGAAGCCTTAAGGCCTGCAGGGGGAGCCTTAAGGCTTCCCTCGTGGTGTCATTGCTTCATCAAGCACCGAGCTGCTTTAACAGTAACTCCATTCTTGTTGAGGCATTTCATCTCATTCCCCTTCACATGATGAAAGCTTCAGATTTTGACAGCGGGACCTGCTTTACAGGTCCCACTGTCAAAACCTGAAGTGTTTGCTGTGGCTTGGCTGCAGCTCTAGAGGGGGGCTGCACAGCACTCCTCCAAAGTGGACATAGCCCTGGGGGGTGGTGTCCCCGGGGCTCACGGGTCCCAAAAGGACCTCCATTCTTATTTTACATATTTTTCCCAGAGAGGTGGAAGAATCCAGGGCTGTGGGGGACCATGGCTCGCCCGCATATATAGTAATGTTGGCCCTGGGGAGATGGAGGTCCCCAGAGCAGTGGGGGTCCCATGGGCCCCCTGCATTTTTTAAAATGAAAGCTCAGAGGAGGTGGTGGTCCCACGGGCTGTGGAGGGGCCTAGAGTCCCCCCCCCTCCCACAAGGGGCCTATAAAAAACAAGTGCGGAAGTCTTGCTTGTTGTTTTTTTTTATTTTTCTGTTGCAACATCATGAATATCGTAATTTTGTGACAAAAGAATAATATAAAAAAATGTTTGCTCTGGGACCCCCTCACCATTGCTAAGGGGTCAGGGTGACTCTACCCTTGTCTCTTTTATTATTATTTTTTACTTTTTTTCTGGGAACAATGGCTGCCAGCACTTCCTGGTTTGAAGTGTTTGCAGCCAATTAGAGCTGTGCATTTCCCTGCACAAGCTCACCTTTGTTTACAAATACTTTTCAGCCGGATAGATACAATTTGAATTTCCCTAAATTTCTCAAAAACTACTGAACAGATTTACACCAATTGTCAAAAAGCACAATCCGCATAGCAACAGCTAGCTTTCTGCTCAATTTGGTGTAATTGCGTCCAGTGGTTTGGGTTGTAGACGTGTCGACAGATCCTATGGGAATGATGATGGGAAACGCAGCATTTTTTGAGCCCTATATAAATATATATATATATATATATATATATATATATATATATATATATATATTAAAAAAACAAAAGTTACAGAGATGTTATAGTTAGGAAATAGAATTTTTAAAACTTATAAATTCACTGAAAAAAACAAAGTTTACAGGGACACGATAGTTAGATTCTGAATGTAGGTATTATAGAAATTCAGAAATTATAGTTAGAGTTCTTTCAAGTAACTAGATCTCGTGCCCTAAGGCAACTATAACTTGCGGCCCGCCATCTCCCTGTCTGCGAACACTCTTTCCTGTGGCATGGCTTCCGCTGTCAAAGCTGCAGCCAAGCCACAGTCGGTCCTGGGGGGTGGTGGTCCCCAGGGCCATCAGTGGTTCCTCATCGGGGCCGTGCTGCCCACCTCCAACTAAAATATCCATGAACAGTGGTGGTCCCCGTGGCTGCGGGGGTCCGAAACAACCCCCTTTTCACTTTTTAACATTTGCCCAGGAGAAGTTGTTGTCCCGGGGCTGTGGGGGGTCACGTCACCCCCACACACAATTTGAGCAATGCTCCGGGGAGGTGGTGGTCCCCGAAGCTGCGGGGGCATGTGGTCCCCACACACAATATGGGAAGTGCCCCAGGAAGGCGGTGACCCCCAGGATTGCAGGGGGTGTGTGCAGCCCACCCCGCACACAAATTCAGAAATGCCCTGGGGAGGTAGTGGTCCTTTTTAGCCCTGAGAATGAACTCTGAGAGCACTGGCATTGAAATATATAATCTTGCTTAGGAGCAAACATCGGGGAGGCCTCAACCTTGATGAGGAGATGCATGTGCAAATTGGTTAAACTGATATTGTGAGGCAGCATGACGTTGCCACAGACTCTTGGAATGCTGCACCAGGTTTTCATTCTTCTCCCCCCTTCCTTTGTTGGTTTATCTTAATTTATCTTTCCCTCATCACATACCTCGGGCTGACCTTTAATTATTTCAATTCCTTTGTGAATAATGCGAATAGTGATCATGTATGTGCTTCTTGATGTAGAGCGGCTTATTGTAAAGTTTTTTGCTATGGAAATTATCCTTTGGGGTGCTGTGTAGAGTTTGTGGTGCATAGTTTATGCTCTTCAAGTTAGAAAGAGTCTTTGCACATTGCCCGATGATGAATGCCATATGTCACTTGACAAGATGATTTTTTTTGGTGTCATAAATTTTTATATATATATATATAAATTTTTGCAAGTTGTATTCATCCCTATCAGCCACGTGGCAGATATTTGGGTAATTTGAAAACCCCTTTTTAATTCCAGAATTATTGTGATTCAATGTCTTGTAACCATTTGTCACTTGGCAACATTCGAAATGACATTGATTAAGTAATTCTTATTTGATACAATTTGGGATGCAATATGTTTTTTCTGACTTCTTTGTCAGATTTTAGGGCAATCGGTGTATTAGCTCATCTGTAGTATGTTTTCTGTATCTTTTATGCACGGTTTGTTTTTTAAAGCACTTGTGGCTTGTTATACACCACACATGGCTCTGAGGAAGTCCGAGGGTACCTGTACTTATCTGCAAAACCTTTACCATGCATGCACCTTTACCCTTCATGCCTTTACAAAACTAAAAAAAATAATACCTTTAAAACCTTTACCATACATATGCCTTTACCATTCATGTCTTGTAATGGCTGTTTCCCCTTGTGAGTTAGGGATAGCTTGTGTTTCAGGGACTTTAGATTCAATCTATCTTAGCTTCTGAGTCCTCGCTGTCAGCCGGGGATAGTGAAAGTGTTTGGTAGAGTATCATTGATTTTTTCATATGTAAAGCCTTGCAGGTAAGGTAGCATATTTTGTATTTGATCCTGGTTGCTGTAGATATTTGAATGGAATAGAAAGAGGCACTTGAATTCTCGTCAGCGGTTTTTTATCTGATGTATACATGAATGCCGACCAGACGGTTGTCTACATACTTATGATGTTCCCTAAAGGTACCCTCCAAAATTATACAGATTAACTCTGAAGTTGTCCCTCTACTAGTGTCACTAGCCTGGGGAGCAATATTTTATTTTCAATAGATCTTGCCATTGTGTGTGAGAAATCATATCCAATACAATATCGTTGGCTAACATAGTTGGACAGGTGAAAGTACACAAGCGTCAAGCACAAAGAGATCACTTAAGTACATCTCCTGCACTCTTCAATTAAATTAGATATGCTGGTTTGCTATTATTTTTTTTATTTAACTTTTTTATATTATATAATATGTGTCTTTATGTTATATGATCACCACGTCTAGGTGGCATCATGTTTTATTTTTACTTCTTTTTCCCACAAATAAAACAAATAACCATCACATCAGCTTGCCAATGCCAGGCCTATTGGATTTGTTTTCTTTTGTGAGAGGCCGAAGTGCACTTCCCAACTGCATGAGTTCAGAAGAGGTGTCATGGTATCTATTAAACTATCTAGCTGCCTGACACTCTTATTGCATTCTAAATGAAAATGCAGTCTAACGCCCCTTTGATTCATTTCCATGTACATTCTACCAATATGTGAACTAATTGTAAAATACGTATTTCGTGGGAAAATAGAGCTGTCCTCAGCTTGTTAAATTATGTGAGGTAAGATATATTTCCTATTTCCTTGTTTGAGATCCAGTAACTCCTTTTTCACTGTCTGCCCAATAGGATAGATGTCAATTTCTCACCAGGTTCACCTAACCCACCTCGATATCGGGCCCTTTATATCACCTTATAATTAACTTGAGTGTTTATAATTCTCATTAAAATTCGTGTCTACTAACCCAGCCCCTGGACCACATTGCATGTGCTACTGCTTTAGCTTCGCATTAGCTGCCCCACTTCTTATTTTTTCCTGCAAATAGCAGTGGCGGCCGGCAGCTTTAGGAGGGAGGGGGGCGGGCAGGAAGCACACACACACACCCATTCTTTCACACACGCACGCACATCCATTAAAGCCACTCATAACATTCAAACATGCACGCACCAAACATTAATTTTAAAAGATCACACACACTCATTCTTTCACACACACATGCATGCACATCCATTAACAACACTCATAACATTCAAACATGCACGCACGCACCAAACATTCATTTTAAAAGATCTCACACACACACACACACACACACACTTACCTTCAGCCTCAGAGGTACCAGTAGGGTTGGGACTGCTGCCTTCCCTCCAGTGAGGGAAGGCAGCATTCCCAGCCTCCTCACAGAGTGGGATGGGGTCAGTGAGACTGCTGACCCCACCCCACTCCGTGACGAAGTGTCACTGATTGACACTTGCCCTGGGCGCTTCAGGGCTTAAACCTGAAGCGCCCAGGTTGAAGTCAATGGGTGACGCTTTCCTCGTCACCCAGGGGAGGGCCTCAAAGCACCTTTGCTGAGCTGAGGAGATCACCCCATAGGAGCTGTGACCTCCTCATCCCAGCAAAGTTCAGCTCAGGCAGCCAGGAGTCTTCGCAAATCGCGCATGTCTGCTCTTGGCTGCCTGGCCTGAACATGAAGAGTGTTTGTCAGGCTGACCTTTGTTCAGCCTGACAGACACTGTTCATGAGGGGCAAAAGGTGGGGTGGCGTGGCACCTCCGCCCTAAAGGACAGGCTGCTCCTGGAAAATAGAATATAATTTCCTCGTCGGCGCTGCGACAATAAACCAGAATATCATTTGCGTCGGCACTGCGACAATAAACCAGAATATCATTTAATCTATACATCGTGGCTTAAATTATCTACAAAATATCACTACATTAGTTGTAGATTTTTAAATATGAACTCTACTAGGGCAACATTTGTGTAAACAGATATTTGGGACACTATTTGCGTCAGATGACGTATAAGCCATATTATTCTTTTTTTTTTACCCTACTACATGGTATTTTTATTGCATGCAGCTATTTAAAATATTACAATTAATAAAAGAGAATACAATAACAGAACATTGACATTATGGGCGCACAGTCCATTCCCATATGCAGGATGTTAATCCATTGTTGCTGCAATCACTGAGATTTCATCAATATTTACAGATGACGGAGTCACCGCACAATTAACCCCTTTGGTGCGGGCGTCGGCCACTGGCCGACGCCCACACACCCTCCCTGGTGCGGGTCACGACCAGTGGCCGACACCAGGGAGAGGGTTAAAAATCCTCCGGTGCGATGCACCGGAGGATTTATTTTTTTTTACGGTAGGAGACGCGGAAGAGCTTCCGCGTCTCCATCCCACCCCCCTCCCGCCCCCTTGCGGCGCGCTGACGTCACAGTTTTTCCCCACCGGAGAAGGAGAGAAGCAGGTAAGTGTTCTCTCCTTTTCCGGTGGGGAAAAAAAGGCCAAAACGGCCTCCCCAGATGCCAGGGAGGCATCGATGCCTCCCTGGCACCGTTTCCTGGCCGTGGATCGCAGCGCGGCTGCGATCCACGGCCAGGAAACGCCCCTAGGCACCAGGGATCTTCTTTGGGGGGGTCGGCCCCCTCATAAACGGGCCGCCCCCCCCCCGGGGGCAATATATAATATATTACACAGTTTTGGGGGCGATCGCGCCCCCCACAATAAAAAAAAAAAAACGGGAAAAAATAAAAAAATGGCGGGGTCGGCCCTTGGAACACGGGCCGACCCCAGGGGGCAAAAACAAACGTGTAGTTTTGCCTGGGGGGGCCGATCGCCCCCCCAGGTTAAAAAAAGAAAGAAAAAAAAAAAAGTTGGTGGTCAGCCCTTAGGGTGACCATCAATGGGGCCATTTTTTTTTTTATACATGTGTGCTTTTCCAAGGGCAAGCACACATGTATAAAAAAAAAAAAGATTTGTGACTTCAGTGTCTTGTTTTCTTTCTCTCTCTCTCATATATATGTGTATATATGTATACACATATATATATATAAATATATATATATATATATATATATAGACATATATATATATATATATATATATATATATATATATATATATATATATATATATATATATATATATATTTTTTTTTTTTCAGGACAAGCATTGCAGCGTCCATGTGCAGTTTTTCCCCACGGAGAAGGAGAGAAGCAGGTAAGCGTTCTCTCTTTCTCCGGTGGGGGAAAAAAGGCCAAAACGGCCTCCCCAGATGCCAGGGAGGCATCGATGGAAAGGGGAGGCTCTCCCCTTTCCATCGATGCCTCCCTGGCACCGTTTCCTGGCCGTGGATCGCAGAGCGGCTGCGATCCACGGCCAGGAAACGCCCCTAGGCACCAGGGATCTTCTTTGGGGGGGTCGGCCCCCTCGTAAACGGGCCGCCCCCCACCCGGGGCAATAATTAATAATTTACACAGTTTTGGGGGGCGATCGCGCCCCCCACAATAAAAAAAAAAAGCTAAATTAAAAAAAAATGGCGGGGTCGGCCCTTGGAACACGGGCCGACCCAAGGGGGGGAAAAAAAAACATGTAGTTTTGCCTGGGGGGGCCAATCGCCCCCCCAGGGTAAAAAAGAAAAAAAAAATTTTTGTTGGTCAGCCCTTAGGGTGACCATCAATGGGGCCAATTTTTTTTTATACATGTGTGCTTTGGCAAGGGCAAGCACACATGTATAAAAAAAAGGTTTGTGACATGAGTGTCGTGTTTTCTTTCTCTCTCTCTCTCTCATATATATGTGTATATATGTATACACATATATATATAGATATATATATATATATATATATAGATATATATATATATATATATATATATATATATTTTTTTTTTTTTTTTCAGGACAAGCATTGCAGCATCCATGTGCTGCTTTTCTGACTTGTTGGTGTGTATCTGGGCTTCTAACAACGCCCACCTCACGCCCATCACTACCACTCGTTCGTGGGCTTGCCCTTCAAAAATCCTTTGATGACATTGGAAAATGATTTACCTTTGTCCCTCCTTGGGGAGGTTTTGTTACCACCTTGGCCATCGCCCCTGGTACAAGGCTAAGTGCACTTTTGCAGTTATGTTTAACTGCGAGCTAACTTCTTTTCCTTTTGTGTAACTCTTCACATGATGCTCATGGTGGCCGTGGCGCTGTGAATCGGCTCTCTTATGTGAAAGAGTTTAACTTTCAATTATCAATTTATGTGGCAAGAAAAGTTGGGTTAGGAGTTTATAACGCTAATAGCTCTAACTCGAGCAGATGCGAGACCCATTACATTGTAAATGCTTGTTATTCTTGTGTGTGTTGTTTTATAATGGTGGACAATTTCACCGCACTCCACGAGGACCGTGATCAAGACTCCTTGGTGAGTTGAAACACGTTGGTGGTTATTGACTGCAATAAAATACACTTTTATTTGTACTTCGTGGAGTGCGGTGACATTTTTCGGCATTAGATAATTTCTAGATTGGTCTTTTCTGTCACTGGGCACCGGCAGTGGAGTGTGCCGCCCAGCAACCCTTCAACCACTTTGTTTCTAAACATATATATATATATATATATATATATGCAACACAAATTGGTTAAAAAGACTGTTGCGCAGTGCACTCCACTGCCGGTGCTCAGTGATGGAGGAGAGCAACCTCGAAAATATTTTGTGAACAAGAATCTCACCGCACTCCACGAGGTTCAAATCGACATGTTTTATCGCTAGTATAAACAATGAAAAGAAAAGAGTGACTCATTTACTGTGATCAAGAATCCTTGAGAGTCGAAACGCGTACGTGGCTGTTGCCTGCAATAAAAGATGTCAATTTGAACCTCGTGTAGTGGGGTGAGAATCTTGTTCACACAATATGTATATATATATATATATATATATATATATATATATATATATATATGCATGCATGCATGTCTTTTCTGTAGTGGCAGTTGCCATAAAGTAGCTGAGTGGATTAGTAAAGGCAAGCGTTACCTGCGCTTTAAAACAAATGTAATGCCAGGGGGACTATGGAGATATGAGTGGCACTTTTGCTGGGTAGTACTGAGGGAATTAGAAGAGGAGGTAATGGGAGGCAGAGCACCAAAAATGACTGTTGCACAGGGTGTGTGGTAAGGTGAAGTAATACATTCTTTTTTTGTTTTTTTCAGTGTTTTCAGAAAATCTGCAGAATTGGAGAAGAAGCGAAGGTAAGGTGACGACATTTCCTGTTGTACACAACAAACATATGCACACGCAATTTTGTGACTATCTGCCTTCTACGTAGGCTAGTAATTTAGAGGGACAGTTTAGCCAGTTGCAGAGATGGCGTCTCGTTGGATGACTGCTGATCAAGCCCTAGCTCGGGTTATGGAGGACAGTTCTGATGTAGGCTCAGAGACTGAGACAGCAGACACTGAGACAGCATCTGAGGGAGAGGACAATGGGGCAGATTCTGGGAGTGATTTTTCAGTCGGCGGAGTCCCATCTGACGACACCTCTTCCAGTGAGTCTGAAGGAGACAATGACGACATCCGTGCTGTCCCTTCGCAAGCACATTCGGGGCAGCGGGACCACATTGGGTTAGCCGAACCCAGAGAGCACGTGCTTGCTACCGCAAGCACAGAGAGAGTGCTCTCTTGGCAGCCCCCCTGTTTGGTTCAGCCCCAAATTCCACCTTTTACTGGTGACGCTGGATGTAAAGTCGATACAGCTAACTTTTTGCCAGTCGACTACATCTATCTGTTTTTGGATGTTGACTTTCTTCAGAAAGTTGTGCAGCAAACAAATTTGCGTGCAGACCAATTTCTGAGGGAGCGCGGAGGCACTCTAGGGCCCCGTTCTAGGGCACGCCAGTGGACTCCCACTTCGCTGGCGGAGTTGAAGATATTTTTGGGCCTTACGCTCAAAATGGGGTTAGTACAGAAACCCACCTTGCAGTCCTACTGGACGACTCGCACGGTTTGGGTAACTCCCATCTTCGCACCATACATGAGCAGAGATCGTTTTTTGCTACTGCAGCGCATGCTGCATTTCAATGACAATTCTGCTGCATTGCCCCGGGACCATCCAGATCATGACAGGTTGTTCAAAATTCGGCCTGTCGTGGAACATTTGTCTGCCAGGTTTCCAGAGATATATACTCCTGGAAAGAATATAGCAGTCGATGAGTCCTTGATCCTGTACAAAGGACGGCTGCTTTTCAGACACTACATTGCGAGCAAAAGAGCTCGCTATGGCATAAAGCTGTACATGCTGTGTGAGAGCTCTACTGGCTATGTGTACAGCCTGAGAGTGTATACAGGGAAGGATTCTACCCTAAACCCTGTAGGTTGCCCTCCTGTGTTAGGGGTCACAGGTAAGATTGTATGGGAACTTGTCCAGCCACTTCTTCACAAAGGTTATAACCTTTATGTGGACAATTTCTATACAGGAGTAGAGCTGTTCAGTGAGCTCTACAAAGCTGGCACTGTGGCCTGCGGTACAGTTCGTTGTAACCGCAAAGGATTCCCGCGGGAGCTTGTTTGCAAGAAGCTCCAGAAATCACAGAGTACTGCATTGCGTTCTAACGAACTGCTCACAGTCAAGTTCCTAGATAGACGTGATGTATACGTGCTCACTACAATTCATGATGAGAGCACTTCTCCCATCACGGTTTGGGGTCAGATGGCCGAAGTCCACAAGCCCATCTGTATACTCGATTACAATAAGTACATGGGTGGAGTGGACAAGAACGACCAGGTTCTTCAACCATACAATGCGTGTCGTAAAACTCGCACTTGGTACAAGAAACTGTTTACCCACCTGATTCAGATGGCAACATATAATGCGTATGTTGTTTACCGTCAGACAACAACAGGAAGACTCATGACTTTCCTTGACTTCCAGTTGTCTGTAATTGAAAGCCTCACTGCTGTTACAGAAGAAGCAGCAGCATCCACCTCATATGTTCTGGAGGATGTGGCAAGGCTGCAGGAGCGACACCTTGCTGATCGCATACCTAAAACACCCAAAAAGGATCGTCCATGTCGTCGATGTAAAGTGTGCTCAAAGCATGGAAAGCGGCAGGAGAGTCGTATTACTGTCCCCAGTGTCCATCACAACCAGGCCTCTGTATCCCTACTTGCTTTACGTTGTATCATACTAAAGCAAAGTTCTGGGAAATCGACTGAGGTTGAGCTGCTGTTGGGTAATCCTTTCAGTGGCAGTGCATGGATACCGAACGTCCATGGGCCACTGCTTCGTTAGGCAAGGAGCCACAGAATTATACTTCATCATGGACTTCCTTTTGGCGTGGTCGGTGTTCTGTTCAATTAACATGCATTTTCTTCTCCCTACTGCATATACTAGTGGACAGAACATATGCCACATTGCCATGGAGTAGCCTTTCTTCACCTGCATGTCTACCTTACTTTCAACAGTAGATATGCTCTCTCAGTTCAAGGAATCACTTTGTAGGGCATACTTGGAAGCCCCCAACTTGCTTCCACAAACTAGTATAGGTTCACTTGGCTATTATACAGGATTAGCCAGGACTCTGATGAGAACAGAGACATGGATGGGTAAGGAAAGCTTATGGTAGGAGTGCCTTCACAGGGTTATTGCACAGGTAGAAGGCAGATAGTAAAGGTAGTACAGATGTACATCATCTACACCTATGGATTCAAACCCATTGGTGCCATCCCAGCACTGAAGGAGAATGACTTGTATAGGTCAGTGTTTGACCTGCTTTTCATGTTCATCCTCCATCAGAACTTAGTAGATGTTCAGTTTGCTGTATAAGTGCATTATAGTCACATCACTGCACATAATGTTGGCTGGGACATATGCTACGTTCTCATGGACTCCCCTATGTACCAAACACTACCCTTTTCCATAGCCTATGACCTTCTCTTTAGGGAACATCATGAGAAATCCCCAGCATGTCTCCCTTAGTTTCAAAGGTAGATATGCTCACTCAGTTCGAGGAATCGCTTTGTACGGCATACTCGGACACCCCCAACTTGCATCCACAAACTGGAAGGAGTTGGATTTAGCACAGAGAGTGCGTTAAAGGCGCATGAAAAACATGTCTTCCTGAGCCTCCGGTGGCTGTCACAGGAGTCATTAGTAAAGGTTTGTTACGCATGCATTTGGTAATGTTAAGGAAGAAGGAGGCAGGTAGCCTATGACCTTCTCTTTAGGTAACAGCATGAGAAATCCCCAGCATGTCTCCCTTAGTTTCAAAGGTAGATATGCACACTCAGTTCGAGGAATCGCTTTGTACGGCATACTCGGACACCCCCAACTTGCATCCACAAACTGGAAGGAGTTGGATTTAGCGCAGAGAGTGCGTTAAAGGCGCATCAAAAACATGTCTTCCTGAGCCTCAGGTGGCTGTCACAGGAGTCATTAGTAAAGGTTTGTTACGCATGCATTTTTTTTTATGTTAAGGAAGAAGGAGGCAGTTACTTGACAGGTGGTAAAATGTAGTCAAACTTATTCCGTTCTGTGGCGTGTGAATGTGATGGGCCCTTGTCTGGCAGCGGTAAGTTAATGTGAGTGGAGTGATTGATTGGATTGGGCCCGTGGCTGGCGATATGAAAGGGTTGTTTGTTGTGCGTGAATGGCGTGTGAATGGACCATAAAGAGGTTGGTGCCTGGACGCGGCTTTATGGCCCACCTTCAGAAGGCTTGGTTTCAATATTCAGATACTTTGATAAGTAATCATGCTTTGAAACCATAATTTCTGGTGGTGCTAAAACCAACCAGTGTGAGTGGTGGGTTAACTTTAACAAACTAGTACCAGGGGAGTCCAAGGGTGCAGGACTTGCATGGCTCTCACCAGTTTTCCTT
The DNA here is from genome assembly GCF_031143425.1 of Pleurodeles waltl. NCBI lineage: Eukaryota > Metazoa > Chordata > Amphibia > Caudata > Salamandridae > Pleurodeles > Pleurodeles waltl. The sequence continues at coordinate 514,097,380 of NC_090437.1, read as the reverse complement.
CACCCAGAATCCCCTTGAAATTACATTATGTGCTTAAAAAACACATTTCCTTGCATTTCAATGAGCAGAAGTCCAGGGATCTGCAGGGATCCTCAAAATTCCTACCACCCAGTGTTTCCCCACTTGTCCTGATAAAAACACAACCCCGCTTGTGTGCCTGCGCCTAGTGCATGCTTCAGGAATGAATCACTCCAGGGTTAACAGTAGACCTCAAGCAATGACTACCATTGACCCTTGTGTGAATGTGTCCACGTTGCGCTTTGGGGCGTTTCCTGTCGCGGGCGCTAGGCCTACCCACACAAGTGAGGTATCATTTTTATCGGGAGACTTGGGGGAACGCTGGGTGGAAGGAAATTCGTGGCTCCTCTCAGATTCCAGAACTTTCTGTCACCGAAATGTGAGGAAAACTTGTTTTTTTAGCCTCTTTTTGAGGTTTGCAAAGGATTCTGGGTAACAGAACCTGGTCCGAGCCCCGCAAGTCACCCCTCCTTGGAATCCCCTAGGTCTCTAGTTTTCAGAAATGCACAGGTTTGGTAGGTTTCCCTAGGTGCCGGCTGAGCTAGAGGCCAAAATCTACAGGTAGGCAGTTCGCAAAAAACACCTCTGTTTTCTTCCACAAATTTGTGTGTGTCCACGTTGCGCTTTGGGGCGTTTCCTGTCGCGGGCGCTAGGCCTACCCACACAAGTGAGGTATAATTTTTATCGGGAGACTTGGGGGAACGCTGGGTGGAAGGAAATTTGTGGCTCCTCTCAGATTCCAGAACATTCTGTCACCGAAATGTGAGGAAAACTTGTTTTTTTAGCCACTTTTTGAGGTTTGCAAAGGATTCTGGGTAACAGAACCTGGTCCGAGCCCCGCAAGTCACCCCTCCTTGGAATCCCCTAGGTCTCTAGTTTTCAGAAATGCACAGGTTTGGTAGGTTTCCCTAGGTGCCGGCTGAGCTACAGGACAAAATCTACAGGTAGGCACTTCGCAAAAAACACCTCTGTTTTCTTCCACAAATTTGTGTGTGTCCACGTTGCGCTTTGGGGCGTTTCCTGTCGCGGGCGCTAGGCCTACCCACACAAGTGAGGTATCATTTTTATCGGGAGACTTGGGGGAACACTGGGTGGAAGGAAATTTGTGGCTCCTCTCAGATTCCAGAACTTTCTGTCACCGAAATGTGAGGAAAACTTGTTTTTTTAGCCACTTTTTGAGGTTTGCAAAGGATTCTGGGTAACAGAACCTGGTCCGAGCCCCGCAAGTCACCCCTCCTTGGAATCTCCTAGGTCTCTAGTTTTCAGAAATGCACAGGTTTGGTAGGTTTCCCTAGGTGCCGGCTGAGCTAGAGGACAAAATCTACAGGTAGGCACTTCGCAAAAAACACCTCTGTTTTCTTCCAAAAATGTGTATGTGTCCACGTTGCGCTTTGGGGCGTTTCCTGTCGCGGGCGCTAGGCCTACCCACACAAGTGAAGTATCATTTTTATCGGGAGACTTGGGGGAACGCTGGGTGGAAGGAAGTTTGTGGCTCCTCTCAGATTCCAGAACTTTCTGTCACCGAAATGTGAGGAAAACTTGTTTTTTTAGCCTCTTTTTGAGGTTTGCAAAGGATTCTGGGTAACAGAACCTGTTCCGAGCCCCGCAAGTCACCCCTCCTTGGAATCCCCTAGGTCTCTAGGTTTCAGAAATGCACAGGTTTGGTAGGTTTCCCTAGGTGCCGGCTGAGCTAGAGGCCAAAATCTACAGGTAGGCACTTCGCAAAAAACACCTCTGCACCTCTGTTTTCTTCCAAAAATTTGTATGTGTCCACGTTGCGCTTTGGGGCGTTTCCTGTCGCGGGCGCTAGGCCTACCCACACAAGTGAGGTATCATTTTTATCGGGAGACTTGGGGGAACGCTGGGTGGAAGGAAGTTTGTGGCTTCTCTCAGATTCCAGAACTTTCTGTCACCGAAATGAGAGGAAAACTTGTTTTTTTAGCCTCTTTTTGAGGTTTGCAAAGGATTCTGGGTAACAGAACCTGGTCCGAGCCCCGCAAGTCACCCCTCCTTGGAATCCCCTAGGTCTCTAGTTTTCAGAAATGCACAGGTTTGGTAGGTTTCCCTAGGTGCCGGCTGAGCTAGAGGCCAAAATCTACAGGTAGGCAGTTCGCAAAAAACACCTCTGTTTTCTTCCACAAATTTGTGTGTGTCTACGTTGCGCTTTGGGGCGTTTCCTGTCGCGGGCGCTAGGCCTACCCACACAAGTGAGGTATAATTTTTATCGGGAGACTTGGGGGAACGCTGGGTGGAAGGGAATTTGTGGCTCCTCTCAGATTCCAGAACTTTCTGTCACCGAAATGTGAGGAAAACTTGTTTTTTTAGCCACTTTTTGAGGTTTGCAAAGGATTCTGGGTAACAGAACCTGGTCCGAGCCCCGCAAGTCACCCCTCCTTGGAATCCCCTAGGTCTCTAGTTTTCAGAAATGCACAGGTTTGGTAGGTTTCCCTAGGTGCCGGCTGAGCTACAGGACAAAATCTACAGGTAGGCACTTCGCAAAAAACACCTCTGTTTTCTTCCACAAATTTGTGTGTGTCCACGTTGCGCTTTGGGGCGTTTCCTGTCGCAGGCGCTAGGCCTACCCACACAAGTGAGGTATCATTTTTATCGGGAGACTTGGGGGAACACTGGGTGGAAGGAAATTTGTGGCTCCTCTCAGATTCCAGAACTTTCTGTCACCGAAATGTGAGGAAAACTTGTTTTTTTAGCCACTTTTTGAGGTTTGCAAAGGATTCTGGGTAACAGAACCTGGTCCGAGCCCCGCAAGTCACCCCTCCTTGGAATCTCCTAGGTCTCTAGTTTTCAGAAATGCACAGGTTTGGTAGGTTTCCCTAGGTGCCGGCTGAGCTAGAGGACAAAATCTACAGGTAGGCACTTCGCAAAAAACACCTCTGTTTTCTTCCAAAAATGTGTATGTGTCCACGTTGCGCTTTGGGGCGTTTCCTGTCGCGGGCGCTAGGCCTACCCACACAAGTGAGGTATCATTTTTATCGGGAGACTTGGGGGAACGCTGGGTGGAAGGAAGTTTGTGGCTCCTCTCAGATTCCAGAACTTTCTGTCACCGAAATGTGAGGAAAACTTGTTTTTTTAGCCTCTTTTTGAGGTTTGCAAAGGATTCTGGGTAACAGAACCTGTTCCGAGCCCCGCAAGTCACCCCTCCTTGGAATCCCCTAGGTCTCTAGGTTTCAGAAATGCACAGGTTTGGTAGGTTTCCCTAGGTGCCGGCTGAGCTAGAGGCCAAAATCTACAGGTAGGCACTTCGCAAAAAACACCTCTGCACCTCTGTTTTCTTCCAAAAATTTGTATGTGTCCACGTTGCGCTTTGGGGCGTTTCCTGTCGCGGGCGCTAGGCCTACCCACACAAGTGTGGTATCATTTTTATCGGGAGACTTGGGGGAACGCTGGGTGGAAGGAAATTTGTGGCTCCTCTCAGATTCCAGAACTTTCTGTCACCGAAATGTGAGGAAAACTTGTTTTTTTAGCCACTTTTTGAGGTTTGCAAAGGATTCTGGGTAACATAACCTGGTCCGAGCCCCGCAAGTCACCCCTCCGTGGATTCCCCTAGGTCTCTAGTTTTCAGAAATGCACAGGTTTGGTAGGTTTCCCTAGGTGCCGGCTGAGCTAGAGGCCAAAATCTACAGGTAGGCACTTCGCAAAAAACACCTCTGTTTTCTTCCAAAAATTTGTATGTGTCCACGTTGCGCTTTGGGGCGTTTCCTGTCGCGGGCGCTAGGCCTACCCACACAAGTGAGGTATCATTTTTATCGGGAGACTTGGGGGAACGCTGGGTGGAAGGAAGTTTGTGGCTCCTCTCAGATTCCAGAACTTTCTGTCACCGAAATGTGAGGAAAACTTGTTTTTTTAGCCACTTTTTGAGGTTTGCAAAGGATTCTGGGTAACAGAACCTGGTCCGAGCCCCGCAAGTCACCCCTCCTTGGATTCCCCAAGGTCTCTAGTTTTCAGAAATGCACAGGTTTGGTAGGTTTCCCTAGGTGCCGGCTGAGCTAGAGGCTAAAATCTACAGGTAGGCACTTCGCAAAAAACACCTCTGTTTTCTTCCAAAAATTTGTGTGTGTCCACGTTGCGCTTTGGGGCGTTTCCTGACGTGGGCGCTAGGCCTACCCACACAAGTGAGGTATCATTTTTATTGGGAGACTTGGGGGAACGCTGCGTGGAAGGAAATTTGAGGCTCCTCTCAGATTCCAGAACTTTCTGTCACCAAAATGTGAGGAAAACCTGTTTTTTTAGCCACTTTTTGAGGTTTGCAAAGGATTCTGGGTAACAGAACCTGGTCCGAACCCCGCAAGTCACCCCTCCTTGGAATCCCCTAGGTCTCTAGTTTTCAGAAATGCACAGGTTTGGTAGGTTTCCCTAGGTGCCGGCTGAGCTAGAGGCCAAAATCTACAGGTAGGCACTTCGCAAAAAACACTTCTGTTTTCTTCCACAAATTTGTGTGTGTCCACGTTGCGCTTTGGGGCATTTCCTGTCGCGGGCACTAGGCCTATCCACACATGTGAGGTATCATTTTTATCGGGAGACTTGGGGGAACATAGAATAGTAAAACAAGTGTTATTGCCCCTTATCTTTCTCTACATTTTTTCCTTCCAAATATAAGAGAGTGTGTAAAAAAGACGTCTATTTGAGAAATGCCCTGCAATTCACATGCTAGTATGGGCACCTCGGAATTCAGCGATGTGCAAATAACCACTGGTCCTCAAAACCTTATCTTGATCCCATTTTGGAAATGCAAAGGTTTTCTTGATACCTCTTTTTCACTCTTCATATTTCAGCAAATGAATTGCTGTATACCCAGTATAGAATGAAAACCAACTGCAGGGTGCAGCTCATTTATTGGCTCTGGGTACCTAGGGTTGTTGATGAACCTACAAGCCCTTTATATCCCCACAACCAGAAGAGTCCAGCAGACAAAACGGTATATTGCTTTCAGAAATCTGACATCGCAGGAAAAAGTTACAGAGTAAAACATAAAGAAAAATGGCTGTTGTTTTCAGCTCAATTTCAATATTTTTTTATTTCAGCTGTTATTTTCTGTAGGAAAACCTTGTAGGATCTACACAAATTACCCCTTGCTGAATTCAGAATTTTGTCTAGTTTTCAGAAATGTTTAGCATTCCGGGATCCAGCATTGGTTTCACACCCATTCCTGTCACTAACTGGAAGGAGGCTGAAAGCACCAAATATAGTAAAAATGGGGTATGTCCCAGTAAAATGCCAAATTTGTGTTGAAAAATGTGGTTTTCTGATTCAAGTCTGCCCGTTCCTGAAAGGTGGGAAGCTAGTGATTTCAGCACCAGAAACCCTTTGTTGATGGCATTTTCAGGGAAAAAACCACAAGCCTTCTTCGGCAGCCCTTTTTTCCCATTTTTTTGGAAAAAACAAAATTTTCACTGTATTTTGGCTATTTTCTTGGTCTCCTCCAGGGGAAACCACAAACTCTGGGTACCATTAGAATCCCTAGGATGTTGGAAAAAAAGGACGCAAATTTGGCGTGGTTAGCTTATGTGGACAAAAAGTTATGAAGCCCTAAGCGCGAACTACCCCAAATAGCCAAAAAAGGGCTCAGCACTAGGGGGGAAAAGGCCCAGCAGCTAAGGGGTTAAAGCAATTTTGCTAGTTTAGCAGGGTTCCCTAAAGTGCTGTTTGCGCAATTGTTAAAATCAGTGAACAAAAAAAACAAGAGCCTAAATAATACACATTTTAACCAAGTGAGGATTACTGTGCAATTGATTGCTGCTTGTGATTGAATACGTATTTAAATGCAAATATACAGAATATAACACTGACAGCATCCGGGATGCACTTCTTTGTGCACAGTATCCATGCTCATATACACATTATTAAAAACTTTGTAGTGGCAAGTGCGAGCAATGCCACCAGCTTAAAAACACATGTAGTGTGCTGGGAAAAATGATCACTGCTGATTATAGATAACTCCCTGAGATGCTAATTTAGAGAATAAAACTAGCAAAAACAAATGTGCTCCTCGTTAGCACTACAAAGTTAAAATAGACCTTAAATTCGCTACCTAGTTTTGCTTGCCACAGTGCCATAGCTCCATCACACTAAGATCCATTAAATTATCTAAAAAGAAAATATGGGATACACCAAGATATCAAAAAAGAAGAACTCACTATGAATTCCTCATGTTGTGCCTCAAACCAACTGATATGCCCCTAACTTTGCAGCCAAAGCGCTTGTTGTCTTGTTCCACTCTCCCTGCAACCTTGACCTGCGATCTTTCACTAGAGCTGGGCAGAGACACACAATATATTCTAGAGATTCTTCACAGCGACCACAACCCCTGCAGATAGATCCATCTATGGACTGTCACCATCTGGGTTGATGTTTCAAAAATACCCAATCTCCTAACCTAAGGGCCAGATGAATAGAATAAGAACAAGCAAGATAGATCGCTGGGGAGGCTAGCTTGTACATGTAGAGGACTGCTCATGTATGCTTAACCTTAGACGGTAAGGATCTGTCTGAATGATATGACTACAGCCGAACACATTTTCTAATGCCTGCTCTAAACATTGAATGACCCACATTACTGGACCAAAGATCTTGAGTGTTCAGTAGCTACAAGTAGTCCTCAAGGAACCGATGGTGTGATCGCTTAAACCCACTGATACTGATTTCGGTCCACAAAAGTGCCTCCAGCGAGCCTACTTGGGCTCCACATAGCTTGTGGCATTGATTAAGGTATGAACAAGCACCAACTGCCCGCTGGTTAGGAAGCCCAAATTCTAACCTGATCTGGGCTGTAGATGAAAGGTGTGGCAGTTAAAGATCCTTTTTGTATAGCTTTGTAACCAAGGTATTCAACATACTGCAATCTTTGCCAAGTTGTATTCCCCAACTACAGGTCAATGAGGGAGCGATCTTAGCTCTCATGACTTCTGGTAGGGGACAGAGGCCCGGCTCCCATAGTGATTTGGATAATTTCGATAGAGTCACCTGAAGGGTCAAGGCTTTCTCTTTCACCTCTTTCCTCTGCTTCACAGAACTTCCCTTGGCATCACAGTTATTTACCACTACAGGTACATCTGTAAATCTTTATTTAAATGCTTGGTTAATCATAATCGTTGCATCATCCATACTACATACACAATCTTAATACATACTTCATATAAAAAAAAAAAAACATTTAAAAATGTTATCTATACAAACCCTAGTGCTCATTAATAAAATTCATTACCCATGTATAAAAATTATGTTGCCATATCCATTGATAATTATAAAAGCAATCATTACTTATCTTTTAATCATACAAACCGCAGAATTGATTTGTAAAAGAGACATCCAGACATAACCAAAAATGTATTAACTGAAGACCATAGGTAGAAAGACAACTATACATCCAATAAAATCGCATTACCCATGTCCCTAAAATTAGACTAAATATATGAACTGCCAATACACAAACTCATATTGCACTGTCAACTGGAATTATTTTAATATGGGTGTCAAGTTTTTTGAAGCCTGTAAATGTAATTAGTCTGGTATTCAGCATAGTGTCCAAGGAACTGAAACTGGCGATCATTGCTTATCTGCATGTGCGTATGGCTCTCTGGTTAAACGCAACCTTGAAATATTTTTTACATTCTTGCCTTAAACCTTGAGATATACAAATCAAATGTAGTAGGTTCCCAACTCCATTTCCACATAAAAGGCAAGGAGAATTGATGTCGGAGCCTACCCGTGGAGCAGAGTTTAGCCCCACTGGGAAAAGATCAAATTGATAATTGACAATAGAGTCTTTTTCTTTTTTTGACCAGCCCAAGTCGAGATATGGCTCACGTTTTACAGTTTTGTACTTGAGAGATTTTATTTTCACAGTGCAATTAATGGTTAATTTAAAAGCATCCAGAGGTAGAGGCTTTTCCCACAGTGAGCAGGCCCCCAGATCATCAAGGGCCTGATCTAAATATAGCCGTGATGGGGCCCTCGGATTTGTACTAATCCCTTTCCAGAGTGCTTGACTTGTACGTGTTTCCAGATTTTAATGTAGGCACCCTGTCTTGCTATTACTTGGTTTGAGTAACCAAACTCCAGCCTAATTTGGGCCTGTGAGGCTTTCACTGGGAGACGGAAAAGGGCTTTGAAGACTTTCCCGGAGATTAATTTGGCGGTTATCACTTGTATCAGTGGTCTGTAGCTAGGGCCATGTAGAAATCTTAGTAGGGTACGGAAAGCGAGTGGCAGGGTGTTTCCTTTTCGGGTTCAGTCAAGTTTCTGTGGAGTAAAGGACCCCTTCTCATCAAATGGAACCCCCTGTATGTTTTAACTTGTTCAAGTATTTGGGCTTGGAAGAACCACTTAAGTGATTTGTGTATTCTGCTGCTTATTTCCATGGCTTTTGACTTCTTATTTATATCCATTTATTTCCAATCTGTTTATTACTGCAAATTCTGACAATTTCACTATCAGAGGTTGTAGAACAACTTAAGTATAACTTAAAAGGACTACGTCATCTGCATAGAGCAACTGTAAAGAATAAGTCACCGATCTTTGGAGGATGAGCATTTACCTAGTCTAACAGGGAGGACAGATCCGATACAAAGAGGTTACAGAGATAAGGCGCAAGGACGCAGCCTTGTTTTAGACCGAGTTTGGTCCCAATTTTCCTTGATAGGAAGGAGCCGTCCCTAATTTTCACTCTAATAACCCATGTATCTGTGTATAGCATCTGTATTGCTTTCAGTAACTATGCCGGAATACCCCAGAAGGTTAATTTTGCCCATAACTGGCTGCACTGTATCGAATCGAAAGCGGAATTAAAATCCACGAAACATAAGTACAGGGGTTGTTTTTTCTGTTTACATTCATCTATAATGGTGGTAGGTGCTAGAATGTTTACAGCTGTTCCCAGCCCTTTAATAAAGCCTGTCTGATTAACTGGGATATTGTTATTTCCTTCAGCCCAGGCTCGAAGATGTTCCAAAAGAGAGCCAGCAAAGTATTTTGATTCCAAGTCGGTTAGTATAATTAGGCGATACAGCTCAGGGTTGGTATGGTTACTACCCTTAAAGATCGGGTAAATAATGGCCCCCTTCCAGGAGTTTGGAATCATTTCGAGCTCCATTGCATTATTATAAACCACTACTAGCCTCTCTGCCCAGAAACCTGAGTTTGTTTTATGTAAGGCATTTAGGACCCCGTTTGGGCCAGGTGCCCCATCCTGCCCGCTGTTATCAATGAGTTTGATAATCTGAGCAACAGAGATCATTTGTTCGTTTTCTTCGTTAAGCCTGTGATGGGTTAGCTTATCACCGGTTTGCTGGCCGTGAGTCCCTAATGGTCTCCCGATACAGGGCACCACTTCTTGACAGTTTTTATCTTCGTTAAAATATTGTGTTAAAAAGTCAAACCAAGATGATTCGGAAATATCAGAACTGCTCAGGATTGTGGGGGCTTTGTTTAGGTTATTTACCATTGTCCAGAATGCCCGAGAGCTCCTTTGTTTACTTAGAAATAGGGCCTTTGCCCAGAAGTCCTGCTTGTTCCTTACTTTTTCCTCCCACGTCTGTCTCTGATATAATCTATTTATAGTCTTTAAATCCGTATATATACAGCGGTTGAGTGGGTGCTTTTCTGACAATCTTAATAATCTATTCCGCTTGTTCCTTAGTTGCGTAGTAACAGCTGCTGTTTTTTATTAATTCTCAATTTTGTATGTTTTCTCACATATAATACTGGTGAGGTTTATGAAAGGTATCAGAGAAAAACGTGGTTGCAAACTCCTCCAGTAATACTGACCATAAGATTATTGGATCATCAATTGGATCACATATGAGTTTATTAAATAGTGCCTATGAGTTTTTCCATAGAATCAATTGAATCTCTGCAGCATCGAAGTTTCTTATAATTGGTTGAGGCAAGGTTCCTGGAAGAGGTTACAGCTAGTTTGTGCTTAGGATAACTATGACTGATCTCTATAGTTTGCAGCCCATGGTCACTTAACTCAGTCGTGCTGATACAATAAGAGGAGACTAAGGTTACAAGTGACAACGTAACCAATGCATAATCAATTAGGGATTGCCTTCCAGAGGCGTAGCAGGTGGCCGCAGGAGGGGTATCCTGTTGATACCTACCATTCAGAATTCTAAGATCAAGTGCCTCTAGATTCTTAACAAAAGTAGCCACCTTGACATCTGTGGTGCCACTGCCTATGTTCCCTTAAGATTGCTGTGGGACTGTCATGTAAAGCCCTACTGCACAATCTGTTCCTCTCTTTCATAAGGTTGCAATCATTTCATATTAAAATCCCCTGCAATTAATAGCTCCAGGGTATCTGGTTCTTGGAGCCCAGCTAAAATTACTTCAACAAGTTTGGAAGACAGACATTTCTTGGAATGGGTTTCAGGATGTACATAGACGTTTATTATCAGAAGGGGTCTCCCTATCGTTTTATGCCAGTTTGACACTCTTACTCCCAAAAGGTCTGTATGTTCTTCTTTTAGCTGTATACAGGTTACTTTCAACCCAGCTGCAATAAAAGTCGCCAAACCTCCCTTCAGGCACCCACAATTCTTCACCTTATCGGCTGGGGGAAAAAAAACAAGATAGCCATCAATTGAGAATGATTTTAGTGCCCAGGTCTCCTGAAGCAACACAATTTCAAAATCTTTTAGGAAGGTTAGATCTTTGCCTTGATTGTTAGCAGATTTTTATTAAATTACAAAGATGTGGCACTTTGGAAGAATTTAATAAGGTGGGATATTATCAGGGGATCCCACCGTTATGAAGAGCAGCTGAGAGCCATCCTAAATTTAATTGGCCAGATCCCGCCCCTTGCCCAGTGTACATCTTAGTGGGTGGTAGATGGCCGGTGGGGAATTTCCAATAGCAGTTTTCAAAATTGAATAGGGTTTTTTAACTTTGTTCTTTACAGTGAGTTCTGCCGTCCGATTACCTGAATCCAAGGGTTCAGGATAACCGATCTGTTGGGGGATTTTTGGGTCAAATCCCCAAATGTGGAAAAAAAAATTCTCCTTAAAGACCCTGTTGTCGACACGTGATGAAGACCAAGTCACCAGAGTGGATTCTCAGGAGAAGCTGTTTGCCGACTCTGTCGTGACTACAAATTCTATGTAATAAATATCTACCAAATGGATATTCTCCAATGGTGGTACTGCTCGCAAAAGTGTTAATATATATTCCCACAATTTAATATAGCTTGTGGGCCCCTAGTCTGGTACCTTGGAGAGAAGACAATCTTATTTCAACTTCCAGACAGATCCTGGCGACAACCCCCCAATATTGAATCCTGACTAGGGTCACACGCTTGACTGTGCTGGTCATTCGTAGTAGTGAGTGGAAACCTTTCTCTACCGTTCAATGGCTGGTATTCTCGACCCAGCCCTTTGTCTGAGCCAGTTATCATGATCTGGTCTATAGTGGACCCTCCATGGGACTCAAACACAAAGGGGGGCGTTGTTCTACCTACTGGCCCACTTCACCTATTTAAAGATGGCGTCTATTGTAGAAGCGTCTGCTACAGAACCATTTTCAGAGTATTTAGATCTGCCAATTTTTTATCAAACCCTGAAACAGACTGCACCATTATATTTAGCAGGCCCACCTGCACGTCCATTTTTGTAGATTTGTAAGACAACGCGTCCAGGGTTAGTTGTGATGGTTTGAAAAAGAAGTCCCACACTTTATCACTATGCCCTTCCTCATTGAGACAGTCATGTTGTGGGGCTTCCATTGGGTCGCTCTCTATTACAAATTCTTGACCTTGTAGTGATGAGTTTATCTGGTTATTACCCGTGCTGATCTGCTCTATAAGTGGTGAGTTTTCGGGCACAGATGGAGAACCAGTTTTAAGATCGGTGAGTAGACATTTACCTAAGCCATGCTGGGTGCCTTTCTGACAGTCGTCAACTTGTCTCCTGTTGCCCGTGCTGGGGTTTACAGCCCCGGTTTCCAGAGAATGGGGGGACAATAGGCTGTTGCTTTTCGCAGGCTCTTTCACCATCCCTCATTTTAGAATTTTCCGTGACCATTGCCTTCTTGATAATAACATTCACCTCCAGGGGGATAGGGTCTCTTCTCTTCAAGGAGGTTTTAAAACTGTTAAGAGATGGTGATGTGGGAGGAGACGGCGATCTCAAAGTGAGCAGGTCCAAATCAGTAATTGATCCCCAAATGTTTCCTTTACCAACTGGTGGTTCAGGTGAGATTCCCAGGGGGTGTTTCGCCCCCTCCTCGTCTACTTCCGATTCAATGTGATCCCCTTGTTGATACTCCAAATTGCACCCAGTTGAGTCATTTATATTAGGAGAGATTGGTATATGAAGATGCCCTTAGGTTTTGAAAAACTGAAGAATAGAAGATTTTCCATGCATACTTTTTGACTCCCCTTGAGCTACATCTGAGCCAACATTCTTCTCCTTTCCATATTCAAAGCTACCTTTGCTTTTTATTGTGGGGATGGGATGAGGAAGGGCTCTTTGATCTTTGGTAGAGGAAAATAGAGCTTCCACTGGGTCCGTCAAAAAGTCAAATTTATGTGGCATCTTTACTTCCTTCCGAAAGATACGTGCAATAGGAAAAATCAAGGTCAGGCACTCTTTCACAGTCTTTTTTGATCACTTGGAGTGCACAGTTTGCAAGTTGGAGGTTTTATGTTTCCTTTTACTTCTTTTTACTGGTAGGGGAGATGCCCTCTCTTTCCCCAAACGCATTGTCCCAAGTGAGGAATAAGTAACTCTTACACTGTAATTTCCTTCGGTAGCAACAGCTTTTACGGACTTGTGGAGATTCTAGGTATACTAGAATGCGCCGCCACACCTCAACACCTTAACAGCCATGGGGCATGAGCATGCAAGGATCTTTTAGTTGAGGGGGGATGGAGGAAATGAAAGAGGAATTTATGTTGTTTCCCACCACTTTCCGGTTGCAAGCTGCACCACTGAACAGGGACCACTTCTGTAATCCACAAAACACAGAAAAACACATCAGTTGCGCTGAGATTCACAGTGAGATTCACTGCCACACAGATCACTCAGGCCGAGGTGGCAGGGGAGCACACAGAGTGGTGCAAGCCGCACCAGGACCTAGCCCAGCTGCTTTTGCGCCTCTCTGGCTCTACCCTAGGACCCTGGCTCTAACACCACAGCCATGCACACCGCATCCGGCTTGTATTACAGTGGGTCTACAGTGCACTCTATCTGTCCTTGCAACGCAAGTCATTGTTTTGTACGGACCAACCAGCCAATCTATGCGTGCCTTCTTCTGATAATCTTGCGGTCCGTATACACTCTTGCATGGCCTTGCAGCGTTGATTCGTTAATTGATCTGTCCCCTTCTCATTTTGCCACTTCTGCGCTGCGCTGAGTCCACAAGTTGCCAAAGTGCAAAATGTGCTAGGGATGCAATGTTGGTACTGAAGCAGTACAAAGTCAGGCGGGTGTAGCAGAAGCAAAAGCAAAACAGGAGATTTTATTAAGGTGAAGGATGGGGCCTCAAAGCTAGACTGGGAACATGCCATGGTGCTGCAGTGATGATAATAACGAGCTGCACAGGATCAATTTCTTCCTCCACCCTACAGCCATACACCTCCACCCAACTGGTCTGCCACCACCAGAGAATGAGGGATGGAGGGGTCGAGGGAGGTGAAGGGAGCCAGAGGCGGCTTGGGGATCGTATTCCAGGTCAGATCAGTTCAGCTCCAGTCAGTCCAGACCGGTTAGGGGCCACAAGGGTCACGAATTGCAAACCCCTCTGATTACCCCCAACCTGACCACTTTCTGTTATCTTTTGCCACCCTGCCACCTTGGCACCTTACCGCACTGTCTCCTACCCGTTATGCTGTTATGCCATTATGCCGCAGTTCTTTGACGCCACCGCTGCCCCCGAACACTTCCTTCATCGGCTGGAGTGGGCTTCAGCTATGGTGTTCTCTGGCTCCCTTCTCTGCCTGGTGCTGCCTGCAGCTCCGTGGCAAGAGCAGTCCTCAGCGGCCCTCCCTCACAGCGGTCTTCCTTGCTGCCTGACACTCGCAGGGCCTGCAACTCCGCAAATCCACTGCACGGCAAGACCGCTGCCCCGGAAACACTCTTCTTGTCACTCCTCTCGTGACCAGAAGAGCTTTCAGCAACTACAGGTCATTAACATACACCCCTAGGTACTTATATGTTCGTTCTAGGGTAATTTTGCTGCCGTTATAGTGCCAACCGCCTACTAGTTGTTTTATCCTACTAAAAAAGATGACCTTTGTTTCTTCTAGTTCACCTCCAGATTGTTGGTGACCGTTTATGCATACAAGTGATTAAGCAGCTGCTGAAGACCTAACCTTGTGAGGCTACACATTTTTTTTTTTACAAAGAACTTTATTGATTTTACAGAATTATTTGAAAAGGTAAATTATAATGAAATAAACATCACATGGCACCAATTGGCACCTGGAGACGGACACCTCACCAGCCCCAAACAAACCCTCATAGACAATTATTCCGGTCAAAATACATTATGCACTTGTACAAACTCGTGCTGGGGGAAGGGAAGGAGGGAAAGAAGAAAGAGAGAGAAAAGAGAGAGAAAGAGAAAGGCAGAGGGGAGGAGAGGCAGGAGGGGAGGGGGAAAGGAGAGGACAGCCCCTCCCCGGAAGTGGGTGTCAGAGGGGGTCCCCCAGTAGATCCTGCAATTCACAAGCAGTTCAGGTGCACCACGAGGCCTCCCATTTTCCCCACACCTTATAGTACTTGTTTGGGCAACCCCTGGCTTCATACACAATTTTTTTGCGCCGGGCACACCAGTCCACACCTCCTCTCCATCTAGTCAATGCCGGTGCTGCTCTGGCCTTCCAATTCGCCATTATGTCTCTTTTTGCCACCAGACATGCCATTCCCAGAAAAGTTCGATCTGCTCTCCTCAATCCCGTTTCCCCCATGGCCCCCAGCAAAAGTGGCAACGGAGCCATTTCCACCTCGCCCCCCATGACCCCCGAGATCTCCCTCAGAACCGCCCTCCAGTAAGTCGCTATGGATGGACAGGACCACACCATATGGAAGAAGTCGGCGTCCGGGCCCGGGCATCGGGGACAGTCAGCCTGGGGCCGGAGGTCCGCTCTGTGTAATCTAACGGTCGTAAGGTAAGCTGTGTGGAGATAGAGGGACTGTAGTAGTCGAAATCGGGTGGCCATGGTCAGGGTTCGAGGGGCCAGTAGTGCTTCCCTCCAGTCCTCCCCCTCTATGTGGCCCACCAAATCCTCCCACCTCTGGCAAAGCCCATCAAGAGGACGAGCCGTGTTAGCAATCAGGGAGCGGTAAATCTGTGAAACCCCCCCTGCCCAGGCTCCCCATTAGCACCTTCGCCTCCATTGGACTGTATTCAGGTATAGTCTCACCTACTTGGCAGAGTAATGCGTGGCAGAGTTGTAGATATTTGTGAAATTAAGTTTTGTTCAGAGAGAAGAGTCGCTGAAGTTTCTCAAGGATCGCATATGTGACCCTCCCCAGATGTCCCCAAGCAGGGAAATCCCTATGTTGTCCCATTTCCGAAATCCCTCCAATGCTGATGTCTCCACCAGCCATCTCCCCCGCCACAGTGGGGTCTGTTGAGTGAGACAGCCCCACCAACCCAATGCCTTTTGGGCCTCACACCACCCCAGTAAGACCACCCTAGTCACCTCGGGCATCGCTCAGGGGATTGGGCAGCCGTATAGTGCATGAAGGATCCGAGAGTAGCCCATTGTTCGTTGCTCCAGTCGGTAAACTGGGTCTGACCAACCTCCCCCCAACAAGTTGTTTATCACAAGTAGGTGCATTGCAAGGTGATAGTAGTAAATGCTGGACATTCCCAGGCCTCCATCGTAGACGTCTCTTTGGCAGGTAGCAGGGGCCAGCCTAGGATGGGTATCGCCCCACAGGAAGTGACCCGCCACCGTGTCCATTTCTTTGAACCATCTCCGAGGAATTGGGTATGGGAAGTTCTGCAGTAAATAAAGGAGCGTGGGGAGGATCATCATTTTGTAGAGTGCTATTCTACCAAGCAGGTTGAGGGGCAGGGCCCGCCAACGATGGAGGTCATCTTTAATTCGCCGGGTAAGTGGAGCGACATTGAGCGCCCACGCCAGTTCTGGTAGTAAGGACACCTGCACGCCCAGGTACTTAAAGCTGTTGCGTCTAATCGGGATGTTTTGCTGCCACTCAATGCAGTCTCTAGAGGGATGCAGGGGGACCAGCAGAGATTTGTTGGGGTTCAGCGTCAAGCCCGAGGCCCCCTGAGAAGAGACTCAGGAGTTGCAGAATTCGGGGACCACTCTTGGTGGGGTGAGAGAGGTATATGAGCACATTGTCAGCATATAGGGCTACGCGGTCCTCTGGCCCGGCGGGCCATGACCATCCCTCAACCAAGGGGTCCACTCTCAGTAGTTTCGCCAAGGGCCCTATTGTGAGCGTGAAGAGCAATGGGGACAGGGGGCACCCCTGACGGGGTGCCTCGACAAATGGGGAACTGGTCCGAGATCACCCCATTCACTAAGACTCGGGCGGTCGGATTAGAGTAAAGGAGCTTCACGAGGCCACGGAACTTTGGCCTGAATACGTTACTTTGCAGGACGTGTTCCAGGTAGGACCAATCCACGGTGTCAAAGGCCTTCTCGAAGTCCAGCAAAAGGAGAGCTAAGGAGGACTGGGCCAGGACTTCCCGGTGGGCCAAGGCCATGTGCAGGCGCCTAATGCAGTGTCTTGTACTTCGCGTGGGCATAAATCCGCACTGGTCGGGGTGTACCAGTGAGGGAAGCACCTCTTTCTGCCTGGTGGCAAGAATTGTGGACAGTGCCTTAATCTCGGTGTTTAAAAGAGAGATGGGACGGTACGCCGAGCATTGTTGCGACGGAGTTTGAGTCTTCTGGATCACCACAATTGTTGCCTGGTCAATCCAAGAAGGGAAGCAACCGTTTTTTTGGGCTTCCTCATACATACTTAGCAAGTGAGGGCCCAGGATATCTCCGCATCTACCATACAGTTCTGCCGGGAACCCATCAGGGCCGGGTGTTTTGCCTGATGCCAATTTAGCTATCGCCTCTTTGATCTCTTCGAGGCTTAAGGCCTCATCTAGGAGGTCCCTGGTCGCATGTGAAATCCTAGGGAGGGTAATATCGTCCAGGAGAGGGGACTCCCTCTCGGCTATTGGCCGGTCTATATAGAGTCGAGCATAGTAGGAGGCATAGCATTTGCCAATATCACCCAGTGTCGTAGTCAGAGTTCCTGACTCGTCGATTATTTCAGAAATAATTCTATTTGCTAGCGGCCGAGTGGCCAGCCAGTGTAGGAGTTTCCTATTCTTGTCACCCCAGCCATACACACGGGCTGCTGATGCTCGCCAGAGATGTTTTGCCGTTTCCAGAAGTGTCTAATCTCATCCTTGACCGTGATGAGTTGCCTCAGGGTGGAGGCTGAGGCAGAGGTTGCATGTCGGCGCTCAAGTCGCAACGCCCTAGTTTCGAGTTCTGACACCCGCGAGTTACGTGCGTGTTTCCATATGCGGAGAAGATGCTTGGCGTGACCCCGTAGGGTTGCCTTGCATGCAGCCCATACCGTGGCCGGCGATTGCACTGACCCTAAGTTTTGCTCAAAGTATTGGTTAAGATGGTCCCAAACCGCCAGGGTGTACTCACCGTCCTGCAAGTGCCAAGCGTTCAGGCGCCATATCGGGCGCTGTGTGGAGTCCGCACCTCCCAACCGAATTTGTAGTGGAGCATGGTCAGAGACCCCGTGTGGTAATATCTCAGCCTCGGTGACCCCAGCAATGTCTAACGCCGGCATGAACATAAGGTCGATTCTGGCGTGTGTTTGGTATGCTGCTGAGGTGTTTGTGTATTGTCTCGTCCTGGGGTGCCAGATTCTCCAGACCTCGCACAGGCCAAGACTCTCAGCCCAGCCACTCAGGCTCACTGCCCAGGAAGAGCGGCTGGCAGATACAGAACCCAATACATCTAGCCTGGGGTCTAGGACGGAATTGAAGTCCCCACCTATTAGGGTTGTCCCCTGGGGGAGTCCCGACAGTACCCACGGAGTGAGAGTAAGAAGTTATCAAAGGCTGCTGGGGGGCGTAAGCACTTACAAAGTTAATCAGCATCCCGTGGAAGGAACAAGTCACGAATACGAATCGTCCTTGTGGATCAGACTGGGTGGCAGTAACCACCATGGGCAGTGTGCGATGGAGTAGGATAGCTGACCCCCTGGAGCCCCTTGAAAATCCTGAGTGCTAAACCCCATCATACCCTGCTCGTGCAAGCATGGGGCATTTGGTGCCAAGCAAGTGGGTCTCTTGTAACAAAGCTACTGAGGGGGCATACCTGCGAAGCGTATTGAACACTGTGGATCTCTTAATTTTGTCTAGGAGTCCATTCACGTTCCATGAAAGGACTTGTGTCAGTGAGGGGGATGCGTGGAGCACTGCGGTGTAGTGAAGTATCGAGAGCCTGTCAGTGGGCCTAGGGTCGACCGTCTCAAACAAAGGAATAAAATGAAGGAACCATAAAGAAACCCTATAGGAACAATGTTACTTAACCCCTTGGTGAACTTCCCCCCACCCCATACTTCTACCCCAGAAGCATCTGTCGCCCCGTAACCCAAACAAAACAACAGAGCCAGATAGACTGCCATTGGTATGGAGTGGTGGACCCCTCCATTCAGGCGGATCTTCTGCAATCAGTAAGTGACGGCCAAGGTCCACTGATAGTAAACAATAGGCCGAGTGCCCCGGGTGACTGGAGGGACCCCGCCCCAGACCAGACGCAGCCGCACCCCGCTGTATCAGTTGTCCCTGAGGTGTATCAGAGAAAAGCGATGTCCCCGCAGTCAGCCGAGTGTAGGGGTTTGACTCAGGCGATCTCCTTCCATTGCACACTCCGAGTCCCGGATCTTCGAGATATCTGCAGGATCCCGGTCCGCTTGAGGGTCGGGCCCCCGCGTCTTGAACTCGCCCTGTGGGCCATCGGGGTCCCTCTGCCTCCCGCGTCGAGACCTGGTGCACCTTCGTCCTCTTCGTGTATCTATTCAAGGTGCAAAGCCTCGCCCCGGGGAGCCCCCCACCGGTCCGGAAGGCCCCTCCGAGACCCGATACCCTCCTCTGTCAGCCAGTCCCATGCCTCCTCCAGCGACTCGAAGAAGTAGGCTTTCTCACCCATATGGACTTTCAGGCGTGCAGGGAAGAGGAGCATGTACGAGAGTTGCATTGCTCTGAGTTTTTGTTTGACGTGCTCATACAACCGGTGTCGTGTTTGGACCTCTCGGGTGTAGTCTGTAAATATCAGAATTTTGTGGTTGTTCCAGTGGAGGTCGGTACAACGCCTGGCTTCCTTAAGGTTGTTGTTGCGGTCTTTGAAGTTCAGAAAATGTGCAATCATCGGTCTTTTATGTCCACCCGGAGGGGGCCGTGGGGCCAGGGCCATGTGTGCACGTTCAATAGCAAACCAGGGTGAGAGAGTTTGCTCTGGCATCCAGGATTTGATCCAGTGTTCCAGGAATTCAGAGGCCTTGTTTTCTTCCGCTCCCTCCGGGACCCCAACAAGGTGCAGATTGTTACGTCTGGAGCGGTTTTCCGCGTCCTCGGCGTGGCAGTGCAATTCGCCCGATCGAGTTTGTAGTTGGCCCACTTTTGTCCTAAGGTCCGCTAGATCGTCTTCTGTTTGAGATACGTGACTCTCAACCTCCGTGATTCAGCCCACCGCATTCCTGAGATCTTGTCTTATAAGGCCTATGTCCTCGCGCACCTCCCCGATCTTGGTTTCTACAGCTAGTTGCGATGACTGGATAGCCTAAAGGATTGCATGCACCCCATCCGGGGGGGTCCCCCGATGCCATGTCCCCCTCACTCCAGGAGGTCGTCGACGCTGTAAACTGGTCGATCCTCTGCTGGGAGGCCGGGGGTGTCTGGCGGATCTGCCTTTGCCCATGGTGACACGAAGAGTGCCTCCTGGTGCCGCGCACAAATCACACCCGGGCCTTTGATCATGTAACTCCTCCCTGGTGTTCACTATGTCTCCGAAGGGGAGTCTCCTGAGGGGAACCTCTGCTCAGTCAGACAGTCCCTGTCGAAGACCGCTGGGCTACAGGACCAAGGCCGAGTGTTTCTGCTCGCCGCAGTGTGGCGCTCCCCGCCAGCTTGTCTGGACCAACACCGCTCACAGTGGAGGACCGCAGCCCCTACCCCGCGGTCTGGAACCAGCCCTCACGCTCCGGGAAGCCACCCGCGCCTCATGCCAGGCAGCCAAGGTACGGGTCAGCTGCCAGAGCCCGAGGGGCTAGCTCGTGATCTTCGATGCCACCCGAGGGTCACTTAGGCCGCCATCCACCAGGCCTCACCGGCAGCCCCCGGCACGATTTTGTCTTCTCTTGATCGGCGCAATCAGTCCGGGCGGCGGCGCCACGCCGATTAGGGGCACCGCGGCTGACCACAGCTCCCGGCCGCCATGTTCCAGCCAGCCAGCCAGTCTGAATCCGATCATTCGTGGGTGCGCAGGCTCTGAGGCATCCCGCTCAACGGGGTCGCCGGGTTCTCTGCCGATCGGGGGATTCCGCAGGGACAGCCGGGGGTGAATACTAGAGCAGGATGGTAAAGGATGATGGAGGGGTCCGGAGCAACTTTAGAGTGCGACCGCCATCTTGTCGCCCGAAGCCACGCCTCCGTGAGGCTAAACATTATCAGGTCGTCAGCATACGGAAGGTTACTAATCTGTGAGCCTCCGATCTTAGGGGGTGTCAATTGGATGCATCGAGTAGCACAGAGATCCACAATAAACAGATGAAAAAGTAGGGGTGCTAGCACACATCCTTGCTTTACTCCCTTGGATGTGTGAATTTTTCTGGCGAGTGAAACACCGTCTCCCAACTTGAAATGAATCCAAGTGTTAGTGTGCAATTGGATTAATGCCTCCAAGAGGTTAGAGGGAATTCCCCATTTTTGCAACTTGGTCCACAAGGCCCCCTTTGGGACCCGGTTAAATGCTGCCTTGAAATCCACAAAGCAGCAATACGGTATAGAGCGTGATACTTTTGCCTTATCCCTCCAAATTGACACTGCCTTTAAGTTGGTTAAAGTGCTGGACTTGGCTGTGAACCAGTCTGGTGCATTGGAATTAAGCTCCATACCCTGAGGTGCTTGTGCAGGATTTCCGCCAAAATAGGTGATCTTGTAGTAGACAATGGGAAAATGGTCCCTTGTGGGGCTCAGGTCCATTGAGCAGCTGGTGGACTGCTAGTGCGAACCACGCTTGCTTCCTGCCGAGAGTTGCCAGGGTTGGGGCTTTGTGCATACCAATGAAAAGTTTCTTCTAAGGTAGAGACAGGTTCAATAACGAAAGATGGGTTACTGCTGGATATAACTATTGGCGAGACATTGTGCCCAGACTGACCCATGTGAGGGAGGGAGAGACTGTTCCCCTCGCTGCTAATTAAGTGAGAGGAGGGCCAAAGTAGCATCTTTGTTCTTTGACACTGCCAGGTGAGTGGACGCATCCTCTACCTTTTGGCTGCTGGCAGAGCCAATACAGCCCAAGGTGAGCAACTCAGGCGGGGGAAGGGGTGGTGAGTGTACCAGGCCTGGGTTTTAAAAGTTGATGGTCTTCTCAGTGAGTACTCCAAACTACAGTTTGTGGAGATGACACTCTCTTGTCCCGTTGATGTGATGACGCTGTTAGCTGCCTTATCCACAGCAGAGAGTATTTTAAAATAGTCCAAGAGAGTTGACTTGCATGGAGCAAGGGAGCCAGTCATCTTGTTATCGTCCCAGGAAGTGGTCGCTGCTTGACCAGGGGACATAAGTGATTCTGGGCATTTATCATTAAAAGGGGTGAGTCCAGCACTGGTGTCACAGAAGAAAGGAGTGGGGCTTGACGGTAAGAATTGCTGGCTGTGCTGCAACCCTAGCAGGGATTGCTCCCTGGCTCCACCGAAGGACCTGGAACAACCAGACCTGTTCTTCTTGTGTTTTAGGGAGCCTGAGGTTTCTTTCCTTGTTCTGCCTGACCACGTGGTCCCCAGGAACAATTACCAGCTGATAGAAGCACCACCTCACCTCCCCTTAACAGGGATTGTCCACTGGACCCAGTGGGAGGGGCACGAGCATGCTTCCTCCCTCTCTTGTTTGGTTAACGGCAAAGTCTTAAGGCAGAGAGACCAACTCCTGTTGACTAGTATCTTAATTTGTCTCTTAACGGCAACCCACCTCCTGGTTCGCAAGGAACTATTGCCAGCGGATTAGGCGCTGCCTCACCTCCCCTTGATGAGGGTTATTCACTGAGCCCAGAGGGAGCGGCACGAGCACACTTTCTATGTCCCTTGAAAAATTAGTGGCGAAGATCGTGTGACAGGGAGACCAACTCCTGTTGCTTAGCGTCTTAGCTTGTCACTGATTCCAGGGCCCATGGGCCCCCAGATACGACCTGGTCCATACTCACACCCAGCACTACTCCCCTGCCCTCCTGGTAGCTTCTGATTACTTCTGATTGCTAGTGGCTGGTGGCTATTTGCTGTTAGCTTGCAGTTGATGTTAGGCAAGTAAGCGGGTGGGGGGCGGTGGATAGAAGGTAGTGGATGGTGGGAGAAGTAGGGAAACACACTAGTGCAGTCTGACGCACGTTAAGACCTCACCTAAGGTTTCCTGAGGACACCCGCCTCCTGATGGTTTATGGTTACCTCTTGTTGCTGGTGGCTGGTAGTTGTTAGCTTGCAATATTCTGATACTATACATTGGTGTATTTGGTTTCTCTCTTCTTTATCCAGTGATTTTGTTTATACACTCTTTATTCAGCCTTTTATCATAACTCTTTTATCACAACTCATTTTAAAACGTTTTGTTACTGCTTTACATTATCAAATAAGTAAATCCCAAATCCTTCTTTTCCCTTTTTTCAAATTTGGAAATGAAATAGTCTGAGAAATCCCTGTCTTAGATTTTCCACATCCCTTTTTGTTACGTCTCCATTAGATTTGGTTGCCTATATTTGTTAAATTCATACACTTAGGCGATTGACAGGACACTGCCCCTTCACTGCCTCTCAAGTTTTTCTATATGCATGTAGAGATTGTAAAGCCTATTGGTTACCACCAATACTTATTTGAAATCTAAACATAATTTAAAAAAATATTTAATTCCTTATTGGTATTTTTCAAACCATAGGTTTTTTTAAAAATGGACCCTACACAGGAATTTGAAATTCGATCTGGGTTAATGGATGCACAGGTTAATAGGTTCAAGGTGTGGCTTTGTGTGATAACCATATTATCCATGGAGGGGTATATCAGTGAAGTGGGTGATATATGAAGGGATCTATGGAACCAAACTCCTTTCAAGGATGCATCTGATTCATGACCTTGAATTGGTCTTATTTGCATAGGAAAGGGTTATCCTGGTGCACCAACTCTCTGAGATAAGACCATATAAATACAACCTGGGACTTGGCTGTGGGGGAAGCAATAGGCTGATTGAGGAACTGTGGTTGTCACTGTGTTAATATTTAGTGGATCTTTGTTATATCCTTTTGCCTGCATTAAGCATATACTTATGTAGGTTCTGCTGCTTTAGGAAGTGGCGCAAACGCTGAGTCATACAGAAGGTTTTGGCATGAGTGGATTAGCTATTCCTGGTGGTCATTGCACTGATCTGAGCATGTAACCTTTTGTTTTAGCACTAGATCCTCATGTCTAGAAGCTAACAGCTATTGAATATAATGAAGAGTAGGCCACTAGTAGGCCAAAGTAAAACTTCAGTGGTCAAAGATGTGGCTGATAATACACCAAGGCTTTGAAATGTGTCTGAGCCTACAAGCAATAGCAGCCAAGAGAGCACTCAAATTCAGTCATAAGTGATAAAATAGTCACTGATGTTCATGTTGTGACGTGAAGTAGTGTCTCCTGTAGTCACTTTAAGTCATTCAATATCAAGTACTTACTCTTGTGGGTGTGTCCAGCCTTATATTTCTTTTGATCATTTATTTATAAAATAAAAGTGACACATATAAGGTAACCATCAATTACCCTTAGAGGTCGACACAAATCTTTGGACTCAGATAGGAGTGATAACGTCCTCGCAAATAACATTAACAATATCAAGTCAATAAACATCACATTCAATTGCGGAGCCAGTAATTTATACACACACCAGGACCTATGAGGCCATGAATCACCACACCAGTTTAGTAAAGTTCAAACATTTATTGCCCTTTAGATTAACAATGCTAGGATCACATAAATCAAATGCAAGGCCAAATGATACAAATTTAAGAATAACACTGGCTGACTAAACCTTCGAAAGAATCTTAACCCAGACAGAATATTTATCATTAAACATTCAAAAACCACCATACAGAATAACAACAATAACATATGTATGATAGACACAGAGGGGGTTATTCCAATTTTGGAGGAAGTGGTAATCCGTCCCAAAAGTGACGGTAAAGTGACGGATATACCACCAGCCGTATTACGAGTCCATTATATCCTATCACACATTTGGGACGGATTACCACCTCCTCCAAAGTTGGAATAACCCCCAGAGTACATTAGCTATCACAGATGAATTATTTACAATCAAATTATATGAAACAGTTGAATTTAGAATTGACATCCTTAACTAATACTTCAATTCGCTAAGCATGTTTGGACTCCATGCAAAAAGAAAGGAAGGCAAGAATTAATTTAGAAAACATCTGACTATGGCGCTAACCAAAAATAGCGGTTTGGTTTTCTCATAAAGAGAAAACATAAAAAATTGCAAGAAAGACAAATGCTCTTTTGGTTATGCCTCTCCTAAATGAATCAACCAGAGGTGATGTCTTCATTATGGAGCATTTTCTGGTCTTCTTCTTTGGACAATGGCATAACACGAAACAGTTCAGCAAAGTTTGGCTTTAATGCATCTGAACTGTCAGAATCATAAACAAAGAGCCAGGACATCTAAACAGCAGTTAAATTGTATCTCTGTTATATTACCTAAAACTTTGCTATATCAAATCCTAGAAAGCAACTAGCTAAGCTTCTATTGGTCAGACGATGGGGTGGTTTAGGTCAGAACCAATTAGAATGATCCCACATTCCCAAAGTTTCTCTTCTTAATCTCCATTCACGATTGGCTCATCTTCTCTCACCGCAACCACCAGTTTCCGCAGTAGAATGTAATTGTTGCAGGTTATACATGAGCACTGAAAACTATTGTTTCAGGGTATGCATTATCTTATCACGGAAAGACAAACAAATATTACAACATAATAACATACCTTTTCCACAGTGTAGGAGCTACACAGGATGCATAAAGAAACATCATTTGCAGAGTTAACATTTTTAAACCATTGGCTCTGGAAAATTACGAAAACGTGAGGCCTTTTGAAACGAATGCTAAAACAAAAAGATTAAAACATTTCATATTCATTTTTCAATACATTTAATCATCATTAATCACAATACATTTAATTATACATCATTTATTACATATTAATACGTATTGTTCAATGTGTCCTTCATATCAGCTACGATTTCAGTTGAGCTTTTTAATACATGTTATTTCACACTATGGCCCTCATTACAACATTGGCGGTAAAAGCCGCTTACCGCCGTCCAGAAGACTGCCACCACACCGCTGCGGCTGCGGTATTCCGATACAGCTATTATGACCAACTGTTCAGAAACCGCCAAAATCTAGACACCCACACTAGTCCGCCACACCAAAGGTCAGTGATAAACTGGCGATAAAAAAACCGCCACCGTCACGCCAACAGGAATACGCCCACACTATCACGACCCACAAATCCACGCGGCGGTCTTTCAACAGCGGTAATCCATTTGAGGTACACACCGCTGCGCTCAAAATACGCACACTCTTACAAAACACAACCACATTGGACAATAAAAAATACACATACCTGATACACAAACACACACCACTCCCACACACCCAATACAATATAAATCACACACCCACATTACCCACAAACCCTTACTACCCAGAAATCCGAAGAAGGCCAGAGAGACAGCACAGCAAAGACAACACCAGCATACAGAGGCACACAACACCATCACACATACACATCCACGCACAAAACATCACACACCCCTAAACATCATCCCACACATCACAACACACACCACCTCACACATCACCCACACCACCCCATGGCACCGCAAAGACACCCCAGGTTTTCTGAGGAGGAGCTCAGGGTCATGGTGGAGGAAATCATCCTGGTAGAGCCACAGCTATTCGGATCACAGGTGCAGCACACCACCATAGCTAGGAAGATGGAGCTATGGCGCAGAATCGTGGACAGGGTCAATGCAGCACCCAAGAACACGGGATGACATCAGGAAGAGGTGGAATGACCTACGGGGAAAGATGCGATCCGTGGTCTCCACACTGCATTGCGGTTCAGAGGACTGGCAGCGGACCCCCACCTCCTCCCCCACAACTAACAACATGGGAGGAGCAGGTCTTGGCTATACTGCATCCTGAGGGCCTCGCAGGAGTAGCTGGAGGAATGAACTCTGGTAAGTGAAATCTTTAACTACTTCATCCCCCACCCTACCTGCATGCTATCACATACCTCCACCCTCGCACTCACCCCCATCACTCCAACTCCTCACATATGTCCCACTATCACAAAACACACATCCCAACACCAAGCCCTGCATGCCACAACA
Source organism: Pleurodeles waltl (assembly GCF_031143425.1). Lineage (NCBI taxonomy): Eukaryota > Metazoa > Chordata > Amphibia > Caudata > Salamandridae > Pleurodeles > Pleurodeles waltl. Next base: position 514,070,696 of record NC_090437.1, on the reverse strand, counting down.
AAGCATCGACACCGATCACCAATACATGCCCACTACACATACCCACACAGACCCCTAAACAATTAGCACACAAGGTCCTACACAGGAATGGAAGCACTGGGGTACAGGGTCACCCACCCATTGCACACCATGGCACACACAGATACTAAAACTATGCATTTACACCCCTGCAGGACCTCTACCCAACGTCACTGGACACGAGGTTCCAGACATGTCCACTCCACCCACAGAAGAGGCCCACAGTGATGACAGCAGCTCTGTCCAACTGGACCTAGATGACCAGCTCGGCCCATCTGGGACCTCGGGACAGTCGGTTCCCCTCACACAGTCACAGGCCACCACAAAGCCTCCCCCTCAGGAAACACCAGCACAGCACCCACCCAGCGGGCCCATCCCTCTGTCCCCAGGACACGTCAAGCAGCAGTGTGTCCACTACTACAGGGAACCCAGGCTAACCCACCACCCCAGCAACAGCAGGGACCTGGGGGCAGTGGTAGTGGGCACACCGTTCAGGGGACAGAGGCCCAGGAACACAGGGGAACTGGGAGGGCTGCTGTGCGACAGGGGGAGGACAGGCCTAGGGAACCCACTCTCCACGAGGCCCTCTCCAACATCATGGGAGCCTACCATCATTCCCAGGAGACGATGGCAACGGTACTGGCCAAGTTTCAGGAGGCCCAGCGGCTGCAGGAGGAACAGTATTTGGGGTTCAGGGAGGAACTCAAATCCATCGATACCACCATGGCCACCATTGTAGGGGTGCTGAAGGACCTCGTGAACACCAGGAGGGACACTGTGGCACAACAAGGGGCCCCTGACACTAGCCTGGATGATGAACTGTCCACCACCTCTGCCGGCGCTATTGGACAGGAAGCACCGCCACAGGAGCACAAGACCAGCACCCGACCCCCTGCAGATGGAGAACCACCCGCAAACGGTCCCTGAGCTCCAGGACAAAGACAGAGAACAATGCCAAGAAATGAGACCACCCTGATTGTCATCCTTCTGTCCCACTTTGTCACCATGTCCATCCTTCAACTGCCCTAACTCCACTTCCTATGCCCCTTTGGACAATGCACCTGTGAGACAAATAGACTGGATTCTGCCATGGACATTCCTCCACAATCACCCCTGACCATTTTCCAACCCCCTCCACTAAATAAACCCCCTTGAATCACAAAACAATCTGGAGTCAGTCTGTGCTTTCACAAATGTGTATTAGCTATAACTAAGGAAAATACCAATGTCCATTGTATTGTCAACATACCTATGTCACACAGCTCTAGTACATGAGGTAACATAGCAGAGGTCACACAGTGGGACCCACATCTGTGAAATCGAAAGGGAAAGTGACAAATCAGGGTCCATACACTGGGTGAAAGTGACAGACAGTTGAGAGGTCGAACAATTTCATCAGATGTAGGAGGCAGTGAGGTCTTCTTACCTGTGTCTCACTGGAAGTATTGATGGATCACGGTGTTTCTGTTGTCTATGTCCTCTTCTTCTGCCTCCTCTTCTTCACTGTCCACAGGCTCCACAGCTGCCACAAGACCTCCATCTGGACCATCCTCCTGCAGAAAAGGCACCTGTTGTCGCAAAGCCAAGTTGTGAGGCATACAGCAGGCCACGATGATCTGGTGCACCTTCTTTGGTGAGTAGTATAGGGAACCACCTGTCATATGGAGGCACCTCAACCTGGCCTTCAGGAGGACGAATGTCCTCTCTATAACCCTCCTACTTCGCCCATGTGCCTCATTGTAGCGTCCCTCTGCCCTTGTCCTGGGATTCCTCCATGGGGTCAGTAGCCATGACAGGCTGGGGTAGCCAGAGTCACCAGCAAATGTCGAGGGACAACTGTTAGACACACACTTACCCTTAGGACAACCCCAGACCCAGACAACTATTCACACTGTATAGGGTCCATGTCCTCACCTAAAAGCCACACACAGTGCCTCTGGAGTTGCGCCATCACATAAGGGATGCTGCTATTCCTTAGAATGTAAGCGTCATGCACTGAGCCTGGAAACTTGGCGTTCACATGGGAGATGTACTGGTCGGCCAAACACACCATCTGCACATTCATTGAATGGTAACTCTTCCGGTTTCTGTACAACTGTTCACTCCTGCGGGGGGGGTCCAAGGCCACATGTGTCCCATCAGTGGAACCTATGATGTTGGGGATATGTCCCAGGGCATAGAAGTCACCTTTCACAGTAGGCAAATCCTCCACCTGAGGGAAAACGATGTAGCTGCGCATGTGTTTCAGCAGGGCAGACAACACTCTGGACAACACGTTGGAGAACATAGGCTGGGACATCCCTGATGCAATGGCCACTGTTGTTTGAAAGGAACCACTTGCTAGGAAATGGAGTACTGACAGGACCTGCAATAGAGGGGGGATTCCTGTGTGATGGCGGATAGCTGACATCAGGTCTGGCTCCAACTGGGCACACAGTTCATGGATTGTGGCACGATCAAGTCTGTAGGTGACTGTTACATGTCGCTCTTCCATTGTCGACAGGTCCACCAGCGTTCTGTACACCGGAGGATGCCGCCATCTCCTCACCTGCCCCAGCGGACATGCTATATGGATGAGAACAGCGATCAGAGGGTCAGCCAACACTGAGGTACGAAAAAACAACTTTATTGCACACATTTGTCAATCCGCTATGTGCCTGTCTTAGTGTGTATGCAAGGCCTAGATATGTGTGACGCATTTAAAATGAATGCCAGGTGGCCCCCTGAAATGGCGGCTGCCTGACCTGTAATGTGGGACAATGGGATATGAGGTAACTGCCCTGGCGTTGTACACCGTCGCGGTAGGCAGTCGAAGACCGGGCACAGTCCTGCATTGGTTAACATTGGACCCTATGGGTCCCAGGAGCCAATGACGATGTACGCCAGCGGTGACTGTAAGCACCGCCGCAGACATGACCGCCATTTTCACTCTGTTCACTCACTTGATACCTGATCTTCAACAGGAGAGGACCTACACTGCAAGTGCTGCTGTGACCTCAGTCTGGAAGCGACAATGGCTCAAGTGTCCGGGGAAGGGCCCCTGCCTTCACATCGGAGGAGTTGGACAAACTAGTGGATGGGGTCTTCCCCCAGTACACGCTACTCTACGGTCCTCCAGACAAACAGGTGAGTACACTGTGAGCATGCTGTATGGGCAATACCTGTTTGGAGTGGTGAGGATGGGAGATGGGGGATGGGAATGAGGCGTGCATGAAACGACGGTGAGTGGATGCGCGTCAGGGCAAGGGTGGGAATGTGGGCCAATGACTGTGATGGTCCGGACGGTTATAGTTTTTCCTTTTCCCCTGTACTATTCCTGTAGGTCAGCGCCCACCAGAAGAAGGATATTTGGCGTGCCATCGCCAAGGAAGTCCGGACCCTGGGGGTCCACCACAGATGGAGCACCCACTGCCGGAAAAGATGGGAGGACATTCGCCGCTGGAGCAAGAAGATGGCGGAGGCCCAGCTGGGGATGGCCTCCCAACGTGGGAGGGGTACCCGTCGCACCATGACCCCCTTGATGTTCCGGATCCTGGTGGTGGCATATCCGGAGTTCGATGGGCGCTTGACGGCATCACAGCAGCCACAAGGGGGTGAGTGCAGTCACATTCATCTGATTCAGCGTGAATGGGAGGTGTCTGGGTGGGGGAGGTGGGCAGTGGGTTCCCCTAAGGCCAGGGCGAGTTTTGTAGGCAAGGTCCCTTTGTGAGGCAGGCTATGTGGCACCCCACCCCACCAGTGTTAAGAGCCATCTACTCCTAGTCAGGCTCCTGTGACTTCCATGTGTGCAGCAATCTGGCATAGGCCTTGTACCCCATGGTCCTGTGATTAATTAGGGAACTCTAAGTGCAGGGCGTAGTGCAGAGGGCTGCTGTGTCTGTAGTGTCCGCCAACGGTAGCGGTATTGCATGCACTGAACATGTCTTTCTACTTTCTCCCCCCCCCCCTTTGTGTGGTCTCCCTGTTCTTGTGTGCATTAGCATCATCAGGCGGAGGAGCAGTGCCACCGGAGAAGGAGGGAGCTGCATCCCACAAGGCCCTGGAGGGCGAGACTACGGACTCCGAATTCACCAGTGGGACGGAGGGCGAGGGGAGCTCCACGGCGGGGATAGGAGCGGAGACCAGTGACACCGACTACTCCTCTGATGGGAGCTCCCTTGCGGTGGCGGGCCCCTCTGTGCCCACCGCATCTACAGGCACAGCTGCCACCCCCTCTACCAGCACCGCCCTACCAGCAGCCCCTCGGCGCGTGCCCTGTGGCCGCTCACCCAGGAGGGTGGGCATCTCCTTCGGCCCAGGCACCTCAGCCCCTGCACCTGTCAGCCCTGCTGCCCTCAGTGAGGAGGCCATTGACCTCCTCAGATCCCTCACTGTTGGGCAGTCTACCATTCTGAATGCCATCCAGGGTGTAGAGAGGCAGTTGCAACAGACAAATGCATACCTGGAGGGCATTCACTCTGGTCAGGCGGCCCAACAGCAAGCTTTTCAGACTCTGGCCTCAGCACTGATGCAAGCCACTGTCCCTGTGTCCAGCCTCCCCCCTCCAACTTCCTCCACCCAGACCCAATCCCCAGTACCTCAGCCTATCCCAAGCACCCATGCAGAACAGCATGCACACACCTCAACACACAAGGGTAGCTCTGGCAAACATAAGCACCACACATCCCACAGGCCCTAACACAAGCATCATACCCATGCAGACATACCAACATCCACTGCCTCCACTGTGTCCCCCTCCTCCCTCCCTGTCACGTCTTCACTCACACCTGCATGCACTACATCTTCAGCCACTACGTCCATCACCAGCACACCCATCACCACACACCGCTCATGTGCACTCACCAGCCCCACTACCATTCACACATCCCCTGTGTCCTCTCCCAGTGTGTCTGTGAGCCCACCTCCCAAACTACACAAACGCAGTCACACACCCACCCAACAGCCATCCACCTCACGACAGCATCCAGCCCATGCACCTTCACCCAAAGTCAGCAAACGAACACCTCCTACAACCACTACTTCTTCCTACACTTCCAAACCCCCTCCATCTACCCGTCCCAGTGTGTCTAAAAAAACTTTTCCTGTCAAACCTTGACCTCTTCCCTACACTTCCCCCACTCCTTCCGTCCCCTAGGGCCCACCTTTCCAGGTCCCAACCCAGCACCTCAGCCACCACATCACTAGGAACAGTGGTGCCAGCAGTAACCGGCTTCTGAAGTGTGCCAAGCAGCAGGGCAGCCAGTGTCCCAAGGAGCCAGGCCAAGGACATTCTCCCACCACAAAAACAAAAGAAGTTGGCCACAGCCCAGAGGGAGGAGGCCAAAACACCTGCCACCAAGGGCTCTGCCAGGACAACAGTAGGGAGTGGCAAGACAGCTGCGCCACCATCCAAGGTGGGGAAGGGCCAGAGAAAGGAAGGGAAGTTTCCGCCAACCTGCACGGCGGACAAGACCACCACAGGCGCCACCACATGCACCGCCGCCACGGGCACCGCCGCTCAGGACACCGCCGCCAGCAGCACGCTCAGTGAGCCCCCCACCAGCACCGCCGCTACTGAGGCCGCCGCCAGCACCGCCAGCAGCTACGCCACACCCTGTGCCAGTGGCACCACCGCAGACATGGCTGCCATCCCCAGTGGTCAGTCGTACAAGGCTGGTGGTCAGCTCCAGGGGCCTGGACAGCTTCCATGTTGGCCCACCGTCAGTGGAGTGTCAGATCCACTACCTCAGTCCTTGTCTGGATGAAGCACTCTTGGCACAAAGCCCCCTCCAGAACCAGTGGAGAAAGGCATCCACTACCTCAATCCTTGGCAGGATGAAGCACTCTGGGCACAAAGCCCCCTCCAGAACCAGTGGAGAATCACATCCACTACCTTAGTCCTTGGCAGGATGAAGCACTCTGGCCACAAAGCCCCCTCCAGAGCCAGTGGAGACTGTGATCCACTTGAGAGACTGTGGCTTTGCACTCCCCAGGATAAAGCAGTGGGCAAACCACCCACTTGAGAGACTTGAGAGACTGTGGCTTTGCACTCCCCACGATAAAGCAGTGGGCAAACCACCCACTGAAAAGACTTGAGAGACTGTGGCTTTGCACTCCCCAGGATAAAGCAGTGGGCAAACCACCCACTTGAGAGACTTGAGAGACTGTGGCTTTGCACTCCGCAGGATAAATCAGTGGGCATCCCACCCACTGAAAAGACTTGAGAGACTGTGGCTTTGCACTCCCCAGGATAAAGCAGTGGGCAACCCACCCACTGAAAAAACTTGAGAGACTGTGGCTTTGCACTCCCCAGGATAAATCAATGGGCAACCCACCCACTGAAAAGACTTGAGAGACTGTGGCTTTGCACTCCCAAGGATAAAGCAGTGGGCAAACCACCCACTTGAGAGACTGTGGCTTTGTACTCCCCAGGATAAAGCAGTGGGCAAGCCACCCACTTGAGAGACTTGAGAGACTGTGGCTTTGCACTCCCCAGGATAAAGCAGTGGGCAACCCACCCACTGAAAAGACTTGAGAGACTGTGGCTTTGCACTCCCCAGGATAAATCAGTGGGCAAACCACCCATTTGAGAAACTTGAGAGACTGTGGCTTTGCACTCCCCAGGATAAAGCAGTGGGCAAATCACCCACTTGAGAGACTGTGGCTTTGCATCCCCAGGATAAAGCAGTGGGCAAGCCACCCACTTGAGAGACTTGAGAGAATGTGGCTTTGCACTCCCCAGGATAAAGCAGTGGGCAAACCACCCACTTGAGAGACTTGAGAGACTGTGGCTTTGCATCCCCAGGATAAAGCAGTGGGCAAGCCACCCACTTGAGAGACTTGAGAGACTGTGGCTTTGCACTCCCCAGGATAAAGCAGTGGGCAAACCACCCACTGAAAAGACTTGAGAGACTGTGGCTTTGCACTCCCCAGGATAAAGCAGTGGGCACCCCACCCACTGAAAAGACTTGAGAGACTGTGGCTTTGCACTCCCCAAGATAACGCAGTGGGCAAACCACCCACTTGAGAGACTTGAGAGATTGTGGCTTTGCACTCCCCAGGATAAAGCAGTGGGCAAACCACCCACTTGAGAGACTTGAGAGACTGTGGATTTGCACTCCCCAGGATAAAGCAGTGGGTAAACCACCCACTGAAAAGACTTGAGAGACTGTGGCTTTGCACTCCCCAGGAGGAAGCAGTGGGCAACCCACCCACTGGAGAGACTTGACAGACTTTGGCTTTGCACTCCCCAGGATACATCAATGGGCATGGAGCCCCCTCGTGGAGCTGGTTTCGTGCACTCATCCGGCTGAGGTGCCCCCCTTCCCTTCCTCCTGAGGTGCCTGTTTTATTTCGCTCTGATGCCCATGCAGTGTTCTCTCCGTTTGGATCGGGTATTGAGTGTGGGCCTCGCCCATGCATTTTGGGCCCAGTGGTCCACGGACTATGTAGGTGCAGTACATGGACTTGAATTCTTGGTGTACATATTTGTTAATAGTGTATTTATATTTTTGAGTAATGGATTTTTCCATATTACAATCGTTCAAATAATTTCCTTCTGTCATTGCGTTCTTCCAGGGGGTTTGGGGGGTGTAAATGTAATGTTTCAGCATATACTGGTGTGTGTTGTAGTGGGTGAGGGTGGGGGTGGGGGTGTTGCGTGTGTGTGTCACTCTCTTTTCCCTCCCCTGTGTTATAGGTGCATTACTCACCGTGGTCGTCTCCGCCATTGGTCGTGCTCCTGGTAGAGGAGCAGGAAGACAATGGCAGGTAGAATTTGGAGTTCCGGCTCCATGGCATCCTGGTTCCTCGTGGGGTGTGTAGAGGTGAGAGTTTTCCCTTCCAAGTCCAGTTTCCGCTGTGTTTTTGTTTGCGTTGAATCCGCCCCGGAAAAGGTGGCGGATTGGCCTCTCATAATGGTGTGGGCGGTACATTGTCTTCCGCCTGTCTGATGGCGGTGACCGCCATGCTGTTTGTTTGTACCGCCGTGGTGGTTGGAGTGTTAAAGTTGCTGTCTATGTTGCCAGTTTCCGCCATGGTTGTGATTCAATTTTTTTTACTGCCAGCCTGTTGGCGGTCTTACCGCCGCTTTACCACGACCGTCAGGGTTGTTATGAGGGCCTATATTTTTATGTGACAATTTTTACTAGTAATATTTGCACTCCAACACTCATATATATTTTTGCAGAGGTCAAAACTCATCTTAGATTCTCTTGAGATTGGATTTCAAGTTCTCTGGCTATTTTCTGTACAACCTTTACGTACACAACACTTTTACCTTTGGGCTGTTTCTCTGTGGCAGCACTGACAGTGGGAGCTTACGGGCTTCAGTTCTAACTAGGGTGCTGGAACCAGGGCCGGCTATTAGATTTGTGAGGCCCTGGACAGGATAGGAATATGTGAGGCCCCACTAATTTGCATAAGATGTAATATCACAGGAAGTGACATCATAGACAGTGACAATTGACCATTATTTTTCTGGCACTGTTGAAGCAGTTTTGTAAGAAGCTAGTTATCTGGTGTGGATATCACTGAGATGGCTACAAATACAAATAATACAAATAATAACCCTAATGAACAAGTTGCTTACATTTGGTAACGAGTTATCTGATAGAGGCTCTATCTAGCTGCAGATTCCTTACCTTTGAATTCCCTGGGGTCAGCTTTGAATCTGGATTTTTTTTCTGAGCAATACCCTGTGCGCGTTGTCAGGTGGCATAGTTCAGATCTGCGTGCTTCGTTCGGCTCTGTGTGGCATTGTCAGAGTCGTTGGAGCCATCTTTGATGTCAGGGTCACCTCTAAAGGCACCACCCGGTGCGTGTACGTCAGTTCTTTTATCCACAAACTTCCACGCCAGAAGTGCAGAGTAATGGATAGAACCAACAGTTTGTCTGTGCAAAACTAGGGCCCTGAAAGGGATAAACCCTAACCCTACTAGACATATCCGGAGAGCGGGGAGGCATGGGTGGGTGTAAGAAATCTTCAGCTAGATAGCGTCTTAACCAGATAATGCATTACCGAAGCTAAGTAACTTGTTCATCTGATAGAGACTTCTAGCTGCAGATTCCTTACCTTTGAATAGATATCCAAGCCATAACCTCCTGCCAGTAGACTGCGGATACCTCTACTACACTAAAAAGTGCTGTAGAAGTGAACTAGCTAAGTGTCCATCTTGCTGTACCTGATTGTCCAGGTAGTAATGTTTTGCAAACGTGTGCAAAGATGCCCACGTTGCTGCCTGACAAATCTCCAGGACTGGAACGCCTGAGCTAGCGCAGTGGTAGCAGCTTTGTCCCTGGTAGAATGAGCCCTCAGGAGACTGCTTCCTGGCCAATGCATAGCAGATCTTGATGCAGAGAACGACCCAGCACAAAATGGTTTGCTTCTGCACTGCCCGACCCTTATTTGCTCCAACGTACCCCACAAAGAGTTGGTCATCCACCCGGTGCTCTTTTGTGCGGTCAAGGTAGAACACGTTCCAGAGTACCACCTTGTCTGGATAGTGAGATACGAGGGCTTTGATGACAGAGCTTGCATCTCACTCACCTTCCTGGCAGATGTTATTGCCACTAAGAAGGCTTTCTTGATGGTGTGCAGCCCGAGGGGACAGTTGTGTAAAGGCTTGAAGGGAGCACACATCAGAAATGTGAGGAAAAGATTTAAGTCCCATTGGGGCTTAACAAAGGGCGTAGGGGGAAACATGTGTACAAGCCCTTTGAGGTATCTATGTACAATGGGGGATTTGAACTGGGAAGGCTGATCAGGCAGCCACAGGAATGCCAATGAGGCAGAAAGATAGCCCTGGAGAGTACCCAAGGCAGAACCCTGCTGGGCAAGGGAAAGTATAAAGAGAAGGATATCAAAAGGAGGAGCAGAAAGAGGATCAATAGATCTTTCTCAACAATAATATACAAAGTGTTTCCAATTGAAGGCTTATACCGTTTTAGTGGAGGGACACCTGGCTGCCAAAATAACTTTACAGAATTTGGGAGGAAGGTCAAATGCCATCAACTGCTGCCTCTCAATTGCCACACTTGAAGGTGCAGAGTTAACAGGTTTGTGTGGAGAACCCTCCCCTGCTGCTGCGACACAAGATCCTCCCAAAGGGGCAACCTGATCCGAGGTTTGATGCTCATTTTGAGAAGTTTAGGATACCAGGCTCTTCGTGCCCAATCCGGAGCCACTAGGATGACTTGGGTTCAGTCGTTCTTGATCTTCTTGAGAACTCTGGGCAGCAGTGGAATGGGCGGAAAAGCGTACAGGAGGCCTAAATTCCACTTGTGTCGAAAAGCATCGCTGAGCGATTGCCGCCTTGAAAACTCCAGTGCACAATACTGCTGACATTGCGCGCTCTCTGTGGAGGCAAACAGATCTAACCAAGGCTCTCCCCACTGCTGAAAGAGTCCTTGCGCCACCTCCGGATGGAGACACCATTTGTGATCCCCTAGGCATCGATGGCTAAGTTCGTCCGCCCTGGTGTTCAGAGAACCTGCCAGGTGTTGAACTGGCAGCATTATGCCCTGCTGTTCCAGCCATGTCCAGAGCCTCTTGACAAAGGGTCCACAAACTCACACCGCCATGCTTGTTGCAGTACCACATTGTGGTGTTGTTGTCCGTGAACACCTGTACCATCTTCCCTTTTACAACAGGAAGAAATGCTCTCAATGCCAGTTGGATTGCCTGGAGCTCCAGCAAGTTGATAGGGAGTCCGGATTCCGCCAGTGTTGTGTAGCCATTTTAGCTATAGTTTTAGGCACATTATTTTAGCAAACTAGGCCTGCCATAGTGCACTTTAACATAGATATATTTTATTCAGCTTTGTTTTATTATGTTAATATTAGCCACATTTGCGGTCTTGTTTTATTTTCTCTATCTAGCTGTTCTTCGCGTAGGTCACATTTCTTTCACTCTGTGCACTCTCAAGGCTGCAGTAAGATAGGTTGCCGGCAAAAGTGGTACGCCTTGTCTCCATTGTTCACAGAAACATACACACTCTTAAGTGGGGATCCTATCTTGGAACAACAGCTGTTCTAATATAAAAACACTACTTGTAGCTACTTGACCCATGTACGTTAGAGGGAGATTCCAGCCAGATGACCACGACTGCATGCTGATTGCTTCGCTGCAGCTGCTTATGTAGACTGCAGGCCTCTTGCTCAGGTATGAGGGATGATATCTTCCCAGGGGAAACCTGAAAGGCAGAATAAGAGCTTAACATGTCGTGTTGCAATATAGCTTAGGTAGGAACTCTCTACAAACCTTAGTGACAGTATGGCAGCATTGTTCTTGTGTATTACTCTCTTTGTCACAATTTTAATCTTATTGTGCTTCATCGTCCTAGTTATTGCAATACATGCTTTATTATCTAAGATGCAGTTACTTCAATAAAATCTTATTGAACTATACTCTGCCTCTGACTGTCCTTGCAAATGTGAGACTAATGTAACTGAGAGAAACGCATGCGATCTGAGGGACCACGATTCACTTGAGGAGTCATGTATGTCATGCTCCCGGTTGCCCTAATCATCCCTGTTCTTGGGTGGAGATGAGGCACTGCTAGCTAGCCGAAATGAACCCAGACTAGGCCGACGGGCATCACATGGTGCGGGATCAGACTAGGTCCCCCGCAGTACAGGTGATTCTGCTTCCTGAATCCAGTAGTCTCATTAGGATAAAGAGAACCTATGTGACACCGGAAACCAGAGGCCTCTAATCTTCGCCTCTCCCAGATGGCTGCCCCATCCCAGAAGTGACTGTCACTACTGTGAGATCTGTCTGGGGAAGGGAGAGGAGTCTGCCTCTAACCCAATCGCAGTTCACTAACCACCACTGCAGGTCTTTTGTAGTTCCCTCCGAGATCTGAACCGCGTCGGTAAGATTTCCCTGATGCTGCACCCACTGGAACTTCAGGTGTCATTGCAGAGCCCTCATATGCCATCTAGCATGTTTGACTAACAGGATGCAGGAAGCCATGAGTCCCAACAGCCTAAATCAAGGATAGAGGCTGAAACATCGGTATCATAACCTGAATATCCTGGACTCGCTGCTCGGGAGGATAAACCCGAAACTGCACTGTGTGCAGAACAGCTCAGATGAAGGAGCTTTTGAGAGGGAGTTAGGTGTGACTTCAGCACGTTTATAGTGAACCCCAGTGAATGCAGAAGGTTCCCTGCTGTCTGAAGGTAGTTGACAAGAGTCTGGGGCGTAGGAGCCTTCAACAGCCAGACGTCGAGGTAGGGGAAGACTGAAATCTCTAACCTGCGCAGATGAGCTGCTACCACCGCCATCACCTTGGTGAACACCTATGGGGCACTGGTGAGACCAAAGGGGAGCACGGTAAACTGAAAGTGCTCGTGGGCCACCTTGAACCGCAACTAACACCTGTGGGGCAGGCAGGATGGGGATGTGAAAATACGCATCCTGCAAGTCCAGCGCTACCATCCAGTCTCCTTGGTCTAGGGCAGACAAGACCAGAGCAAGAGTGAGCATCTCGAATTTCTCCTTTTTCAAGAAGAGATTGACGTCCCATAAATCCAAGATGGGGCAAAGACCCTCATTCTTTTTTGGAATCAGAAAGTGTCGGGAATAACAGCCACTGCCTACTTCTGATACCAGGACCCTTTCTATGGCTCTCTTGGCCAAGAAAGCCGTAACTTCCTCCCAGAGAAAGATTAAATGATCCTTCATCAACTGTTATTTCAATGGAGGGATAGAATGAGGGAAAGACTGGAAGTGGAGGGAATAGCCTTTCTGTATGATCTGCAAGACTCAGTTGTCTGATGTTATTGACCACCAGTGAGGGAGATGAAATTGAATCCTCCCTCCAACTGGATAAACATGGCCTTGCAGAAACATACTAGGAGGGCATAGGTGCTGTGGAAGAAGGCGGCTGGGTGGTGGCCGACCTCTGGGTAGGCCCTCTGGATCTGAAGGACCACGACCTTGTCCTCACACTGGATGCTGTGATGATGGAGGAAAGTGGCTGACCTGTGGGTGGCGTGGGTGGCGTGGTACCACGCTCCTTCCGAGGCCTTGAAAGAGGTGAAATGCAGACTGCTGGCGAGCAGGTACTGAGAGGCCCAAGGATCTGGCCGTAGCTTGAGAGCCTTTGAACCGCTCAAGCACTGAGTCTACCTTTTCTCCAAAAAGGCGTGAGCCATCGAAGGGCATGTCCTTCAGGTTTGCCTGGACATCCCCCGAAAAGCCAGTCGTATGAAGCCATGCGTGGAGTACCAAGGGCCACTGCCCTGCCCAGCGAGTCAGTCGTGCCCATACCACACCGAATGGTAAACTTGGCTGCATCCCTCCCATCTCTGACAGCTTGAGTGAGAGTGTGCCGTACGCCCTCCAGGACAAGCGGCAGCACTTGTATCCCATAAAGATTGGAGAAAAACACTGCAATAGGCATTACGTGTTTACAGACCTCAATGCCAGGCTGGAAGAAGAAAACATTGTCTTCTCAAATCGGTCCAGCCTCTTGGACTCCCTATCCGAGGGAGCGGAAGGGAAGGCACCATGGGAAGTGGAGGCTTGGAGCACCAAGCTCTCCGGGGTGGCGTGTTGGGTGAGGAAACTAGGTCAGTAGGAGCTGGTTGATGGCGGCAGCTGATTGTCCTATGTACAGGAGCCCCTGTGCTGGGTTTGGACCATGTCCCCAGCAGGACATTAGTAAGGGCTCCATTGAAGGGTAACATTGGCTCAGATGTAGCAACCCCCGGCTGCAGCACCTCTGTCAGAATGTTGGTCCTGACCGGCACCGCAGGCAACTCTAGGTCTAAGACCTCAACTGCTCTACTCACCACCATGGCATACGAAGCTCGCTCCTCTGTAGCCACAGAAGGAGGTGAGAGCATGCCAGTAACTGGAGTATCCAGTCCACTGGCTTCCCCTAGATCCTCATATCAGTCCTGCTCCAAACCATACTCTAAAGGGTCCTCAGACCCCTCCCATTCCTCACCTGTGCCTGGCTGTTTGAAATAAGCCTCAGGCACTGATCTGAGCCATATCGGCGCCATCAGCATTGTACAACATCATTCCGGCTCATTCGGAATGAGGATGGGCTCGCACCACCGGTGAGCGCTGGCGTGGGGGGAGCGTCGATGTCGGGACCGACGCCTAAGGAGGCCGACTGTGTGGAACCAGCGTCAGTCCAGATCCAATATCGGACCCCAGGGTCTACAGCGGTGCTGAGGCCAAAGCTGCTGGCGTGGAACCCGATAGGGCCCCTGCTGACCCAGCGGGGTCCGAAAACCCACCCACAGGGGCAGCCCGCTCAAATATGAAGCGCATGACTTCGTAAAATTCTTTAAATTGAGTGGGGGTTGATCTGGCTCCCTGATACGAGGGGGAGACACAAAGTTGGCCCTAGCATCGGCTCTGCGGAACCGTGCTCAGAACGCTGACATTCCTGTGACGCCTCATCAGCCACTTGGACTTCTTCTTCTTTTTGTGCCTCTTCCCCGAGTGACTAGAGGACCTTGAATGAGAAGAAGAGGAATTGGGGCTCCTGGAGCGGCCCTGCAGCCTCCTATGAGTTGTGCCTACCCATGTTGACTGCCAGACCACCATGAGCTGCAGAGACCACTCTCTCAAAGCTTTCAGAACCATGGCCTGACAGTCGGAGCACGACTACGAGACATGGTCTGTCGAAGCACCCGAGACATACCTGGTGGGGGTCTGTCACCGACATGGTGCGATGGCAGGCCCCACATGGCTTGAACCCTGTCTTCCTCGAGGACATCTCGCACAGACGAAAAATCTTCGACAAAAGAGTCAAAAAAAGACCTGCCAAAAAAGGCAGAGGGTCGCTCGATCCCGGACGTGCACTTAACCTGCGCAGAAGGAAAAGAACTGACGTACGCACGCTGGGGTGGTATCTTTATAGGCGACCATGACATCACAGAAGGCTCCACCGATGCTGATGACGCCACGCGGAGCCAAACAACACACACGGATTTGAACGATCCCACCCAACAGCGCATGCATGGTATTACTCAGCAAATAATTCCGGCCTCAAAGCAGACACTAGGGAATTTGAAGGTAAGGAATCTGCAGCTAGAAGTCTCTAACAGATAAAATAAGCTCTATTGTCTGCAAATACAATACATCAAACTGGTTTGAAAAGCTAGGCCTAGGTCTCTTCAAAAGCAATATTTGTACTCTAATGTTTCCAGATTAGTGCATAATTACAATTTCAAGACAGATTATCCCTAAACTATAGAGTGGGGCTGCCCACCTAGAACTCGTACAACTGACACCTTTGCAGAAAGGTTATGGATTGGTGGGGGGCTCAGTTAGTGAAAAAGTTCGGACCCAGGGAAGCTGCCAAGACTATCCATGCCTAGTGCCAGCCTAGCCTGGGGTAGTTTTCAGAATGAAGTCCTGTGGTTGTCCTTTCCATGCTGTTGACATCTAGATTGCGATATCTGTGCTTAATTTGTAAAGCAAGCCATGCAGTTATAGGTGTTTCGGAACCTCTGGAATACTGTGGCCTTTTCCTATCATTAGTTAAAATTACGAACTAAACTATATATGCAGTCAGAGAAAGCTATAGTAAACACAGCCCTCAAAGTTAACTGAATTAGGAGCACTTTGTCAAACGAAGTGGCGCACCATGAAATAGTTTGTACTTCAACACACAGTAAATGCTTCATAAATAAGACCTCTTTACTGCCAATTCTCCATCTGAAATCTAACCAGGACACGTGGAGGTGTCTCAGCACCACCCACACACTATCAGAGTCACCAGTTTTAACATCTTGCTGTTAGTATGCGTGGCAGGTGGACGAGTTGTTCTCATCACCCGTCACCCACTCCGACTACTGAGTCAGCACTGCATCATCATTTTTTGCTGATCCAATGTTTTGTGGTATCTGCGGGGAGCAGGGGCAGGCTACCCCAAGACCTGAAGATCCTTCCACCTGGTGT
Organism: Pleurodeles waltl; assembly: GCF_031143425.1. Taxonomy (NCBI): domain Eukaryota; kingdom Metazoa; phylum Chordata; class Amphibia; order Caudata; family Salamandridae; genus Pleurodeles; species Pleurodeles waltl. Next base: position 514,054,771 of record NC_090437.1, on the reverse strand, counting down.
TGTAAGGTAATTAACTAAGAAGGCAGGAGCAACACGCTTTGCTCTTATTCCCACCATTCCAATGTAGAAGGATTACCTCACATAATTCCTTGTCTGGGATTCACTGCCAAACCTATGTGGTGTCTGAGTTGTGTGGAACTGGTAATAGATGCTGGTATGATGTTAGCATGTGGTATGAATCGTTAGAATGTTGGTATGGAGGCAGTTTGAAAGTTGTTTTGGTGGGGCCGCACCAATTCTTCATTGAGTCTGTGTGCCCTTGAGTCAGAATGTATCTCTGAAATATAACACTACAACAAGGAGTAATGGTGTCCTTCTCCTTCTTTGGCACAGAACAAATAGGTCATATTTTTTTTTATATGGCAATTGGTGTACGTACCAGCTCAATATTGTCCAGTGTACCTGAGACGCTTTGCCGACATTTATATTCTGTTCTCCGCATCACTCTGTGGAAAGAATTGTGCTCCACTGCTTATCTCAGCATTTTGTATTTGGAGCATGTATGTGTTCATCACACCTTGGAACCCTACGTAAATGATGATGTATCACGGTAGGTAGAGTACATTGTGATACTTTCAACTTCTGTTCCGGGGACACAGTGGAAGATTTATGTGATGTGATGAGATGTGGATAATTTCTGACACACGCCTATTCCTTGCAGTCACTTTACTTTGATATCACAGAGAAGTGCAGCAAGGGTGTGCTGCACGCCCATTTGCGGTTGTACCAATATCTCATTGGAGCAGTGTTCTACAGGGAAATGTTACAAGGAGCCAGGGGGTATTCAGTGCAAGTCAAATCGACATTTGCATTTATTTCACTTTACTGTTTGCCCTCGTCCAGATATACCAACATTTAAATTATGTGGGCATGGTTACTACTGACTAATACTTCTTTCCTCTTCATCAACAAGAAAACAGCGGCTACTTTTGTCATTTTGGTTTATTAATTTATTTTTTACTTCATTACAACAGCGTAACATTCCTATTCAAAATGTCATTTGTTAACACTTATAATACTTAGGCCCATATTTATACTTTTTGACGCAAAACTGCGCTAACGCAGTTTTGTGTCAAAAAAATTAGCGCCGGCTAACGCCATTATGAAGCGCCATGCGGGCGCCGTATTTATTGAATGACGTTAGCCGGCGTTAGCCACCGGCGCCGTCTGGTGTGCGATAAAAAAAACGACGTACACCAGGCAGCGCCGGCGTAGGGGGATATGGGGCTTGGGCGTCAAGAAATGGGGCGTCAGGTTGAGGCAATTTTTTCGCCTCAACCAGATTTGCACCATTTTTTTTTCACTCCCAACCCCCATAGAAATGACACCTGTCTTAGCAAAGACAGGAGTTATGCCCCCTTGCCCAATGGCCATGCCCAGGGGACTTCTGTCCCCTGGGCATGGTCATTGGGCATAGTGGCATGTAGGGGGGCACAAATCAGGCCCCCCTATGCCACAAATTTGTTTTAAAAAAAACACTTACCTGAACTTACCTTAATGTCCCTGGGATGGGTCCCTCCAGCCTTGGGTGTCCTCCTGGGGTGGCCAAGGGTGACAGGGGGTGTCCCTGGGGGCATGGGAGGGCACCTCTGGGCTCCTTCAGAGCCCACAGGTTCCTTAACACCTGCCTTTTGCAGGCGCTAAAAAAGTCGCAAAAGCGGCCGTACGGCATTTTTTTTGACCCGCCCACTCCCGGGCGTGATTTTTGCCCGGGAGTATAAATCCGACGCACATGCCTCGAAGTCGATTTTTTAGACGGGAACGCCTACCTTGCATATAATTAACGCAAAGTAGGTGTCCACGCTAAAAAATGACGCTAACTCCATGGACTTTGGCGCTAGACGCGTCTAACGCCAAACTATAAATATGGAGTTAGTTTTGCGTCGAAATTGCATCAAAAAAAACGACGCAATTCCGGCGCAAATGGAGTATAAATATGCCCCTTACTTTTTCCTTCTTGCTCCAGGGGAACCACCAATAGAAAGGATTGCTTTGTATGAAAATGTTTCTAGCACATGTTGAAGTATCAGGAGATTACTGTTCCCCAAAATGGAAATCATCCTTGCTCAAGCACGTTTTAGAAGGTCAGGGAAAAATTTCAGGAATGTAAGTGAATGCCATCTTTAAAAAATCCATCTTATCTATGTCGTTAACCAATTATTTATTAGGTACGGTCCCAAAATGAACATTGTTTTTGGACATTTTCAGTTCTACTTCGGAAAACAAATTGGCGAGTCTAATGAAGACTCCATTTCTGCTTAAAGGTTTCTTCTAGATAATTGTGATTTTGCGATTAGCAATTATGAACAAGTTCTTAGAGAAATATTACAACCGAGGACTAACAGTAAAAAGGTGCTAGAGAGGATATGGCCTAGGACCGACCTAAGTATTAGTGCTGCTGTTAATTTCCCAAAAGGTATTGAAGAGTATGAAAAGTGTGTTGAGAAAATGACAGGCTCACAGAATGTTAAAGTTAGCGCTGTCCCCAAGAAAGATTATATGGAAAACTTGGGAAAATAAGAAATTAAGCAAATAATCAATCTGAGAAGAAATCTCCTATGTAGCGTTATGGCTGTTGAACTTAGAACCACCTAGGGAATTACAACTATTGTGATCCCCTATTTGACAAATATTTCAACAAATACAAGAAAAAGAGGAATTTCAGTGGAGTAAGCAAGTGGGGTAAGGTCACTTTGGTACCTGAAGCAAAAGCAGAGGATGCTTTCGCTGTGAATACCAATGTTGTCAGAAGCACTGCCTCTGAGAGAAGATGTGAAGGTCTTCTGAGTTATAGTATTCAAATAGCTAGTAAAAGTGTCCAGGCTATGTTTCACTTATGTGCTTGGCACACCAGTGTACGAGTAACCTCGGGCTCCAAATCTTGTGGAAGTCGAAGAAGTTCTTACTTACTGTTATCAGCCCAGAAGGTTACACAGGCCACAAGATAAACATTCTGTAATATTATTTGTGGGCAAGATTGGTATTAAAGGACATAGAACTGATGGGAAAACCTATGTGGCAGACAGGGGCCCCGATTCTGACCTGGCACTTCGATAAGAAATGGGAATCAGCTTAGATACTATGATGATCCTCCTATACATATGTCAGGTTCTAGAGAAAGGGATATCACCGTGGTGGGGGTATATTTAAAGGAAAATGTTAACAAAGTGCACAGCAAAATAAAGGAAAACATGACAGTGCTATGTATTTAGTAAAACGTTAAGAAGGTACAAGAAGCTATGTCTATGAGACACGAGGAATTATCCTCTAAACTATGGAACTATCAGGAAAACTCAGGAGCTATGTTTTAAGGCTGGCTGGTGTAGTCATGTTTTCAACTTCAACACATTCCTATCATCCAATTGTACATGTTACATCATGCATAACTCCAGAAAGCATGTTCCATTACAAACATATGTTCTTAGGCCTTGCTAATGCCACATCAGTGTTACAATCATGAAAGAAACTGCAGTGGGGTAGATTAAGGAGTCATCTTCCAAGATAACATTCTTGTGTTTGGATAGGGTCAGGCACATCATGATGAAATGCTGGAGAGGGATCTCTAACCATTATTTAAGAAAGGGTTGAGCTTGAAGGTGAATAAATGCATAGTTAGTTCTGACAGTATTAACTATCTAAGGAATACAATGTCAAATTATGGTATTGTTGCAAAAGAGTCCTGTCAAAGCCATATAGAATGCTCCTAAATTTGTATTCAGAGAACAACTGATATCCTTCATAGGTCTCAATGAGTTTCATGCGAGGTTTGTTGAAGACTATACCTTGAAAGTGAAATCTTTAAGAGGGCATTTGTGTTACTCAGGGTGGAAATTGTTCTTATGCCATGTTTGAAACTTTTGTTTTAAGGAGTCAAAAAAAGAGGGACAATTCAGCCATTAAGAGACAGCCATTGGTGGGCACCCAGGTGGCTGAACATTTTCACATACTTGTATGATGGCCATGTTCACCTTCCCTGCTGATCACAAGCCTTGGGTAGCTAGAGAAAGGAAGTTTCAATGAGTGGCATTATTTGGCATTATTACTACAATGGGAGAATGGCATTATCTTTTAAAGTTCTTTATTCAAGGAAAATGGCATTATCATGAGAGGACGCAAGTTGAAGCTGCCTTTTGGAATGAGGAAAAAATAATTTGGTCATGATGGACACTTAGCGAAGTCAAACTAACAAAATGGAGAATATTTGAGTATTTCTGGTAGCTGGATTTGGACGAGGCATTTGATAAATAGGTAAGAAAATTGGGTCTTTGCAACAAAAGTGATAAGTCTGCCAAACCATGTGTGCAATTGGATTATTTGCCAAGAGATCATCTTAAGGGTCCCAGAAGGAAGCTGGGCATATTCATTTTGGATTCCTTCCAAGTACTCATTAAGGAGCAGGTTCATGCCAGAGTCGGAGTGGATAATTATTGTAGGTCTTTGGAGTTAAACGTTGTGGAGAGCATCACCTCTGAAACTGTGATCAATTTCTTATAGGATATTTTTTATTCAGGAAGATTGCTGGAGTATTTGGTTTGGAAAACAGACCCAAAAATATTATTGTAACCCTTTCTAATAAATGTGGGATTTCATACAAACAAAAAAATCACACTATAATTTTGCAACTAATAAGATAGGAGGCACATTCAATCCTGTTATCAAGGAGTCCATACATCTGGCAGTCGTTGGACAATTCAGCTGATGTAATACTTTACAATCAAAATGCGTTCCTACAAAACCACATCTAATTATGTTACTGGGATTTTCCTTTTGAGAGGCAGAAACTGAAGGCGAGGCTTACTAACCTTTAAGCAACACAGTGTAGAAAGGCATCTTGAAGGATAGGAATGCATTGTATTGCATAGATATGGCACATTCCTGCCCTCTCCCTTTGACTCAGGGCAGCGCAACAAGATGACTCGCTGTGCTGCCCTGCGCCAGAAAGCTGTAAATCTGCCCCTCAGTTTGTGTCTTCTACCTTGTTGCCTAAAGGAAAGCACTGATATCACTGCTATTTGTGAGGTTTCTAAGGAAAAGATTTAGGAAGGTGTTTATATGAAGGCTGAAGTCTATAAAAGTAAAATAGGGGAATACCTGTTGAGGATGGAAGGAAGAAATTCATGCAGTTACCCTTTTGTGAGGCACTTAGGCCCATATTTATACTTTTTTAGCACCGCATTTGCATCATTTTTTTGATGCAAAAGCGGTGCAAACTTACAAAATACAATTGTATTTTGTAACTTTGCGCCACTTTTGCATTTAAAAGTGGCGCAAATGCAGTGCAAAAAAAGTATAAATGTAGGCCTTAGTTTTCAAAGTCATCAGGAATCCTGTGAAGCATGGAAGTCACATTCTGAATTGTCTGTTCTTGACATGATCACTGGAGTGTTGAATGGAGTTGAGGAAGGGGCAGTTTGGAACTCAAGCAAGGTGTTCATCTTCAATGGTCCAAGTAGGAATGACTTTGGCATAGCTGAGCTATGACCAACCGATAGGAGGTGTCTTACGTTTTGTTGAGATGATCTAAGTATCCTGAACATCCTGTACATGTTGCTACTGTGTCTGAGAGGTATCCTTTAACTCCCGGTCATGAACTGGACACTTTGAATACTCCTTCTGGCATGGTACTAGTGTCTAACCCTGAGCGTTCTTGGGCATATTTATCAAAGAACTGTGTTGCTTTTGCACCGCACAACGTGGTGCAACAGCGACATGGTGCAACTCTTAAGTTAGATTTATCCAGCCAGGCTAAGCCACCTTGCGTGGCCTTACCTGGCTTGCTAAATCTAGAGTAACATAACACAGTGCAAATCGCTGCTTTGCGTTATTCTGCCCTGGGAGATCCCACGCATCCACCCATGGATTTTAGTGCATGCCTAGATTTACCAATACTGGTAGACCTGGAAATGCGTCAAAAACATACACCTCCCCAGGTGAGGCATAACAAGGAGCAATATTTTATTTCTTCACGTTACTTCTTCTTTCTGTGTGTGCTGCATTCTACAGAACATATACAAAGAGGAAAATGCCTATCAGGATTGTTTTTGTGCAGGAAGGTGTCACTTCCTCCACAAATACAATCTTGCTTACAATGCAGTCACCCTTGCACCATAGTGCAAGGGTTCCTGTGTTGAAGTTAGGCAGCACATTGTGTGCCAATGCTTGAAAAAGCCAGGAATGCCCCTAACATGATAAGTACGACACATTCCTGCCCTTTTCCTATCAAGCAGTGCAGAAAGGTGACTTATTACACTGCGTGATTTAGTGATAAATCTTCCCTTCTATTTGCACTGACAATCATCTATTAGGGCAAGAAGGCTTCAGGAGAAATTTAGATCTTTTGTGTTTTATTAATGCCCCGTCCTATTGTTGTGTACTGTCTTTCAGTAATTTGGTGGTTGAATATGTGCTTTTCCAATGTGCGTGACTGTGTTTAGCTTATCTGTTGCAGGGTAAAGTGTGTCATATCTGAATGGTGTGGAATGAGTGATCCGTATTGGTATGGCCTACATTTGAGGTACTCAACGTTAGATTGCTATAAGTTATAATATTAAATGCAGTACTTTAACGCTTATTGAACCACAGCACAGTTGGTTACTATGCAAAGTGGTTGTGAGTTCTATAACAACAACTACTGCCTTGTGTGATAAGGTCAGGACACTAATAGTAAATGCTAGTACACACCATGGATACAAATTAGCTGACCTGGGACCGAGCGAAAAACTGTAAAAGCTCTGATATTCTTAAGTATCAGTCTGAAGATGGCTCTAAGAAGAAGAGAACAGAGACTGGGTGGTAACTCAAGGGTATTTGGCCAAAATATTGGAATAAAAATATCAGGAGGCAGAAATATCAGAAAATTTATATCTCAATACACTAATATTGTGATGCACAAATATCATTGACAAGAATATAATTTTAAAGTAATATCATTTTTAATAATTTCAATGTTTTTAACATCTTTTTCAATAATACAGTGGTAAAAAGTATCATTTTTTAATTATCTGAATGTTTTAGTTGATATATTAATATTATGTGCCATTCTCTATACAATGTATTTTTTAAATATAGCTTGTAATTTTGAGTGATTTAGAATGTTTTATTTAATTTTTTATAGTAATTTGTAGTGTCATAGTGGCTTGTTGGGTTTGTAGGGGGAAAGGTGGGAAGTAAATCAGGTAAGATTAACAATTAATTATTAGTTGTTAATAATTATTAAATCGATATCAACTATGTAATTTATGGAATGCCTATTTATTTTACTTATATTTTAGTTGCAGGCTACTTGGTTTGTATAGGCCTAGGGTGATAAGTTAAGTATTAATTATTAATTGAATAATGTTTAATTATGCAATATATGGAATACTGAAATATTGCACTAATACTTTAGTTCCAGGATGCTATGTTTGTAGGATTGAAAAGTGGGAAGGTATTTTGTTAATAATCGATTTATTAATAATAATTATTTGTAATGCAAGTAATTAATTGAATTTTAAATATTTAAATTATGGACTATTTAAATATTTTGATAATAGTTAGGGGCTTCTAGGTTTATAGGGATCTAGACTGGGGAGTTAATTAAGTATTAATTAATGAACAATTACTTATTAATTGTTAATTATGTATTTGATTTTAAATATGTAAATTATGGAAACCTTTTTGGGCCTTTATGGGCTATCTGGGATCGCAGGGGAGCCTTCAAAGGCTCTCCGGCTGTGCCTGTATTTTTAAATTTTAATTTTATAAGAAGCCCTTTACAGGCTATCTGGGACCACAGGGGAAGCCTCAAGACCTCCCCTGTGATCCCTGGACATATTTTTCTTTTTATAATTTGCGCTTATGGGCTATCAAGGTCCGCGGCGGGAGCCTCAAGGCCTCCCCCCATGGTCCTTGGACCTTTTTTTTAATTGTTTTTATAATTTGCCCTTATGGGCTATCTGGGACCGAGTGGGAAGCCCCAAGGTCTCCCCTGCAGTCCCATTGCTCCAGCAAGCAGGCAGATGCTTTTAACAGAAGCTGCCTGCTTGCTGGAGCAAACCTTCCATTTTGGTCCTCTGCATGCATACCTACGTGCAGGGGACAGAGATGAAAGCTTTCGTTATTGGCAATGGGACCTGTTTGACAGGTCCTGCTTTAAAAAACCAAAGGTTTGCTGTGGCTTGGCTGCAGCTGCACGGGTGGGCACCCTGGGAAATAGCATGAGCTGGCCCTGGGGGGTGGCGGTCCCCAGGGCCATCAGTAGCTCCTTGAAAGGTGCCACGCAGCCCCCAGAGGGGTGGGGATCCCTGGCGTTCCAGGGGGCCCCCAGAAGCCCCCCCTACACCCAAGTTGTTAAATGCCCTGGGGGTGGTGGTCCCTGGGGCTGCTGGTGTCCCAAGCACCCCCCTGCACCCAATTTCTCAAATGCCCTTAGGGTGGTGGTCCCTTGGGTGTGGGGGGCCCTGCAGCCCCGGTCATATTTCAGTATAGCCCGAGAAGGTGGTGGTCCCAGGCGCTGTGGGGGAGGCCATCAGATCTCCTCCACTTATTAAACGCATTTTTGCCCTGGGGGGTGGTGGTCCCCTCATATTTTACAATTCGCCACAGGAAGGTGGTGGTCCCCGGGGCTGTGTGGGGAGCAGGGGCAGGAGGACCCCCTTTGTTAAAAAGAAAAAAAGTGCCCCTGGGAACTGGCCCACCCTGGGGCTTAGTTCAGAAAAAGTGTGGGAGCCCGTGCTTGTTTTTTACATTTTTACTGTGGATTCATGACCCCTTCACAAAGGCACAGTAAACATTTAAAAAAAAAATGCTTTTTAGCCCTGGGGGGGGGGGGGGGGTCCCTTTGGGACCCCAGCACCAGAGCTAAGGGGTCACGGTGTTCATATCCTGGCCCCTTTTGTATTTGGTATTATTTTTTTCTGGAACTCAACATCAGCCAAGTCAACAGATTCGCTGTTGAAGTGTTGTCAACCAATCAGATCTCAGCACGAGATCGGGAGGGGTTGTGAATCCTTCTTGTCCCTACATATACATACTTAATTTTCTTTACTTTCTCTAAAACTACTGAATGGATTTACACCAAAATAAAAAGGTTGCTTTATGGACCTGGACTTAATTTTCTGCCAAATTTGGTGTAATTCCGATAGTAGTTTCACCGCTATTGCTGTTCAAAATCCCTATAGACAAATGAATGGGGAATAAGTGGTTTGGGACCCCCCTTTTTCTCCCCCCCCCCTCCCCAGATGGATAACCATAAAATAACAACAGGAATCCTGAACAAATAAGTATATTGTCAGTTGTGGAGGTAAGCAGCTATACTTTCTAGATGAAGTCTAATAGATGAGTATGCTAAATTTGCCTTTTGTCAATGTAGCAAATAACAATGTCTTGTACTGACACTTTGAGAGGATTAACATATTTAGGTTGACAGTAATACACAAAACGTTTCCATTTTGCAGCATAACACTCTCTAGTTGTAGGTCTACGTGCCTCTTTAAAAATGTCCATACGTTCAGAGGGAAGTTGTAAATATCCAAACTCTATGATGTCAGGAGCCATATCACAAGATTGAGTGTTTTGGGGTCTGGATGTCTGATTTAACCTCTCTTTGGAGTCAGAAGGTCTGGTCTGTTGGGAAGTTTATGAGGGGGAACCACAGACAGATCCAGTAGAGTTGTGTACAAAGGTTGACATGCCCATGTGGGAGTCACAAGGATCATGGTGAGTGATGTTTGTCTCAATTTTCTAACCAGAAATAGAATGAGTGGGAGAGGCAGAAAAGCATAAGCAAATATCCCTGACCAATTCATCCATAGAGCATTGCCCTTGGACTGAGGGTGTGGGTATCTGCACACAAAGTTTTGTGTTTTGTACAGTGGCAAAGAGATCTATTTCTCTTCAATTGGTAAAGTACTTGTAGTCCCATTCGTGGACTTGTGCTGCATCCTGCTTAATAGGTCCACAAACTGATTGTCCATTCCTGGGAGATATTCTGCCAATAATTGAATGGATTGTGAATCACCCACTTCCAAATTGTCTGAGGTAGAAGGGGCAATTGTGATGGGTGTATACCCCTGTTTATGCAGATTATACATAGTTGTCACTTTGTCTTTGCGGACTAGAACCACTTTGTGAGAGATTTGTGTCACAAATGCTTTGAGTGCTAGGAAGACTGCTAGAAACTCTAAATGGTTGATGTGATGAACAAGTCACTTACCTTCGGTAACAAATTATCTGGTAGAGACTCTATCTAGCTGCAGATTCCTTACCTTAGAATTCCCTGGCGTCAGCTTTGAATCCAGAATTTTTCTGCTGAGCAGTACCCTGCGTGCATCATCAGGTGGCATCATTTGGATCCGCGTGAGTCGTCCTGCTCCGCGTGGTGTCGTCAGCATCGTTGGAGCCATCTGTGATGTCACGTCTTCTATATAGGCTTCACTCCGGCACACGTACATCAGTTCTTTTCCACAACTTCCCAACCCAGAAGCGCAGAGACATGGAAGAACCAACAAATATTTCATTTTCTTTCGTGACTGCTTGAGTGCAAAACATGCCATTGAGAAAGGGAAGAATCATGAAACACATAATGTATATATGTTGGCAAAGCGGAGAGGCCTGGGTGGGTGTAAGGAATCTGCAGCTAGATAGAGTCTCCACCAGATAATTCGTTACAAAGGGTAAGTAACTTGTTCATCTGATAGGCTTCTAGCTGCAGAATTCTTACCTTAGAATAGATACCCAAGCTATAACTCCTGGTGGTGGGTTGCGAGAATATACTTTACACCAGGAAGTCCTGTAGGACCGAGAGGGCAAAATGCCTCTCTCTCCTTACCTGGCTATCCAGGCAGTAGTGTCTTGCAATTGTGTGCAAGGAAGCCCACGGTGCTGCTTGGCAGATATCAAGTACCGGCACGCCTCGAGCCAACGCAGTGGTAGCAGCTTTCCCTCTGGTAGAGTGAGCCCTCAAGCCATCTGGAGGCTGCTTGTTAGCCAAAACGTAGCAAATTTTTATAGTGAAATTACCCAGCGTGAAATGGATCGTTTCTGGACTGCCCGACCCTTCTTTGCACCAACGTACCCCACAAAGAGTTGGCCGTCCACGCGGAACTCTTTTGTGCAGTCAAGGTAGAATGATAACGCTCTTTTTGGGTCCAGCCAGTGGAGATGCTCCTCTTCCTTAGAGGGATGCGGTGGTGCAAAGAAGGTGGGCAGGGTGATATTTTGACCTAGATGGAAAGGGGTCATCACCTTGGGGAGGAAAGAGGCACTCGTTCTGAGGACTATTTTATCAAGATATTTCGTGAGATCAGCGTTTTCGATGATAAAGCCTGCAGCTCACTCACTCTCCTTGCAGATTTGATCGCCCCCAAGAAGGCTATTTTGATAGTGAGCAGCCGGAGAAGGCAGTTATGTAAAGGCTCAAAAGGAGCACACATTAAAAAAGTGAGTACTAAATGAAGGTCCCTCTGGGGCATAAAAAAAGGTGTAGGAGGAAACATATGTACAAGCCCTTTTAAGAATCTCATTACAATGGGAGACTTAAACAAAGATGGTTGATCAGGCAATCGAAGAAAAGCCGATAAGGCAGAAAGATAGCCCTTAAGAGTCCCTAAAGAGGAACCCTGGTGGGCAAGTGATAGAATGAACAAAAGGACATTAGATAGAGAAGAAGAAAGAGGATCATTAGACCTCTCTGTACAATATGCAACAAAACGTTTCCACCGGCAGGCATAAATCGACTTAGTAGAGGGACGCCTGGCTAGCAGAATTACATCGCAGACTTCGGGAGGGAGGTCATAAACTATCAACTGTCGCCCCTCAACCTACATACATGAAGCCGCAATGTTGACAGGTTCGGGTGGAGAACTTTCCCCTGCTGCTGCTAGAGAAGATCCTCCCGAAGAGGCAAACTGATTAGAGGACCGATGCTCATTTTGAGAAGCTCTGGATACCAAACTCTTCATGCCCAATCTGGAGCCACTAAGATTACTTGGGCCCGGTCGTTCTTGATTTTCTTGTGAACTCTGGGCAGAAGCGGTATGGCCGGAAAGGCGTACAGGAGGCCTGAGCTCCACTCACAACGAAAAGCGTCACCTAGAGATAGCCCCCTTGGGAACTCCAACGCGCAAAACTGCTGACATTGCGCGTTCTCTGCAGAGGCGAACAGATCTAACCAAGGCTCTCTCAACTGCTGAAAGAGTCCTTGCGCCACCTCCAGATGGAGCTACCATTTGTGATCCGCTAAGCATCGCTTAGGGGATGTGAAAATATGCATCCTGCAAGTCCAACACTACAATCCAGTCTCCTTGATGTAGGGCAGACAAGACATGAGCAAGAGTGAGCATCTTGAATTTCCCCTTCTTGAGGAAGAGATTGACGTCCCTTAAATCCAGGATAGGGTGAAGGCCCTTGTTCTTTTAGGGAATGAGAAAGTAGCGGGAATAACAACGACTGCCTACTCCTGACATCGGGACCTTTTCTATAGCTCTCTTGGCCAAGGGAGCCGTAACTTCCTCGCGGAGCAAAACAAAATGATCCTCCATCAGCCGTTCTTTTATCGGAGGGATAGAAGGTGGGAAAGACTGGAAGGCGAGGGACTATCCCTTCCGTATGATCTGCAAGACCCATTTGTCCGTTGTGATGGATTGCCAGTGAGGGACATGAAATTGAATCCTCCCTCCAACTGGACGGACATGGTCTTGCAGAACCACACTAGGAGGGCTTGGGTGCAGTGGAGGGGGGCTGTGTGGTGGCCGACTTCTGGCCAGACCCTCTGGGTCTGACGGTACCATGACCATGTCCTCGCACGGGATGTTGTGAAGCCGGAGGGTGGTAGCTAAGCATCTGGCTTGGTACCTTGCCCCTTCCGAAGCCTCGAGAGGGACGGAAGAAATACTGCTGACGAGCTGGTGCTGAGAGGCCCAAGGATCTGGCCGTAGCTTGAGAATTCTTGAACCTCTCAAGCGCGGAGTCTGCCTTCCCACTGAAAAGGTGAGAGCCATCAAAGGGCATGTCTATCAAACTTGACTGGACATCCCCTGAAAAGCCAGTAGAACGTAGCCAGGTGTGGTGATGTAGGGCCACTGTTGACTCAATCGCTCTACCCAGCGAGTCGGTCAAATCCAATCCACACCTGATTGTAAACTTGGCTGCATCTCTCCCATCTTTGACAGCCTGGTTGAGAGTGTCCCTTATGCCCTCTGGGACCTGGGGCAGCACCTGTGCCACCGTATTTCATAAAGTATGGGAAAAACAGCCCAATAGGCAATAGGTGTTTTCTGACCTCTATGCCTGGCTGGAGGAAGAAAACAACTTCTTTCCAAGTTGGTCCAGCCTCTTGGATTCCCTACCGGAGGACCGGAAGGGAAGGCACCACGAGAAGTGGAGGTTGGGACCACCAAGCTCTCTGGGGTGGGGTGTTATGTGAGGAAACTAGGGTCATTCAGAGCAGGTTTATGGGGGCGACCGACTGTCCTATTCACAGGAGCCCCTGTGCTGGGTTTGGACCATGTTCCCAGAAGGATGTCCTTAAGGGCCTCATTGAAGGGCAACATCGGCTCCAATGTAGTCACCTCCGGCTGAAGCACCTCTGTCAGGAGATTCGTCCTGACTGGCACAGTGGGCACGTCTAGGTCCAAGACCTCAGCTGCCCTACGCACCACCATAGCACAAGAAGCCCTCTCCTCCGTATCCACATTGGGAGGAGAAACCATGACAGTATCTGGAGAAGTATCCAGTCCACTGGCTTCTCCTAGATCCTCATACCAGTCCTGTTCTTTCTCCAGTACACATTCTAAAGGGTCATCAGAACTCTCCCACTCCTCTCCTGTGCTTGGCTGTTCAGAATAAGGCTCAGGCAATGATCTAGGCCTAATTGCCGCCATCGAAGTCGGAGTCAGCGTCGTACGATGTCGCTACGGCTCTGGATCATCCAGAATGAGAATGGGGCTACCACTGGTGGGCGCTGGTGGTGGGGCAAGCATCGACTTCGGACCCAGCGCCAGAGGAGGTCGACTGTGTGGGACCGGCACAGGTCCGGATCTGCTATCAGATCCTGAGGTCCCCAACAGTGCCAAGGCCGAAGCCGTCACCGTCGAATCTGATGGGGCCCCTGCAGACCCCACAGGGCCCGAAGACCCACCCAAGGGTGCAGCCTGTTAAAAAACAAGGCGCATAGCCTCGTAAAATTCTTTAATTTGAGCAGGGGTCACTCCGGTCCCTGGAAAGGGAGGAAGACAAGGAGTCGGCCCTCGTGACGGCTCTGCGGAACCACGCTCAGAACGTCGACGTTCCCTAGATGCCTCGTCGGCCAACAGTCGTGGCGAAGTTGAAGTCCGCCTGGACTTCTTCTTTTTGTGCCTCTTACTTGAGTGCCCTGATGACCTTGAATGTGAGGAAGAGGACTTGGGGCTCTGGGAGCGGTGCCACAACCACCTCCTACTGCGGGTCCGTAACCTCCTCAGAGTCGCGCGAGCCGTAGACTGCTGTCAGGCCGTCAAAGTTTGAAGGATCTCTCCCTCAAGGGCTTCGGAGCCGTGGCCCGACAGTCGGAACACGATGTCGAATCGTGGTCCTTTTCGAGACACCAGAGACACACTATGTGCGGATCCGTGACCGACATGGTGGGATGACATGCACCACATGGCTTGAATCCTGTGTTTCTCTAAGACATCTCAAGCAATCAAGAGAAAAGCCTCGACAAAAGTCGAAGAAAAAGGGTAGCTCTTTCCGGATCTGCGCTTAGGCAGCGCAGAAGGAAAAGAACTGATTATACGCACGCCGGGGTGGTGCCTATATAGAAGACCGTGACATCACAGATGGCTCCAACAATGCTGACGATGCCACGTGGAGCCGGACGACGCACGCGGATCTGAACGATGCCACCTGACGGCGTGCGCAGGGTACTTATCAGCAGAAAAATTCTGGATTCAAATCTGACATCAGGGAATTTGAAGATAAGGAATCTGCAGCTAGAAGTCTTAATCAGATTAATCTGTTAAATGGGATCCCATTTCCCTTCTATTGTAAGGTTGTTGAGGTAAGTTCCCCAACCCATCTGTGATGCATCTCTCATGAGAGTGATCTGAGGCACAGGGTCTTAAATTGACCGCCCTTTTGAAAGATTCGGTGGGTTTTTACTATTGAACAGAGAGTGGTGAGTCTAGCAGTCCAACAACACTAAGGGGGTGATTCTAACTTCGGCGGGCGGCGGAGGCCGCCCGCCGAAGTTCCCCCACCAAAATACCGCTCCGCGGTCGAAAGACCGCTGAGGGTATTTTGGGATTTGCCCTGGGCTGGCGGGCGGCCGCCAAAAGGCCGCCCGCCAGCCCAGGGCAAATCAACCTTCCCACTAAAATGCCGGCTCAGAATTGAGCCGGCGGAGTGGGAAGGTGCGACGGGTGCAGTTGCACCCGTCGCGTATTTCAGTGTCTGCTAGGCAGACACTGAAATACTTTGTGGGGCCCTCTTACGGGGGCCCCTGCTGTGCCCATGCCATTGGCATGGGCACGGCAGGGGCCCCCAGGGGCCCCGCGGCACCCCCTACCGCCATCCTGTTCCTGGCGGGCGAACCGCCAGGAACAGGATGGCGGTAGGGGGTGTCAGAATCCCCCATGGCGGCGCAGCAAGCTGCGCCGCCATGGGGGATTCTAAGGGCAGCGGTAAACCGGCGGGAGACCGCCGGTTTACCCTTTCTGACCGCGGCCAAACCGCAGCGGTCAGAATGCCCTGCGGGGCACCGCCGGTCTGTCGGCGGTGCTCCCGCCGACCCTGGCCCCGGCGGTCTGAGACCGCCGGGGTTAGAATGAGGGCCTAAATCCTGAAGATGACCCTTTGACTGAGACCACTGACGAGAGAGACACTGTTGTAGTGGAAGCATGGTAGTTTTACATGCAGAATAATGGTAATGCATGAAGCCATTATCCCCCATACTTGCATCACTAGTTTTACTGTGTAAGTATGATTCTCCTGTAATTAAGCCAGGAGATTTTGAAAAGCCTGAATTCTTGCTGGGTTTGGTTATGCCAATCCTGAGTGAGTATTGAGAACTGCTCCCAGATAAGACTGTTTTTGTGAGGATTGAAGCTGGGATTTGAGGTAGTTTGTTGTAAATCCCAAAGTGTGTAGAAGATTTAATGTGTGTTGAGTATTCTGCTGACATTTTTGGTTGGTATTTGCTTTTATGAGCCAGTCGTCCAAGTATGGGAAAACATGAATGTGTTGCCTTTTGAGAAATGCAGCTACCACAGCTAAGCATTTTGTGCATACCCTAGGAGCAGTTGTTACCCCGGATAGTAGAAATTTGAATTGATAATGCTTTCCCGCAGTTACAAATTGTAGATACTTGCGGCGTGCTGGGTGTATGGGAATGTGAAAATAAGCATCTTTGAGATCTAATGCTGTCATGAAATCACCTTGCGGTAATAGGGGATTAACGTTTTGCAGAGTGATCATATGGAAATGTTCTGAAAGTATGTATAGGTTGAGAGTCCTGAGATCAAGAATTGTTCTGAAGGAACTGTATTTCTTTGGTATAAGGAAGAACAGTGAATATACTCCTAACCCTTGTTTGGATAGGGGAACTGGTTCTATAGCCCCTTTGAGAAGAAGGGGCTGTACTTCCTTTAAAAGAATGAGATAGTTGTGTGAGAGCCAGTAAAAATGAGGAGGCATATTTGGTGGAGTGGAAATGAGCTCTAGACAATAACCATGTTGGATAAATGATAGAACACTTTGGTCTGTGGTGATATTGGACCACTGGGGATAAAAAATTGCCAATCTTCCTCCTACTGGAGATATATGTGCTGTGAGAATTTGTAAAAAATCACTGTTTTTATTAGTGTGAGATCCTCTAGAGGTGGATGCTTTACCTTTCCCTCTATTATTTGAGCCTCAATAAGATCCTCTAAAGAAACCCCTGTTGTAAAAATGTGCTCCTTGCCTATTCTGTGAGGTGGAAGGCTTGGTGGATGATGTCTTGAAACCACTCCTAAATTGTGGCCAATGAAAATTACCCCTGGTGGGTGTAGTTAATAACGGCCCCATCGCTTTGGCTGTTTCAGAGTTTTTTTAATTTGTCTATACTGGTACCTACCTCTGGCCCAAATAAGTGTTCTTTGTCAAAAAGCATGTTCAGTACTTCCTGATGTATCTCTGGTTTAAATCCTGAACACCTCAACCAGGCATCTCTTCTTATAAGAACACTAGTGTTCACACCACATGCTGCTGTGTCAGCTGCATCAATGGCACATCTGATTGAGTTATTTGAGATGGCCTGTCCTGCACCTATTTCTTGTTCTCTTTTTTGGTGTTCTTGTGGAAGATATTGTAATAACACTTCCATTTCATCCCATTGGGCCCTGTCATACCTCACCAGGAGTGCTTGAGAATTTGCAATTTTCCTGTGATTTCCAGCTTGAGCAGCCACTCTTTTGCCCACTGTGTCCAGTTTTTTGTTCTCCTCATCTAGAGGAGGAGCATCCCCTGTAGACTGGCTATTAGCACACTTTTGTGCCACTATAGAGTCTGGTGGCAGTTGTGTTTTTATAAAAGTTGGATCTGAGGGTGCAGCTTTATATTTTTAATCTTCCCTTGGTTTAACGATTCTTGCCCTAACAGGTTCTTTGAATATGTCAGTGGCATGTCTGAGCATGCCTGGTAGCATGGGTAGAAATTGAGACTCTTTATGGATGTTAGAGTATTGAAGAGGAAATCCTCTTTGATTGGGTCAGTATGCATCTGCACATTATGTTATGTTGTTGCTTAATTATATGAAGTTGTATCTTCGGGGGACAAGGCCTTACTGGATAAAGGTCAGGGTCATTAGGGAGAATGGGATCTGGATCATACAGATCCCATGGATTCACATCTTGTGGAAAATCAAATAAGTCATCTCTATGAGGTGATGATGATGATGCTTGTGGAGAGAACTGTGGTTGAATAAAAGATGTAGGTGATGGGGTGGTGGGGTAGAGGGAAGTACAGGAGAGTGAGGTGGCGCAGGTGGAGGTTGTAGTGGAGCCTTGTGTTTTTCTTTGCAGACTTTCTTAGGAGGAGGCACAGTGTCCAATGTTTCTTGGAACTTAAGTCTCCTTTTGATTGAAATCGGAGTAGAAGCCATTATTTTGCCTGTTCCCTTCTTTATATGAATTTTTCGATGTCTTGCATCGATGACTTCCAAAATAGGTTCTAGCGAAGAAGTCTCCTCAGTGAAAACTGTAGAGTCTTTGCCAGTTATACTTTTTGGTTCTGAAATCTTCTGTACTGAATGCTTTTTTTGAGCCAAAAGTGTAAGCTCCGAAGTATTTCTCTGGTGCTGAAGTGGTCGATTTGAATGCTGGACTCGATCCTGATACAGATTGGGATGTGGTTGCCTCTTTGGTCGGTGCCAAACTGGAGGGTGGGGCATCCAAATGTATTTTTCAGACCCTACCATGGCCCGAAGGCAGTGGAGGAACAATGACCACTTTGAAGTCTTTTTAAGTGTCTGCGTGGTGAGATGGGGCTGGTGTACTCACGTATTGCACTGCTGGAATCGACTGATTCTCGATGTCAGAATTTTGGTCCGACTCAAAGTCTCTGATGGAAAGGGCTGCCTGGTGTCTGACTACTTCTTGTACATGTTCTTTTCCAAAGATGTTGATGCGCTCTTCGGTCCTGGAGAGTTATGTTCCTGGGACAGGCACAAATTACACACAAGTGCTGATCCGTGTACGGAAATTTGGAGTGACATTGAGGACAAAATCTAAACAGAGTACTTTCCATTAGCCTAGCATTTTTCAACCACAGTTGTCGAAGTAGGCCCAAGAAGGATATGGATGTCTCTAAGGGCACTGAACCGACCCTGACGATGACAATCAGATTGATTTGTTAAAGTCTTGAATATGCTATAGAAAACACCACCGTCCTAGATAGAAAGATAGAAATTAAAGTATGAAAGAGACTGAAGCGAGATCCACCAGAGCGAGAGGAAATACATCCAAGCCGGACAGCAGAAAACAGTCTATCAAAGGACTTGATGCCCATGCGGACCATCATCGAGAGGAGAAGTCACTCGATCTTGTGACTCAAAAACATTGTTTGAAGAAAAACAACTTGTAACACTCCAAGCCCAAGACTAGATGGCTGACTTAGGCAAAGCATGTGTATTTACAGCCACACATGCCATCGAACATATAGTACCTACTGGTGGTCACCAGTAGTTAGTTATAGTCAGGACCATGGAAAAGCATTTTTTGACTTGCCTACATCTTTGGTGACATTTGATTGCTCTTCACAAAATGTTCCCAAAAAATGTTGCCAGTAATTCTTGTTGCACATGGAAAGTTTCTGGGTAATCCGTAAATGAGGTGCTGAGAGAAAGGGTGGGGGGGGTCAAAAAAGTGCATTGCCCACGTTAAATCCCATAGGAGTTTTGAACATGACTATAGCCCGAACCGATGGACGGAATTACACCAAATTTGGCAGAAAAATACATTTTGTTCCACAGATTGTGCTTTTTGTTATTTGGGAGCAGTAGTTTTTGAGACATTTAAGGAAATCCAAATTTGTATATTTAGGGCTGGTGACTTTGAGAAGTATAATAGCTCATGCAGGGAAATGCAGAGCTCTGAATGGCTGCCAAGACTTCAACCAGGAAGTGTTGGCAGCCATCTTGATAACCGTCTTCATCTGAGACCCACATAAAAGTGCAAAAAAAAAAGAAAAGGGGGCAGAGTAGGAACACCCTGACCCCCAAGCCTTGTCAGGGCAGGGTAAAAAAGCATTTTTGTATTTTTAATTTTCTTTATTAATTTTGTTTTTTAATTACACCCCTGGGTGGGTCAGGTTCCAGGGGCATGCACTGAATAAAAAAAATGGAGGGGGGTACATGGGCCCCCCCTCCAAAGGCTTATTTATGCCTCAGGGACCGTTATCTCCCCAGGGCTTAAAGTAAATAGCATGCGGGAGGCCACATCCTGGGGGCAGAAAATGTTAATTTGAATAGGGGGGTCCTGCAGGCCTCCATGCCCCAGAGGGCTGCCACCTCTGATCCGGGCTCCCCTCTCTGACTGAATTGTGCTGGGCCCCAGAGATGGGGGTCAAAAGACATTGAGGGTTTGGCAAAGGCAAAGCAAGTGTGTTTTCTCAGAGATTCCATATTGAAAAACAAGCTGAAATCCTTTGTGGAGGTGAATGCATCTTGGATCTATTGGAGCGTAATCTGTATGCGACCGTGATGAGTGGGTTCCCTCCTGTTCCCTCCAGGTGACAACAGAGTCCATGACTCTCTCTTAAAATTGCTATTGATTATGCAAATGTGCAAATCACCTTGAAGCTCTACCCACTAGGCCCTGCCCGGTCCAACTTACTAGTATGTAAAGGTCTTCCTGCCTTTTGCCAGGATAATGGACAGCTTACCAAAGGAACCCCCGTTTCCTGATGAGTTTGGTGGGACACTTGTGATACTGAGGAACATGGGAATATCACCACCAAACAAGAGGCACTTACATCATTTAACGTTTGGTAGACATTTATGTTTTTGTAGTCTCATTGGCCTCTCTATAGGAGGATTCATGTTATTACAGAATTCTGGAGAAAGATGCATGAGGAACAATCACATTGCCAAATGCACACAAGATCGCTGCTGACATTTCCTCATGGGCCATTACGCATCTTTAGTGTATAAAACACAATGGACATTTACCCAATGAGGTAGCCCTTACTAACTAACCAGTAGAAAGTACTTCAGTTGGGTAGACATTTTGTGCAAAACTGTGGAGTCTTGTTGGATAAACAGGCAGGTGCGGTTCCTTTGTGGCCGAGTCATGTCTGCAGCTACTGACACACCAACACACGCTCACACACCCACTCACAGATGCACCCAGACACTCACTCGTACATTCATATGCTCACAGACCAACTCAGAAACTCATGTACTTACAGACCCACTCAGACACTCACGCACCCACTCACAGACCCACTCTGACATTCAGGCACCTACTCACAAACCCACTCAAGCTCATGCACCCACTCACAGACCCACTCAGGCTCATGCACCCACTCACAGACCCACTCAGAGACTCATGCACTCACTCACAGACCCACTCAGATACTGATACGCTCACAGACACATTCAGACACTCATGTACCCACTCACAGACCTACTCAGACACTCACGCACCCACGCACAGACCCACTTAGACACTCATACACCCACTTACAGATCCACTCAGACACTCTCACACCCACTTACAGACCTACTGAGACACTTATGCACTCACTCACATATTCACTGTTAAAGGTTAGTTGTTACAGTTAGAAAGTAAAATTAAAAGAACCTTAGAAATTCACTTAACAACCCAAAAGTTACGGGGACTTTATAGTTAGGAAACCAGATGGTTGTATGACTAGTTGTGTGGGTGAGTGAGTGGCTGTGTGAGTGCCTGTATGCGTGAGAGAGTGGGTGTGTGAGGGGCTCTACAGATGAGTGACTGGTTGTGTGAGTACTTGTATGGGTCTGTGAATGGGTATGTGAGTGGTTGTGTGGGTGTGAGTAGGTATATGAGAGGTTTGTATAGGGTTGTGAGTGGGTGTGTGAGTACCTCTGTGGATGATGTAACCAGTGATCTCATCAGTGATGTCATTGACCATGTCATGAGTGATGTAATATGTGAGGTCATAAGCAGTGCGTTTCAGGGGCGTACGTTATAGTTAACTCAGATAGCTATAACTGCTGAATTTCACTTGTTTTGTACGAGTGAAATGTGAGCATAACTATAACATCCATGTAACCTGTGAATTTCTAAGGTTTTTTTCTATTTCCTAACTATAATGTCCCTTTAAGCTTTGCTTTTTTAGTGAATTTCTAAGGTTTTTTTAATGTTGTTTCCTAACTATAACTTCCCTGTAACCTTTGTTTTTTTAAGTGAACATATATATATATACACACACACACACACACACATATATACACAGTCTGATAAGGGTGGGGATGTGGTGGTTATGTGTCCAAGAAGAAATATCCGGCAGAGGGATTGAGGAAGTTGAATGATTAAATATGTTACATGCAATCCTATAAGAGTGAGACGATGAATGAAAACAAAGTGTTTTGGTAGAAGCTGAGTGAATGGAAAGACAGAGGCCTATTTGAATGGGGGGAGTATTTGTTTCTTAAATGTGAGCATCCCAAATCTCCTATCATGTACTATTATTTAAGGCCATTTGTTACAATCCTCCCTGCCTATTTGAAATACTCCACCCACTTCTTAACTATAATAGATCGTATTCATTGGAATGATGATTATCTATTGTTGACTCAATATAACCAGTCTTTATACTAGCGTCAAGAATGAGCTGGGTATTCAAGTGGTTAGGCACAGGGTCAAGTGAATTTCTCTCTTACTACATTCAGAAATGTTACTGGATATGATATCCTTTTGCTTATGCAACAATTACTTCTTATTTGATAGAAAGATTTACAAACAGCTACAGGGGACTACTATGGGGAGCTATTTCCCCCCAGCTATGCAAATGTAATCAAGGGCTGGTGTGAAGAACAGGTGTCCAGCAGTATAACTGCCTTTTAGGAAAGGGTGGTTTTGTTCACTTGTTTCATTGACAACATTTTTATTATATGGAAAGGTGACGCCAAATCTACTTAAGAATAAATTACTTACCTTTGGTAACTGTTAGAAATGGGATTTTTAGTTGGCAGTCAGGTTACCCTCTGTCCAAGCAAGAACCCTCACTCTAGTCAGGGTAAGTCACACACAATCCAAATTATCCTGTGCCCACCCTCTGGTAGCTTGGCACGAGCATTCAGGCTTAACTTAGAAGGAAATGTGTAAAGCATTTGTGCAATAAATCATACAATAACATAATATAGCACCACAAAAATACACCACACAGTGTTTAGAAAAATATATAATATTTATCTGGGTATTTGTAGGTCAAAACGATCAAAGATGCAATATGAATTTGTAAAGATATCACTAAAAAGTGATATAAAGTGTCTTAAGTCTTTAAAAAGCAAACAAAGTCTCCTTCAAGCACAAAGTACCTGGTTTAAAGTGGAAAATCTCCGCGAAGGGCCGCAGAAGAAGAGTTACGTGGAAAAATGGTGTGTGCGTCGATTTCTCCCCAGCACACACGGACTTGCGTTGTTATTTTTCACGCGGGGAAGTCGTGCGTCGTTTTCTGGCGCGCAGACAGTCTCTTTCTGTGGGTCGCGCGATTACCAGATGTCCCGGGATCTGTGCGTGGATTCTTCAACTTGTTTTCTGGCTGCTCGTCGATCCGGGAGGCAGTGCGTGGAATTCTTGTTCTCACGGCAGGCGTCGATTTCCCCTCTGGAAGTCAGGCGGCGTTGTCCTTGCGCGGCCGTGCGTCGAAGTTCTGGTCGCCCCGAAGGTGTCGCGTCGATCAGCGTCGGTGTGCGGGGATTTTCTCGCCGCGGAGCAAGCTGTGCGTCAAAATTTTTCAGCGCGCGAAGAGTCCAAATGAAAAAGAGAAGTCTTTTTGGTCCTGAGACTTCAGGGAACAGGAGGCAAGCTCTATCCAAGCCCTTGGAGACCACTTTTACAGCCAGACAAGAGTTCAGCAAGGCAGCAGGGCAACAGCAAGGCAGCAGTCCTTTGTAGAAAGTAGTCAGGTGAGTCCTTTAGGCAGCCAGGCAGTTCTTCTTGGCAGGATGCAGGTTCTGGTTCAGGTTTCTTCTCCAGCAAGTGTCTGATGAGGTAGGGCAGAGGCCCTGTTTTATACTAAATTGTGCCTTTGAAGTGGGGGTGACTTCAAAGAGTGGCTAAGAAATGCACCAGGCCGCCTTTCAGTTCAATCCTGTCTGCAAGGGTCCCAGTAGGGGGTGTGGCAGTCCTTTGTGTGAGGGCAGGCCCTCCACCCTCCCAGCCCAAAATGCAGATGTATGCAAGTGAGGCTGAGTACCCTGTGTTTGGGGTGTGTCTGAGTGAATGCACAAGGAGCTGTCAACTAAACCTAGCCAGACGTGGATTGAAAGGCACAGAAAGATTTAAGTGCAAAGAAATGCTCACTTTCTAAAAGTGGCATTTCTAGAATAGTAATATTAAATCCGACTTCACCAGTCAGCAGGATTTTGTACTACCATTCTGGCCATACTAAATATGACCTTCCTGCTCCTTTCAGATCAGCAGCTGTCACTTCAACAATGTATGAGGGCTGCCCCAATGTTAGCCTATGAAGGGAGCAGGCCTCACAGTAGTGTAAAAACTGATTTAGGAGTTTCACACTACCAGGACATGTAAACTACACAGGTACATGTCCTGCCTTTTACCCACACAGCACCCTGCTCTAGGGGTTACATATGGCACACATAAGGGGTGACTTATATGTAGAAAAAGGGGAGTTCTAGGCTTGGCAAGTACTTTTAAATGCCAAGTCGAAGTGGCAGTGAAACTGCACACACAGGCCTTGCAATGGCAGGCCTGAGGCAAGGTTGAGGGGCTACTGAAGTGGGTGGCACAACCAGTGCTGCAGGTCCACTAGTAGCATTTAATCTACAGGCCCTATGCACATATAGTGCACTCTACTAGGGACTTACAAGTATATTAAATAGCCAATCATGGATAAACCAATCAATAGTACAATTTACACAGAGAGCATATGCACTTTAGCACTGGTTAGCAGTGGTAAAGTGCCCACAGGTCCAAAAGCCAACAACAACAGGTCAGAAAAAATAGGAGGAAGGAGGCAAAATGTTTGGGGATGACCCTGTCAAAAAGCCAGGTCCAACAGTAACACATTATCTGGTAGAGACTCTATCTAGCTGCAGATTCCTTACCTTTGAATTTCCTGGCATTAGCTGGGAATCTGGAATGTTTTGCTGATCAGTTCCCTGTGCGTGTCATCGGGTGGTGTCCTTTGGATCCGCGTGCGTTGTTCAGCTCCGCGTGGCGTCGTCAACATGGTTAGAGCCATCTGTGATGTCACAGTCACCTATAAAGGCACCACCCCAGTGCTTGTACGTCATTTCTTTTACCCAGGACCTTTCACGCCAGAAGGGCAGAGTCATGGATAGAACCAACAGTTTGTCTGTGCAAAACTAGAGCCCTAAAAGAGATAAACCCTAACCCTACTAGACATGTCCACGGAGCGGGAAGGCATGGGTGGGTGTAAGGATTCTGCAGCTAGATAGAGTCTCACATAATGTGTTACTGAAGGTTAGTAACTTGTTCATCTGATAGAGACTTCTAACTCCAGCTTCCTTACCTTTGAATGGATACCCAAGCCATAACCTCCTGGCGGTGGGCTGAGGATACTTCTACTTACACTAAAAAGCCTGGTAGGACCGAATGGGCAAAATGTCCGTCTCTCCGTACCTGATTGTCCAGACAGTAAAGTTTTGCAAACGTATGCAAAGATGCCCACGTTGCTACCTGACAGCTACCCAGGACTGGAACGCCCTGAACTACAGCAGTGGTAGCAGCTTTGCCCCTCAAGCCCTCAGGAGGTTACTTCCTGGCCAATGTGTAGCAGATCTTGATGCAGAGAATGACCCAGCACAAAATGGTTCACTTCTGCACTACCTGACCCTTCTTTGCTCCCACGTACCCCACAAAGAGTTGGTCATCCACTGGCACTCTTTAGTGCAGTCAAAGTAGAACAACAATGCTCTTTTTGGGTCCAGCGGGTGGGGTTGCTTCTCTTCTTTATAGGGATGCGTGGAACAAAAAAGGTGGTGATGTTTTGACCCAGGTGAAATGGGGTCACCACCATGGGGAGGAAAGAGGCCCGAGTTCTGAGAACTACTTTGTCTGGGAACATAGTGAGATATGGTGGCTTGGATGAAAGAGCCTGCATCTCACTCACCCTCCCGGCAGATGTTATTGCCACCAATAAGGCTGTTTTAATGGTGAGCAGCTGGACGGGACAGTTGCGTAAGGGCTCAAAAGGAGCACAAATAAGAAATGTGAGGCTCAGATTTAAGTCCCATTGGGGCATAACAAAGGGCATGGGGGGAACATATGTACAAGCCTTTTGAGGGATCTATGAAGAAAGGGATATTTGAAAAGTGAAGGCTGATCAGGTAGCCAAGGAAATGCCAATAAGGCAGAAAGATAGCCCTTGAGAGTACCCAAGGCAGAACCCTGCTGGGCAAGGGATAGTATAAAGAGAAGGATATCTGAAAGAGAAGCAGGAAGAGGATCAATAGACCTTTCAGTACAATAATATATAAAGCGTTTTCAACGGCAGCCGTATATCGTTTTAGTGGAGGGACGCCTGGCTGCCAAAATAACTTTACAGACTGCGGGAGGAAGGTCAAAAGCCATCAACTGTTCCCGCTCAATCTCCACACATGTAGATGCAGAGTTGACAGGTTCGGGTAGAGATCCTTCCCCTGCTGCTGCGACAGAAGCTCCTCCCAAAGGGGCAACCTGATTGGAGGACTGATGCTCATTTTCAGAAGCTTGGGATACCAAACTCTCCTTGGCCAATCTGGAGCCACTAGGATTACTTGGGCATGGTCGTTCTTGATCTTCTTGAGAACTCTGGGCAGATGTGGTATGGGCAGAAAGGCATACAGGAGGCCTGAATTCTACTCGCAATGAAAAGTGTCACTGATCGACTGCCGCCTTGGAAACTCCAATGCAAAATACTACTGACATTCTGCGTTCTCTGCGGAGGCAAACAGATCTAACCCAGGCTCTCCCCACTGCTGAAAGAGTCCCTGCACCACCTCTGGGTGGAGATACCATTTGTGATCCGCTAGGCAGCAAGTGCTAAGTTTGTCCACTCTGGAGTTCAAAGAACCTGCCAGGTGTTGAACCACCCGGGTTATGCCCTACTGTTCCAGCCCTGTCCAGAGACACAGAGCCTCTTGACAAAGGGTCCATGACCCCACAATGCCCTGCTTGCTGCAGTACCACATTGCGGTGGTGTTGTCTTTTAACACCTGCACTAGCTTTTCTTTTACAGCAGGAAGAAATGCTTTCAATGTCAGTCGGATCGCCCAGATCTCCAGTAAGTTGATATGGAGTCCTGATTCCGCCGAAGACCAGAGGCCTCTGATCTCCGCCTCTCCCACATGGCCGCCCTATCCCAGAAGTGACGCATCTGTCACTACTGTGAGATCTGGCTGGGGAAGGGAGAGGACTCTTTCCTCTGACCCAATCGCAGTTCACTAACCACCACTGGAGGTCTTTTGCAGTTCCCTCTGAGATCTGAACCGTGTGGGTAAGATTCCCCTGATGCTGCACCCACTGTAACTTCAGGTCCCACTGCAGAGCCCTCATATGCCATCTGGCATGCTTGACTAACAGGATGCAGGAGGCCATGAGTCCCAACAGTCTCAAAGTCGGTCTCACCGAAATCCAGGATAGAGGCCGAAACATCGGTATCATAACCTGAATATCCTGGACTCACTGCTTGGGATGATAAGCCTAAAAATGCAATGTGTTTAGAACGACTACGATGAAAGCGAGCTTCTGAGAGGGAGTCAGGTGTGACTTTGGCACATTTACAGTGAACCCCAGCGAATGCAGGAAGTGGTTGATGAGAGCCTGTGGCGTAGGAGCCTTCAACAGCCAGTCGTTGAGGTAGGGGAAGACTGAAATCCCTAACCTGCACAGATGAGCTGCTACCACCACTGTCACTTTGGTGAACACCTGAGGGGCACTGGTAAGACTGAAAGGAAGCACAATAAACTGAAAGTGCTCGTGGCCCACCTTGAACCGCAAGTAGCGCATGTGGGCAGATGGGATGGGGATGTGAAACTATGCATTCTGCAAGTCCAACACTACCATCCAGTCTCTTTGGTCTAGGGCAGACAAGACCTGAATAATAATGAGCATCTTGAATTTCTCCTTTTTGAGGAAGAGATTGAGGTCCACTAAATCCAAGATAGAGCGAAGACCTTTGTTCTTTTTTGGAATC
Organism: Pleurodeles waltl; assembly: GCF_031143425.1. Taxonomy (NCBI): domain Eukaryota; kingdom Metazoa; phylum Chordata; class Amphibia; order Caudata; family Salamandridae; genus Pleurodeles; species Pleurodeles waltl. Next base: position 514,026,910 of record NC_090437.1, on the reverse strand, counting down.
AGAAAGTAGCGGGAATAACAACCACTGCCTACTTCTGACATCGGGACCCTTTCCATGGCTCTTTTGGCCAAGATAGCCATAACTTCCTCAGGGAGCAAGATTAAGTGATCCTCCATCAGCTTTTCTTTCAATGGAGGAATAGAGGTAGGGAAAGACTGGAAGGGTAGGGAATAGCCCTTCTGTATGATCTGCAAGACCCATTTATCCGATGTTATGGACTACCAGTGAGGGAGATGAAAGTGAATCTTCCCTCCAACTGGATGAGTATGGTTTTGCAGAATCATACTAGGAGGGCTTTGGCGCTGTGGAGGAAGGGGGCTGGGTGGTGGCTGACCTCTGGCTAGACCCTTTGCGTCTGAAGGTAGCACAGCCTCGTCCTCACACTGGATGCTGAGTTGCCGGAAGACGGTGGCTGACTTGTGGGTGACGTGGTACCATACCCCTTCTGAAACCTCAAAAGGGGCAAAAGGCAGACTGCTGGCAAGCAGGTGCAGAGAGGCCCGAGGACCTGGCCGTAGCTAGAGAGTCCTCAAACTGCTCAAGCACTGAGTCTGCCTTTTCTCTAAATAGGTGCGAGCCATCGAAGGGCATGTCCATAAGGTTTGCCTGGACATCCCCCAAAAACCAGACGTATGGAGCCATCAGTGGCATCGAAGGGCCACCGTTGATGAAATCGCCCTACAGAGAGAGTCGGTCGTGTCTAAACCACACTGTATCGTAAACTTGGCTGAATCCCTCCCATCTTTTACAGCTTGTGAGAGTGTCCTGCACGCCCTCCGGGACCTGGGGCAGCACCTGTGCCACAGTATCCCACAAAGTATGGGAAAAACGGCCCAATAGGCATGAGTTGTTTATGGACCTTAATGCCAGGCTTTGAGGAAGAAAACGTTTTCTTTCCAAGCTGTTCCAGCCTTTTGGATTTCCTATCTGGGGAGCGGAAGGGAAGGCACCATGGGAAGTGCAGGCCTGGACCACAAAGCTCTCAGGGGTGGGGTGTTCGGTGAGGAAACTAGGAGCGTTTGGAGCTGGTTTAGGGCAGTGGCCGATAGTCCTATTAACAGGAGCCCCTGTTCTCAGTTTGGACCATGTCCCCAGCAGGACATCAGTGAGGGCTTCATTGAAGGGTAACATTGACTCCGATGTGGAAACCCCTGACTGAAGCACCTCAGTCAGGAGGTTAGTCCTGACTGGCACCGTAGGCAAATCTAGGTCCAAGACCTCAGCTGCCATATGAACCACCATAGCATATGAAGCTCCCTCCTCCGTAGCCAAGGTAGGAGGTGAGATCATGCCAGTATCTGGAAAAGTATCCAGTCCACTGGCTTCCCCTACTACCTCAGACCAGTCCATATGCTCCAATCCATACTCTAAAGGGTCATAGGACCCCTCCCACACCTTCCCTGTACCTGGTTGCTCAGAATAAGCCTCAGGTACTGATCTGGCCCCTGTTGGCGCCGTCAAAGTCAGAATTGGCATTGTACAATGTTGGTCTGGCTCCAGATCATATGGGATAAGATTGAGGCTCGCTCCAATAATGGGTGCCGGCGGAGCAGGGAGCGACTACGTCAGGAGCGACGCTGGAGGAGACCGACTGTGTGAACTCAGCATTGCTCCTGATCTGGTATCCGATCCTGGAGTCTCTAACGGCGCTGAATCCACTGGTGTCGAACCCAATGGGGCCCCTGCCAACCCCCGTGGGGCCTGAAGGCTCACCAGCAGGGGTAGACCCCTCAAATACGAGGCTCATTGTTCTGTAAAACTGTCTGAGCTGAGCGGGGGTCCCTCCAGTGCCTGGACAGGGGGGGAGGCTTGAAGTTGGCTCTGGCATCGGTTCTGAGGAACTGTGCCTGGAACGTCAATATTCCTGAGACGCCTCGTCAGCCGATGGGCATGGTAAAGTCCGCTTTAATTTCTTCTTCTTCTTGTGCCTCTTTTCCGAGAACTCGGAGGACCTTGAGTGTGAAGAAGAGGACTTAGGGCTCCTGGAGCAGTCCCGCAATCTCCTCCTTGATCAAGACAATGACCTCCTAGGAGTCTCGCCAATCGAAGTCAACTGCTGGGCCACCATAAGTTTCAGAGACTGCTCTCCCAAAGCTTTCGGGAGCATGGCCCGGAAGTTGGAACACGACTTCGAGTCGTGGTCTCTGTCGAGGCACCAGAGACATACCTGATGGGAGTCCATCGCTGACATGGCACAATGGCAGGTGCCACATGGCTTGAACCCTGCCTTCCTCGATGTCATCCTATACAGATTACAAAAGACTTGACAAAAAGGTCGAAAAAGGCCTGTCAAGAAAGGCAGAGGGTAGCTCGAATACGGACCTGCACTTAACCGGCATGGAAGGAAAGGAACTGACGTACAAGCGCTGGAGTGGTGCCTTTATAGGTGACCGTGATGTCACAAACAGCTCCACTGACCTGACAACGCCACGTGGAGCTGAATGACGCACGCGGATCTGAACAACGCCGTCAGATGGCACGCGCAGGGTACTGGTCAGCAAAATATTCCAGATTCAAAGCTGATGCCAGGAAATTCAAAGGTAAGGAATCTGCAGCTAGAAGTCTCTATTAGATGAATGTTTTAAAAAGAGTTAAATTGTAATGAGTACAACTTGCAGTCAGCCATTTCATTTTTAGATGTGGAATTTACTGTTCAGAATAACAAATTGACGGCTAGAGTGTTCAGAAAATAAACAGCAGGCAATAGCGTGCTTTTTGCAACCACTGCGCACCCAAGAGCCTTATTTATAGTATCCCCTATGGAGAACTAATTAGGGCCAACCATATTTGTAGTACTAATGAGGGCTATGAAATAGAAAAGGACACTATGAGATGTGTTTCAAGGAGAGAGGTTGTAGTGAGAAAATTGTCCGACAGAATATTGCTCATTCTGACTTAGACAGCTACTTCACTTTAAAGACAATATTACAGAGGAAAGAGAAACTATTAGATTCATCACATCACATCCTTCTGCAACCAGTCATCTGAAATCCCTAGGCTATTTCACAAATATTGGCATGTGCTTAAAACTGACAACATTACTGCTAAATTTGTTCATGAGATACCGCAGATCACTTTTTGTAGGAACTTTTCTTTACATCATGATCTTAGTCCTAGCATGTAACTGGACACATAACAGTGAAGTCTGATCAGATGGCCAGTGGGTTTTATTGCTGCATGAATTGTAAAGCCTGTACATGCAGCAGTTATTATGTTAAGTTATGAGTCCCTTCGGTTTCCAGAAATCACACGATCAATGTTTTTTTTAATGTGTAAAATTAAAATTTGTGTTTTTTGCCTAATTCGTCTGTGTAATAAATTGTATGTGGGCTGCACCATACATAAAGCGAGAAAAAATATTTTGCAACATATGAGGGCTATAAGGCTCCTAGACAAGCAACGCCCAGTAGCCAGATATTTGCTAAGGAACACCAACTAAAGGCTATCCTTCTCAAATTTGTTGTCATTGATGCTATCCAAACCAATATCAGGGGTGGTGACAGGGAATGCAAGTCATGTATCCTTGAATCTAGATACATTATTGACTTTGATACGCTGATACTCAAAGGTCTTAACTCGAGTGAAGAACTTGCATTTTATCTAGGTCAATAGAAGTTTCATACACCTGGTACTGGTTTTAGCCTATTTGATGGACAGTTCATTTTGATTAACCTATTGCTTCCATAGTTAATAATATTATTAGTTTTCCCTCTAGGTTGTTAATTATGTCTTTTGTCGTACCTCCTTTTTTCACTAAGATGTCAGGTACATCCCAATTTTACTGGAAGTCTAGGTTCAGCGCTAGATAGGCTAGCATGGGAGTGGTATGACTTTCACCTGCTTTGGTTCTGGACTTTTGTTTGGGGATCATTATCCAGTTATATGATCTATATGATGAAGATTGTACCTTAGACACATGTAGACTTATGTACTGCTGTTGGCATCTACATATGGCATTGTGGGTATCCTCGCATGCTGCCCACATGGGCTATCATTTTATTAACTGAGATGTACGGAATTTGTAGTGACTTGCTGGACCATATTATCTGGCTACACATGTTGGTAACCACATGATTTGACAGTCATGGGACTTGGTTATTTATGGCAAGCGTCCTGGACTATTATGTCTTTATTGTTCTGAAAGGCTCAGGGATCATTTGCAATCATTCAGTGGCAGCGTTACCAACAATCTGTAATATACTTTTGTGAACTAACAATCTATTTGCAGCTAAACTTGTTTTATTTTTGTCTTACTGTTGATTTCCTTGGGTATCAGTATGTGATGTGAACTGCATTTTATTTGTACAAATGCTTTTCATACATTGTAAGATGGTTTGCGGCAGCCCGACCTGTTTATGCTATCCTTGTTTACTTTTACTTTTACGTATACACTATGGCCCTCATTACGAGTGTGGAGGTCTTAGGACCGCCGGACTCTCAGTGGCGGTCAGACTGCTGCCAATGCGGCGGTCTGGCCTCCACATGACAACCATAGCGAAAGCGCCAGGGTCGGACTGCTGGCACTGCCACTTTTGCACCGGCCGATGGCCTGGCACTGCCGGCAGTCTCAATCCACCAGGGCAGCACTGCTGCAGCGCTGCCCTGGGATTACGACCCCTGTGTCCGCCACCATGCAAAGGCTGGCGGAGACGGGTTGCTGGGGCCCTATGGGGGACCCTGCACTGCCCATGCACTTGACATGGCCAATGCAGGGGACCCCATGGGCAACCTGTCACACTTTTCCCTACCTGATTTACTGGCAGTGAAAAGCGCGACAGGTGCTGTCACACCTGACGCACTGCAACATTACTGCTGGCTCTATTACGAGCCGGCATCAATGTTTTGGGTAGTTTCTCGCTGGGCCAGTGGGTGGAAAGGGTGTTTCTGCCCGCTGGCCTAGCGGGAAACTCATAATAGGGCCAGCGGGCAGAATACTGAACTGGCGGTCTTCCAGATGCGCATGCTTGGCAGGCAGCCTCCGCCGCCCCCAAACTCGCAATGAGGCCCTGTATGTTTGTAACCTAACCTTAGCCGGTAACCATGACCAAGGCTGCACCTGTGAGTCCATGGTTATAGTTGTGGAGTTCGAGGTTATTGACGTAATTATATATATATGTGTGTGTGTGTATATATTTAAATATTAGTGGAATACATTTAATGTACAAATTAAAATGTTAAAATTATGTAATAAAATATTTAAAATATTCAACATTTACTACCTTGAACTCTATTTATATATGTTTTTTAAAAACAATATTTTTGTCTATTTTTTGATCATATGAGTGTCAATTAAATGTTTTTCTGAACTTTTTGTACTTATCGTTATGGTATAGGATCACAATAATATGGTAAGCAAGAAGTTTTAAAAAAATATGTTTTACAATTATATATAGTATAGGATCACAATAATATGGTAAGCAATAGTTTAAAAAATATATTTTTGACAATGATATTCCTGAGAAGAATATTGTGTCAATGCTCCAACTGAAGGTGATAGCAGACATAGGGAAAGATATCAGAAACCCCAAATCTGTGGCAAAAGAGGTAGGGCAGTGTGTGTTTGTTGGGGAACAAAACATATTTTAGCTGTCAAAGTTTTCAGAAGGGATCACTCCTAAAAATCAGTGTAAACACAAGAATCAAAGGCTCCCATTCTTAGCTTATAAAGCCTACAAGAGAGAGTGGGTGAATAAATCTATTCACCCCTTTTTACCAAAACCTTTTCTTGACGCTGATCACCTAAGAATCGTAGTGGAACTGATATTAATAGTGAACAGAACATTACTAATATTAAACATTTTAAGTTGTGTTAACTCTCTGATGTATCCCTGTGCTATTGTCATAGTGAGAGATATTGGATTATGTTTTGAGCATGACAGGCAAATAAATACTATCCTGGGCAATCCACTGCAAATGCATTTTAGCGATGAGGTCAGCTATGACATATTATGGGGTATACTTATTAATGTTTGCCCAGGCGCTTATGGGAACAAAACTACTTTGCACTTAGCTCTCATGCCTTCTTTATGCATAGGAAATAGATGCTTTGTTTTGTGTCGCAGCGAGCAAGGTTTAGTAAATAAAGACCCATCTCATTCTTATGAAATGTCCCCTTCCACATTGCTCCTGGATGCTTTCAAGAAAGATAGACATGCTACCTGTGTGGCTGTGGATAGGTTTACTAGAAGAGAGCAGGGAGAACGATAGCACTGTGTTGTACACAATGGAGCTTTAACGCTCAAGGCGCAGCTTATCAGTGAGGCTCACGATCACACCACGCTTGCCTTGTTATCTACATGAGCCAGGATAGTCCTCCATAAATTATAGTATTATTACTTCTCCATTAAGTGACTGCTCAAGGATTGCTCTCTTTCCCGCATTTTTATGGTCTGGGTTTACAGTGCAGCTGTCATCAGACTATTATGAGCGAATCACAATGAGAGAGACTCCGGCTCAGCCCAGATTTTGGGAGCAAAGAATACATGTTTTCAATGGACAGAAGTTGTGCAGTCCCACACAAAGAAATCGCCCTCCACACAGCTGTGATCATTTTGTTTATTTATCCAGCTGTCTAAGCTTGAACTTTCAGGGGCACATGTATGCTACTGCAATGCTATTAAAGTGTAATAGATAACTTATGGTGTTCTTCTCTGGCAGCAGCACAGATGGGCTTATGTGGATTTTTAGGTCTGGATTGGCATTGCATTCATAAGCCAGACCTATACGCGTTGCCATTGCTTGGTATTTTCAAGTGACTCTTGCTTTCAACCGCACGCATTCTCAGCGACATAAGGGTTCACAAATGCAGACCACACAGCTGCAGATACACTCTACCCAATACAGCAAAGTGAAGTATGGTGACGTCACTGTGCAAAAGTATATTATGTTTTTGAACTGCCACTTTTGCTGTTATCATTTGAGGGAAACACTGTTGAAGCAAGAAGGGTTAGGAAATGAGCATTAGTGGAAAGAAGCAAGTGTTTTGATTCATAGAAGTCAAAGCATTCAGTCTGGAAAAAACCCTTATGAAAGTAACACGTACATTGTTTCTTTCATGAATAAAGCAAGCTACAGAATGAAGCAAGTCAACAATGATGGCTACATTTAACACTTGTACATTTTATTGAATGTAATCAGCCATTGTACACATTGCAGCTATGTATCGTTAGTGTCGCATTTCAATTTGTTTAATTTATTTCAACTAACACATGCCCTCATAGATATAGTCAGTTAGTGTTATCACCATGGCAACAAGATGCTGACTCGCCAACTTAAAATTCACTTCTTCGCAGAGTGTTCAAGCTCTTTTGATAATACGTCAAATGAAAGAGTTCCAACTGAAAAGAAATATGTGAGTAACCACTTATGCTGTTACACAGACACCATCTGCACCGCAAACAACACAACAGATATGCTTTCCCTCAAGTCGCCGTCAGCAGGTCGGCCAGCGCTGACGTCTGCAATAGGTGGTCCACGTCCTGCATTTGGCATTGTCCCTCATGAATGGGCCGTTGGATGAAAAACGCGCTTTTCAACGCCTTCTGTCAGCAACACGTCAGCCGAGAAACATTCAAACTGGTGGCGTGGATGGGAAACCAAACTTTCTCTGCTGTAGCTCTTGAGGCAGGCCAGTTTGGACCAGGAAGTCCTATTATTTGCTTAACTTTTCGACATTAAAAGCACTGAGTGAGCCATATTTGTCTTCTAGGAGTAAAAGGCCAGATGAGATGGAAAAATATCTACCCTTGGAGGACTGGCTCTCTCCACTTCCTCCTCTTACTTCTCCCGTTATAAACTATTCATTTGTCAAATAAGCTGATTTAAAATGTATATAGTTTATATGATTTTTATGTATATGTGCATATATATAAATATATACGTTAAAGGCTATATTGTTACAACCACATATAGAATAAAGGTAAAGAAGACAAAATGTAGAGTTGCTTTACACTCCATTCGAAGGGGGATGCTATTCCAGAACTCAGTGAATTCAGTTTAGAAAGTGAAACAAAACGAACGAAAAATAATTTTAAAAAATGAAAAGGATCCCTCCCCCACAAAAACAAAACAAACAATATAGACGAGACAGCGTGAAAACTGTTCGCTCAGTGCTCAGAAGGATAAGAAGCTTTCAACATGAGTTAAATGCTGTGTTTCCTTTAATGCCACATGCATGTACCAGAAAGAGGCAGTCCTGACCGACATGGTGAGTGTCTTGAATCATTTAGGCCAGCAGGCAAATTTTTAATCCTGCAGGATCATCTATGGTGCAGTGTTCGGTAGCATGTGACACTGATAACAGGACAAAGCGAGGCACAGAGGCGGTGATGGAAACGGGACATGACGTAAGTGATAGCTCTTCGAGACCCTGCCACCTGTCCCTCTTACCTTGTGAAAGTTTAATGTACGCATGTTCCACACAGGCAGGTGCAAGAAAGGTGGGATTCAAATTCTTTACAGGGTGTTGGCGTTTCAGCACAAAACCTGTGAGTGGCTCTTACCAGTCTGAAGAGCACACGTGGCCACAATCAATTTCAACTTCTACCAGCCTTACTCCAAATTCATCCAAGTGACTCTCAGAGTCTTGAATCAGAGAAGTTTGCAACTTTACATTGGAAGTCCAATTGATGTCGCAGGTCTGGCTGGTGCTGCTCTGTACAACCTGGGCTGAAAGTGAACTGTGTTAAAGCAGCAATCATTGATGCCTAACTGTGTGTGAACAACTGTTCTTCCGTTTCCACAGCCCTGCTTATCTCAAGGTGCAAAGGGTAGTCAAAATAGGTAGGGCGTCAGCAGTTATGTACATTATGTCCAAGCACTTAAGCTATGTTGAATTTACACGTGAAGATCCCTTGGTAGAGATGCACTCAGAGTCACTCGAAGAGGGCTGTGGGTGAAGTTGACTTGGTACATCGCAGTTTTGTGTAGCTGGTGCAAAAGCATACGGACGACATGGAGGCTGCTATGTTAACAAGTTCCCAGTACTTCACAAAGACAAAGGTTAGTGGATAAACCATCCCAAATAACGGATGTTATCTTTGGTCACAAATTAGCTTACAGGTAACAAAAAAATGTTGGGTTTTCTGCGTACACCAAACTTTGAAGATGGGTCTCGTCAGGTGAAAATGTATCGTAATGACCTGTTCTCCTGGAGAAGAAAATGGTTGTTGCATACTGTGTGGATATGTGAACTGTATCAGTCACTCATTTGGCATCTTGCTCCTGGTCTTCTCTGCAGAAACGGCGAAGAAGTTGCTGGAGGTCACGCTGGAGATCATCTTGTTGTAGCGCTTCGGGAACGTCCTCCAGCCGCTCCACATGAATATGTTTCCCATACCGGTCCTTCACCACAGTCCTCTTCTGTGTGCTGGCTTTACTCATCATCGTCCTAATAGAAGACAAGAAAGCAAAACTAATCACCAGCTCATCCATGATGTGAATACAATACCTCCACAAAGGTCAGAGGTACAGACAATTTGTTGTGATCAACTTTGATCAAATGAGTACAAAACACAGCAATTACTGCACACAACACATAAATATTACTTGATGTAAACACTAACAAATTTGAAGCTCAAAAAACTAAAATTTTGCAGTCAGCACAATACAAATTAGGTTTCATTCATAGGAAGCACATCTTTGGTTTTCTGAGGAATGGCTGCTCAGAAATGTATACACTTTACATTTCAAAGCACATGTAAAATATAGATGAAAAAACACTTATAACGCCTTTAATTGCGCCGACACTACAGAGTGTTTGTATCCCCGTTTTCAAAAACAAATTAGGTGTCATGGGTAAAATTGAGGCCTAGATTTACTGTCCTCAATGCAACGTGGCACTGAGTGAAAAATTGCAGCACTGCATTGTGCAAAGTATAGAAAAAGGCATGCTGGATTACCAAAAATTGTTATACGATGATGTGATAATCTGTGCTGGGGCTTAAAAGACTGCTTTGCGCTACTCAGCCTTGCGCCATGACATAATAATGACCGGGAAGTGGTTAGAGTAGGATTTCTACTTGAGCAACACCTCCAATGCAAATTCCTGCATGAAAAACAATGCAGAAAAGCAAGCCATGAAAAATGTGTGCATACGCATAATGCACAAATGTCACGTGCAGGTTCCATAGCAAAATACAGCGTAGAGCCTTGCATGTACCAGGTTTCACTTGGCATTAGGTTCTGACGCAAAGCCTGTTCATGTCAATATTGTTGATTTGACTTTGCATTACAACCTTTACATGCATTGGCAGATGTTCAGTCCTGAATGGTGTTAAGCAAAAGGTAAAGGTTGGCATTAAGAATCTCTAGCGCTCAAAAGCTCACACATGCTACCTTCTGCATTGCTTTTACCCACCTTGTGTCACATGAGCACCGCTGGAACCTCAGGTTGATCTGGGCCTCAGAGTTTTACCCAAAAGCTACGGTCATGTTCAATAACATGTATTCTAATCAATTTATCTATGGAGCTTGGGTTTTTCTTGAAAAAGCCAAGACTTGTAGGATCTCACAGCCCAATGGAACTTAAATATCAGACGCTGAACTTTGTAAGTAGCAAATATGCAGATGTGCAGAGTGTAATATGCAATGTATTGCCATTGTTGAGCGTGAGAAAGAGACATGCATCCCGAGAGGGGAAGTTTCTAGAGGGGCACGGAGCCACTCGCCTCCATCGACAGTGGTGATAAATGACATATTATATTCTGTGCTTCGACACATGTGGTTTAAGTGATGGCACTTTTTCATGTGAGTTAATATTACAAAAGGAATTTAACCAAAACCAAGATGCAAAGGGGTACATTTGTGGAGTAAGGTAAAAATCACAGATTTAATACATTTCTTCAAAATGTATAAAATGTTCTTTACAGAAACTGTAGTCAAATTATAAATACAAATCTTAGGCTAAATGTAGTTCTTTGTGCCTTAGAATATGTTTGGTCTAGGATGTTCTTGCAAAAATAGATTATTGTCAAATATGCCTTGAATAAATAATTTTAGCAAAAGAAGTTTATGAAAACAATGTATTCACATGCTACCCTCTTCAACACCCGAGCGAGGGTGACTTGATGAAGTTGAAGGAATTACTTTTACCATTCTCTTACTCAACTCCTACATGCGTGCACTTGAACCCCTTACCCTAACATAAACCCAGGCCTCATTATGATGTTATCCTCCACCGCCACTGTCCTTCTCTCTGCGAATGTGCTATTTTCACAGCGGTGAATGTGGGGCTGAGGCAGGACTGAGCTGTGATGATGGCATGTAAGCCTTTACCTATGCCTTTGGGTTAAATTACGTTCCCATATCTGCATATAAGGAACTAAAAGGAACTTATGGAATCATACCTGAGCATATGAGGCTAAAATATTGGGTTATATTAGTAAATGCACATACCAAATGGACTAAAATATGTTAATATCAGCATATGAGTCTATGTTATGGGGCTACATTAGTTGTAGTTGGAATATGGGGACACACCCATGTGTAACGCAGATGCACTTTTGAGTAATACCTTCTCACAAGATGATGCATTTAGTACATTAGGCAATGGTGTGCATTATGAAGCTGTAATGGGCAAATTAGTTTATGCCCATGCATAGGGAGCTCAGCCTTGGTACTGAGGCTATGTCTACACATCTGACAAGGTGAAAGGGGTACATGAGATGATGGCTCGACATTTGATCCTGCCATTGATGCTTGAAGCTCTTCATGGGCATGGAGGCTATAATTTGAGTCATGAAGTTCAAACTTGTCATATGATTTTTCAAGGCATAAGAGGCTTTGTTGAGCACTTGAATATGTCCCTTTCTATTTAAGGGCGTTACCAGGCATTTAATGTTGTTTTTGGGTGTCTGCAGTTGTGAGTAGGCATTTGGAGCTTAGCTTTGGTACGTGTGTGCTTTTAATGCCATTTATCGGCATACGATGTATATGCTGAGGCAGTTTGATGTGGGTCGGGTCACGTGGGCCTGTATCAGGGCATTCAATGTTTGTACATGTGCCTCTGACATTGTAGTTTGGAATTTGAGGCTGGAATTAAAAATTGGCCATTTGGAGTTCGGCATATCACGTTGGGCTTGAGCACTTGTGACAGTACCTGTGCACTTCAAGCTCTGGGTGTATTTGGGGCTTGTCCTCAGCATTTGGGGCTGTGCTTGGTCATTAAGGGTTCTGCCTCGGCCCGATTGTTAACCCAGTTATGTGAGTTTGTTCCTAAGCATTTCAGACTGTCAATGCAAAGGAGGCTGAGCCCAACTGTTTAAATCTGTAACTGGGAAGTTGATGGTTGTATTGTAATGGATGAGTGCTGCATTTACTGATAAAGTCTGTGCAACCACTGACGATTACGAATGAACTGCTGCAGCATCTCTGTACTCCTGACAACAACGAGACCAAGGAAGCAGCTGGCCCTGCGTGCACCCTCTCCAATTGTCTTCCATCTGCTCGACCAATAATGACCTTACTGAATTCCCAACTAGTGCCCATGTGCAGAGGTAGAGTGGAGGGGAAGAAAAGGTTGCATTCAGTGAAGCTTTCTGCGGTTGCCTCATGGAGCTAGCAAACTGGACAAACTAGGAATACGCCACACTAGGGCACGCCCCCACAGTAAGCGTTTTCTGGATAGCAGGTCAGCAGAGCAGTAGAAGTGAGCTGCCAGTGGGAGGTTAAGTTGAAGCAAGTGAGAAATCAGCTTATGACAATAGTTACCTAAGACGGGAGTATAATGCTGCAAAGCAGGTACAATGTTGGTGAAGAAGTGAGAACCTACAAGTAATCTGTAAGTACCCTGTGGTGAATCACTGTTCCCTCTGCTTCTCACTGCCCCGCTCAGGCTTATTGTATACTAGCCACACTGGCCTTTGGCCCACCACAGGGAGACCCTCCAGATTACCTTCTAGTGATATGTAAATCTAGTCATATTTAAGACTCTGCAGACAACATTATCAATAGCTCTGATCTTCTGAGGATATGCAGTCTGGTATCTGATCCTGTCACTTGCTAAATGTATCCAGAGCCTGTGTCTGACAAAGCATACCAGTGACATGGGTAAGGAGGCAAAACCAGAAACAGAAAGTTCTGAAACGGCTATATCCTACTAGCAGGCTTCAGTCTTACTTCTCATTTTCCTCTTAGTTACCGCCTTTATCTGCTTACTACCACCTCTACAGCTGAAGTGACGCCCACTGGCAATAATATGGCTGTATGATACTGAGTGCACCTACAGGCATGTCAGTGGTTGGACAGTTGAGACCGGCAACTTTAACTTGAATTTCAACTACAATTTAAAGGAACCATTCGATCAGAGGCCAGCTCAGGGTAGAAGCCAAGTAAAGTGTCAACACCACACCAGGAAATAATATAACAAAATGAGGATAGCTAGAGCACGACCCCGAGACTTGTGGATGACTTCTGAACAGGAAATGAGAATGTACATACAGACGCTTCTGTAGAGGTGCACTATGAAGAAGAAAGCAGGGTGCTCTACCTTGAACTAATTAAATCCTGTTTGTTTAGTGGTGAGACAAACTCGCCAGTTACCTGCCAGCTTTGATATTAGAAAATCACAAACAAAACTGTAAAGCAAACTTCACAAAAATACTATCTCAAACATGAGGCAACACTATTGCAAAATAAAAACACAGAGAAAATCAAATTTTGTGTCAATCCCGATCTATTGGAATGCGATACTAGCGCACGGTCATCAGCTTGGTAGAAAGAGCCAAGAAGAGCACAGAACCAAAGGACATGCAAGAAAGCAAGCACTGACTTGTTGGGGGAAATGCAAGAATAACCTAAGAATACATTAAGGGTCCCAGCAGTATTGCCAAATAAAACCCTAAAAGAAAGTCTGAAACCTAGATATAGCCCAAGGGATGACCTGTGGCTAAAGGCAGAAACTAGACTCCAACAGGGACTAGACTGACAACTGCTCGCGTGGCATTCTACCTCCAAACACAGAAGTTACTTTATAAGGCGGTCCCCCAACCGAACTATTTGCTCTAGGTAAAGTAAAGCACAGCTGATTTAAAAGAAACCACGTTAATACTGATTCCAAGGCTGTCACTCCTCTAGCACAACCAGTATTGTTTTTGATTATTTCGATGTGCATATCTCTGGATGCTACTTCAAGGGCATTAGGTTGCCAGTTTTCAAAACTGGATGTTCAGACCACGAACCTCCAAAACAATAGCGAACCATTTAGCTGCCATTTATAGGCGTATGGTGATAGTAGAGGAAATTGTGGCCGAATCTATCATGAAGCAATAAAGCAAAAACAGTATTGTAACTGCTCAGCTATTCTTACGAACCTGGGAGATGTGACAGCGGAAAACCATTTACTAATTACAGATTTTAAGGTCAACAAAAGTACAGAGAGGTACTACTAACCGTCTGAAAGGAGAGACAAATAAGAGGCTAAAACATCTGGTGGAGAAATCATATGCTAACATTAATAAGACAAGGCCAGGTACCCTCAACATAGTGCAAAAAGTATTAATAAAGCACACATTGATGCAAAAATCAGGAGAACTAATGTTCAGAGCACCAAATGTTAAAAGAAAGTATATAATAGCACAAGCATTTCTATAACTACGAACACCTCTGCAACCAGTTACAGCGATCTCAAAATCAATGATGTCCCCTTGGTGAATAACAACACCGCCCCAGTATGTAATACCAAGTGTATAGAGTATACTCATGTCAAAAAGATCCCAACAGGATTTCAAACCAACACTTCACCTATAAGTTACAAAAATAAGAAAACAGAGTGTGCATAAAATAATACTCTGCAAGACCCAGGACCTCAGAGGCAGAAGAAGAGCAGGGGGTGAGTTAAATGACCACATACCACGATGGGCCAGGGGCATAACGACTGTGCTAACATGACCAAAACAGCAAAAACAGTAGCCATTAGCAGATTTAAGGTCAGGAGCTGAACTTTTCTCCCGAAGTCTTCTGGCAACAGAGAGACAAGAGCAAAATATCGATGAGTTCACCACCATGTTGGGCAAGGAAGCACGTAACCTAAATGGGAGGGGCACTGGAGGAGGACAACTGGGTTAGCATAGCCTATCCAGGGCCAGAGATAAAAAGCATAGGGTTAGAACTGGAAGACAAAACTACAAAACACTTCCCACATTTACAAACCTGATGAGACAGAGCAACTGCGATATCCGTTCAGATGACAAGGAGAATCTGATCTGATGGAAGAGAATCCACAACAAATTATCATCTGCTTCCCATTATATTGTTCTCAAGGCCCACATTACATACTCATTGGGTAAACATATTAAGTCTATTAAAAACGGTACCAGGTCTACAACTTCACAAGACATGCTTGCAGTAAGGTTTCTGGAAGAGTGATGATGAGCTGGGGGAAGCATCACAGACCCTTTGAGCCTCTAGGTCTGTGCCACAACAATTACTAGCCCACAAGTTCACCTTCCTAAATTGGGGCATATAGTACAAGACCCCAAGAAAAGAATTGTGACATTTCTGGGAAGGGGAGAAAATGAGAAACTAACGCAAGCAGAATCACTTCCAATGCTTCATATGGTCCAAGTTCAGAAACGTTTCATGAAAAATGGCAAAATTAAGTGAAATTCCACACAGCAAACTAAAAGAAGGCAATAACTGTACGAGCTGAAAAAATAAATCTTCAAGCTTGAAGAATAAACTTGGGTACATGTGGCCTTAGCTAGCCCTTCCAGTAAGGTCCACTACATTTAACTGCTAACTGTACAGCCAAGAGAGGGAAGCAAATCACTGATCAAAGGCAATAATTAATTACTTTGAGTAATCTGTTAAGCATTACAAGACTAAACTAAAAACTAGAGAACAATGATAGGGTCTCTTTCACTATGAAACAGACGTATGTTCCTTCCAAAAGGTGTGGTTCGTAGATGAGACACCAAGGGGCAGTTGTATGACTGATTATGTTCCAGCAACAAAATCTAAAAAAAAAAACTGGGCAAAGGGTGGGGGGCTTAGGGATTTGGGTCTAGGGGCCAGATGTACCAAAGGATTTTACCCATTCTGTGTCTATGGGAAAATGCTTTAGTACATATGGCCCTAAATGTCTTATTTTCAATGTGCATTATCCTTCTGGGAACTGTAATCTGAAGATTCTCTTATGACTATGAGGTGTCTAGACATAGCCGACTCTAGAGAAATGCATGAAAACTGTGATAAACAGGTCATGTTTGTCTGCTATGATTTAATTCAAGGCTAGATCAAAGGAAGATAGAAAAAGCATACCGAAGGGAGGAAACCTTAGGCAGACTTAAAATTGAATAAATATTCAAAATGAGGAGCACAACTCATAACTCTGATCACGGCCGGAGCTCTGCGCACAAAAGGGAGATACAGGAAGGATGCCCCAGTCAGGAAACACGTATAGCACAAGCAATAAAAATAGGCTTATTGGTTACAATGTAATTAACATGGAAGAGTGGCATGCAATTCCTAATATGAGTGTCCTACACAGGATAGGGAGTGACCATGACCTCTGTGGCAGTACATCTGCTCCTTCCTGGCCTAAAGCACTCTGCTTCTACCACTAAATATTTGACGGCACCTTAAAATCTACTTGAAGGACTGTGAGGGGGCACCCAGGAACTATGCGATCATAAAACCACACATAAACAAGCTAATAGAACATCACTGAAAAGAGGATCAGGAGCAGGGGAGCCAAGGAAGGAAGAAATGTGTTTGAATCATTTGAAATAATTCTCTGTACTTTATGACATCAAAAACACATACACAATAAAATCAAAACAAACTGATTCAATGATGAATGCAACTTGAAAAAACGCCCTAGCTAGAATATTGAGGCACTGAGACAAAAGCACCTTTTGGGACGCAAATACTCAAAAGCTGCAGGAAGAAATACATTCTTACTTAACATCAAGAAGAACTATGCTCCTAACAAGTTTGGGAAGATGTAAAGAAAGCACTAATAAAGAAAGATAGCAGGAGATTTGAGAACTGGCCTCCTGGGGATGCAAAGGTTCCCATGTTGAGTTGGGGCTAACGGGCAGCGGAAATATCTTGAATCTGAAGACAGAAGGGATGGAGTGGAGAATGGCAGGTGCTCAGGTATGGAGGGTTTCACCATTACGGAAGAAAAAGACATCCCAGCAGTGGATCAATTAATTTTCCACACTGGACTTCGGAGTCTTAAAGTCTTAGAATATAAATTTCACTACCGATGAGGTTGTTGCTACTATTAATACAGAGAAGGCAAGAAAGGCCTGACTTAATACCAGTGGATCTACATGAGTATGGCGCAGGCGTGAGCCTTGGTTCTATACCCAATTTACAATGCAGTTCCTGACTGCAGCTATGTTCCGCTTTCCTGGAGAGCGGCAGTTGTTGTTCCATATATAAGAAATACTACGGCTCGGATCCTACAAACTACCACCCAGCTCACTTTTAGTTGGGATAGGTAAAATGTATGGGGAATTGTTGTCAAATAAGCTATAATGTTGGGATGAAACCTTATATAAGATGTGATCCAAATGCACCCAGTTTTGCTGTAGGATAGGATACATGCAAAGCCCCATGCGTAGGAGTATTTGAAGTCTCTTCAAAACATCATGGACATGGAAGCAGGTAAGAAGAGCCCCTGGATAAAGGAGGAAGGAAAATCTTTACTGACTGCAGTGAATTGTGGGGGAACTCAAGCAAAGCGAATGCAACAAGCACAGCAGTCATCAGGTTCAACTACTGGAAGATGAAAGCAGCTATGATTTTTAATAATCACTGATTCTTAAAAACTCAAATTCATCTGAAAGCTTATCGAAAAATGATAACACCAGAGGTCTGAAATCTACCTATTTAAAATTCAGGCTCAGAATTAAAATATTATAAACATTTACCTAGAGATGTGCAGTCAAGGAAGACAGTTATGGCCTATGCAACTGCAACCTGGGAGGTATGGAGATAAAAAAATCACTTTTTTACTCGCTTGTTCAGAAAGTATAGCACCACGAATGCCAACACTCGGTCCCTGATTAAGCAATATCGGACCAAGTGCAACAGGGAAGCAATAACGCTCTGTAATAGGGCAGATAGTCCAGCTACCTTCTCTGCCATTGGAACCCCTATTGCTGCACCATGATGGCATACAAAGAATGAATTTAAGACTTGGGAGCTGCCTCCACCTAAATCAATGCACTCCCGACTTCAATAACCCTTCCTGTCTTGAAATTTAAGGTGTTTTATGTGATTTGCCTATTTTCAATACTTGTACTAAAATTGTGTGATCATATAATTCTATTTATTAAGGAAGCTCACTGACTGTATGCTGAAACAATAAGCATTTGATGGATTGGTTGACTGAGTGAGTGCTGTGTCTGGACATTTTATGTTCAAGGGAACTTAGCTGGGTATTTGAGAAGTGCCTGGGCATTTGTGACAGCCAATGTTTCTCTAACCTGGTGTTGGAGCTCTTACAAAAGGTTGTACAAAGGAATAGTAATTAGTTTCTGCAAACATAATATTTCTGACATTACTTTGTAAACAAGCCTGGCGCTCCAGATATGCTACTTTTTTTTTCGCTTCCCTTGAACTTCCACTAGGCCATTCTAGGAAGGAAATCCTTAACACACTATTAAGCATGCTGTAGGAAGCTGGCTCTGTATACACTATATCAAAATGAGATATAGTGTGCACAGAGTCCATGGGTTACCCAGAGGCTTAACAGAGGCTAAAGTAGATAATACTAATGCCCTCATTTGTGGTAGTGTGGTCGAGCAGTTAGGCTTATCAGAGGGTAGTGCAAAGCATTTGTTGTACACACACAGACAATAGAAGAAGCACACACTCAATGACTTAACTTCAGACCAATGGTTTTTATATAGCAAAAATATATTTTCTTAATGTATTTTTAGAATCACAAGATTCAAGTTGCAGGTGAGTATTTCAATAGATTCGTATTTCACACATGTATCAATAGTACTTTGTTTGAAATCAATAAGTTATACAGTTTTTGAAATATTGGCAATAATCTGTTTTAAAAGTTGACAGTGCAATTTTCAGAAACAGTTCAGGGGAGGAAGTAAAGTTAGATCAATTTGCAGGTAAGTACAAAACTTACATCTCCAATCTCTGGGTTTAGTAAGTCCACAGGTCGAGGTTCAAGTTAACCCCAAACACCCACCACCAGCAACACTGGGCCAGCCGGGTGTAGAGGACAAAGTTGAGGCAAATTTAACATGGGCTCCTATGGAGACTGGGGGCACTCGGTTTCAGACCTGCAGGCAGGTATGTACCCGTGTCTTCGGAGGGCAGACCTGGGGGGTTTAGAGGAGCACTGGGGGGGGGCACAAGTAGGCACCAAACATACACCCTCAGTGGCACTGGGGTGGCCGGATGCAGACAAGGTGTCGGGTCACCAATGATTCTCTATGAGGAGACCCCGGGGTCACTCATATGCTGCAGGCGAGGTCCAGGGTGTCGACTTGGGCAAACCACAGGCTGGACAGGGAGGAGGGCCACCGGCTGAACGTAGCTGCACCAGAGGTTGGGTTCTCCAAGGCCTGGGGCTGCAGGTGCAGTGGTCTTTTAGGCATCGGATATCTTCGTCCAGAGTTTTTGCAGTCAGGTGGGTCCCTTGGGATTCCCTCTGCAGGCATCATCGTGGAGGAGTGGAGAGGTCAAGCCAGGGTGGGCACTTGCTCGCAGTCAGTTGGGAATCCTCTCTAGTTGGTTGGGCCACCTGGACTCGGGCCATGGGCGTCGGGCACAGAGTGGTCAGGACTCATGCATTCGGACAGGTGTTGGAGTCCTTGGTTGTTGTTTCTTGTTGGACAGGATGACTGTCCATGGGTGTTCTTGGTCCTTTTTGGGTGCAGGGCAGTCCTCTGGAGCTTGGCAGAGGTTGCTGGTCCCACTGGATGAGTTGCTGTTCTTGTGCAGGTTCTTTGAAGCAGGAGACAGGCTGGTAGGTCTGGGGCCAAGTCAGTTGTCGTCTTCCTTCTTCTCTGCTGGGGGCTCATCTTAGCAGTCCTTCTTTCTTGTCAGGTCACCAGGAATCTGGTGAGCTGGGTTCAGGGAGGCCCTTAAATCCTAGATTTAGGGGTGTTTCAGGAGTCAGAGGGCAGTAGCCAATGGCTACTGTCCCTGAGGGTGGCTACACCCTTCTTGTGTCCACTTCCTTTGGGGAGGAGGGCACAAACCCAACCCTATTGGTCCATGTCCTCCAAACCAAGATGGAGGATTCTGCAAGGAGGGGGTCACCTCAGCTCTGGACACCTTAGGGGTGGTCCTAGCTAGGGTGGTCACTCCTCCCTGTCTTCCCTAATTTTCCCGCCGGACTTGGAGCCAAAAGTGGGGCTTTGTCGGGGGGTGGGAGGTGGGCAACTCTACTAGCTAGAGGGCCCTGGGGTACTGTATCCCGAGGCTTGAGCCTTTGAGGCTCACCACCAGATGCTACAGTTCCTTCAGGGGGGAGGTGTAAAGCACTTCCACCCAGGACAGGCTTTGTTTCTGACCACAGAGTGCACAAAGACTCTCACCCCATGTGGTCAGAAACTTGTCTGAAAGTGGCAGGCTGGCACAGACCTGTCAGTCCTGCACTAGCACTTTGGCTAACATACAGGGGGCATCTCTAAGATTGTTATTTTAGGTATTTGAAATTGATTATTGTATGTGATTCTAATTAGATATAGAACAAAAGAGAAGATTTTGTGCACCATTAAGGATTGACTGCCCTGAAGAAGGTGGATGTGGGTAAGGGGTATTGACCCTACGTGTAAGTCCACCGAAACGCGCATCGGCAAGTTTTATGGCACATGATTGAATTGATTGACAGATGGCAAATTTGATGGCACATGATTGAATTGGACAGACATTGATACAGACTATATTTCAAGGGCCAGTTCGATGGCACATGATTGGCAAGTCTGATGCCATATAATTTGAGCAATAGATATTGAAACTAACTATATTTCAAAAGCCGTTTTGTTGGCATGTAATTGAATTGAACAACAGATATCAAAGTGGACGATATCCCCATGATGGACTGGATTAAGTAGTGTTAGTGAACACCTGAACGTGGATTACTAGCACTAGTATATATGATGTTCATTTCAACTCGGAACTATTGAAAATATTGAGAACCAAAGGGAGACCACTTTGATTACATTCAGTCACGAGTTGTAGATATATATGTATTAATATTTTTGATTTTAATTGCTATTTGATGCAATGTTGTATTTGTATGTGATATGTGTCATTGTGTATTGTCCATGTCTTGTTTGTCTGTTTTGTTATTAGTTTGATTGGCCAAGGGGGGGTTTATTGATGAATGTTGAAAATACAATATATATGATTTTGAAGACATATACATATTGGGAATAAATCTGGATTGTGAATAAAGAAGAAATTAGTTTGATTTCAGTCTCTGTCCTTCTGGATTGAGCTGACGTTCTAAATGTTTAGGAGAGTGATACATTATTTACTTTTGGCATCTCTAAGATGCCCTCTGGGTGCATTTTTCAATAAATCCCACACTGGCATCAGTGTGGGTTTATTCTGATGAGAAGTTTGATACCAAACTTCTCAGTATTCAATGAAGCAATTATGGAGCTGTGGAGTTTGTAATGACAAACTCCCAGACCATATTCTCAATAGGGCTACACTGCATTTACAATGTGTAAGAATGGACCTAGGCACTGTAGGGGCTTATTGCTCATGCAGCTATGCCCTCACCTGTGGTATAGTGCACCCTGCCTTCGGACTGTAAGGTCTGGTAGAGGGGTGACCTACCTATGCCACAGGCAGTGGTTTGTGGGCATGGCAGCCTAAAAGGGGTGCCATGCCGACTTTGCCTTTTTCTCCTCCCAGCACCCACAAGCTGCAAAGGCAATGTACATGTGCTTGGTGAGGGGTCCCCTAGGGTGGCATAATACATGCTGCAGCCCTTGGGGACCTTCCCTGGTCACAGGGCCCTTCGTACCATGGGTACCTTTTACAAGGGACTTGATTGTGTGCCATGGGTGTGCCAATTGTAGAAACAAAGGTACAGATTTTGGGAAAGAACCCTGGTGCTGGGGCCTGGTTAGCAGGATTCCAGCACACTTTCAATCAAAGTTGGCATCAACATTAGGCAAAAAGTGGGGGGAGGGTAACCATGCCAACAGTGGTACTTTCCTACATATGCTTTCACAACTTCTCTTCTTAAAAAGATTAAAAGTCTACTGTGTGTTTTATTTTGTAGCTGACAAAGATAATCATAAAAAACTATGGCATGTCTTAAAATCTGAACTTCTATGAACTAATGACTGCATTAAAGTTAAGGAGTTAACAATATTTGTGAATAGTTAATTTTACCTCAAGATGTTATGCTACATTTTAGCATGACAATCGCACATTACGATCCTAAAATAAATACAACAAATAGAAACATGGTATATGTGGGCGTGCTATGTAAAGAAAATCGTAGGAATCTCCTCAAAATTACAAAAAGAAATCTCATTAAAGGAAATGGACAGGGGATCCAACCATACTGTTACAAATATAAACCTCTCCATAACCCACAAATTACATTCTATCCTCTAACGTGGTGCCCTAACATGCAGAGGGAAATGACGCAATCCTATTTGTCTGGGATCACACACTTTAAATGAAAGTAAGATGTATGGGCTATGATCGTTTTTTTTTTTATTATCAAACGTTTCCAAAATTGTTTTATTTTTCCCATTTTACACATAAATTTGATAGAAGCAAAAATTAACAAATCATCTGGTCTAGGCAAAGACTCAAATTTCTTCTAACAGACACATATAATGAAAAATTACAGAAAGATTTCATGTATTTTGTTGGACTTTTTGCCTTACGCAGGGTCATCCCCAGTCTTTTTGCCTCCTTCCTCCTGGTTTTTCTGACCTCTCGCTGTTGGCTCTAGGACTCTGAGCACTTTATCACTGCTGACCAGTGCTAAAGTGGAGGTGCTCTCCCATCTAAAGTTGGTATGATTGGCTTATACCTAATTGGCATATTTAATTTACCTATAAGTCCCTTATACAGTGGTATCTGTATACCCAGGGCCTGTAAATTAAATACTACTAGTGGGCCTGCAGCGCTGCTTGTGCCACCCACTGAAGTAGACTTTCAATCCTGCCTCAGGCCTGCTAGCGCAGGGCCTGTGTGTGCAGTTTCTGCCACAGGGACCTGGCATCTAAACTTACTTGCCAGGCCCAGAACTCCCCTCTTACTACATGTAAGTCACCCCTAAGGTACGCCCTAGCTAGCCCTATGGGCAGGGTGCCATGTATGTAGAAAGGCAGGACATGTGCCATATTGCATGGTCTGTCCTAGTAGTGACAAACAGCCTAACTTGGTGTCTCACTGCTGTGAGTGCTGCCTTCTCATAGGATTGCATTAGAAATGCCCTGCCTTATGTGTAAGGGGTATTGTCTGATTTATGAGGGGTAGCGTAGGCGTGTTTGGTATGGTTGTGATGGTGATAATAAATGCTGCTTACTGGTGTGGGTGTATTTTTTATTACTATCACAGAAATGCCACCTCTAGAAAGTGCACATTTATCTGTGCTTATGACTCTGGTGTTTTGCAGCTTGACTCCAATCCACGTCTGGGCCGAGTGACAGTTGGGGCTTTGTGCATACTTTTCAGACAGCCTGTACACAGGGAGGGTGGAGGTGTCACAGAGGTGCATCTGCATACTGAATAGTCTTCCTGGGCTGAGAGAAGGGAGATGTGGGGCACACCTGCATTTGTAAAGGCTGTGCCCTGGCCTCACACAATAGGGTTGTTAACCCCCCACTGATGTTTGGAGCCTGTGCTGAAAGGAGAGAGGGGGCACTCCCAGAACCAGTTGTAACTGGCTGGAACCTCCTCTCACTACCATTGTAAAACACTGTAAGAACTGACTATAAGTACAGGGGAATTTTCCCCACAATTTGAAGACTCTTGGAATCATCTTGGAACTGGACACCAAAGGCTGAAAGGACTCACCAGGAACCGCCATGGACTGCTGCTGCTGTGCTGACCTGTGACCTGCCTGGTCACTGTGAAGGACTTGCCACTTGCTGCCTTTCCCTTGTGCTGGCCTGTAGCTGGGCCCTCCACCTGAGGACCTTGTCTTAAGATTCTGCTCCCCAGGGGCAGGGTGCTGTGGCCCCTGACCCCTGCATCCATTTCTTCACGAGGGGTGCTTCTCCGTGGTTGCGGCTGCCATGGCGCTGATTGCAGTGCGCTTATGGAGCCTTGGGAGCTCGTAGGCTCCTTGCTGCATTGTGCCCCTTTAAATAAGATCACCGCAGTGGCCCCAGAAGCTGGAAGAACACTTGTGCACCGCATCGGATGCAGGTGAGTGTCTGCTCGGGCCCCAGGAGGGGTCCGATCTTCTTGTGCCTTCACGGCAGGACCAGGGGAAGGCACGGGGAGTGCCCCCTTCCCCCTGGCCTCTGCGTTAGGAGCAGGACGCTCCTTTTCTGCTGTTAGGTAAAACAGGCATTATTGTGGGCCCCCACCCTTGGTGGAAGGGCCAGTGGAAGCCCAGGGGGGCCCCAAGAGATTGCGGGTCCAGGGAGGGGCCTGTCATTAAACCGGAGGGGGTGCGTGGTGCCCCCTTCCTGTCCTAAGTTGTTTTTGCTGGCTTTGGCCCCCCTCGTGAGGGCCGGTTGAGGCCCTGGGGGGCCCCCAGTAATCACAGTCCCCGGAGGGGCCTGTCTATAAAAGAGAGGAGGTGCATGTCGCCCTCCTCTGACCACGGAGTATAAGGGAGGCCCCCGTTTTGTGCACAGGAGCGCCGGGGACCCCATTGTTCGCCTTCTAGGCACTGTAGGTGCCTTCATCCAACCAGGTACTGTTTAAAGGACCAATATAGTTGCAATCCAAAGTTCTTTCTACAGACTTTTGTTTGATTCATATATTACCTACCTGCATTTGATGTTTTACATATGTGTATGCAAATGTTCCTTTTATGGACATGCTTGCTAATATGTTTTTCTAACTTGCCATATGTTTTCTAATGTTCCTACTGATATTCTTATGACAAGTGCTGTGATGTAATAACGTGTTTTCCTGACTACTGCTTATGTTGCAGAATACTGAGTAACCTGTGTGTAATGTGTGACTACTGCTAGGTGGCAGAGTAACTAATGTGTAACGTTCTGACAACTGCTAAGGTAGCAGGATAGTAATGATATGTGATGTTTGGTCTGATAATTGCCTTGTGTACAATACAGTATATTTTCACATAATCTGGTGTTGTGTTTCCTTTGTGGTGGGGATATTGCATCACGTGTGTTGTGTGTGTTGTGCAAACGCTTTACACATTGCCTCTGGGTTAAGCCTGACTGCTCGTGCCAAGCTACCAAGGGGGTGAGCAGGGGTTATCTTGGACGTGTAACTCCCTTGCCCTGACTAGAGTGGGTAAGTTCTGCCTGGCTGAGGTGCCTACCCTAGCCAACCAGAAACCCCATTTCTAACATATTTTAACACAGAATGGCAGGTTCACATAATCATAAAAAGGACCTAGAATAAAATGTACATTCTCTTTAAATCTCTTCTTCATGGCAATGTATATCAGAATCAGGACTTTAATTTTAAACTCCTTTTTCATTTATGGGAACCTCTAAAACATAACTATGAAGGGGAGAGACAGAACTTTGCACTGTCTTCTAGGTATATCGGGACTCTT
The DNA here is from genome assembly GCF_031143425.1 of Pleurodeles waltl. Taxonomy (NCBI): domain Eukaryota; kingdom Metazoa; phylum Chordata; class Amphibia; order Caudata; family Salamandridae; genus Pleurodeles; species Pleurodeles waltl. The sequence continues at coordinate 514,001,241 of NC_090437.1, read as the reverse complement.
TCATTTGAATGGAAAGTGGAGGCCTCACCAGCACATCAATGGCAAATATAAATAAGTGGAAAATAGTGATGTGCAATAACTGGGGCATGGTGTGTCTCCGCCTTTCATTAGAGGTTAGGTCTGATTCTAATAACTTCAAATTTATTCTGTTCCCTCAGCAGGATAGAACAAAAATAGCATGTTCAGAAAACTTCCAAGACTAGTCTCTAATCTCATAAACTGGATTTTTCAGAACCGAGAGTGTTGATGTAATAGGGAGTATAGGTTGCATCTGGACTTCTCCCTACAATACTTCACCTCAGTGAAGAGACTTCTACTGCTGCACTAACAGTGGATGCTAGAATTTACACAGGATGGGTTCACCTGGGAATCATACACCTATCATTTGCAGTCCTTGGTTTTATCAATCAGAATGCTCACAAGAGTAAAGGCCCGCTTTCCACAACTCCAAAGCCTAAAATCTTTCACCAGCTCATCAGAATACCACTCACATTTCCTCTACGGTTGCATCACTCCTCTTCTTTAGGTACACATCATGATAACACACAACAATGCCTATCAACCAACAAAGCCTATCAACCAATGTTGTTTAGCAAGTGCATTTAAAAAAAAATGCACAATTCTAAGCACACAATGTCCATGCCCCAAAATATTTTTTTCCGAACTGCACACTCAGTGGTACTATGAGGTCCAGCAATGTACGTATGCGTAAACGGGCTAGATTCAATGGCAACACACACAGAAGGAGGCTGATGGTGCGCACTGTGCTAAATTCCGACTTAAAGAGGCCTTCACAGCCCTTCTTGAAACCACTGGCATTACCCTTGCTAATATGAACTATCTTCTCTGCATGCTGTTGACCACCATTAAAGTCTGAATCAGAAAATGCATGTGTGTTCCCTGACACTACTATCATCCATGATTATTCGTTAACTCAACAACTAACTCCAAACTAACCATCAATGCTTAGAAGTGACTGGCTGTCCCACGGCTGTCTGTTAAGAACCAATTAGATGCACAAATCAATAATTAAACAAATACTTATCAGTTTTCTTTTTTTAGTCTTAAAACTAAACAACAGCTGCTTCCACACACCATGTCCTAATGGAATGAATCGCTATTGGTGAGGCCATTATCACTGAACTGGCCATCATGCTAGTTATGCATCTTTGCTTTGGTCTTATCACTCTTTCTCATGCACCTTTTTGCCACCCGTAAAACCAGGTAATTCAATACAATGAATTTCAATGGGCAAAAAACACCATCAGGTAGCACTCTGATTAAATAGTGCCAGGAAAAAAACACCATTAGCTTTGAAAAGTTCACCACGAAGTTTACAGGTCTGTTAGCAACATAAAAGGGGTAGGCACTCACAGGTAGTTATTGATGGGGGTGTATAAGGCCCTAACCTTTACCCTGGACCTATGACAGCACCCCTGTCAATAACTACTTCAGAGTACCCGACCCCTGGATAATATTGGTTAATTAATGCCCCCCATGGTAACTCGCAATTGGCCCAGTTAGTAAGGATCCTCAATGGCCCAGTCTTAATTACAATACAGTGCCAAGCCAGCGAGGAGCGTTAATGCGCCCATGCATGTGCGATCATTAATCCCCTGATTAAACTGATCATTAATAACCACTTACGCAATCAATGGTTCAAATTAGTAAGAAACCTCATAACTGAACTCAGCTAAAAAGGAGCATTATTGCTCCATGCAGAAATGAGCATCAGTAGTCGCAGCTAATAACGTTGATAATGGCTCTTGAAGTAGGAACCTTCCCATCTGTTAATGAGCCCAGACAGCAAAGACAATGAACTGCTCTAGCTATTAAAGAACCTCAATATCCCAGCCAGTAATGAGCATTAATGTCCCCAGGCAGGAATAAGTCTCAGAAGGCTAAAAGAGGCACAAAATAACATTTTAAAAAACTCAGGGCCATATGTACGAAAGCTTTTCCCCATAGACACAGAATGGGTAAAATCCTTTGGTACATCTGGCCCTCAGTGCGGTCTCTGCTTCCCAAACAGCACAGAAATGTTGCTTTTTTATTTTTAACATATTTACAGGTATTTGCAAATGCCAGGAGGTAGTTTGAAAAAAATAAAACAACGTTAACGGTGCCAATCTACGTCACTCCCACAATTGTGGTAAGAGTCTGGTAAGCCGGTATTTAGCTGTCAGTTGTAAGGGAAAAAGTGAAAAAACATTACACTTCTCTCAAACTGCTGATGTTCCACAAATGTAATTGTTTAAATCCTCCACTTTAGAGAAACCAACATCGAGTCCCTTTCAGAATTAAAATAGACTCCCTCCTGTTCCCTGTGGTTCATTTCTTCAGAAAAACATATTTAGACATGGAACATAGTGTTTCTGTAGGAAAGTCCGATGCTGAGCCATCGGGCGTCCTTCTAGCATCCCCGAGGCAGTGCGCGAACAGAAATAGCTCCTATTGTTTTACACGGCTCTTTATATGTCAAGCAAACATGCTGCTTTTAATACACAACTGTCCATCGTGTATTAGTATAAAACAGTCCACGCCGAGCAGCTGAATGTGGACGCCCTAAGAGGTGAACATCTTCCTATCGGTAGTGAATAAGAAAACTATTATCAGTTCTGGTGTTAAGAGCAGCCCCCACAGCCACTGTCTGCAAGGGAACCGTGCCCCAACTAATTCATAGGAGAATACAGAAATACAGCACGAATTACTGAATGGATAAATGAGTGAAAGAAGGCCTCAGCCCAATGAGATTTTTCTGAAGCCTAGCAGAAAAAGCTCGACATTGAAAATGACATTGCCCATAGCTAGCACTTCTTTTCCTCGTCTAAGCTCCTCCTGCACTTTTAATAAGAGGATATGTGAGCATCACAGTAGGGTTATTTATGTTTAATAGGACCGTGCATCCTGGTCACAGAAGGGCTGGTATATTTTTAACGGGAGGTACAGAGACCGCACGTCACAGCTGTTAACTTTGATGGCATAGTGCATTTATAATACGGCTGCTATACCTTTAGTGGTACAGTGCAGGTACCTCACAGCAAGGCTGACAAATTCATAAGAAGGCAACACAAATATTTCACAAATAAACCACTAAACTATAATAACACAATCAATTATTTTGTCAAGGCCATTACAAGCCAGGTATGTTTTGCTGGCCACACACACACATCTCAAAGCACCTTGCTGCCTCTGCAACATGTATTCCTGTATCATAAAGCTGGCCTTCCCTTCTTTGCGCTATAAAGTACTGCTGACGAGGTTCAGCCATCAAAGGATGCGCTACTGCTGATGGAAAGTCACAGAGGGCCTGGCATTAGGTTAGTGACTCGGACTCTACAAACGTTTCTAACAGGTTTGCATATTGTAGTCAAATTGTTATGTCTTCACTGACAGTCCATCATGAGCATCGCCAGTGGCATAACGAACCTTGACCTCCCCCACCCCTGCAAAGTACCTGGAGGGCGCCCTCTCCCGCAGGACCCAGACTGGGGCCTGCAGCCCACTCACAGCGTACTGTGCTGAGAGGGCCTTCTGGAGCTCGCCCCCGCACCGCGGAGGCTGCAGGTGCCTTTGTTACGTCACTGAACTTCTCATCATGGTCGCTGTACTTAACCATTGTGGCTGTGAGCCCATTTCTGGTATGTGAAAACTTGCTAGCTTTGCTGCTATACCTCGTGTGGTAAAGAGTAGTTACTTCACAGCAGAGGTGTGACACCTTTAATGATACAGTGCATGCACTTGCTCACTGAGTTACCACTCCGTCAGCAGCACAGTAATTTAATTTCACAGCAAAATTAATATAAAATAGGTGGCACTGTTAAAAAATTTACACAAAGCATGATAGATTCTTAGTGGTGCTGTACAGTAACACCACAGCAGGGCTGATATATCTAACTTCACAGTGCATACTTCCTAGCAAGGTTCATGTACCATAATAGCACGGTACATGCACTTCATAGAGAAGTATCTAACCTTCAGTAGCACAGCACGTACATTTCACAGTAGAGTTACTATACTAATAATCGAGCTGTACGTCCCTGCATAACAGTGTTGCTGTATCCTTAATCACACAGGTTTACTGCTCTGCAGGCAGTGGCTGCCGGTAATTTGACCACCAATGCATATATGTGAACACATACAGCCACTCACACCACACACAAATACACATACATTCATACATACACACATGCATGCACCAAACATTAAAAATAAAATGCACCAGGCCAGAGTGGTGGGAGGGAAGCTCTGTAGTTCCTGACAAGTGGGATTACCACCTCCTCTTACTGGCTGACCTTAATATGGGTCAGCTAATGGCAGGAGATGGCAGTCACTACCTTGCCACAGAGTGGGGTGGGGCAAGAGAGACTGCTGACCACACCCCACTCTGTGACGAGTCTCACTGATGAACACCCGGCCTTGGGCACTTCAGGGCTTACAACGGAGGCACCCAGGTCAGAGACTACCAGTGACACTCCCCCTCGTCATGAGGGGGTGGGCCAACAAGTGATTTGGCAGGCTGAGGAGGTCCCTCACACAGGGCTGTGACATCTTCAGACTGCAAAACTTCGGCTCAGGCAGCCAGCAACCTGCACATTTATTGCATGTACAGCACCTGGCTGCCTGACCTTAACATAAAGAGTGTTTTTTGGGTTGACCTTTACTCAGCCTGACAGACACTTTTCATGTTTGGAAAAAGGTGGCGGGTGAGGCCCCTTCACCCTTATGGATAGGCGCAGCTGTCTGCAGGGCTGCTGTACAGTAATGAGAAATTGGTGGCACTTCGCAGGAGGGCTTTGATCCTTTAATCACCCTTTCCAAGTTTTGTGCATTGGTTAATTCACACATTTTTTCGGACATTACTATCCCATACAGTTATGAGTTTTTTCAGACTCGGAATGCACCCAGTAAAATCGGTTGCTTTTCCGCAACCATTTATCTATCACCTGTTCAAATCAGAGAGTCAATTTTACAGAAAAGGATCCAGAATCAGGAAATCAGATGTAAAAATGGACCCTGAAATTTTAGGACCCGGATATTATTCTACATTCCAAGCTGAAAACAAAGTAACAGGGGTGGGGATACCGACCAGACCTGGCAGCTCTGGGCCCATTATAATCACCTCAAGTTGCCATCTTTCACTTAATCGAAGCCTTAATGTGACAGTGCTGGCACATCTCATAAAGAGCAGTTCGTCCAATTTAAGCAGGGTTTAGAGGGTACCTTTTTCGACAAATTGACGTGATTCCTCAAGAAGAATGAAAAATAAGGTTATTTTTACAAGTAACAAAGTGTATCACGCTCTTAAGTCTTAAATACTGCAATCTTTTGCACAGTGCTTAATTTATAAATACAAAGTTGCCGGTGCCCAAAGCCCTCCTCTTAAACAGCGGCTGCTGCAATTAAATGTGTGAACACGGAATACTGAGGCGGCGTAATCCTGAAGCCATCTCGAGCCTCTTCAATCCATATAAAGCCACTATCTGCCCCCTCAGCTCACTCTTTCAGCTTTCTACTTTCTCCCTTTCTGACGCTTTTTCGTTTTTCCCTTCCTCCGTCTTTCCCATTTGTGTCTTTTTCTCGCAGCAAATGCTTGAGGCAGAAGAATAAGTCCCGGCCCTAAAAAATAAGTCCCGGTGCTCAGCACCGGAAACAACAAGCACAAACTAAGCACTGCTTTTGTATAACTAGGGCTCTCCAAAGTCATTTCATGTCAATTTTCTCTCCACCAGTTATTGTTTAAAGAGAATGCATACGACGAAGAAAGATTGTGCAGACCAGTGAAAGTAGGCCAAGGGAGCAACTTTATTAAATGGTACAGCCACTTTCACACTTTGAGAGGCACATAACATTGATTGCTTAGGGAGCATTTCCTAGTTGCTTGGCATGGTTTCACAGTGCATTCTCGAAGGGCGTTAAGAAGGCACCGGTGAGTAAAACAGCTTTATTATGACAATGCATAGACATGCGATTTTAAAGCAAATTTGTATTAGTCATCTTGTTAATAAGAACTAAAACATGTACATGAATTACTGAAAATAATGACTATGTCTTTCTATTCGTCTCGCCTTTTCCAGTGAAAATTTCATTTGAGATCTCTGTATGGAATTTCCCCTTTGTGAATAGGCTCCCAAAGTGTACTAAATACACCGGTATACAAAATAGCTTTCATTAATATCCTTATAACTATCATTTTTGCTATATTTTCAGATACATTTTCGTTCTTGGTTTCTTCAGCTTGCAGGCAGACTTTGGGTTTTGGTAACTGGACCATATGAGCCATAATAGCTTGGTAGAGGCATATGGCACCTTGTCCACCGGCAATGAAAGTGTCCACGTGTTTAGTTTTACAATTCAAGTCGCCACAAGACGATCTATAGAAAACTTAATGCATGGCTGCTCTTCCAGTGGCACTACATTAAAAAAAATGGTATTTTCCCATTTTCATGTCGGTGTACTCCAACACAAATTAAGGAATCTCCTTTGTCCATGCTCTGAGCATAAGATTTGCAATGAGCCTTAGCCAAATGCTAAGTGTCTTCCATATATGGGTTACTGCACATTAATGTGCTTCGAGCCACAGCAGGGGTGTTGAATGAGACCACAGTAGGACCCCGATAGCAGGCAGTAGAGCATTTCACCTTCCTGTGAGAAGAATCTAGATCCTCTCCAAATAGTAGCCACGGGGTGCGCAGGCTCAAAGTGTAAGTCTGCCTCAAACCTTGCTATAAGAATTTGTTTCAGTGCTCCCAGTGCATGCGCTTGAGGAGTAAGGGGAAACCCAAAATTATAGACTTGAGCAAGCCACGGCACTCCTTGGAAGATGAGAGGATACACCAAACCTTTTGCTGTGGTCTGCTGAATGCTCCCCTGCACATAAAGACAGGGGGTTACTTAGTGTGCACATAGAAGGCTGTGCTATTTCTTGGCAGATAGGGCTCAGAGCTGCTGGTTGCTAAGGGCACTGTTCTTAAATAAAATGCTAACCGACATCACTATCTAACCACCATTAGACATTAATAACCACTTCCAAAATGCAACTCTTATCAATGCAAACATTCCCCACAGCCGTGCATGAGAAAAAAGGTATATGCTGGGATATAGTCAACTCGTTTAGTCAACTAGAGTTTCCACCACAGATTTTATGTGGTGCTTTAGCGGACTAGCATACTAGGGTTAAACCTGTAACTTGATGTTCCTGATTTTTCAAGGATCAGGGCTAAGTTCACGTGTCCTGCGGATGGACATTTCAAAGCAAAACATTATTCATGTCTCAGGGAAATGGAGAAATGTAGTGTTGTGTTAGTTTTTGTCACTGCAACCACGATCAAACAACATACATAACCATGCCTTCCCAAACCTTTTAATACATGATCCGTCCTCTTTCATCTCCTCTTTTTCTACTAACCCGGGTAGGTGAACTTTCAGGTCGCTACCTGTATAACTCAAGGCCTGAAGTTAGAAAGAGAAGCAAGATAAAAGGAGACGGCTGTACCTCTGGCTTACAATGAAGAATATGAGAACAAGAGTGCACAGAATCACACAAATAGGTCAAAGCGTAGCAGTGTGTACTCTCGCATACCCTATTATTTACCAGCATGGCAGGGGTTTCTATGCTTAGCAGCTCATTATCACTACAAACCTTGTTACCTTGTTGCCTCCAAATAACTAAATTTCACACTGTTCAGTGCTTCTGCAGTGCTTCCCGTCTATGGAGCTACTTTCTACATCCAAGACCCACCACCAACTATACCTCTTTCCTAGGCTTCATGTTGGTGCACTTGCCCTTGCTCTTAACCCTTGTAACTTAAAACATCCCCTCACTTTCTTACTGAGGGAATACTTAAAATGAAACAATAGACATTCTTCTTCATACACAATACTGCCTATGTTTCAGATCATTGATTTTGCGAAACATTTCTCACTCTAAAGCTCTACCCCCACTTATTTCCTTCTCTCACGTCACCAGATTTTCACCATTGATATCTCACAAGGGGTAAATAGTGAAAAAACATCTTGAAAGATGCCAGAAAAGTTGGGGGACCATCTTACTGAGACTGTAGAAGATTTGTTATCCAATTGACAAAGCTTATGCATTTCTCTCTTTTGTTTAGGTCTTGTGTGCAGTGCATGTTTACTAGAATTGTTTGCGTCCTCATTCCCAGAATCATCTACAGAGGTTGCCCTCTGTAGTATGAAAGCAATGGGACGGGTGAGGGAATTATCAAACCATGTGACACTGTCACTGGATCTGAGCCACACAAAACATATCCCCAAAGCAAGAAAATGGAGAGCAAATGCATGTCTCAAGAACCCGTTGGAAAAATAGGTCTCATACAGATACATAAAACGGCAAATGTAATGGAAGCTCAGCTCAATTCACAGGACCCTTTCAGACAAAAGAAAAGCATCTAAAAGGGGTAAACTCTTGTAAATGGTGGCACACAAGTAGAGAAAGAATAGGCAGTCAAAATGAAGCGTGAATATCAGCTAAATAATGTTACTGAACAAGTGGACACTGTCCTCTACTGTCCTGAAGGAATTAATTGCAAAGAGGAAAGAATTTAACAATACATGCAGTTGTAACAGCACAGAAAAAAACATTAGGGACAAAAATGGAATGGCCCTAACTAGTCCAACTGCTACAGAGACTGGGCTTGTGCACTTATACAAGGAGCTATTATTTACACGAGGAGTTCATTGAATGAAATATCTGGAAACCATATTCAATAGTGTTTTGTGGGATATGATCACTCATAACGTAGAGATCTGTGGCACAAAATCCAAATAATATAGGCAGATGGCACAAATATACACCTTCCTCTACAGAAGCATACAAATTGTGGAACATCAACCATACTTGAATTTAGTTACATTTTCAGCAAACTCCCGCTCCAAGTGAGACTTTGAAATACATAACTATGTCATCAGAAAGGGTTTGTGGTAGAGCGCCACATTGACAATTAAGGCATTCAAACCACATGTTCATATTATTTGGTGCAATAATTAATGCAAATTGTGTATTATTTGCCAAAAACACAATATTTGTGTTACAACTAATAACAACTAGCGTGTACAAACATTAATTAAGTATAAACATTGCAAATCTGGCCCTGAAACCCTGTGAAATGAAACAAGGCCGGACAGGTACTCGAGTTGGTCATCCAGTCTCCAGGCATTATTGTAAACATTTTGCAAGGCTGCCTTAAAAGTACACCTTTTGCAATAACATATGGGAATGTAATAACTACATGAACAAGCATATTGCATGCTTTCTCAAACCTCAAAGGAGGAGGTGGAAATGAAAGCTAGAAAGCAACTACTGGTTATTTAGCATAACAAATATACGTTTTTTTTAATGAGAATTTCTACTAAAGTGAATGATAATGAGTCAAGTGAGCCTATTCGCCACATCATTTTGCAGTATGTAAAGTAGTACTTCCGTTGTACTTTTTTACATTCTCTTAGAAGCCTCCATAAATTGTCTGGAAAACATTTAAAGTGGGAATATGATGGAACTATGCAATAACTATTCCATAACTATTCCAAGGGAAATATAAAAGATTGTACACTTTTTGAACTTTTACCAATAGTGAGTTGGACATTTCAGGGCTGATGCACAAAGTCAGCAACAAGTACATAATAATGTATCTTGTAGTAAGACCTCACATACTTGTAAATGCCTTTATGAATTAGCCACATCAATCACTATTGAATGGGGACAGCTTCTTGACATGATCAGGACCAGAAGAGTAGACTGAAATCCTTAACAAAGTTAAATCTACTTTGACTCTTGAAACCTAGTAGTGAGGGCGACTCATTGAAGGGGAGTTGTACATAAACCCGAATGTTTCGGTTTAAAAGATGGCTTACATTTATGTTAATGTTCTGGTGTAATTCTGATGAGAAACTGTATTGAAGGCCAAGTGCGGAGTGATGGATTGTCGATCAGAAATACAATTCTTTCAGATGTGCAAAGAAACTAACAATTGGCTACATGTTGCAGTTTCATATAAAGTCATTGATCCATTATTGGTTGCTTCAAAGCAGTGACTGGTTCTTTTGCCAAATGAATAAATGATATGACTGATTGCATAGTAATGTATTGTTGCTATGAAAATACAATAAGGTCTTAGGCTGTGCAATACAGCCGAGTAGAGAACAAGTAAAGTGGGCTTTTCTGTTTGGCCGGCCCAATATAGCCGGCCAAGAAGACATGCACACTTTGTGCAGCAAAAGCCATCCTCCTGCCCAGTCCCGCACCTTACTCCCAGGAAAAATAAAATGATGATAACATTGCGTTATTATCATTTTATTTTTCCTTTCCCCACAATCCAGTGGAGTGACGCTCCTCCGCCTGAGCGGAGGAGTCACCCCTGGCTGCAGGACACATCAGGGCGTGTTTGATCTTGGTGCAGAACATCATAAGACTTTGCGCCAGATGAAGAACACAACATCAGAAGGCGTTGAGCCCAGGTGCTGACAACTATTAAAGGTATTGTATCGTACGGCATCATTAGAGGAGCACTCCATGCTTGTAAGGAGCCCCCAAAGTGCTTTCTTGACGATTGAGTAAGTAACTAGTTGGATTGCTGTTCCAGATTGCTAGATGGTGGGTTCCTAATGTAGTCCGTGAGTTCAGTACTGCATGATGCTCGTAGATGTAGTACTGCATAATGCTCGCAGGTGTGCTGTAATAGTATCACAGCTGGCTTGTAGGCGAGTGTATGCTTCTAAGTGAAGTGAAAACAGAGTGAGATTTCGGATTGTGGTTGCTTATGACCTATTCCTTTTTGTGAGCTCACCTTGAACTAATATATGTTTAAGGAAGAGCCATGTCTTTCTTGAATACGAGATGGTTATTGTTAATTAAGTGTAATTACCTGCGCCTAACGGCTGCTAATTACCCTCGCCGTAATAACGAGGGGAGAATAATTAAAAGCCTGCATTGCTCTTCAGGAAAGGGAGATGTTACCTCATTCCTCCATATGCTTCTCCAGCTGAGCATCCAGTTCAGCGAGGGCGCAAGGGACTACTGGTGCTTCTGCGCCATTGCAGCGGCGCTGCACCCTCGCCTCCTTCACTTAGGGGGAGTCGGCTTTGTAGAAAACAGTTATGGGCAAAGCAAATAGATCTGACGTTTTCTTAACAAAAGTTTATGGTTGTGTTTCTGTTGCATTGTATTGGTGAGTCGGTGCAAGTTAGGATTGAGTAGATTAGTCAATGTCAGTGGCTGGACGAATGTGAAGTGTGGGCGAATGTGAGAAAGTATGATAAATAAAGGTGGCTGAATGCCAGTGAGCAGGTCAGTGGAGGTAGGAGGGACAGAGTCACAGATTCACCATACGGTGGGCTTCTTGGGACAGAGTAGGTTTCATTCATCCTGTGTCACACTGCTGTTATGAAACAGCAGACAGTAATAGTAGGCAAGGTAACTGGTAGGCATAGCGTTGCACAATAAAATCTAACATGCCCTGCTGCCAATTGTAAGAAAAGGTCCATTCACCTTTGATAAATGTATCCATTTCATCTGTATCATTGCAATTCTTGGTGTTTTTGATAGAGCTAGATTGCATCAATTGTGATGTTCATTCTCTTTACCTAGAGCATCAGCCGTTCCCCTCATACAGCTGCCAAGAATTGCTTTTCTAGCTGTATCCATAAGGTGCCAGCTTTTTGTGATATGGTTATTTCCAGTATTGCTCGAGGAAGCAGCAATCAAACTACTATATCCAACAATTGCAAACTGGCATGCTCTAATCAGGCGATTGCCCTTCTTCTGGAAATAGATAACTACCTCATTCCTCACACTTAGTTGGCTTGAAATGCAACAGCACAGCAGGAAAAAAAAAATCCATAGGATCTGAACAACAAAACAGAATTCCACAGTGCTGCTGAGGAGGTGGACTATGATCTAGAAACATATCACCAGAGCAGCACTACAGAGAAAGCAAAAGGAAAACAAACGGGTGGTAAAGTGGTGGGCCAAGGAGGCAAGTGGCATCCCCCACAGTCTAAGAATGACATTATATATGTGTGGGAGTAACAAGGGAAAAAATACTTTGTATTTTGGGTATTAATTGCCAGAGCATAACTGGTGACCACCTTCATACAATCATGCTCATTTGTGTTAAGTGTAGAAAATGGGTTCATCAAGGACATCCCAAATATGACATTACACTACGTCTCGGCGAAATTGGGAAATTCTATCCTTGGGAAATATGCACAGTTGCCATTAAAATTATGTGTATCACATGAAATACACTAGCGTGGTCATTCACTTGAATTCTGTACTTGTGGTATGTATGCAGACATTTCACAAGTTATAAACTCAATGTGTTTTCCTTCCATTTCCTAACATAACACAGAGAACGTTGCTAACACAGCACATACTGCAGCCAGGTTTGGATTTGTCATCTGTACAATCAGGCATTTCCCTCGGGGAATAGAGCAAGTGGAGGCTTTTTTTGAAGGCCAATGGCTGATAAGGGAGTTAGCAGAGTAAGTAAACTGAGAGTTTTGTAGAGATGAGCATTAGAAATGTGCATAACCAAAGAACCAAAGAAAATTACCCTTAAATTTGGGGCCTGATTTACATTTGGTGCATAGGGTTACTCCGTCACAAACGTGATGGATATCCCGTCTGCCATATTACGATTCTATTACATCTATTACATCCTATGGAATAACCCGTCCGCCAAACTTTAAATCAGGCCCTAAGTCTTTTCGTTAGGACTATAAACTGTTGGTTAACTAAATGGTTGTGAATCAAATATTTATTGATTTATGGATCACATGAGTTGCTTCAAAGCACGTAAATGCAATATGTTCCAAATCAACCATCCATACTGGTGGTTCAGGCGGCTCTTAATCATTTGCTATCCGCATTGCTTTGTAGGTAGCTCTAAACCAGCAACTCAGAATTTCAAACATGTGGAGATATTACCATAAGGCAGTAAAAACTTGACACAAAGATGCCCACAGGTAGTGTTAGAATAGCACTGCTCATACTAATTATAAACAGACCAATTACAGTCATTTACCTGTTCAAAGTCATCTTTGGCTGACGGAAGATCAGTGGCTAAACCTGGGTCCCCGACTTGTTTTTCCATTCGCTCGCCGTGCACCACAGTGGTTTTTATAACTTTGCTGACCTTGCGGCTTTCTGCTGGCTCAGACTGAAATTCAGCACCCTCCGATAAAACTCCGGGCTCAGACAAATTCATCTAAAGGAGCAGAGGAACGAATCTACTTTAGACAGCTCCACATTTCCACATCAGTTGCTGAGTGATTTCAGGTTTATAACAATGCACAATTGAATAACTATTTAATCTACAACTCTTGAGGAAGAACACATTTAACAAGAACTGGTAATGTTTAGTATTCTGTACTTTATACAGCCTGGTAAGACTGGCAGATAATCAGAAGGACACTCCATGCTGAAGGTCCAGGGATGGAAAGGCTCATCTGTCATTTCAGCTTAGTCTGTATTTTATCTCCAATAGTCCATTATTAGGTCTGGCTTTAACCAAGACCTTTTGATTTTACTAAAATTATATATATATATATATATATATATTTATATATATATGAATAATAATATATATTCTTAAGGGGCTTTTCAGCCAATAACCTTCATCGAATAATCTGTTGTTGAGTCCTACTTTTCCACCCACTACTGCATATACCATTAGGCAATAGGCAGCCCACTGCAGCAATTGCCTTACATCACTTTGAGTGATGGTATTCTGGTCTTTCACAAGGAGCACATCCACACACAAAGTAGTTCCCTTCAGTTCCAGCGACTATTATGGCAATACCAGTTTTTTAACACCATAAATATTTTTGCATTTAGCAGTTTTTTAAAACTATATCGGAGAAAGCCCAGCAGCTCCCCCAACAAAAATGTTGTTCCTAAAACATGGGCATTGTGGCATGTAGGGGGGCACAAATCAGGCCCCCCCTATGCCAAAAAAAAAATATAAAAAAAAAAAAATTTATACTTACCTGAACTTACCTGAATGTCCCTGGGGTGGGTCCCTCCATCCTTGGGTGTCCTCCTGGGGTGGGCAAGGGTGGCAGGGGGGGTCCCTGGGGGCATGGGAGGGCAGCTGTGGGCTCATTTTGAGCCCACAGGTCCCTTAACGCCTGCCCTGACCCAGGCGTTAAAAAGTGGCGCAAATGCGGGGTTTTCGGCCCCGCCAACTCCCGGGCGTGATTTTTGCCCGGGAGTATAAATACGACGCATTTGCGTCGCCGTCATTTTTTTAGACGGGAACGCCTTCCTTGCATCTCATTAACGCAAGGAAGGCGTTCACGCAAAAAAATGACGCTATTTGCCCATACTTTGGCGCTAGACGCGTCTAACGCCAAAGTATAAATATGGCGTTAGTTTTGCGCCGAATTTGCGTCGAAAAAAACGACGCAGATTCGGCGCAAACGGAGTATAAATATGCCCCTTTGAGTCCCAGATTAGTTTTAAGAGGTACATGTCTCAAAGCAACGGAAGGCTAGCAAAATAACAGGGCCTCATTTTCAAAGCACTCAGATGTGTCTTACAAACACTTGGACAAAACATTCAGTAATTTCATGACAGCAGCCTAGGGCAAGACAAATAAACAGATCCCGATAGCTCAGTACATGAAAAGAATTAGAAAGAACTTGAACAGTGGTTGCTGTTTGCTGCCAAATGCCAAAAACATTTAATTTTCGTGAAAGCAAGAACACAAAAAATGAGACATCATAAACACAAAATGTATCTTTATGTCAGTAAAAGTTCTCAAATGGAGGTTCGTAGCATTTTCTTGCATTTTTTCATCGTGTGAAACACCAACACTAATTTAAACGAAATGAAGTAGGAATATGATGGGTACATTTTTAGCTAGCTTGCTGCTTGTACTCAGGAAACTGTATTTTCGGTCCTGGGCTCCCAATTTAACAAATCACTGCATTCTGAGCAGTGAAACCTTAATTGATTTTCAGGTAACACATGCATTTTATAATAATGATTTGTGAAAGGAATGTCCAAGCCTGGCCACATTGGGCACAATTCACAAAGTCTTGAACATGTAAGTTTAATACAGAAGGTGCATTTACACTCGTAAATCTATTTACTAACGCATACTAATACCCGAATATGATGTAATATTCCATGAGAGTAATACCCCAATATGGTGTTCTATTCCATGGGAGTAAATCTTCTCCCACGGGAAGATAGTGGACATCCTAGACATGAATGCCTTGACAAACCACCTTTTCTGTGGGTATTTTCAAACTTTTTCATGCTGCATTTCTATTCTGAAAATAGTCAGATACGTACTCCTGTTAGAGGCAGGAGGAAATATTTTTCCAAGTTAGGAATGGGTTGGAAACACCCACAAAACGTGTGATGGTTGGGGGGTTAGAGTTTCTCAACAAGGAAAATTATTTTCACTCTGGAGAAAAAAAAGACAGAAACAAGTGTTACTGCCTTAATGCAGAGCCCATTTTCATAGGTATTTTTTCCACATTAGAACAATGGAATGTTCAGAGCTCCACATTAGAACAGTGGAATGTTGGGAGCTCCATTGCAGACAATGGAGCAGCAGTGCCTTATATAAACTGATACAGGCTAGCCACTCTCAACAATTCAGTGTTCTAATACAAAACCTTTGGATTTCTCTTTCCCCTGCCTCTCCAGAACATATGGAGTGAGCAGGGGAAAGCGAAAGGCAGGGGCTGTGCTGAAGGGTCCACTGAAGCATTCCCCCTCCCTCACTTGATCCTCGGAAAGAGGGACGGTGAATGCTCCCCAGCTCTTGGAATATCTGACCGCGCTGAATGAGAAAAAGCAGTTTAACTGAGTCCCCTTTCACAGCTGTTGCTGTGAATATTGAACGGCGTGGCCCTGCGCGAGGCGGTTAGCTGTTGAACAATCACGTCAACAGCTGTGAATCAAAGGCTTCGGAGCCTCGAGAATTTCAACCCTCTTGAACTCCGAGAGGCTTTTGTTTTTATAATTCTGCCCTCAATTGATGGAATGATTTAACAGCCTTAATGCCTGCCGTAGCGGGCTACACTGGCCACTAAATGCCCACTGCCTTCTTTAACGTAAATACTCATTCCCTTGTTTAAAGCTGGAGCTTGCCTTTAATGTTCGGTATATAAAGCTAACTTAGAACATTGGAATGTTGAGAGGTCCAGTGAAAACAATGGAGTAGCTCCAGGTTTCTAATGGCTGGTAAAAGCCCGGAGCTCCAACATTGCAATGTCCGTCTTTCACAGCAGTTACTGTGAACAAAAACCTCTTGGAGCCCAAGTGGATTTTAACCCCTCGGGCTCCGTGGGGACTTTGTTTTAGTAATTATAACATTCTGCCCCACAGGGGCAGACTGTTTTAATGGCCTTTTAGCCCACCGTAGCTATGCTATACCGGCTATTAAATGCCTGCTCCCTTGTTAACACTGGAGCAGACTTCTATAGATTTGGCACATTCTTGCTCTCTCCATTTTAAGCAGCACAGCAAATTATCTTGCTGAGTTGCACTGCGTCAAATATTGATAAATCTGGCTCTTCATCCAGATTCTGTCCGGCAATATGGGTGGATGTGGTGACTAGCTACTTAAGACCTAAAGATGTTCAAGACTCAAGCACATAAATGGAATCAGATTTGGGCGGCATATCTATCCACCTTTACAACTAATTCAAAACCTGTTTGTTCTCCTGTCTTGAGGGATCTGACTGCTCTTCATTGGCTCCTACTAGCTAAATGGGCTACATTCACATCCCTCTGCCTCTCAAGCAATGACCTGTTTATCTCTGGCAATGTTCCTCCTATCAAAACTCAAGACTTCGCTCGACTAATGTAAAACTTTTACGTGTACCAAAAGTATGAGAAACTTGCTAGGTGGATGGCTCTTTTGTGTCAATTGCCACTAAGCACTAAAAAGCAATCTCAACCTGCAAGTGCTTTATAGCCAACCATTTGGACATCAGTAACCAATTGAAAATCTTTTTATTTCGGGAGGCCCAATTTTCTCCTTTACTCCAATGACTATTACCACCAAGAACACTATTAGGGTAACACAGCACCATAGAAATAACTTTCATTCATTCTTTCACCCACTCATCATTCAGTTACTGTTTGCATTCAAACACTGTGTGTATTGCAAATGAGAAGTTTATTCGGCACTGAAGAAAGTGCAGGATCTTCTGAATCTAAGTATTCACTGAAAATTTGCCATTACTCAGGTACCCTCTTTCTTCCCCCTCGTGTGCAAAACCTCAAGTAATAATATCTAACAGGATTTGCATTTTATTTTAGAAGTAAACCTTTACTGGTGTGAAGACATCACACCAGTGTTTGATTCAGTAAACTGCAAACTAGTAAGAAAGGGCAGCAGATTATTCTTGTATCATACCTAAATTAAAAAATTGTTGTAGTTTTTCTAGCACTCGAATTTCAGATGCACAGGCCAAGACGTGTGCTGTGTTCAGCCCAGCACGGGCTACTATATGTTTCTGAAGTAATAACTATGACCTATGTTGAGAGGACATTCTCTGTATTCGCGGCTAAAAGGTGAAATTCACTTAGCAGTCTGAAACATGCCTCTTTGGATTTAAGATAGGCATGAAAACACGGCTCTATGTCCAACAGTTTTAGGCCTAGATTTACTATGGCAAAATTTTGCACAGCACCCATGGGTCTTTTTAATGGTAAGTAAACCAATGCAGTGCCTTGTGACACTGATGCTGAGTGCCATATGGGTGTATGTGCAAAACGTGAGTAAATAACACCAGTTTTCTTACTTCCTACAGCCCTCCTTTTGTATTCTGACTTTTTATTTGTTTCTCTTTTTATGTCTCCTATATTCTCAATGTATTTTAAATATTTAAGGGTTAGTTGTGTGCCAAGAAGCTGTGGTATGAGTGCTTATAAAATAAAAATAACATAGTTTATATAGCTACTCAATTTTCCCTGGCTTGCATTGCCATCTTTCTTAACAGTGTATCTCTCCTAACTCTCTATCAAGCCTAGAACTCATACTATTTGTCACCTTACATAATTTACAGGTCCTCTACGTGCAACCTTTTCTCTACTACAGCCTATTTTCCCCTTCAATTTCCTGTTTGCCAACCAGATCCCCAAGGTTCTTTCCTCACTTTTGCTATTTTTCGGGGATGATTAATTGATTCATAGGACTCCTTCCTGGTTCTTTACCAGTGGATCCTGCCTTTACACTTTTCTGCCACATTTAGCACTTCGAGATGGCCTACTGCATTATAAAACATTATACAAGCAACCAACATAACGTAACACATGTAGGTTAGTCTATGTGTTTGATTGACAGCATGTGAGAAGGTCTTTGGTTATATAATCTGTAGGGGTGTCTGTGTGCTGGCATTACGGTAGATGGAACTGGGGGGCATATTTATACTCTGTTTGCGCCTGATTTGTGTGAAAAGTTTTGACGCAAATTCGGCGCAAACCTAACACCATATTTATACTATGACACCCGACCCCGCGAACATCAAAATTCCTCTGTGTGCGTCATTTTCTGGATGCGGGAAACCGCCTTGCGTTAATGACATGCAAGGTAGGCGTTCCCGTCCAAAAAATGACTTTAAGGCCTGTGCGCCTTATTTATACTCCCGCGTCATTTTGACGCACAGGAGGGGGCGGGCCTTAAAAAATTGTGCACAGCATGATGTGTGCCATTTTTTAATGCCTGGGTGAGGGCAGGAGTTAAGGGGCATGTGGGCTCACTTCCATGGTCTCTGACCATGGAAGCAGTCCACAGGTGCCCTTCCCTGCCCCCAGGGACACCCCCTGCCACCCCTCGCCCACCCCTGGAGGACACCCATGGATGGGGGGACCCATCCTAGGTAAGTAGAGGTAAGTATGATTTTTTTTTTTAAAGTGGCATAGGGGTGCCTAACTTGGGCCCCCCTACATGCCACTGTGCCCAATGGCCACGCCCAGGGGACAGGAGTCCCCTGAGTGTGGCCATTGGACAAGGGGGCATGACTCCTGTCTTTCCTAAGACAGGAGTCATTTCAATGGGGGTTGTGCGTCAAAGAATGGCGCAAGTCTGGTTAGAGCCATGATTTTTTACTCTAACCTGACTTGCACCATTTTTGACGCACAACCCCCATTTTTCCCTACGCCGGTGCTGCCTAGTTAGAGTAATTTATTTTTACTCTGACCAGCCCGCAGTGCTGGCTAACGTCAATCCTTAAATAAGGCGCCCGCCTGATGCGTATGAATGGCGTTAGCCGGCGGTAACAATGTTTACTACAAACCAGCGCTGCCGCTGGTTTGTGACAAAAAGTATAAATATGGGCCTGAATCTATACACAGTTCTGTAAAATAGTAATAAGGGATTGTTCTTGGCAGGAGGGACTAGAGAAATGTGCATGCACAGATGTTGGTAAATATGCTGCCCTCGATGCAAATTTACATTCATATCTCACCTATGTCAATTTGTGCCCTTTGATTTGTGTCTGTGTGTACAGGTGAACGTACTATACACAAAGCAATCCTATTGGCTTTGTCAAGACTTGTTCAGTCTTTTAAACTGATCTCAAGGTAGTTTGAAGAGATTATGGGGGTTGGGTTGTTGATGTTAATAGAACTGGCAGACGACCAGGTCCTATAAAGAATGAGTGCTGACAAGAGCAGTCAAAATGTCACTCTCTTGCACTCGTAGACTGTTTAGGGACAGTACTGATCAAAGGTGTCTTCTTCTACCAATGCTTGAGGAACTGAATTTTTTCTGAGACCAAAGAGGAATATTATTGCTTTCAATAATAATGGCTACTGAAGGGGTATAGGCTGCCTCCCCACTGTAAGAAATGTAACCTCACTCACTATTAGGTGGTCAGAAAAAAGAAGTCCATAGGTTTACCTCACCTCTGGGGGACTGGTGCACTCAGTTATTATTCAGCGCTAAATTCGGCGGTAATTCGCTGTGATTATGAAGTGAATAGTCTGGTATTAGCTTCTTGATTGAAAAGATGGAGAACAATTTGAGTCTGTTTGTCTGCTGATCTGTATGTTTGGGTGCCTGTGTGTGTGTTGGGCTGTGCTTGCAGGAATATCTGTGTACGTACATGACCTGCATCAATGTGTTCATTAATGGCGTGTTTCAATAAAAAAATTCAGAGCTACTGCCATTTACAGTGTACGTTGATCTGGTGCCCCCGACCAGCAGGGCCCGCTGCAAATATCAACGGAAAGGGTGGAGGGGAGGTCGGGAGGTGGAACAAATAATACAATTTAAAAAAAGATTTATCATTTCCACCACCGCGGCCGTCTCCTGCCGCCTCGTTCGTTGCTCCTTTCCTGTTCACTGGAACACCAGAAGAGGCTCTCCAGCAATCCTGGCACTGCTTTCATGCTAAACCTAGCATGAAAGCAGAACCAGGATTGGTCTGAGCCGCTCGGACTGCCACACAGACACAACCATGGGGCCTGTGCAGTTTGTCCAGTCCAGCTGTTAAAACACAGCCGGACTGGGGAAACCTAAGATGGCCGGCCAAACACACATGTGCACTTAGGTGTACTCCTCCCTCATCCCCCATCCCACTTCCCTTGACCCAGCCCTGCCCATCTCTTCACATGTTGGCTGAGCCAGCAGCAAAAAAAAAAACAATATTGAAGTATCGTTTTATTTTCTGCTGCTGGCTCTTAGCCAGGGGGGCGACGCTCCTCCGCCATTGAGGAGTCGCCCCTCCGCCATTGCGGAAGAGCCGCCCCTGCTCCTGACTCAGGACCAGAATGGTTATTCAGCCAGTGCCAGGCCATTTTCCCAGTGGGCTGCAGGCCAGGGAGCTGCTTTCTGAATTGCACTGACTTATATGATCCACCCATGAAAGCCCCCTTTGGCTGTCTTCTAGCTGCGGCTTCCTGCGTTGACTGTACACCAAAATCCGTGATTTTGGTTTTCAGTCTGGCCCTGCTCTTACTGACACAGCAAAATACTTCAAAGCACTCAATTTCGACCTTACGTGTATTGTAGGTATGTATTGCTATGTTTCACGTAGTGTTTACGAGATCTCCTTCAACTAGAAAGTCAAAATCTAATTCTTTCCTCTAGTGCTATTTATCCTGTTCACGAATACAACTTTTCTTCCTGTTTTTAAGTTCCGATACAATCTTCTTTTTGCGCTTTACATTTGACTTGATTCCGTCTCTTTACAGCACGACTGTTTTTAAGTCAACTCTTCATAAACTTTTGCCTGGACTGCAAAGTGTTTATTAATGGAGATTTGTAGAGTATATTTGCATTTTGCGATGGTGTATTTAGTTCTTCCAAAAAAAAGCTGGAAAAGTGGCGGGAAAGATCTGAATAATTCTCCAAAGGAGTCAGTGAGCCAGTTCTAATAGTAACTTTAAAAGTGTATTGAACGGGGTGACGAGGTGACCTACATGTAACCTCCACTCCCACATACACAGTCTAATTCGTGGAAAATGTAACGAATTAGATTATGCTCTTGGTATTCTAGTCACCGGAAAGCAATCGTGTTCACGGCTCTCAGGTGGGCAAAGTGCAGGCTTAAGCTTTGCTTATAGACTGCCAAGCAACTGAGACTGGAAATATGATCTAAAAATACATAATGTACCTCTGACTCGTGCTTAAGTCTGCCCACTGACTAATAAATTATTAATGAGAAACAAAGCTACTGATTTTGACCCTGGATTTACTCCTGCAATCAAACTGTTTCCAAGTACACTCCGGTATGTCAGTCTATGCTGTGCTAGTTAAGTGGCATACAGGCTCATTTAGAGCTTTCTGGTAATGTGCAAAAATTCTGTTAAATGTTTAGCCTGCCAGCCAGTTCTGCGCATTTAACTTATGTGATTTAAATTGGAATGATGTTACACAACTCAAATGGAGCAATACCACATCACAGTACAAAAACATGTAGGTTAGCATCAACAAAAAATGGTCTAAAACTACCAATTTACTTGTCAGAAAAAAACAGTAACTCATGAATACTGAGTACAGTAACTGATAAGGCCTTCTGTAGGCCGAAACAGATTTGGGGCTGCTTGTGTTCCCGTTTGGAGGGGATCTTGTCTAGCAGTTATGGCTCGACTATTCCTCTATTCCTGTTGCAGGAGAACCAAGACTGATTTGCATATGGCAGGTCTCTGCCTAAAACACCAAGGGGGTTATTACAACTTTGGAGGAGGTGTTAATCCGTCCTAAAAGTTACGGTAAAGTGACGGATATACCACCAGCCGTATTACGAGTTCCATAGGATATAATGGACTCGTAATACGGCTGGTGGTATATCCGTCACTTTACCGTCACTTTTAGGATGGATTAACACCTCCTCCAAAGTTGTAATAACCCCCCAAATTTGGCAAAACACAATGGTTAATTCAAGCACTTTGTTGCAGTAGATGCCTTAGTATTCCCGGATACATGTCCTTTGCTTCCCGTGCCATAGGACTCAAGCTTTACCTCTCCAATGAGGCTAAGTCCCAGATTTATGGTGGCCCAGCGCCATTCCAATGCCACATTAGTGTCATTTTTTGTCGCTAATGTGGCGTTGGAAGGGCAAAAACACTGCGCCATATTTACAAAGTGGCACAATGCTTGCATTGCACAACCTTGTAGCCCCTTGCACCACATTATACCTGCACCAGGCATAATGTATATGAGGGGGGTTCTGGCACTAGGGTGGGGCATAAAAATGGCGCAAAGGAATCTGTGAGATTGCTTTGCTCCATTTTTATCAGCATTTTTTAACGCCTGTTAAGTGTTCAATGGGCCTCTGGGTGGTTTGCACGATTAGTGACAATATATTTGGTGCTAGTCCTGCAAAGCGCCACACTAGAGCAAAAAATGATGACACTAGTGCCCTTGACTTCCCCACGGTGCACCATATTTTAAATACAGCACACACATGGTGGCATCAGGCGCAGGAAAAGTAGTGCTGCACTAGGTGCAGTGCCACTTTTCATAAATCTGGGCCTTCGTTTTTTTAAATCATTCAGGGTTGTTAGTGCTCCTGTCTGAAGAGAAACTGGGCAGGCATGGTGGACTGTACTTATTGGAGCAGGACGAAGACTGATTTGCATATTAGGGTCCATCTAGAGTGGCATAGCATGTGAAAAGCGATGGTCTGTAATATTTCCTGAGCGATCATCAGTTTCTCTTTGTTACCGATTTGAGCTATTATTGCAAACTTTCCAATGCTTTCTAAATGAGGACACTATGGCATTTGCAGTAATATAATAAACAGGATCAAGGCAGATATATTGGTAAGGTGGTAGACTTAATAAATGTCAAAACAGATGCACAGTGATCTGAAAAAGCATTCCTCGTTAACTTAGTAAAAAAGTTACAAATTAAAATTATGTCCTTGATGACTTCTTAAACTTCTGGGCTGTTAGTCCTGCAAAGGTCAACTAATGTACTTCCCCCCATAACTGTGGTTCTAGCAATAGAGGGACTCCCCTCTAGGGGCACAGTTGGTGGCACTTGGGAGATATTACGGTGGTCTTTCGAGGCTTAGTATTTGCCTCATCCAAATTTGGCTTCATTTCCTTTGTAGACTACAAGCATTACCACATGCCCAACACAGAACTGTTTTCTAGTATTTTACGTGAAGGATATGCATTGTTTGTTTCTGTCCCTCTTCTTCTGCAATGCCAGGCCTGAGACAAGTTTAAAGGGCTACTGAAGTGGATGGCACAATCAGTGCTGCAGGTCATCATTAGCATTTCATTTACAGGCCCTGTGCACATGTAGCGCACTTTACAAGAGACTTAGTAAATTTAATATGCCAATGAGGTATAAGCCAATGTTACCATATTCTGAGCAGAGAAAACAATCACTGTAGCACTGGTTAGCAGTGATAATTAAGTTGTTCACATTCCGTAAAGCATTATCTTGTAGAGACTCTATGTAGCTGCATATTCCCTACTTTAAAAGTTCCTGGCATCCGCTTGGAATCTGGAACTTTTGCAGAGCAAAACACTTGTGTGCGCCATTAAGTGGCTTCGTTCAGATCCGCGGGTGCCGTCTGTGTCTTTGGAGCCGTTTGTGACATCACAGTCGCCTATAAAGGCACCACCCAGGTGCGCGTACATCAGATCCTGTTCCATGAACTTCCACACCAGAAGCGCAGAGCCATGGAAAAAAACAACAGTTTGGCTGTGCAAAAACTAGAGCCCTGAGAGGGACAATCCCTGACCCTATTAGATGTGTCCACAGAGCGGGAAGGCATGGGTGGGTGTAAGGAATCTGCATCTACAAAGAGTCTCTACCAGAGCCACCATGGAAACTCCAATGTGCAATACTGCTGACATTGCACGTTCTCCGTAGAGGCGAGCAGACCTAACCAATGCTCTCCCCACTGCAGAAAGAGTCCTTGTGCCACCTCCAGATGGAGACACCACTCATGATCTACTAGGCATCAGCGGCTGAGTTGTCTGCCCTGGCATTCAGCAAACCTGCCAGGTGTTGAACCACCAGGGTTATGCC
Organism: Pleurodeles waltl; assembly: GCF_031143425.1. Classification (NCBI taxonomy): domain Eukaryota; kingdom Metazoa; phylum Chordata; class Amphibia; order Caudata; family Salamandridae; genus Pleurodeles; species Pleurodeles waltl. Next base: position 513,976,762 of record NC_090437.1, on the reverse strand, counting down.
CTGCTGTTCCAGCCATGTCCAAAGACGCAGGGCTTCTTGACAAAGGGTTCAGGACCCCACACCACCCTGCTTGTTGCAGTACCACATTACAGTGGTGTTGTCAATGAACACCTGCACCGTCTTCCCTTTTAAAACAGGAATGTAGGAAGCTGGCTCTGTATATACTATATCAAAATGAGATATTATGTGCACAGAGTCCAGGGGTTCCCCAGAGACTAAAGTAGATAATACTAATGCTCTAGTTTTGTGGTAGTGTGGTTGAGGAGTTAGGCTTATCAGAGGGTAGTGCAAAGCACTGGTTGTACACACACAGACAATAAGGGAAGCTCACCCTCAATGACTAACTCCAGACCAATGGTTTTTGTATAGATAAAATATCTTTTGAAAATGTATTTCTAGAATCACAAAATTCAGGTTGCTGATAAGAACATGAATATATTGGTATTCAACACAACTTTGGTAAGAATTGCCAAGTTATAGTTTTTGAATAAATAGCAATAATCTGTTTTAAAAGTTGACCCTGCAATTTCAGAAAGCTCCCAGGGGAAGAAAAGTTAGTATGATTTGTAGGTAAGTACAGGACTTAGAGTTCCAGTCTCCGGATGCTAGGGTGTCCACAGGTTGGGGTTCAAGTTAACCCACCACCAGCAAGACGGGCCGGCCGGGTGCAGATGTCAAAGATGAGGCAAATTTAACATGGGCTCCTACGGAGACTGGGGGCACTCGGAATAAGGCCTGCTTGCAGGTAAGTACCCACGTCTTCGGAGGCCAGACCTGGGGGGTTTAGAGGAGCACCGGGGGGTCACCGGTCAGCATCAAACACACACCCTCAGCTGAGCAGGGGCGGCCAGGTGCAAGGTGCAAACACAGCATCGGGCTCCCAATGCTCTTTAATAGGGGGACCCCAAGGGTCACGTTGAGGCTGCAGGCTGGGTCCAAGGGGTCGGTTCCAGAAAACCACAGGCTGGACAAGGAGGAAGGCTGCCTGCTGAACGTTGCTGCACCGAAAGTCGGGTTCCCCAAGGCCAGAGGGCTGCGGGTACAGAGTACCTTTTGGTGACTGGTATCTTCTTCAGGGTGCAGGTGTTGTTGTGTTGGATAGGAGAGGTCAACCCAACCACCTCTAGCCACTTGGGCCACCTGGACAAGGCCATGGGTGTCAGGTGCAGAGTGGTCAGGACTCATGGATCCGGGGAGGCTCGGTAGTCCTTAGATGGAGTTTGTTTTTAGACAGGGCCGCTGTCCATGGGAGTTCTTGGTCCACTGTGTTGCAGGCAGTCCGCCTGGGGCTTCTAGGGGGTCGGTGGTCCTGCAGGATGCGTCGCTTTCATTTTACAAGGCTTTTGAAGATGGAGAAAGTCCTGTGGGGCTGGGGCTAAGTAAGTTTGAGTCTTCAGTCTTCTCTGCTGTGGTTTCAGTTAGGCAGTCCTTCTTCTTTCTTCCTGTGAGGTCACCAGAAATCTGATGAGCTAGGTTCAGGGGAGCCTTTAAATCCTGGATTTAGGGATGTTACAGGGATCAGGTGGCAGTAGCCAATGGTTACTGTCCCTGTGGGTGACAAGACCCTTCTGGTGTCCACTCTCTTTGGGGAGGGGGACACAGACCTAAACCTATTGTTCCCTGCCCTCCAAACCAAGATGGAGGATTTTCCAAGGAGGGGGGTCACTTCAGCTCTTGGCACCGTAGGGATGGTCCCAGCTGAAGTGGGCACTCATTGTTTTCCATACTTTTCCAACCGGACTTGCTACCAAAAGTGGGGCTTTGTCCGATGGGGTGGGCATCTCCACTAGCTGGGGTGCCCTGGGGCACTGTAACAAGAGGCCTGAGACTTTGAGGCTCACCGCCAGTTATAGTTCCTGCAGCATGGAGGTGTGAGCACCTCCACTCAGGGCAGGCTTTGTTTCTGGCCTCAGAGAGCACAAAGGCTCTAACCCCATGGGGTCAGAAACTTGTCTTTTAGTGGCAGGCTGGCACAGACCAGTCAATCCTGCACTAATGGATTGGGTAAGATACAGGGGGCATCTCTAAGATGCCCTCTGAGTGCATTTTTCAATAAATCCAACACTGGTATGAGTGTGGGTTTATTGTGCTGAGAAGTTTGATACCAAACTTCCCAGACTTCACTGAAGCCATTATGTAGCTGTGGAGTTTGTAATGACAGACTCCTAGCCCATATACTTAATATGGCCACACTGCACTTACAATGTCTAAGACTGGACTCAGACACTGTAGGGGCATTTTGCTCATGCAGCTATGCCTTCACCTGTGGTATAGTGCACCCTGACTTGGGGCTGCAAGGCCTGCTAGAGGGGTGACTTACCTATGCCAAAGACAGTGGTTTGGGGGCCTGGCATCCTGAGGGGGTGCCATGTCGACTCTGCATTTTTCTCCCCACCAGCACACACAAGCTGCAAGAGCAGTGTGCACATGCTAGGTGAGGGGTTCCCCAGGGTGTCATAATACATGCTGCAGCTTTTGGGGATCTTCCCTGGCCACAGGGCCCTAGGTACCATGGGTACCTTTTACAAGGGACTTAACTATGTGCCAAGGGTGTGTGAACTGTGGTAAACAATGGTACAGTTATGGGAAAGAACACTGGTGCTGGGGCCTGGTTAGCAGGATCCCAGCACACTCTCAGTCAAGTTATCATCAATATCAGGCAGAAAGTAGGGGGCAACCATGCCAACAAGGGCATTTTTCTACAAGGAAGAAATGCTTTCAATGCCAGTGGGATCGCCCGGAGTTCCAGTAAGTTGATAAGGAGTCCGGATTTCGCCAGAGACCAGCGGCCTCTGATCTCCACCTCTCCCAGATGGCTGCCCTATTCCAGAAGTGATGCATCCGTCACTACTGTGTGATCTGGTTGGGGAAGGGAGAGGATTCTGCCTCTGATCCAATTGCAGTTCATTAACCTCCACTGCAGATATTTTGCATTTCCCTCCAAGATTTGAACCATGTCAGTGAGATTCCCCTGATGCTGTGCCATTCAAACTTCAGGTCCTACTGCACAGCCCTCATATGCCATCTGGCATAATTGACTAACAGGATTCCAGAAGCCATGAGGCCCAACAGCCTCAGAGTCTGTCTCACCGAAATCCAGGATAGAGGCCCAAACATTGGTATCATGACCTGAATATCCTGGACTCGCTGCTTTTGAGGATAAGCCCGAAACTGCACTGTGTCTAGAACAGCTTTGATGAAAGAGAGCTTCTGAGAGGGAGTCAGGTGTGACTTTGTCACATTTATAGTGAACCCCAGTGAAAGCAGGAAGTTCGCCATAGTTTGAAGGTGGCGGGCGACCTCCTGGGGGGAAGGAGCCTTCAACAGCCAGTCATCAATGTAAGGGAAGACTGAAAGCCCCAACCAGTGCAGATGAGCTGCCACCACCGACATCGCCTTGGGGCACTAGTAAAGCCAAAGGTTAGCACAGTAAACTGTAAACCTTGAGCCACAAGTAGTGCCTGTGGGAAGGCAGGATGGGGGATGTGAAAATACGCATCCTGTAAGTCCAACGCTACCATCCAATCTCCTTGGTTTAGAGCAGACAAGACCTGAGCATCTTGAGTTTCTCCTTTTTGATAAAGAGATTGACATCCCGCAAATCTAGAATAGGCCCTTGTTCTTTTTAGGACTCAGACAGTAGCAGGAATAACAACCACTGCCTCCTTTTGACATCTGGGCCCTTTCTATGGCTCCCTTGGCCAAGAGAGCCATAACTTTCTTGCGGAGCAAGACTAAATGATTCTCCATCAGCCGTTCTTTTAACGGAAGCATGGAGGGAGGGAAAGACTGGAAGAGGAGGGGAAAGCCCTTCTGTATGATCTGCAAGCTCCATTTGTCTGATGTTTTGGACCACCAGTGAGGGAGATTAAATTGAATCATCCCTCCAAAGACACATATGGTCTTGCAGGATCACACTAGGAGGACATGGGCGCTGTAGAGGAGGAGGGCTGGGGGGTGGATGACTTCTGGCCAGACCCCCTGGGTTTGAAGGTACCACGACCTCATCTCTGCATGGGATGCTGACCTGACAGAGGACAGTGGCTGGTCTGTGGATGGTGTGGTATCCCGCCCCTTCCAAAGCTTTGAAAGGGGTGAAAGGCATACTGTTGGCGAGGGGTCACCGAGAGGCCCAAGGACCTGGCTGTGGAGCGAGAATCCTTGAAATGCTTCAGTGCCACAATTGCTTTTTCACGAAATAGGCAGGACCCGTTGAAAGGCATATCCACAAGGTTTGCCTGGACATCCCCCAAAAAGCCAGCTATATGAAGCCAAGCGTGGCAATGAAGGGCCACAATCAACGAAATCCCTCTACCTAGGTAATAGTTGTGTCCAAACCACACCTAATAGTAAACTTGGCTGCACCTCTCCCATCTTTGACTGCTTGTGAGAGAGTGTCCCACACACCCTTCAGGAAATGAGGCAGCACCTGGGCCACCATGTCCCATAAGGTATAGGAAAAAGGGCCCAATAGGTATGAGGTATTTACTGACCTCAATGCCAGGATGGAGGGAGAAAACATCTTCTTCCCAAGTTGGTCCGGCCTCTTGGATTACCTATCCAGGAGGGTGGAAGAGAAGGCACCATGGGAAGTAAAGGCCTGGACCATCAAGCTCTCTGGGGAGGGATGTTGGGTGAGGAAGCTAGGATCATTTGGAGTTGGGCGATGGGGGTGGCCAACTGTCCTATTTACAGGAGCCCCTGCGCTGGGTCTGGATCATATCTCCAGCATGACATCAGTGGGGACCTCATTAAAGGGTAACATCGGTTTTGATGTGGTAACCCACGGCTGAAGCACCTCAGTCAGGAGATTAGTCCTGACTGGTACTGTGGGCAGATCTAGGTCCAAGACCTCAGCTGCCCTACACACCACCAGAGCACAAGATGCTCCCTCCTTCATAGCTATGTTAGGAGGTGAGAGCATGACAGTATCTGGAGAGAAGTCCAGTCCAATGGCTTCTCCTAGCTCCTCATTCGAGTCTATTTGCTTCAATCCATGCTTAAGAGGGTCCTTAGACCCCGCCATTCCTCACAAATGCATGATTTATCATATAAAGGCTCAGGTAATGATCTGGCACCTGTTGGAGCCGTCGGCATCGGAAACAGCGTTGCACGTCATTCTAGCTCCGTATCATCAGGTATGAGAATGGGGCACGTGCCACCTGCGGGTGCCAGTGGCGCAGGGAGCGTTGACATCAGGAACAATGCAGAGGAGGCCGACTGTGTGGACTCGGTGTTGGTCCGGATCCGATATCGGTTCCAAGAGACCCCATTGGTGCCGAGGACGAAGCTGCTGGCAGGGAACCCGATGGGGCCTCTGCTGACCCTGCAGGGCCCGAAGGCACACCAGAGGCACAGCTCGCTCAAATACGAGATGCATGGCCTCGTAAAACACTTGAGTTGAGCGGGGGTCTCTCCAGCTCCCGGAACCGTGCTCGGAACGTTGACGTTCCTGACTCACCTCGTCACTTGGACTTCTTCTTGTGCCTCTTTCCAGAGTGCCCGGAGGATCTCAAGTGAGATGAAGAGGACTTGGGGCTTCTGGAGCAGTCCCGAGAACTCCTCCTCGACCAGGACCGTGACCTCCGAGAAGTCGCACCAAATGACGTCGACTGCTGGACCGCCATGCGCTCCAGGACGGCTCCCTCAAAGCTTTCGAGCCATGGCCCAGCAGTCAGTACACAACCTTCAATGGTGGTCTCAGTCCAAACACCGGAGACATACCTTATGGGGGCCCGTCACTGACATGGTGCAGTGGCAGGCACTGCACGGCAGGAACCTCATCTTCCTAGATGACATTCTTGCACAGACTTGAAAAAATCCTAGACAAAAAGGTTGAAAAAGGCCTGTAAAAAAAGACAGAGGGTAGCTCAATTCCAGATCTGTGCTAACTGGCATGGTAGGAAAAGAACTGACGTACGCATGCCTGGGTGGTGCCTTTATAGATTATGATGTCACAAACAGCTCCAACGACGCCACGCGGATCCGAGCAACACCACCCAATGAGGTGCGCAAGGATATTGCTCTGCAAAAGTTCTGGATTTCAAGCTGACGTCAGGAAATTCTAAGGTAAGGAATCTGCAGCTAGAAGTCTCTATCAGATACAGTGTACAGAGTGCTAAGACCAGCAAAAACAAAGTCAGCAAAAGCAGGAGGTCTGAAGGCAAAGTCAGAGGGAAATAACACCAAGGATGCCAGGTCTAACAAAACCACTACTAAGAATGAAAAGGATTTGGAGATTGAATTAAGCAGGTACGAAAGGTCTTCTCATGTTTAATTCAGATATTAGAGGGTTATTCAGAGTTGGCTGATGTGGGCCATCTGTCAAACATTGGCTGATGGACCAACCGCCTACTCTACAGGGTATAAATGTGTTTATTCTCTAAATATAGGGGTATACCCTCTAAAGTCTGTAAGTGAGGCATCTTCCAAACTCTAAATAACTCCCTAGCTTTGTTAGTTAGAAACAAACCTGATAAACAGAATATCAAGCAGTTGTGTGATTTAATAAGTCCAAATGTACAAACTGAATTTCTCTGGATAATGCTGCACTTTAGGGTGTTATAGAGAATTAAGTATATAGCATATTATACATGATTTTCATAGATAAAGTAGTGTGTGGCAGTCCCACCTCAGAATGCTCACTGTCACTCTTTATCACAGTGCGTTTGAGAACTTTAGAGTACGCATCTCCCTCAGAGATCTCAATTGGCTCCTGTGGTTCTCCATGGACAATTACTTCCTCTTTTTCTGTGCCATCTGGTAAAACATATCGCCTGATGATCTTCCGCGTAATCTAAAAGAGAGATAAACAGAAAGGATAATTATCATTCCAACATTATAAAATAAACCAGACCCTAATTTTAAAATGGAAGACATAAAATGATCTACTACAATCAGTTCAGGTTTTTGTCCAAATGTAACACTTGATGAAGGCTTTAAGACAGTGGACCTTGAGATCCCATTTCTGATAGTTTTATGCTTTGAGTGGCTTTTTCTAAAGTATGATTTATAAACTGCATAACATCTTGGCTGTCATTATCTGAGTACCCATTATGTACAGAGCTAGACCAATGCTACTGAAATCGTAAGTCTTCCCCACACCACACACCACTCCCAGAACCTTCCAGTGTCATCAATCATGCTTGAGTATTGAAAGGCAAGCTCAGGACCCGCATTCTATCCTCAGCCTTTTTACCGAGATGATGGTGGTTGTAAATCAAAACTGGACACCTGTTTACTAGAAACTGGATTAAGGCCTCAAGGTAGTTTAATAAAAGTTTCCAAATAAATCTACTGATGGTAAGGAATTGTCAATGCCAGCAAACTGAATTATATATGAATCTACTTTCCATATGTGAATTACACTGAAACATTGTTTTGTTGTTTCTTTTCTTAGCAAGTTAGTATAGTGCAGACTTATATAAAGGCAGCAGTACAGCATCTTAAAAAGAACATTGTTTTCGCAAAAATAGTTTTAAACACAAAGTGCTCCATTGAGATTAAGATGGTTGTTAAGTCTGGATGAGGCCGTATCAAAGTAACTCAAGATGACAGGAAACACATAATTTGGTGCTTTACAAGGTGTAATTATGTGTACATGTAACAAAGAATTGCTTTTATTGATAGAAATTGAAATAATGTACTTAAGTACAAAAGAGTGTTCCGAATGGTCCTTCCTTTTATGGCACAAAACACTCAAAAACATCTTTGAACGGAATCACATCCCAATGTTATACATTCATAATATTTAAATTTCGGAGCGAAACAAAATCAATTAAGTCTAATAGCACTCAGCTCAGTTTGCCAGGGATTGCCCTGACATAGACTCTAGTGAAACTTATTAATTTGTGGATCTGAATCTGAATGTCAACTATTCCAATCCTTACTATGCACTGAATAAAACACGAGAAATCACATTTCTAGAAGTTGTGCTACTGACTTCATCTAGCTCATTTCACAAATTTAAGTAGGTTTTAGAATCTTCATTTGCTGAAAAGTGAAATCAGAGTTAGATATCTGATTGTGCCAGGTCAAACTTACCGACCCCTTGCTCTGGAGAGGCAGACTAACTATGTTTGAAATTCAAAGACAACTGCAAAGACTTAGAAACAACTAAGACAATTCAATTTACGTCACCGTTCCGACAGTGTTCTCCAAAAAAAGTGCTAATAAGATCAGTTAAAGTGCCCTTTTACTGGGGGAGATTGCACTTAAAAGTAGGGCAACAAAAAATGTCAACCGGTTATGAATGCAGGTCCTAGGCTTTCAAAATGGTCTGGTCGTCTTCAAAGTAGTTTCATTCCAGTAGAAATGAGCTGATCATCAGTACAAAATTAATGGACACTATTGCAATTTATGGGACCTCAACCAATGTTCCCAGCCCATGGCAGTCACAACAACTGTCACAGGGCACACTTCAAATCTAAGGAAGTCTTACCTTCTTTACAACAGTGCAACCATTTTCATCGGTATACTGCTCTTCTGTTACTGTTTCCGGCGGAATGTCAGACATGTTACCTGCCTGTGATAATGAGAAATAAAATGATCATCCTTTCCTGAACACCTGCAGAAATGGAGTTATGCACCCTGTCAGCTAGCATTGTTAGCAAGACATACATTCAAGGAATGTTGTTGTTTAACTGCAAAACAGGGTGTATTGTTCTGCAATTTAACTTTAAAGTCATGCAAAGTCAAACAAAAAGGGTAAATAAAGAAATTAGTTGAATATTTAGTGTTGAGAAGCAAACTGAAATACTTGAGTTGTCCTCATTGGAAGGCATCTTTCAGATGGATTTTACTGCGGACAGGGATATGGCATAAACGCTACAAAACACTTTTGTTCAATCTCATATCGGGTCAGTGTTTTCACAATCTTTCCATGGCCATGCATTTTTCAGAAAGCATGCTGTACTCACAACCACAGTGCCAACCAGGTGAAGGCCCTATTGGTAGAGCTGTGAGGGTTGCTGTGAATGTGACCAGGGCAGTATTACCAGGCGTTACAGGGTCGTGCATTAGTTGAACACTTTGTACCTGAATAATCACCCGGCGGCGAACAACCCTGGTAGTTACCAACTCCTCCTCATCAGAGCCGTTCTCCAGCCCACCTAGTTCCTCTGCTAGCTCCTAGTGGAAGCATGGAAGCAGTGTGCTGTTTATCATACTAAATGTATACCACGTGCTACTAATCATGATATGTCTGCCCTTTGGTGTACTTTGTTGTATTTTAATGGAAAAGTAATACAGTTGATTAAAATAACACAGGAGAAAAGGAAACAGTACTAGAAACCATACAAAATTATTCACCAAAATCCCAGGTGTAGTGAAAATGGCATCACACACTTTTTGACCATCAAAGACATTACAAGGATACAACCAGTCCCACCAACAGAAACTTAGCAGCAGCATCTTGTTTGCTGCTGAGAGAGCTGGAAAGGCCCAAACCTAGAAACTATAATAAGCAAGCAGGGCTATCTGTGCCCCTGTTTCTTGTTTTTGTTACATTAGCTGTCCTCCTAGCTGTTAAGACCAGAGTTACCAAATAAATAAAGTGCCCGGGGTTGCCTATAGCAAGCCAGTGGTAGCAGCTGCTACACATGACTAGAACAAGTGTGGTTCATGCTATAAACTTGTATTTTAATAAGCCAATGACAGGTGTTGACTGGCAGCATCACAAAATTTACACGGTGACAGAGGTGATGCTGAGTTATATATTTTAACAACTCGAATGAGTGCATTGTCCTCAGTCTCAAAGGCATTTGTTCTTAAGAGAAAGGAAAAGTCAGAAAAATACAGTGAATTCACACATTCTGCAAGGACTCTAAAATTGTCTACGCGAAACTTAGAATGCATCATGTGCAAGATGTATGACCGAGTTGGATCATAAAGTTATACATTAAAATATTTGGTGAGATGCGGGTATTACAAACTTCATATTAAAAAATCAGTGGACCTACTATAGATATGGATCCTAGCTGTAGCCATAATAGCACTAAAATTAATAAGAAATAAAGGGCACAATACAAGGCATTGTCAAAACGGTCACTCTTGTTAAATGCATGGCTGAAACATGTCAACTTCATATTTAATTCTTTAGTAGAATTTTTAGAAAACAGGCAAGGGTTCAACTTCTTATCAACCTATGTTCCTGGATATAACATCAATAAACATTGAGTAAACCATTTCTTCTTGGTTCATTAACACATGATTTTACTAATTGACTGATTACTTTTTCTCATCGCACATCTACATACATTTTATGCTGCAAAATATGGGGAGGACTATGAGTGCACTTATTTTAGGTAAAGTCGACTATAACAGTACACAGTGACTTTTTACATTAAGACTCTGAAATCAACCCCTGAGAAAATCCCTATTCCGGGCACACAGAGGTTTGCACACAAAGCATGATTTCATGTATTTTGGTTATAAGTGCATTATCAGGGTTTGCACCCATGCAATTTTTGCCAGTTAAAACCAGGCGGAATTTGTGCGGGGAATGGGTGCATCAATCTGAACATTTGCATACCACAAAAAAAAGAACGTGGTGTTGCTCTATTATCAGCATTTTCCAAGTGCAGTATTACTGCAGCAACAGACTACAGAAATTGCAGTGTGCCCTCTGTGATGATGATTATGAACCTTATGAATATACAACAGGGTCAGTGAAAGCCACAGCTGAGGCAAATGTATCAACACTTTGCCGATGTACAGAATCCGTTGGTATCACGGGTCGAATTGTTTTTTTTTATTCAGGGGCAAACTGAGTGTTTGAGCTCATCCTTGGTCAACATATCACCAAGGTTTCCTAAGCACGTTTGGGTACTCTGACTATACTTTGGACTAGACAGTATATCGCATTTGTACTTTGTAAAATGTTTTGTAGATTTATGTTTGCAAGACTGAAAGAAAGACTGTATAAATGAATAATAATGCATCATATTTTTTTTGAATTTTGAAAACTCAAGATTTGGTGATAGCTGGGTTTATAAAATATGTCAATTCCCTCAGCCGGGTGTGTCCAACGTAGGTCGCGAAAAGCTGGATTTCATGCCAGATTATTGGGATGTTCACATAAAATTTATTTTGACTACAACGAAACCCAGTGGAACTATTTGGAAGGGTTAGGGGTTGTTCTGAAAAATGAGCATTGATCTGGCTCCCATGGCCAAAAGTTGAGTAGCTCTGTGCTAGGTCAATAGAAAAAAAACATGTATTTAATAACTACGCGAATGTGGATAAAATGGGCATTTATACTTGTAATGCTTTAATTAAAAAGAGGCCTTTTCTATGTGTGGTAGAAATGTGCACCTTTTTCTGTTGTGAACATTTGAGAGCTCCTTATTCCAAAGAGAAGGATGCTCTTGGAAAGCATGGGTTTAAAATGTGGCAGAAAGCTATTACCATTAATTTACCATATCAATATTTCTAATCTAGTAAACCTCAAGGCAGTCATGATAGCTGTCATTAAAAAACACAGCTGGGTAAACATATATGAAGTGAGTGTTGTTTCCCTTGAATCTGTTTCGTATTAAATTCTCTTTCTTAAGGGGCTTCAAAGAATGAATGTAATGTATCTGGCACCACAAGCATTTCAATCTCAGAATAAATAATGTCCCATCATCCATAAATTCATAGACCCCCCCATCATCCTTGAAGAAGTGTGACTGTGCAGAAATAGATGAAAATGACCTCTGCAAGTATAATCTTTTGCTGAACATGTAGCATGGTGTAGTAATAAGTGCCTAAAGAGAATATTTTTTTTTTCTTCCTAATGCCTCCTTCCCTCTCTCCCCCATTTTCATTCCCTACTTTCTACCTTCCTCTTTTTCCTCCCTTTTTAGGTCAAGCATGAGCGTACAGCCTCTTGTATACTTTTATTAGGTTGAGAGTAAGCATATGGCCTCTTGTATACTTTTAAGTATCCTTGTACTGTGGCCTTTAAGCCATTTTATTTGTTCATATCTGTGTCATTTAAAAATCCTGGCTTGCCAGAGGTTAGTCATGCCCATTTGTCCGTCCTTTTTCTTTTTGGGAGCCGGGACCAACTACTGGATAAATACGCTTTCTCGTGTTCATCTGTTCTTTGGGGGACTTTTCTCTCTTCACTTTCTGCTCCTATTCGGTAAAGCTTCCATTTTCATTTGCAGAGCATTCTTGCTCTCAGCTTAGCTGTAAACAAAGCTGTAAATCAGGCTGCTATCTTGGTCACATTTGCTCTGCACCCTCTTTCACTGGTCTCTTTCAGCTCCCTGGCTCCCATACTTCCTTGGTTTGGATTCTGTTTACTGAGTGTGCCTGCCTAGTGTGTTTATTTAATTACTTGTTTGCTAAGTAGCCAAAAGTCCTCCCAAAGGTATTGGAGGTTTTACTGTAGTACCAGCTACATTACACAAGGACATTTAATTTTTTGTAAGCACAGAGGGATTCAGTGATGTTGAGCTGACCCTGTGACTCGAACCCAGGTCCTTAGTTCTAAAGTCAGCAGCTCTAGTCGTTGTGCCACACTTTCTTTCTGGTCTACCATGTTTCCGTGGTGCACATGAGGGATTCCAGTTCCTTTCATTGTGACAGAGCAGCACACTGCAATTTATGTTTAACTCCTCCATTTTTTTACTTAATTACTTGTTCAAACCTGTTATTGTTTAACAGAAGGGAACCAGGACTTCGCACGCATGAGCATTTTATGTCAAGTGACCACCACAGGTGCTTGCACAAAACTGCAAACACACTTGCAGGTTGCACTTTTAAAGTAGACGCATCAAGCAAAAGACACGCAATTTGGTGTATTATTAGATATAGCGAGTGATATAAATTCAGGTGATTCTGATTCTGTTTGTTGTGAATAAAAAAAGAGGCCTTTGTGTGTCTTTTTAGGTTAGGGTGACCACCCGTCAATAATTTTTCTGGGACTGCCCGTAAGTTAGCCCTACCGTCCGTTGTCAATAATGAAAGGCTTATTGGAGAGCATTTGTCCATGAGTTTAGCCTTTCAGCTAAAGGACAAATGTAATTAGAAAAATTCAGTGTCACCAACTGGACTGAAAAGCAGGGAATCTCCTGTGCTCCCATCCCAAGGGAGGGGCAGGCAGATAAGAAACATGCCTTCTTGCCAGGGTGTCTCCTTCCCACAACAAATGGAAATGTGTGTAACTGGTAAATCTGCAAATGAAAATGGGCTTGGAAACCAGTATTTGCTTTACTCGAAGGAGTCACTTGAAGCTTTTTGATGCAAAGACATTTTCTTTTACAGAGGTACTTTAAGGGTGTTCCAGGCTGAGCTGTGGAGTGTGTGGTTTTAATAGAGTTATAAAAAACTTTTGCACTAGGTATAATCTGTATATTACTGAAATCTGTATTTTAAAAGGGCTGTTTTTATTTAACCTAAATGTACTTGCACATTTGTGGCAGCCTATATTATGCTGTGTGTAATGCATGTTTAAAATAAGGGCTTACACATTGTAGGAAGTTGACCTGGTGTGTGGTCGGTACCTATGGTACTTAGACCTTATACTAGGTTCAGGTATCCCTTCCTAGTGAAGTGTAGGCAGTATCTAGAAGCCAGGCTCTCCAGAGGTAGCTGTGGATGAGCAGCCAAGGCTTATCTAGGGGACATACAAAGCTCATGCAATACCACTATAGTCACACAGCACTTATGTGAAAGAAAACACTCAGTTGTGCAAAAATAAACAAATTACCACAAAATACTAGACTGGTAACCCACCATTAGGAGGTAAGTAATACACTAAATATATACATTAGTAATCAGTAACAGGCATAGAAAACAGTGCAAATAGCAATAACCAATAGTGACCCTTGAGGGATCACAAACCATATCCTAAAAAATGGAATGTGAGCAAGGGACCTACACCTAGGTAAGTAAAATTTGTAGAGGGGAGCTGAGAGTACTATAAAACCACAGAGGTAAGTAACACAGTACTCCCCAGTGACCAAGAATGCAGGAGTAAAACACTGGATTTTCCACAAACCACGCAAAAGGAGGAAAAGAAGAAAAAGAAGACACCCAGAGAAGACTGCAAGAAAACCAGAGGTGGATTCCTGAAGAAAGAACACCTGCGGAGAGAGGGGACCAAGTCCAAGAGTCACAGTGGAGTCCAGGAGAAGTAGGAGCTACTATCCACCCAGTTGTGGATGCAGGACTTGGTCGACAGTAATGAAGAACAGGTCAGCACTGCAGCCCTGGAGCCGGAGAAGAGTTCCTGATGGATGCAGATGAAGCCCCACTCTGGGAGGAAGTTGCAGATGGGTGTCGGAGCAGGAATTCCACCAACAAGCCTTGGCAAAGGCAAACTCTCAGTTGGTGGAAAAGAGGTGCTGCCGGGGACCAGCAAGGTCCCGGAGGGCTCAACCCATGAGGGGGAGTCACAGGGGACCCTCAGCGTTGCAGAGAGTCCACAGGAGCAGAGGCAGCACCCACAGGAGTTCCACAGGACGGGGACAAAGGAGTCGCAGAAGAAGCCCATGCAGAACTACAAAAGAGGATTCCACGCTGCAGGAGAACCATGCAGGAGGCTGTGCTTTGCAGGATTGAGTGCTGGGGGCTGAAGCTACATGTCCCATGAAGATCCCTTGGAGGAGATGCAAACAAACCTTGGCAGCTGCAAGAGACGCAGTGCAAGGGGGTCCTGTCCTGTGTGGGAAGGCAAAGGCTTACCTCCACCAAAGTTGGACAGCTGGCAGAGTGGATCAAGAGGACTACTCCAGACCACCACCCTTGATGCAGGGTCAACACAGCTCAGCAGGCGAGGGGATCCACACAGCCGGTCGTCACTTGTTGAAGGTTCCTCTGGTTGCAGGGAAGTGACTCCTTCACTCCAAGGTATATTCCTTCTTCTTCTTATACAGGCTGGAGAGTCTTCTGAGGATGCATGACGAGGGAAATGTTGCAAAGCTTGCAGGAGCCCTGGAAACAATGTTGCTGAGGAGTCCTTTCTTCTTGGGAGCAGCTTGTCAGGTCCTGGAGGTTCCAGTCGCAGTTCCGGAAGCCAGAATTTGAAGCAGAGGTTGCAGAGGAGTCCTGTTCAAATCTTGCAAGTCGAATCTGAGGACCCACCCAAAAGAGAGACCTAAAATAGCCCTGAAAGGGGGATTGGTCACCTAACCTGGTAAGCACCTATCAGGAGGAGGATCTGACATCACCTGCCTGGCCTGGCCACTCAGATGCTCCCAGAGTTCCCTGCCTACCCTGGAAACAAGATGGCAGAACCCAGGGACCCTCTGGAGGAGTTCTGGGCATCACCTAAGGGGTGGTAATGGACAGGGGAGGGGTCACTCACCTTTCCATTGTCCAGTTTCGTGCCAGAGCAGGGACTGGGGGTCCCTGAACTGGTGTGGACCTGTTTATGCACAAATGGCACCAAATGTGCCCTTCAAAGCAAACCAGTGGCTTGGGTAGGCTACCCCTCCTAATCCAGTCACACCTATTTCCAAAGGGTGAGGGTGTTACCTCCCTCTCCCTAAGGAAATCCTTTGTTCTGCCTTCCTGGGCTTAATCAGATCAAGCAGCAGGAGGGCAGAAACCTGTCTGAGGGGTGGCAGCAGTTGGGTTGCCCGGAAAACCCTGTAAGACTGGTGGCAGCAATGCTGGGGGTCCTCTGAAGAGCCCCCAGAGTGCATGGAACCATACTTACAATATTTTCAACAGTATTGGGCTATGATTCTGACATGTTTGATACCAAACAGGTATGGCCTCAGCTTCTTCAAGGCTCAGACCACAGCGAAGGCCTCCCTTTCTGTAGCTAAGAAATGCTTCTCTCTAAGGGTCAACCTTCTGTTGATAAAAGCAACTGGTTGATTCTGGCCCTCAGTGTTGAGCTGAGAAAGAACTGCCCCACCTCTAGCTCTGAAGCATCAGTTTGGACAATTAATGTCTTGGAGTAGTCAGGGCTTTTTAACACTGGTGTAGAGAACATAGGCCCTGATTCTAAGCTTGGCGGGCGGCGGTAGCCGCCCGCCAAGCGGGAACCGCCAGAAGACCGTACCGCGGTCAAAAGACCGCAGCGGTCATTCTGGGTTTCCCACTGGGCTGGCTGGCGACCGCCGAAAGTCCGCCCGCCAGCCCAGCGGGAAACACCCTTCCCACGAGGAAGCCGGCTCAGAATGGAGCCGGCGGAGTGGGAAGGTGCGACGGGTGCAGTTGCACCCGTCGCGAATTTCAGTGTCTGCAAAGCAGACACTGAAATTCTTTGTGGGGCCCTCTTACGGGGGCCCCTGCAGTGCCCATGCCATTGGCATGGGCACTGCAGGGGCCCCCAGGGGCCCCACGACACCCCACGCCCGCCAGGAACAGGATGGCGGTATGGGGTGTCGGAATCCCCATGGCGGATTCCCATGGGCAGTGGAAAGTCGGCGGTACACCGCCGGCTTTCCGCTTCTGGCCGCGGCTGTACCGCCGCGGTCAGAATGCCCGGCGGACCACCGCCAGCCTGTTGGCGGTGCTACCGCCAACCTCTGCCCTGGCGGTATTTACCGCCAGGGTCAGAATGACCCCCATAGTCTGTTTAAGGTCCTCAAAAGCTTTATGACAGCTGCCTGTCCATTAAACTTTTTTGGCATCTTTTTAGATATGAGGTCATTAAGAGGGGCTACAATGGAGCCATATTTCTTGATGAACCTCCTGTAGTACCAAGTGAGGCCTAGGAAGGCTCGCAAATGGGTTTGTGTTGTAGGGGGAGTCCATTCTAAGACAGTCTGGATCTTCCCCTGCAATGGTTGAATCTGGCCTCCACCTACCAGGTGGCCCAGATATACAACTTTTCCCTGCCCTATCTGGCAGTTAGAGGCCTTGCTAGTGAGGCCTGCCTTTTGCAGGGCCTTCAAAACATTCCAGAGGTGGACCAGGTGGTCAGCTCAGGTGGAGCTAAAGATAGCTGTCATTGAGATAGGTTGCCCTATAGGCTTCCAAACCTTGGAGGACTGTATTCACCAGCCTCTGAAAAGTGGCAGGTGCAGTCTTCAAACCAAAGGGCATAACAGTAAATTGATAATGCCCTCTAATGGTTGAGAATGCAGTTTTTGGTTTTGCATCCTGTGACAATTTGACCTGCCAATATCCTGCTATCAAGTCAAAGGTGCTTAGATACTTGGCACATGCCAGTGTATCTATCAGCTCATTTGCCCTAGGAATAGGGTGAGCATCAGTCTTAGTGACTGTTTTGAGCCCTCTGTAGTCAACACAGAACCTCATCTCTCGTTTTCCATTCTGTGAGTGAGGTTTTGGTTGCTGCACCACTGGGCTAGCCCACAGGCTGTCAGAGTGCTCAATCACTCCTACGTCTAGCATCCTTTGCACTTCGGCTTTGATTCAATATCTAACATTATCAGGTTGCCTGTAAATCTTACTTTTAACAGGCAAGCTACACCCTGTGTCAATGGTGTGGTCACGCCATGTTGTTTGACTAGGTGTCAGAGAAAACAGTTCAGTTCAGTCTAGGAGGTTCGTGCAGTCCTCTTTTTGAGACTCAGAAAGGCAGTCTGTGAGGACAACACCATCCACTGAGCCATCAGCTGCGGTGGTAGAGAAGAGATCAGGGAGAGGGTCACTCTCTTCTTCCTGTCCCTCGTCAGTTGCCATGAGCAGGGCCAGATCAGCCCTGTCATAGTAGGACTTAAAGTGGTTCAAATGAACACCTCTGGGAGTGCCAGGGTCCACTAAATAGGTGACCTCACCCTTTTTCTCCACTATAGTACGGGGACCACTCTATTCGTCTTGGAGTGCCCTGGGAGCCACAGGCTCCAGGACCCACACCTTCAGTCCTGGCTGGTGCACAGTTAGGACAGCCTTCTGGTCATGCCACTGCTTTTGCAGTTCTTGGCTAGCTTGAAGGTTTTTAGTGGCCTTTTTCATGTAGTCAGCCATCCGGGATCTGAGGTCAAGTACATAATCCGCAATGTCTTGTTTAGGGGGCTTGAGAGGTTGCTCCCATCCTTCCCTTACATGTGCAAGTGGACCCCAAACAGGGTGTCCAAACAGAAGTTCAAAGGGGCTGTGGCCCACTCCCTTAGGAGGAACCTCCCTGTAGGCAAACAGGAGGCATGACAATAGGACATCCCATCTCCTCCTGCGCTTTTCAGAGAGTCCCATAATCATGCCCTTGAGAGTCTTATTGAACCTCTCAACCAAACCATTGGTTTGGGGGTGGTAAGGGGTGGTAAACTTGTAGGTTACATCACATTCCTTCCACATGGCCTTAAGGTATGCAGACATTAAGTTTGTACCTCTGTCTGATACCACAGCTTTTGGAAAGCCCATCCTGGAGAAGATTCCCAGGAGGGCTTTTGCCACTGTAGGAACTGTAGTGGTCCTTAGAGTTATAGCATCTGGATACCTGGTGGCATGGTCCACCACCAGCAGTATGAATCTGTTTCCAGAGGCAGTGGGCGAGTCTAGGGGGCCAACAATATCCGCCCCAACCCTCTCAAAGGGAACCCCAACCACCGGTAGTGGAATTAGTGGAGCCTTTGGGGTGCCACCTGTCTTGCCACTGGCTGACAAGAGATACTAGAGCGACAAAACTCCTTTGTATCTTCAGACATATGGGGCCAGTGAAAGTGTGGGACAAGTCTGTCCCAAGTCTTGCTTTGCCCCAGGTGACCTGCTAGGGGTATGTCATGTGCAATGGTCAACAATAATTCTCTATACTGCACAGGTACTACCAATCTCCTGGCGGCACCAAGCTTGAGTTCCCTTGCTTCTGAGTATAAGAGGTTGCCCTCCCAATACACTTTCTGGGTGCCACTGATATCCCCTGTTTCCTGAAGGACAGCTTGCTGTCTTAACCCTTCCAGTGTGGGACAGGTTTGTTGTGCCCCACTGAACTCCTCCCTGGCAGGCCCCCCTGCATCTTCAAGTTCAACTGTGTCATCTTTCAACTCTTCAGGTGTAGTTTCTACCAAGGTAGGGGCCAACCTTTTGCCCTTTCTACCCTTGGCTTTGGGAGCCTCTTGGGCTATTGTTCCAGGCTCCAAGATTCCTTTGTCTTTTTGCTTCTTGGCCTGAGTCCTGGTCAAAGCAAAAATATGCCCTGGGATGCCAAGCATTGCTGCATTGGCCTCCAACTTCACTTCAGCCCAAGCTGAAGTCTCCAAGTCATTCCGCAAGAGACACTCTACATCTAAGACTAAGGAAACTGCAACCTTCTTTAGGCCAGTAAACCACCCCCAGCTGAAATCAGCAACTGCCATGGGTAGCATACAGTGTTGTTATGGGTGTCAGTCACTTGGTACTGATGACCAAGTAGGTGTTGCTCAGAGGACACCAGTTTTCAGTCACTATAGTGACACTGGCACCTGTGGTCCTGTAGGCCTCTGTCTGAACACCATTTATCAAGGGCAGCTGCCTGTACTTACCTATGTTGAGGGGCCAGGCAGCACGGGTGGCAAAATCAATGCCCCATCTGAGACTAAAACAGCTTCAGTAGTTTCCCAAACTAAGCAAGCCCCCACCACACTTCCTAAAGTGAGCCCAGCTACACCCTGGGAATGGCTATTGCTGCCTGACCCACACTACAGTTGTTGCTAGGGGCACTAGTGGTAGAGGTGAGTGTTGTAGTGGTGGGTGGTTTTTGCTTTTCTTAGGGCAGGAGCTGTCTCCTTGCCTATGGCCCTTGTTTCTACAGACATAGCACCACATCATTTTGTTATGGGAAGAGGAAGAGGATTTATTCTGCCCCCAGAGGAATGTTGTGGGCCTGATGAAAATTCTTTAGGTATAGTTTTGTCCCCACCCTTGTCCTGAGAGTTACCTGCTTCCTTTTTCTTGTCGTTGTAACCCCCTGTGTGAGCTTTTCTGCTCACCCTTGTTCTAACCCACTTGTCTGCCTTCTTTCCCAATTCTTGGGGAGAGGTCAGATCTGAGCCTACCAAGTACTGGTGCAACAAATCAGACACACAATTCTTCAGTATATGCTCTCTTAAAATCAGATTGTACAAGCCCTCATAATCACTGACTTTGCTGCCTTGTAACCAGCCCTCCCACGCCTTCTCAGAGTAGTCCACAAAATCAACCCAATCTTGGGAGGACTCTTTCCTGCTCTCCCTGAACTTAATTCTGTACTGTTCAGTGGTAAGACCAAACCCATCTAACAGAGCATACTTAAAAATGATGTAATAGTCAGCATGCTCCTGACAGTAAGAGGCCTATCCCTACCCTTGTCAGGGAAGGACAGCCATGGAATAGCAGCCCACTGTCTCTGGGGGGGGGGGGGGGGGTCTGAACTCGTTAGGCCCTTTCCAGAGCAGAGAACCACTTATGGATGTCATTCCCCACCTTGTAGGGGGGGAACAACCTTGCTAAGGTTTCTAGATTCAAAAGAGTCCTCCCTGACCATAGGTTCCCTGAAACCAAAGCTGCTGCCACCTGACGAGGCCTCCCTGTCTAGGGCTAGCTGTTGCTGCTGCAGTCTCAGCTTGGCCTCCTCCAGCCTCAGTTTCCTACACTCCCTATCTAAGGAGCCATATTCTAGAGTTGACCAGTTTGCCCCTTCAGATGTAGCAGCATGAGGATCTGTCCCTAGGTTTAGTAACCCTCTGAACAGGTCCCCTGGAAACAAAGGAGGGTCTACTAACAAGGCAACCTTTAGCACTACCTGTAGTGCTCCCAGCTACTCTAGGGGGTTTACTAGAGACCCTGTGATCCTCTGAGGGACCCTCCTGACCCTCCTCAGCATGCAGATCTTCTCTTTCTAGCACTGGAGGGGATCGAATCTATCTCTACTTCCCTCTCCTCCTGGCTACCAGCTTGATCCTGGTCATCCTGGAGGAGACATCCCAAGAGCAGATTCTTATTAGGGTTCCTTCCTGTCTTCAGTCTTCAGTTTCCCTACCCTTACACACTTCCATCAGTTCCATCAGTTCATAGTGAGAACCCATGTTCTGAGATGTGCTAGGTACTGAAGACATGTTAGAGTGGTGTAGGATGTGCATAACCTAACTTCTAGTCTCTCTTACAGAAATTTGGAGTAAGGGCTATGCCTAGAACACTCTCTTACCCAAACCTTAGAGACTATTGCCCTCATTACAACATTGGCGGTAACTACCGCCTACCGCCACGTCGACGTCCGCCAACATACCGCTGCCGTGGCTACCAGCTGTCTACGGTATCATGACCGCCGACAGTATTCCGCCAGAATGCTGGGGGAACACAGCTGACGGTCATGGCGGCGGACTGCAGTAAGGCGGCGCTGCTGACAGCAGCACCGCCACGCCAGCAAAACACCGCCGACCGCATCATGACCAATGAAACGGCCTGGTGGTGTTTTGCTGGCGGACGCTGCTGCTGACAGCAGCGCCGTGGACCATCTCCAGCCAGAGGACCCCCTGCAAGCAGGTAAGTCGGGTTCTCCGACAGGAGAGGGGGTGGGGAGTGTTGTGTGTATGTGGGGGGTGTGTGTGTATGTTTTGGAATGCGTGCATGCAGGTGTGAGTCGCGTTGAATGCGTACATGAATGACTGATTGTGAGCGTTGTGTGTTGTGAATGCATGTGTGTGACAAGGTACGTTGGTGTGTTGCAGTGTGTTGGTATGTATGTGTGCATGCATGGGTGGTGGTGGGTATGTGTGTGTGCATATGTGTATATGGGTGCGCGTGTGGGTTTGTATATGTGCGGGGGGCAGGAGAGGAAGGGGGAGAGTGGGGGAGGACTCTGGAGAGGGGGGCGACCCCTATCAGTGCCAGTGAATGGATTCCCTGCCACTGATAGTGCCTACCGCCATGGTTTTCGTGGCAGTAAGTTTGGCACGAAAACCATGGTGGTAGGCCGGGTCGTAATCCCGAGAGTGGGATTGTGACGATCGCCAGGCTGGAGACCGAAGTCTCCAGCCCAGCGGTCGTTATCACCCTGGCGGTCGGTGTGTTAAAGTGGCGGTCTTTGATGGCGGTTACAGCCAGGGACAAAATCCCTTTTTTTTTTTACAGCCGGCATGTTGGCGGTATTAACACCGCTTTAACACCGACTGCCAGGGTTGTAATGAGGGCCTTTGTCCTAAAGTACAAGTTACTTACCTTCGGTAAAGAAATATCTAGTAGAGACATATTCTAGTTTGAATTTCCCCAGGCGTCAGACTGGATCCGGAGATTTTTCTTCGGGCAGTACCTATGCGTGCCGTCAGGTAGTGTTGGTCGACTCCGCGGGCGTTGTTGGCGGCGTGCTTGCCGTGATGATGTTGCAGTCGTATATAGACCCTCCCCTGCTGCTGCGATAGAAGATCCTCCCGAAGGGGGAGTCTGATCGGAGGAACTATGGCCATGTTCAAAAGCTAGGGATACCAGACTCTTCGTGCCCAGTACAGAGCCACCAGTATTACTTGGGCCTAGTCTTGGCAGATCTTCTTCAGAAGTCTGGGCAGAAGTTGTATAGGTGGAAAAGCGTACAGGAGGACTGAATTTCACTCACGACAAAAAGCGTTGCCACCTTGGAAACTCCAATGCGCAAAACAGTTGACATTGAGCGTTCTCTACGGAGGTGAACACGTCTAACCAAGGTTCTCACCACCGCAGGAAGAGACTTTGCACCACCTCCGGATGGAGACACCAATCATGATCTGCTAGACATCAATGGCTGAGTTTGTCCACCCTGGCATTCAGAGAACCTGCCAGGTGTTGAGCCACCAGAGTTATGCCCTGCTGTTCCAGTCATGTCTAGAGACGCAGGACCTCTTGACAAAGGGTCCATGTCCCAAACCGCCCTGCTTGTTGCACTACCACATTGCGGTGGTGTTGTCCGTGAACACCTGCACTATCTTCCCTTGGAGAACAGGAAGAAATGCCTTTAATACTAGTCGGATCACCCGGAGCTCAAGTAAGTTGGTTTGGAGTCCAGATTCTGCTGCAGACCAGAGGCCTTTGATCTCCACCTCTCCCAGATGGCCGCCCCATCCCAGAATTATGCATCTGTCACTACTGTAAACTCTGGTTGGGGAAGGGAGAGGAGTCTGAGTCTGACCTAATTGTGGTTCACTAACTACCACTGCAGATCTTTTGCAGTTCCCTCCTAGATCTCAACCATGTTAGTGAGATTTCCCTGCTGCTGTGTCCACTGGAACTTCAGTTATCACTGCAGAGCGCTCATACACCATATGGCATGGTTTACTAACAGGATGCAGGAGGCCATGAGGCCCAGCAGCCTCAGAGTCTGTCTCATAGAAATCCAGGATAGAGGCCGAAACATCAGAATCATAACCTGAATATCCTGGACTGGCTGCTCGGGAGGATAGGCCCGAAACTGTACTGTGTCCAGAGCAGCTTCGATGAAAGGGAGCATGTCAGATGGAGTCAGGTGTGGCTTTGGCACATTTATAGTGAACCCAATAAATGCAGGAGGTTTGCTGTAGTCTGAAGGTGGGTGATGACTGCTTTAAGTGACGGAGTCTTCAATAGCCAGCCTTCGAGGTAGGGGAAGACTGAAATCCCTAGCCTGTGCAGATGAGCTGCGACCACTGCCATCACTTTGGTGAACACCGGAGGGGCACTGGTAACGCCAAAGGGTAGGAGCGTAAACACAAAAGAAAGTGCTTGTTGTCTTTCTTGAACCGCAAGTAGCGCCTGTGAGCAGGCAGGATGGGGATGTGCAAATACGCATTCAGTAAGTCCAACGAACCATCCAGTCTTCTTGGTCTAGGGCAGACGAGACCTAAGGCAGACAGAGCATTTTGAATTTCTCCTTTATGAGAAAGAGATTGACGTCCCACAAATCCAGAAAAGGGCAAAGGCCCTTGTTCTTTTTGGGTATCAGAAAGTAGCGGGAATAACAACCACTGCCTACTTCTGATATCAGGACCCTTTCTATGGCTTCCTTGGCCAAGAGAGCCGTAACTTCCTTGTGGAGCAAAACCAAGTGATCCTCCATCAGCCGTTCTTTTGAGGAAGGCATTGGGGGAGGAAAAGACTGCAAGGGCAGGGAATAGCCCTTCTGTATGATCTGCAAGACCCATTTGTCCGATGTTATGGACCGCAAGTGAGGGAGGTGAAATTGAATCCTCCATCCAACATGATCTTGCAGAATCACACTAGGAGGGCTCGGGTGCTGTGGAGGCGGGGGCTGGGTGGTGAACAACTTCTGGCCAGACTAACTGGGTCTGAAGGCACCACAGCCTCATCCCCACACAGGATGCTGACCTGGCGGAGGATGGAGGACGCTGGCTGGTCTGTGGATGGTGTGGTACCCCGCCCCTTCCGAAGCCTCGAAAGAGGCAACAGACAGACTGTTGGCAAGGGGTAGCCAAGAGCCCCAAGGACTTAGCCGTGGCCCAGAGGTACTTTAACTGCTCCAGTGCCAAGTCTGCTTTTCCCCTGAAAGGCAGGTCTCATCAAAGGGCATGTCCATAAGATTTGCCTGGACACCCCCCGAAAAGCCAGAGGTACGTAGCCAGGCATGGTGTTGAAGGGCCACAGGCGTGGAAATTGCCCTGCCCAGTGAGTCCAAACCACACCTGATGGTAAACTTGGCTGCATCTCTCCCATCTTTAACTGTCTGTGAGAGAGTGGCCTGCTTATCCTCTGGGACCTGGGGCAGCATCTGCACCACTGTATCCCATAGTGTATGGGAAAAATGGCCCAATAGGCTTAAGGTGTTTACCGACCTCAATGTCAGGCTGGAGGAAGAAAACATCTTCTTTCCCAACTAGCCTCTTGGATTCCTTATGCGGGGGGAGGGGCAGATGGGTAAGTGCCATGGGAAGTGAGGGCCTGGACCACCAAGCTCTCCGGGATGGGATGTTGGGTGATGAAAGCCAGGGTTGTCCGGAGCCGGGCGATGGCGTCAGCCAATTGTCCTGTTTACAGGCACCCCTGTGTTGGGTTTGGACCACTCCCCCAGCAGGATATCAGAGATGGCCTCATTAAAGGGCAACATCAGTTCCGATGATGAAGCTCCCGACTAAAGCACCTCATCAAGACTTTAGCCTTGACCTGCACTGAGGGAAGCTCAAGGTCCCGGACATCAGTTGCCCGCGTATCACCACTGCATTCGATGCACCCTCCTCAGTAGGAGGTGAGAGCATGCCAGTATCGGGAGAGGTGTCCAGCCCATCGGCCTCTCCTACTCCTCATACCAGTCCATAGGCTCTAACTGGGACTCTAGAGGGAGTGTCAATGTTGGGAGCGATGCCGGAGAAAGTTGACTGTGCGGACCCGGCATCGTTCCAGATCCGATATCGGATCCAAGAGACCCCACCGGCGCCAAGGCCGAAGCCTCCGGTGTGGAACCTGATGGGTCCTCTGCTGACCGGGGCCCGAAAACGCTCCAGTTGAGCCAGCCTGCTCAAGTACAAGAAGTATGACTTCATAGAACTCTTTCAGCTGAAACGGGGTCGCTCCGGGTCCTGGAAAGGGAGGGGAGGCTCAGAGTCTGCCCTGGCAACAGTTCCGTGGAACTGTGCCTTCAATATTGATATTCCTGACGCATCTCATCTGTCAAAGGACGAGGTGAAGTTGAAGTCCTCTTGAACTTCTTTTTGTGCCTCTTCCCCGAGTGCCTGGAGGACCTCGCATGGGATGAAGAGGACTTAGGGCTCCTGGAGCAGTCCCACGACCTCCTCCTCTAGCAAGACCATGACCTCCGAAAAGGACCGCCAGCTGATGTCGAATGCCTGGCCATCATGGGCTTCAGGGATTGCACCCTTAAAGCCATGGCACGGCAGTCTGACCACAACTTTGAGTTGTGGTCTCAGTCTAGGCACCAGAGACATACCTGGTGGGGTCTGTCACTGATAAGGCGTGGTGGCAGGTGCACATGGCTTGAACCCTGTCTTCCTAAAAGACATCCTACATAGACGCAAAGACGTCTCTCCACAAAAGGTTAAAAAAATTGCTGTCAAAAATGACAGAGGGTAACTTGTTTCCAGATCTGCACTTTAACCAGCGCTGAAGGAAAAGAACTGATGTTCGCACGCCTGGGTGGTGGCTTTATAGGTGACCTTTACATCACATGCAGCTCCAATGACTCTGACGATGTCACGCGGATCCGAACAAAGCCACCCGACGGTGCGCCCAAGGGTATTGCTCTGCAAAAGTTCCGGATTCCAAGCTGACGCCAAGGAATTCTAAAGGTAAGGAATTTGCAGCTAGAAGTTCTATCAGATTGCAGTAGTACAGATTAGAGTGGTGTAGAGTGCAGTGGCGGAGAGTGCAATGTTGCAGAGTAGAGTGCCAGAGTGCAGTGTTGTAGAGTGGAGTAGAGTGGCAGAGAGAGCAGTGGCATAGAGTACAGTGGTGCAGAGTAAAATGCTCTGGTTTACAGTGCAGTTGTTTAGAGTGCATTGGCATAGAGTGCAGTGGTTTAGAGTGCATTGGCATAGAGGACGTGGGCCAGAGTAGAGTGACAGAGAGCAGTGGAGTAGAGTGGCGTACAACAGAGTGGCAGGGAGTGCAGTAGTGTAGAGTGGTGTGTAGTGGTATAGAGTTCAGAGTAGACATGGGTGGCATCGAGTGCAATGTAGAGTAGTGTAGAGTGGTGAAGAATAGAGTATAGTGCTGTAGAGTGCAGTGGAATTATGCCGACTAGAGTGGCATTGAGTGCAGTGGTGTAGGGTGTATTGGTGCAGAATGCAGTAGAGTAGAGTGGTGTAGACTACAGTGGCAGAGAGTGCGGTGCTGCAGAATAGAGTGCAGTGGTGTATAGTGGAGTAGAGTGGTACATAGAGCAGTGGCAAAGAGTACAGTGGTGCAGAGTAGAGTGCAGTGGCATATCATGCAGTTGTTTAGAGTGCATTGAAGTAGAGTGCAGTGGTGTCGAGTGCAGTGGGCAGAGTGGCATAGAGTGCAGTGGAAAAGACTGCAGTGGCGAAGAGTGCAGTGGTGTAGAGTAGATTGTTTCACAGTAGAGTCAAGTGAAGAGGTGCAGGGTAGAGACTAGTGGCATAGAGTGCAGTGGTGCAGAGTGCAGTGGCGTAAGAAGGACTTTTTCACAGTAGAGCAAAGTGGAGAGGTGCAGGGTAGTGTGCAGTTGAATAAAGTGACATAGAGCATAATGGCACAGAGTAGTGTAGAGTGCTGTGGCATAGAGTGCAGTGGTGCAGAGTTGATTAGAGTGATGTACAGTGTATTGGTGTAGAGTGCAGGGGCATAGAGTTAAGTATTACAGACTAAGGTGCATTAGCAGATAGTGTATTGGCAATGAGTGCAGTGGCGTACAGTGCAGTGTAGCAGAGTGGCATAGAGTGGAGTTGTGTGGAGTAGATTGGTGTGGCCTAGACTGGAGTGGTGTAGCATGCAGAGGCTCAGAGTGCAGTGGTGTAGAGAGGCGTAAATTGCATTGGCATAGAGTAGAGAGGCATAGTGCGTAGTGGCATAGAGTGCAGTAGCATAAAGTGAGGTGGCTCAGAGTGGAGTAGAGTGCAGTTTTTCAGGTGCAGCAGCATGGAGTGGTGTAAAGTGGCATGGTGCAGATTAGGGTGCAGTGGTGAGGAGTGCACATAGAGTGGGGTGGAGTATGCATGGTGTGGTAGCACAGTGCCATTACAGAAAACAGATTTTTGATTGAAATGACCATCACATTTGCAAAGACCTACAGTTTTTCTAATAAAACTATACAGTGCACAGACGATGTGCGGAAACTGCATCATGTACTGTAATTATTTATTTTATCATATTGAGGTATTTGCTTCCAGCACAGCTCAGAATTACCAAAATGTGCTTCAATTATGTTCCTAATTGTGATATATTCTGAAACTCTTGCACAGTTGATTTAATTGTTGGCATGTGATATAAAAGATTCTTTCCTGCCCCCAGTAGCCACCAAGATTGTCACATAAATCCTCTCACTTTAAAGTGAGAGAAAGGAAAGTAAACGTCAAGCTCCAACCGAATGCAGAGCCTGACAGTTGACCTTGTTCTTTGAAGGCATTGCAAATGTGATGAGATAAGAACATAATTTACAGGCTTGTTTACAGAAAGGGGGCACTCAGAAGGATACTGTAAATAGGGTTTGGGCAAGGGCTCAAGCTGGACACCCTAAAACAAATAAAGCCAGTAATTTAAAGCAACAAAAAGTGAGTTACAAATCACAAAGCCAATGACAAGCAACGAATGGAATGCATTTCCAGGTAAGCTCTAAGAATGTGCTTATAGTGTTAGGAAAGTCCAGTATTTAGCCCAGTCCATATCTTGCAGAGGTTTGGCCGCATAAATCTCCCAGGTAGTATGATGAGAAGCCCTGGAGTGGTCTCCATGTTGCAGGAAATGTCTGTACTTCCATCTTATCAGTTTGCCACCAGTACCTATGTTGTAGAGCTTCTGGCACACCTCATGTAGGTTTAGTGCTAGGTGGCAGACATGAAATAGGGCATTTAATGATTGTTTAAGGTGTTTGTAAGTAAGGAGTTGACCCGGGTGAAGATGGTAGCCTGCCATAATGGTTTGGAAATCTAGTAGCTCCCCGTCCAGAAACAGTTCCCCCAATTTTAAGACACCTGCATCATTACGCTTATGGAGTTGCTCTGAGTGCAGCTGTCCTGTGCGAGTGGGAAGGCCTAGCAAAGATAGTGCAGGAGAACAGGGTTTCTTCATGCCAGTGAGTTTACAGGTTCTAGCAAGGCAAGAGAAAGCTGTGCAGGATATCCTCGGATGGTGTTCCGTAGAACAGTCAGTAGGAAACAATGAATAGTGTAGTAAACCTCATTAAAGTCTTTACAGATTAACCCCATCTCATGCAGGGGGCGGGCAGACAGCCAGTAGGCCACCCGTCGGACCTGTGCAGCTAAGTAACAGTGTTCTAAATCCGGAAGGCCTAACCCACCCACATTCACAGGTAGCTTTAGAGTGGAAAGCGCTACCCAACGGTGCCCCAACTACTAAATCTGATATGTGACATGTCTGAAAAAGGAATGAGGGATGAACGGGGGAAGGTTTGGAAAATAATACAATAATCGGAGTAGCACACCATCTTCATTAGTGGCAAGTGGCCCAATACAAAAAGCAGAAGAGAAGCCCAAAAAGGAAACTGGGCTCAGAGGGACTGTGTCGCTCTGCCATGATTTGCAGCCTGCAAATCAGTGGGGAAATGGTAGATATTAATCCCTAGGTATTGAAAGGTAACTGGTTCCCAGTTCATTCTGAGGTCTAATTATATACTAAGTGGAAAACAGTACCATATGTTAAACGACCTCTAATTACATTTTAGAATCTTTCTCATGTCCTTACATTTTGTTTGTGCAATTTACATCCCAAATATTTTAAAGATTCTATGTGTACTTTGACACTTAGGGATTAGCCAGAGCAGTGGTTTGACTTTTGCTCAATTGCCAAACCATTCTAAGACACAGAGACAGTGGGCAATTGCCTAGCACAACCTTGCAACGGGTCTGGCCCCTGCTCACCCTTTACAAGCATGAAGAGTGGACCACTGCACCAGAAGAGTTTGCCAGGGTGGGTTGGTGATACTTGATCAACT
Organism: Pleurodeles waltl; assembly: GCF_031143425.1. Classification (NCBI taxonomy): domain Eukaryota; kingdom Metazoa; phylum Chordata; class Amphibia; order Caudata; family Salamandridae; genus Pleurodeles; species Pleurodeles waltl. Next base: position 513,947,355 of record NC_090437.1, on the reverse strand, counting down.
ACTTGACAGTGCCTCTTCTGTTTCTTTCCTGTCTAAAGAGACAACTCCCCGGGTACTCTTGGTGGGCCCATCTTGTCTGATTTTAGGATTGTCCCACTTTGTTCTAGTATTCCTTATTCATCCAGCTCTTAACAACACTTTGAATCACTTGCTGTGCATCTCCCATCTGATCTCGAGTTCATCCTCCTCTTTTATTATCTTTGATTGATAGGCCGGGATCCCGGCTCTGAGATAAATGTGGAGTCTTGGATGTACACTCTAGTGATGTGAGACTATAAACAAGTTGTGAGTACCTCACATACTGACATTGGGTATGGGACTGTCACCCACAACATATGCTCTGCCTCATTAAGCTTTTGTTTTTTTAGGTTGAAAGTCCATTGGAGGTTGAGGTGAGCCAGATGTTTTTGTTCAACTTGTTTAAACTACTTTAATGTTACTTACCTTAATGTTTCCCAAATTGTTTGCCATGGGTTGTAAAATGTTGAGACACCTAATCAAAATGTTGCTGTTGCTTTCTCTCCAAAAAAATAGGGTAGATTTGGGTAAGGGTGATGGGCGTGATACAGTGCTGAAGGGCATTAATTTACTACTGAACAAGGACGTAATGTAACACCTGAATGTAACCTACAGGGAAACACTCACAAAAAGTTCACAGTGAATAAATAGTGCTATGTAAAAAAGAGTAAATAAATGCGATGATAATGTAATATGGTATGGCCTCTCTTGGATGTATCTATAAAACTGAATTTTGTTGTTGAATTTTTGCCTGAATTTTGACTCTACATCCTGAATGTTCACCCTTTGACATGAATTTTTTACAGTCCTGTCCAGAATTTGCCTCAATGCCAGGTGGATCTAGGTCAAATGAGGAGATGGCATGTGAGTTTGTGTGCTGGCTAAAATAAGAATGTCCAAAGTACAATCTTTCTCTCTCTGCAAACTGCTGTTGTCAGAGCCCGAGTACATCTTTAGCGCCTGCATTTCTGCTCTGAAACAGACGGACACAAATAAGTGTTAAGTAAACTTCATGACAGGCCTGCTAACGTACGCATTTCAGGCAGCTACAAGCTGCTGTCTGCAACATCGCTTCAGATTATGAAACCTCCGCTGAGGGGCTTACCAAAGAACATGCAATCAACTGTCAAGATGGTCTTTCCACCGGGAACCCATGGCCTACTCTGAAACAATTATTTTGATCTTTTGATGTTTTTTCATCATTCGTTAATCATCTTATTGGAACCTGGCTGCTGCTTTAGCACTTGATATCAAATACACAAAAGTATCATTCCCTTTATCTTTAGAAATGAATGCTGGGCGATTATCATTCTGATCGAACTTTTATGAAGTAGCATGGCAGATTTAAATTAAAATGCTAAATGGCAACGTTTTCATTTTTTGCTGCAGATAGAGGAAGACGGTAAATGAAATTGCTTTAGTAATATGCAGGGTGACTGGAATTATGTGGCAGGAAAAGGCCAAATTATGAGGCAGGGTTGACCAATTTATGTGGCAAGAAAAGTCCAGTTATGAATTTACCACGCCAAAAGCTCTAACTCAAGCAAATGCGAGATCTGTTGCATTACAAATGCTTGTTTCTTCCTTCCTCCACTATGGCCTCTCCAGAGGGTGACTTAATATGGGCCTTCACTCTGAGCAAGTGAACTTCATGGACTGGCTTTGAACCTAATAACTCAGTGGTTGAAACAACTAAAAACCATGACCTACAGTTAATTGTGGCCAGAATCTCCACCTAGTAAAGTCCATTCTTTTCTACATACCTATTTATACTTAGTGTTTTCTAACTCAGTTCTGGGTACCTCCTTATAAATATTTTTCTTATTTTTCTAATTATTTGTTTCATGCCCGTTTATAGATATTTTACTAGTAGCTAAGTCCTACCCTTACCATTTTAAGGGATAGGCTCCAATATTAGCTTTGGTACTTACTCAACACAATGATATGGTTTTGGGTGCCTCACTTTGGGCCATATGTACGAACACATTTTCCCATTGACACAGAATGGGAAAAACCCTATAATACATCTGGCCCTTTATCTCTCTGTAATTGCAAATGTGTCTATTTTACTGTAAAAAAAATGTACAACGCTATTATATAACATACTGCTGTATATTGTGTTGTTAAATACTGTAGCAATTATGCGAATTCTTCTCACCCTTCCTGTTGCGTCCTGTAATCCAATCAACAGGACCCAATACACTATATAGTTATATGTAGACACACTTCGAATTGAATGTGTTTCTGTTACAATAGTGGAATGATCTCTAGAAAGTACCCTGCTGTTTCCTGGAGCTACGTCTGTCCAATATCAAATGTCTAAATGAAAATAATAACTGCTAGGGTATTTCTCCTTTTTACTTTTGCCAAACATTGTTTGTTGGTAGTTATCATCTTTGTTTTCTATCGGAAATATCACAAATGTTGTTAAGAATTATCATGTTATTTTTTACAAAAACTCTTGTCAAAAATCTTTTTTTCGGATTTTTTTTGCTCGTCATCTTTTTGTTATAAGGCATTGATTAGAAACGTGCCAGGAAGGCAGAGGCATAAACTGCATTCAGTAAATACCACCACATCAGATGTGTGCTTTACGGACTGCGGTACATTTTCCAAGTTTTCCTCGGCAAAATGTGGAATTACATGTGGAACTTGGGATATCTACTCTCAATTCATCAAGTATCAGAATTTGCCATATGTTATTCTCCTGGTAAATTTCGACAGGTTTACGGGGGGCACTGAGGGGGGTTTGTGCAAGGATTGGAATTAACCCCACTCCTACTACCTTTGATGAGGGCCTTAGTCTAGTGTCCTGTTTCCAATATATATCCAGCAAATGGTGCCTCTTCTTCAAACATTTCATGGCACAGTGAACCAGAAAACACCCATTCCATACTGTCTGTCCCAAAACAAACCTATCAAAAAAAGGTCCTCGAACAGTTAAAAATAAACTCCTGACAATCGTCCTCAACATGAACAGTTTATAATGTGCGTTGTGTCCTCACCTTTTCAAATGACCCATCTTCATAGAACCTCTCAGTTTTTGCAGGTGACTCATCAGTGGTTTCTTCGATGATAAGATCTCTGCCTCCTGGCGACATGTCTTCCTGCTGGGAAGGCCGCTCCTCCGGTTCTTGCACAATGGGAGAACGTTCCTTATCATCAAACACCGGCCTCTCATATCCTTCAGGCGTTACTGCAAATTCTTCATAATCTTCCCCTTGAGAACTTACTCTTTGCCTTGCCTTGGCTACAGCTGGCAGATCTCCTTCAGGAGACGTCACGCTGCAGAAAAACAAATATAGGTAGATAAGTACAAACAGCTGACCGTGCCGAAATCTCTGTTTTCTTATATTCCAACATGTTGCCCTCCCAACTCAAGTTATTTTTTGAAATGCTACAGTCCAGCAATATCCCAGCTGATGCATACGTTATTTTTCATTGATCATGGCCCCTTCCTTAGTACTACAATACCCAGGTGGTGCGAAAAATTGTCTTTTATTGTGTTAGTGGCATCTAGCCTTGTATGTCATCTCCTTTGAACTAGAACTTAATTTCTCAGGGTCTTTTTTATTTAGATTATATTACAAGTTGAAAAAAATACTCTTGGCCCCAGGGGACATGGGGAAATCGAGCAAAACAATGTACATGCTACAACATAGCATAATTAGCACTAACAATAAAACGGATTAAAAATAGAATAACTCAGCAAATTCAAATCAATAAAAAGATAACTCCGAGACCAAACCTGGGCGGGCACCTCTTCATATGCTACACTAACAGGTGGACAAGGTATATTTAAAGTGATTCAGGAGAGGAAATTGGCCTATAAAGTCAAATACATAAATGAGTAACCAAACAAGACTAAGCATATCTTTCGCATCTATCAGAAAATAACAAACCCTGCGGCTTTGCAGCATAGCCCCTGCCGAACCTGCGAACACACGAGGAGCTCATGTTCTTCCAGGCTGAAATAAACAATCATTTATCTCAAATAATTTAAAGCTATGGGCCTACTCCCCCTCATGAGACCAGCCACAGGTCCTTCCACTTTGCTTTCTTGTAAAGTGTCTGTGCCATTGGCGTACCAAAGGCCCCCACAGTTCAGCCTCCCCCTCCCCCCAGCACAGTACACTGTGCACGGGTGGCAGGCCTCTGACTGGGTCCAGGTGGGAGGTGGCCCCTCCTGGTACTTTGCAAAGGGGGGAGCGGGGTCGGTAGGGCTTAAGTTTCGTTACGCCACTGGTCTTTGTAAATAAAAACGTGCCGGTGACCAAAGCCCGCCTCTTAAACACGCGGCTGCTGCAATTAAATGTGGGAACACGGAATACTGAGGCAGCGCAATCCTGAAGCCATATGGGGAATCTTCAATCCACTTAAAGCCACTTCCTGCCCCTTTCAGCTCACTTTTGCAGCTTTCTACTTTCTCCCATTGTGACGCGTTTTCGTTTTTCTCTGCCTTCATCGTTCCAATATGTGTTTTTGCTCGTAGTAAACACTTGCGGCAGAAGAATAAGCGCCGGCCCTCAAAAAATAAATGCTGGTGCCCAGCACCGGAAACAACAATCACAGATTAAGCACTGCCTAACACACTTTCTGCTGTGTAACCTATTTCTGTGAAGTGTCCACAAAGCACTGCTAAACAATTAAGTGCTTTGAAGTGTCTGGAAAGCAACATATGATGTTCTAGGATTGTCATGACTAACTAAATAAACGTAAAAAACTAAAACGGTTGAGCATCCTTTACAAAGTGTACATTGCAGCATCACTTATCATAGCCTACATCAGCGGCTGCCGGCAGCTTTAGGAGGGAGGGGGGCACACACACACACACACACACTCTCATTCTTTCACACACAGACACGCACGCACATCCATTAACAACACTCATACCATTCAAACATGCACGCACGCAACAAACATTCATTTTAAAACATCACACACACTCATTCTTTCACACACGCATGCACATCCATTAAGAACATTCATACCATTCAAACATGCACGCACGCACCAAACATTCAATTTGAACATCACACACATACACACACACACACTTACCTTCGGCCCCCAGGTCCCAGGAGGGACCTTAGGTCAGCCAATGAGGGAAGGCAGCAGTCCCAGCATTGTCACAGAGTGGGATGGGGTCAGTGAGACTGCTGGCCCCACCCCACTCTGTGACGAAGTGTCACTGATTGACACTCGCCCTGGGCACTTCAGGGCTTAAACTGAAGCACCCAGGGAGAGTGTCAATTGGTGACGCTTTCCTCGTCACCCAGGGGATGGCCTCGAGGCACCTTTGCTGGGCTGAGGAGGTCACGCCCATAGGAGCTGTGATCTCTTCAGCACAGCAAAGTTCAGCTCAGGCAGTCAGGAGTCTGCGCAAATCGATCTGTTCATAAAATCTGTAACCTTTACAAACAAACGGCCCTCTTCTTCCCTGTCACAGTGCTTGCATCTCCCACCTGAGCTCTACCCAGTCCCTTCCAGCCTGTCATTTGTACAGACAGAAGCTGACACAATTTGTCCTCAGCTCTATGCGTGCATGTGGAGGGTGGGTATGTGTGTGATCTTGTGAGTGGCTTTAGGTGAATGTGCATGAAGCTTGCAGTGGCTGCTGCCTTGTGCACTAAAAATATATTGTTTTATAGTTATCTGTGTACATGATATAACACTGCAATTCTTTTATTTGTGCTAGGTTTATGCTATCTGTGTGCGTGAATCTTGCCCTACTACTATCTGCACGTATAGTTTGTGTGTTTAAGAGGGAATTTTGCACTGCCGCATTGTTTTAAACTATGGTTGTGAAAAATTGACTTTTATCTGTACTGCACGTGGAAGGGAAGCTTGAAATGCTCCTGCGCCTGTACTGTACCTTTCGCCCTCTGTGGGTGGAAAGCCTGGTCTGCTGTTACACATCATGAACTAGGATGTGGGGGTCGGGGTGTGTAAACAGAACAAACATGTTGACTATGTGGACTAGCTTGGCATGCTAAAGTTAGCACTCATGGCAAAAAGCATCACCTTAGATTTCCCACCTCCCACGTTTAACAGGAGAAAAATATAACTTGAATGTCACACTAAATAACTGGAGAGCAAATGCTTCATTGCTAATATTACTCCCAGGATTCATAGACTATTTGTCAAAGATCTTAGACAGATCATCTTTTTTGATCCTAAAAAAGATACATAACAGGCAGTAATGCAAAGGGTGATGGGAAAGATACCTACTGGAACGTATGGCTGGAGAGGTGCCTCAGTTTTAATTCAAATTAGATTACATTCAAATTAAATTAGATTGTGTGCAGATATTTAAAGAAGTAATTCTAAGGAACAAAACAAATCAAAGGATAGCCCTCATGTCATCAAAACGTCTACAACTATTAACTTCTAGAAGTCTTCAGACAAATCTATTCTAAGATTATCAAAACACTTAGGGCCATATGTATAATTTTTAGAAATAGCGGCTACCTAATTGTGATTCTCTGTGAATCACAAGCAGGTAATCGCTATTCCTAATGTATGTAACTCAGAGTTTCATTAAGCGTTTCCTAGTGGGTCGCAAATCGACCTACCTCATTAATATTAATGAATTAGGTTACAATTTGCAACCCATTAGGAAACGCAGAATTCACAGGGATGCTGGCCTGCTGGGGTCAACAGACCACCACGTCTGTGATTGCTTTTAAATAAAGCATTTTTTTAATGCAGCCCATTTTCTGTTTTCCTTAAAGGAAAAAGGGATCCATTTAGAAAAGAAAAAGGAAAAGTTTACTTTTCATTTTTTAAGAGCCCTTCAAAAATATTTTCACAAACCCAAAGTGGACGACCCATTCCCATTTGCGAATGGGTTACTACCAACTTAAAGTAGGTGGTAAATTCTGAACATTTTGCAAACGCGTTTCGGTCACAAAACATTCTTACAATCCGCTGCAATTTGGTATTACGGAGGGACGCCCTAAACACATCCTTTCCAATTACCAAATCGGTATGTATTGACAAAATTCAAAACATGTTACCAAATTGCAATTTGGCATTCATACATACTAAATGCATGTTACTAGCCATTTGCGAAGGGTAAAATGCTCATACATCTGGCCTTTGGTAGTAAAGCCTGATATGCTCTTGAGCAGTTTGTAATTAGGCACACCAAAAATTACAAAGAAACTATAGGAATTTTAAAGACTCAGCTTATGCCATCTTGAATTTTACATGTTTGAAAAAGATGCTTAAATCTACAAATACCTGTGATGTTGTTATCTTTGAACAAATATTATAATTGTATTATAATTTGTAATATTCATAGCAGCTACAGATGAGTGCTTACATTTGGAATGTACTGATCTGGTTCTCCCTTGATTTTTACTAAGGAGATTTCTGTAAGGAGATTATATTGATCTGTTTCTCCCTTGATCATTACACAGTTGTGCTTGGGCATCTGTTTGTCGACAGTGAGGTCAGATTTTGCATTTTCACTCAACTTTGTGAATAATATCACACAGACTCTTTGATGTAGCTGTTTGGCAATAACCAATTCATAACTATTCTCCGAAAGAAAATTAGTTACATGTAACTATAGTTCTCCAGTTTTGGAATCTTTCATAGATTCACATGCTTGAATGATTCCCCGTCATTGAGGTGGGAGTCCCTGGTACCTTTAATGAAGTAGTACTAACACAGGATTAAGCCTGGCCCACCGCTACTTCTCCTTGAGACACTGCATCTAGGCAGTAATGTGGTAAATGTGCGGCAGCTTTTCCATGTTGCTGCCCTACAAATGTCACGGAGCGGCACACCTGCAAACAGTGCTGTGGATGAGGATATTGCACATGTTGAGTGAGCATGAACAGAGGCTTGTAGTGGCTTGCCCACTGCTTGATGGCAAAAAGGGATTGCTGAAGAAATCCACCTTATGATGCTCTGTTTGGACAGAGGATGACCATGTCTGGGTGCGCTGTAAGCCGCGAATAGCTGGCTAGTTTTGCGAAAAGCTTTGGTCCTGTCCAAACAGAATTTTATGCATCTTTTAAGGTCTAATGAGTGTAGAGCCTTCTCCGCTGCAGCTGTAGGATTTGGAAAGAATGTTTTCAAAACCAGAGACTTGCTTATATGGAAGTCCGAGGGGACTTTTTGTATGAAACGTGGGTTCGTGCGTGCGTAAGATTACTTTATCCTGTTGAATCTGTAAAAAAGGATCTTGGATAGACAGTGCCTGGATCTCACTGACTTGCCTGGCTGATGTCCGATAAATGAGGAGGGCTACTTTCCAGGAGAGAAATTTCATAGAAGCTCTATGGATTGGCTCAAATGGTTGCTTTATGAGTTGCACAAGAACAATGTTGAGATTCCACGAGGGAGGAGGTCTGAAGGGTGGAAAAACTCTGAAAAGTCCCTTTACAAATCACTTAATTATTCTGGAGGAACACAACGATGGAGAAGAGTCTGATCATCTAAAAGCCGAAATAGCCGCCATGTGTACCCTTATGGAGGAGAGGGCAAGACCTAAGTGTGCCAGATGGAACAAATAAGGCAATATTTGTTCTGGTGATGAGGAAATATGACCAATCTGTTGTTGTTGGCACCATAAACAGAACCTCTTCCATTTACATGAATAAGTTTTATTGGTGCTAATTTCTCTGGCCCTTGACAGTGTATACCTGCACTCCTGCGGGATGTCTAGATGTGTGAATTCATGGTGTTCAGGAGCCATGCTGATAATCACATTGGATTCAGATGCAAGACTTATCTGTTGTTCATTGTCAGCAGATGCAGAGATAGTTTCAGTGGGATGCGAGGCTTCACAGAGAAAAGATGAATATCAGTGAACCAATGCTGGCAAGGCCAGTATGGGGCTATTAATATCAGTGTGCATGGTTCCCTCTTCATTTTGGTTAGGTCCCTCTGGATCAAAGGAATGGGCAGAAAACCATAGGAAAAGATTCCGCACCATGCTATGGAAAACACATTCCCCCATTGTCCTCAATAGTGAAGCCAACTTGCGCTGTATCAGCATTTGGTGTTTGACTGGCTGGCGAAAAGATCGACTTTGGGTGTCTCTCACTGAGAAAATATGTGGTTGACCGTGGACTGGTCCAATTCCCATTTGTGACAGACTGATTTTAGTCTGCTGACAGAGCTGTCTATCTTGTTCTGCTTCCCTGAGACATGAACTGCTCGCAGTAGTATTCCATGCTGCATGGCCTAATCCCAGATCTCCTGAGCTTCCTTGAAGAGAGGAAGGGATCTTGTACCTCCCTGTTTGTTGATGTAATGCATCGTAGTGGTACTGCCCGTTCGTATTAACACCTCTGAATTGGCTATCTTTGGAAGGAACGCCTGCAAGGCCAGGTGAACTGCTTTTAGTTCTAGTAGATTGATGTGCAGTGTTCGATGCAGTGGTTGCCATTTGCCACTGATTTGCAGGTCCTGCAAAACGGTCCCCAAATGTCTAATGAGGCGACTCTGGTGATAACCAATGGGGCTGGCCGATGATGGAATGAGAGGTCGATGGAAACATGATGCTTCTGAGACTACCACCCCAGAGCTTTGGTGATGGCCGGAGTGATCTTAATGTGGTCTTTGAAGCTCCCTGAGGCCTCAACCCATTGCAGGCTGAGTTGTTCCTGAGGGGATGCATTTGGAGTCTGCAGAATGGAACTAGAGGGATGCATGAAGACACCATCCCCAATAACGACTTCTAAAGGCGGACTGAAATTGATTATTTTCTTTGAACTGACTTTTGCAGAGATACTAGACTTTGTTGTCTTTCTACAGTGGGGCAGGCTATGCTGGATTGAGTGTTCAGGTTTTCCCCTAGAAAAGTGATCGTATGTGATGGTTGAGGTTTGGACTTCTCCCAATTTATGGTTAGACCTAAGCTGTGCTGCTGAGAATGTGTTTGATTTTATCAGACAATCGTCTAAGTATGGGAATACTTGATGCTTTCTTCTTCTTGGAGAAGCTGAAATAGGTGCTAGGCACTTCGTGAATATCCTGGGGGTTGATTTTATGTTGAATGGAAGGACTCAAAATTAAAAATGGCTTCCAGCTATCTCTGTGTCAGATTTTATTGACTGCAATGTCTCTTCAATATGCTTTCCAAAAAGCGCTTGCCCCTCAAACGGAACATCTAGTATCTTATTTTGTAACTCTAGGCTAAATGATGTGGCCTTCAGTCAACCTTGTCTTCTGAGGACAGCAGCCCCTGCAAGTTGACGAAACGCAGTGGTGGCTATGTCCATCGCACAGTCAATGATTTCTTCCGAGGTGCGTTCCCCTTCCTGTAATATATTTTTAGCCTCTGGTTTAGTGTCCTCCGGCAGTTGTTCAATATATGGGGTGCTGTCAGCCCATAATTGCCTGTCATATCTTACTAAAACAGCAAGGGAGTTAGCCGCTCTTACAGTTAGACTGGATATTGAAGAGAATCTTTTGCCGATATTGCCCAATTGTCCCCCTTCCTTATCTGGAGGTGCAGATATTGGTGTGGAGGGATTTTTGAACCTTCTTTGGGCTGCTTGTGTTACCACCGAAACTGGTCGAGGGTGACCAGTTAAGCATGCTGGGGTATATTCACGTGTTTTATATTTCTTGTCTGGATGTGGAACCACTGCTGTGACTATTGCTGGGTTTTGCATGGCCTTTAAAACTTGTTCCCATTTGTAAATGACTATTGGCATGGAGAGTACTGATTTTTGGAATGGCTCCTTAAAGTCATAGGGAAAGCAATCAGTTTGCTTGGATGGTAAGTGCAAATCGTTTAGCAGCCCTTTCCATAAGATTATGGAAATCCTGTGATGTCTTCTGGAGGTGAGTCTACCTTTGAAGGTGAAGGAGAAGGTGGGGCTGGAATTACATATTCATCCCACTCTGATTGGTGGTCGAGGAGCTTGCCTTCCTCCTATTCTCCTTCAGATATGTCAGTGTCTTGTGGAAGGGTCATATCAGGTGTGAATAGATTAGCTAAAGATAAAGTGGTAGGCCTCTGATGCGGGGAGCTACATGAGAAGCTGGAGATGATACTGACTGAGGCTGTACTTCTTCTGTGGGTGAAAACCGCCATCTGCTAAGATGGTGTACACATATTGATGGAAGAATCACCAGATTCTGACACTGTAAGCCTGTAATTTATGGAAAAGATGACATAGATGGTGGCTGATTATTTGTAATGATGGATTTTGGTTGTATAATTGAGGTGCAGTTGGTTGCTTTTCTTGAGTGCTAGACATGAATCCAGTGTACCCACTTTGGTTAAGTAATGTCTTGGTGGCTTACTGTCGATGTCTTATGATGGTGAAATGTCCACATGACCGCTTTCTGGATTGTGGTATTGTGAAGGAACGCTGAGAAGTTTCTTGGTAGGGCATTTGGCATTTTTGATCCTGCTTGAGTAGGAAATGATAATGGCCTTTCTTTATGTATGATACTGTACATTCTGTTGTGTCTATGTTTACTCATTTTGTCTTGAGTCTTCTTGAATTTGTACCAGCTTCATTGAAGTGTTCAGATTTGTATTTTCATCCTTTTTTTAACTCTTCATCCATCTAAGGAGTAGCTTTCTTTTTCTTCCTGCATTAGTTTGATGTACTATTTATGTTAAAGGCCATAGACATCCATTCATAGTTTCTGTACTGAGTTTTCTTTATCTCCAACTGTGTGTTTGTGGTAAGATGATTTTCAAGTTACTGTGGGCCTTATTTATACTTTTTGGTGCAAAACTGCACTAAGGCAGTTTTGCCCCAAAAAGTTTTGCACCGGCTTGCACCATTTTTTAGCACCAGCTGGGCACCATATTTATGGAATGGTGCAAGCCGGTGCAAAGGGTAGGCTAGCTTAAAAAAAAATGACGTTAGGCAGTTTTGAGTCATAATAAATGATTCTGACCAGATTAGCATAATTTTTTGACGCTAAGGGGTATATTTATACTCTGTTTGCACTGAATTAGCATAATTTTTTTTTACTCTAATTCAGTGCAAAACTAACTCCATATTTATACTTTGGTGCTAGACCCGTCTGGCACCAAATTTATGGAGTTAAAGTCATTTTTTGGAAGTGGAAACCTACCCTGCCTTAATGAGATGCAAGGTAGGCATTCCCGTGCAAAAAAATGACTCTATGGCCTTAACACCATATTTATACTCCCATGTAAAAATGGTGCAAGGGAGGGAGGAGGGGTCAAAAAATGGGGCAAAGCTTGCTTTGCCCCATTTTTTAAGACCTGGGTCAGGGCAGGTGTTAGGGGACCTGTGGCACTATTTCCATGGTGGAACACCATGGAATAAGCCCAGAGGTGCCCTCCCTAGGCCCTAGGGGCACCCCCGCCCACACTAGAGGGACTGCGAGGATGGGGGACCCCATCCCAGGTAAGTACAGGTAAGTGCATTTTATTTTTGAAAGTGCCATAGGGGGCCCTGAAATGGGCCCCCATACATGGCACCAGGTGCAATGGCCATGCCCAGGGGACCCCTGTCCTCTGTGCTGGCCACTGGGGTGGTGGGCATGACTCCTGCCTTTTCTAAGGCAGGAGTCATGTGGCATGGTAGGTTTAGCACCATAAAATGACGCTAATCTGGTTAGAGTCATTTTTTTTTTACTCTAACCTGCCTAAAGCCATTTTTTGGTGCTAAACCCTCTTCTTCTATACTGCCAGCCCCACCCGACTAAAGTCATTTTTTAAAACTCTAGCCTACTCTTTGCACCAGCTTGCACCATTCCATAAATATGGTGCCCGGCTGGTGCACAGAAATGGTGCAAGCCGGTGTTAAACTTTTTGGTGCAAAACTGAGTTAGTGCAGTTTTGCAGCAAAAAGTATAAATAAGGGCCAATATTTTGTAAGTTTGCGCCACTTTTGTGTCATAAAGTGACGTTAATGCGGTGCGAAAAAAGTTTAAATCAGGGCCTTGGTGCTAGATGGGTCTAGCACCAAAGTATAAATATGGAGTTAGTTTTGCACCGAATTAGAGTAAAAAAAAATGACACTAATTCGGTGCAAACAGAGTATAAATATGCCGCAGAGTATAAATATGCCCCTAAATATGGCGTTAAGGCCATAGAGTCATTTTTTGCACGGGAACGCCTACCTTGCATCTCATTAAGGCAAAGTAGGTCTCCACTTTCAAAAAATGACTTTAACTCCATAAATGTGGTGGTAGAGGGGTCTAGCACCAAAGTATAAATATGGAGTTAGTTTTGCACCGAATTAAAGTAAAAAAAAATGACACTAATTCGGTGCAAATAGAGTATAAATATGCCCCTGTATGTCTAATTTGTTCTATTGTTTGTAAGTTGCTTTAGTATATCTTGGACAGATTCATGATCAATTAACCAGTAAACAGTAAAAAAAAAACAATGCAAACCACAGCTTGAATATTGGCTTTGGGTTTTGAAGGTTTTTGAACAAACGACAAACACTATACATGTTTGTGACCAGAACAGTCAAAAATACATTATAGCTCTTACCAGAGCCACAAGGAGACAGATACTATGCCTAGGAAAAAATCCAAACAGCATCTGGCTCCTTGCTGGGTCACAGATGTCTGAGTCTGTGCCACAGTCATGGGGCAAAGATGTGTGTGTCTGTTGCCTAGACCTGAGGCATGGTTGTACGTGGCTGTACCTTAGCAAAGAGACACTTTGTTACTCTAAGAAAAATTCAAACAGTGTTGTCTGTGCCACAACAAGAAACCTCAGGCTGATGTTTTTTTCTTGGGCTAAGTAAAGATTCAAACATCTGTCTCATTTTTCAGGTGCAAACAAAAAACACTTTCTTGTCATAATCCTTCTCATGGAGAGAAATGCATTGTGAGAGGAGGAATCTGCGTGCCTGTGCCCCAGCAAGAAGCCAAAGAGCTGTTTGGATTTTTTCCTTAGGTGAAAAATGTCCAAACAGCATTGGGCTCCTTGCTGAAGAATAGAATTGTGTCTCTGTTACCTAGAATGGAGCCACACACAGTTTGGATATGGTCTTGCAGCAGGGAAAATCCAAGTAGCATCTGGCTCCTTGCTGAGGAACAGATTTGTGTGTTTTTGCCCCAAGAAGATGATGCATTTTTTTTGTAGGTGAAAAATATTCAAACAGTGTATGGCCTTTTGTTGAATTGCATGCCTGTGCCATTAAAAGGAGTCAGTTAGGAGTTTTCTCTTATGCTAGGCATATATCCAGGCAGCATCTGTCTCGTTGCTGCTGAGGTACAGAAATGTACACATGCACCCCAGAAAGGTTCCAAATACTGTTTGGATATTATCTTTGGCACAGTACAAAAAGTAGCAGAGCATGCTTTTTTCTGGGGCACAGTTAGACATCTCAGTCCTCTCAAATTGCCTCTCATGGGCAAATACATATTCTGAGATAAAGGAGTTGTATGAAATAAACAACAAAGCAGAGCCTGGAAGGTGAAGGACTAAAAATAATTCTACTTGCAACTCTTTCAGTACCCAACTCCTGATTCTTTTGGTCTGTTGGTGGGGCGCGGGGAGTTGTGGGAGGGAGGACGGGTAGGAACTAGCCTGTTCCTACCACCCTTTTTCTAACCACCCTGCCTCCCTACCAACATAAAAAGTTGACAGAGCTAGTGGGTGTGGCTGTGCCACTCGTTTAGTTCTGTTCACCACTTGCATTGTTTTGTAGACCTAAAAGGGGTTACAAAATATTTCCCAGGCCCACCAATCCATGCGAGACATCACTAGCGACATTACACCCATATAAGTGAGGCGTCCAGGTCTTGAGCCCTGAACTGCTTCAGTTGGGAGTCTGCTGCTGCAGATGAGGAATTGGGCACTGACAAACCCCTTGACACTATCTCCAGCATAAGGAGGGGACAAACAAAAGTACAAATAGTCACCAGAATCTAACTACACCCAACTAAAGAGCCTCAATCAGGGTAAAACTGGTACTGAGTTGCTGTATTCTGATTCAGGAAGGGCCCTGCTTAGCCTTTTGGGCTGGACTTTTTGTACTGGAGCAGGATCAAGTCTAACTCACTTAAGGCTATGTTGAAAATGATGTGCAAAATAACTGTGAATGAGGATGCAGCCCAAGTAATTAAAAGTGACTGAGATTAATTCTAGCATTCCACCCATCACTTTTTTGCATAAATCCATGAGATAATTTAATTGCAATAGGTATGCCTAGACATGGGTCTGTGCTCTCAGCGCTACTGAAACCAAGCTACATGCAGCTGAAGAGCTCCAATCAGGGTGAAACCAGTCTTGGGTTGCTTGTGTTCTGGTTAGGAAGGATCTGGCCTGGGAGATCGGGCTGGACTGTTTCTATTGGAGCAGGGTCAAGACTGATTTTCATATGGCTGTAGAAGCAGCTCATTTATTATACATTGCTCCTTGATGCAGCACCCTATAATGACCTCTGAGGGCTTTTTTGTTTATATTGTTTTGAGCCTGGTGGTGCCCCTAGAATAGACAAGGGACCCACCATGCTTTTCTTAATGCTATGGGGGCTGCAGGAGTGCAGCAGCCTCCCCCCCAAGTAACATTTAAACAAACATTTGCAATAAAATGGGTCTTACATTTGCTTGATTTAGAGCTATTGGTGTTGTAAATTTATAACTGGACGTTTCTTGTCACATAAATTGGTCAACCCTGTCTCATAATTCAGTATTTTCCTGCCACATAATTCCAGTGGCCCTGCATATAACTAAAACTCTTCCATTTACCTTCTTCCTCTATCTGCAGCCCAAAATGAAAATGTTGGCATTTAGCATCCTATTTTAAATCTGCCATGCTAATTTCAATAGAATACCACTTTCACCACACCACCAGCAGAGTTGCTGGCTGGCAAACACAATTCCCAAAAAAAGGCACAAGACAGCCATGGATGAGTAACAAGAAAAATAAACTACAAGAGTCACCCAAACATATCAAGAATGTTCAAACATTCATAGTGTAATAAGGATGTTAAGTTGGCTTGAATCATGGCCATAATTGCATTAAGGAGAGATTAATAAAACACATACAATTATCATATGAACCAAATAAAAGCCTTTATCGGAAATAAACTTTTGGCACTAGACTGTGACGCTCAGCCCCTAGAGAACACCACAATGAAAATAGCATTTGTAAGAAACATGGTCATGTCACCATAGAGTTAGCCCTTAGAAGGCATAACCACATGAAAAGAAAACAACCAAACGTACTTCAGTGTAACCATATAGTTATCCCCTAAACACATTTTAGGGCTCTATTTAAAATAACAACACAAACCTTTGTTTTTCATAGATGAATTAAAAATGCAGATAGAAAAATAAAATACTTTAAATGTGTTATTGGTCAAGACCCTTTCAATAGTAAGCGCTTTGAGCAATCACACAAGTCAATCCACCCAGCACATGAAATGTTTCTCCACCCCTTTCTCCATCCTTTCTCAGAATTCCTTTAAAAAAAAAAGTTTGCCGAAAATTAATCCTCAAAGGAAATATGCACAGTGTTTTCTTTGTCAAAGCTCTCTGACAAAGTGGAGAAAGGCAACCAAACATAATTATATTTCTAATGTAATGGCGTTATTAGTTTAATAAGTTGCATTATAACTATTTGGACATCAGGACTGGCATAAATATTGCCTTGCAAGATCATTTTGTTTGTGGCGGTTTGAAAGGGAGCGTTTTGAGTGTCTGATTTCAAAGTAGGCTGGGACGTCACTTTGAACAACTAAAGGTAGTTCATCGGGCCATTTCTTTCCATTACATTCTAGCACTTTTTGTTTTGCTGCTATCATTGTGAATGCATAATTACATATACCTCAATTCACAATGGTGGACCCGCGCAGTGCTTTATTAAATAGCTTGTGATATAGTGTCACACATGAGGAAGGCCAGTGTCATACACAGACCTACTGCAAACACTGAACTGTCACATATATTCATACTGAAATCATGGCATCTATGTTTTTTACTCAAATGAGATGTGTGAATGGCAGAAGACTGAAAAAAACCAAGTTGCAGCTTAATTTCTACAACAATGTGTAGTGGGAGGAAATTACAAAAAAAAGTAGGGCACAGTGAGTCAACTGAATACAAATATGTGAACAGCAGAATGGGTTGGGGTTTGTTGTTACATAAAGCAGCATTCGCCTGGCATACTTTTAAAAGTACTTTGTGACACTAACATTACATTGACTTGCAGAAAGATACCAACTAGTAAAAAGATTCAAAGAAACAAGCAAGAGAAAGAGCAACAGGAGCTGCCTTAATACAAAAGATTCTTCACCTCTCGTCTTACAGCCTCATCCACAGAGAAAACATACTGTACACAATCTAACAGCAATGACCACGGAAGCTGTAAATGTTTATTTCCAAGTCACACAATATGGTGGCCCTCACACTGTTCAGAACTTCTTTGCTCTTTTTATTTGAGACATACATCTGTTTCTCATAAAAACTTCTTTAACAATGTCATATTTTGAGTAATTATTATCAGCTGATGGGAACGGACCTTGGGACATCCCAAATGTACAAGATTAATCAGATTCATGTCTGAAGCGGACAAGCAAGAGCTATACTGCAGTTCATACGCACCAAAGAGACTGAAGAATGGGGCTAGTGTGTCCTATAGCTCCATCAATGTATGGAAAATAACAGTCACAGGTCATGTTCATGATAGGGTATGTGCACCACTTTTTGGGAAGAGGGATATTTCTTGGAAGGTGGCATCTCTATTGTGTTTGTGGAGTACTGACTCACCAATACATATGTCAATATATCATTTGGGGGTGAGGGGTTAAGGATAAAGGTGAGTGTTGAGGCAGAAATCGGTGAATGTGCTTCACACGTGGCAATCGAGTTTGCGCTGTAAGCGCAGTGGCTGCCATGCACAAAGGGGAGAGATGAAAAAACGAAGTAGTTCGCTGACAGCAATTAATATCTGCAATTGTGCAGTAATCTATGTAACAGGGGGAGTGTGCAAGGCGATAACAAAACCATGCCAACGCAGGACAAATGTAAAGCATTTACCAATGTCATCAAGTGATTTTCGAAAGGCAAGCCCACAAACAAATGAAAGTGATGGGCATGAGGTGGGCGTGGTTAAAAGCCCACGATTCTCACAACAGGTCAAAGCACTTGCGCTCGACCTAAAAATAACAATAAGCCTCCTGGGTCATTAAAATCAGGATCTGAGGAGAGCTTACCATCCCTTTTTTAATCACTCCTACCTGGAGTTCTATGCTCTTCAGCTGGAGTGCAAGGTCCTCTTGCAGTTGTTTTATGTATGCATTTTGTGGCCTAAAAAATATTTAAAAAAAGACGCAGGGACATGTTGCTTCAAGTAACATTATAGCTAAGTGAGAATTTCTGTGACAATGTAACATTTTAAATGCACAAAATCACAAAATTCACCATATATAGTTAGTTCTGGTAACTATAACTAGTGCCCTAAGGTAACTCTAACTCGTGTCCCCGCCATGCAGTTTTCTCATCAATAACTTCACTGCAAATGTTGTAGTGATATTATCAATGTTGTCAAAGAAGATTTCATACGTGTTGTAATATGGGGGTAAAACACAATGCATGGCCAGGCCAGGCCCTGTGGCCAACCTGCCCAAAGGCATCCAACCCTTCTCTACCCCCTCACAGACTGCCAATCCAACACCATGCACAGCCTTTGGCATTGGTAGGGTTGACCTTCGGGATCTGGGAACGCCATCCCTCTTGGCCAAATCATATATATTAGGAGGAAGAGGGCATGCAGCCCCGTCCCCGAGCATTAACTGGTCATAGATTCCCCCACCCACAGGGCCAAATTCCATTACAAAGGGAAAGGGGTCCATGTAGTGAAACTTGAATTACCCCACCCACTTGGAGCCCTAAAAATACTCCTGCTGTGAGGGAGCAAATATTTGTTTCCCTGCCCACACTCTTGTGGGCAAGGAAACTTAGTTTGCTCCCGCCTGGTGGGAGCAGTGAAAAATATCTGCTCCCTCTGGGTGGGAGCAGTGCCAGCTCCCAAAGCACCCAGGATGGGTGCATGTGGAGAGCCAGCGGCAGCGTGGCTATTTCCCACTTCCCCAGCAGCTCCCATTTTTATTTGCTGTGGGTGCATGGGAGGGCAAAAAAGGACTCACATTAGTGCCTGGAGGAAGGGACCCTGAGGCTATAAAGGCACGGGGAGAGGGTGCACAACCCTCTCCCCTTAAAAAATGAAAGACCCTAGATGATAGTGTCACCAGGGTCATAAACGTTCCCTTAAAATAAAAAAGGCCCTGATGGGTAGGGTCCCCAGGGTGCATCAAGAGTCGGGCCGGCACCCTTCCCCATTAAAAAAACAGCTGCAGGGGATGGGATCCCTGGGTACTGTAAAGGCTAGGGGACACCGCACTCCTCCCTCCCCAATAATTATAAAAAATGGGTGTGCTGGATGGGCATCAGAACACAAAAATTAATAATAAATGAGATGGAGAAGCAGCTCATGGATTATTCACTGCTTCTTGATGGAGCACCTCATAATGCACTGTGAGGGCTTTTTTGTTTATATATATTTTGATCATGGTGATGCCCCTAGTATAGAGAGGGGCACCACCAAGCCTTTTTTTAATGTTGTGGGGTGCTGCAGGGAGTGCAGTAGCACCCACCAGTAACATAAAAAAAAAAAACACAGTAAGTCTCCTGGGTCATTAAATCCATGATACGAGGAGAACTTACCATGCATTTTTTAATCACTCCTAGCTGGAGCTCTATGGTGTTCATTTGAAGTGCTAGGACCTGTTGTGGTGTTTATTATGATTCCACTTGTGGGCTGAAAAATACTAAAAGAAACACTCAGAGACATGTTGGTTGTATTATTTTTACAAGAAAAATCAATATGTCTGAGTCTTTCTTTTAACATTTTTAGCCCACAAAATAGCAATATAAGAGAAACATTCACAGACATATTGTTTTGTTATCTAACACATTTTTATAGTAATCACTATTGCTAAACTTCGGATTGTGTGACTTTCTGAAATATATGTGATTAAAAAATATTGGTGACTTTTGGAGAAAGATGATATATATTCTTTATATATATAGTGATATGCTCAACCCTTGATAAAGCCAATAGGATCACTTTGTATATTTTGATGCTGTGACTCTCTGACAAAGCAGTAAGTGTTCCTGAGTGTGGCCAGCACCTGCGAGACCAACCGCATGCTGTCCAAAGGCTGTGTGTGGTGTGGGTTTGGCTGCCCATGAGGGGTTGAATGTAGGGCCTTGAACTCAACAATGAGCATGGCCGAAGGTGTGCAAATGGGTTTATGTATGGGGACACGAGGTATAGTTACCCGAGGTAATTAGAACTGGTGTTTTTCAGTTTAAAACATGTTGCTACTAAAATGTCCACCTTGTTACAGTGAATTTCAATAGTTTTTTTTATGTAAAAAACAAAATTAAATTCTCTAACTATAATGTCACTTTAACCTTTGTTATTTCCAGTGAATACACAAACAGACACAGATACATATACATGTATATATATATATATATATATAAAAGTGTATATATATATATATATATATATATATATATAGTCCAAACAAAATTGCCAAAGCCTCAGTTTCAGAAACATCAGAGCATTTATTCTCAGTTGAAATGGCAGCAAGCTTAAAATCCTGACGCGTTTCGGCTGAATGCCTTGATCACAGGTGAGTGGTTCAAAGTGCACACAACACAGGTGTTTATCAATCAAATGTCACGTGACCCTGTAGTAGTAAAATACATCTCCCATAATGCACTGATAATGTTTCAGTAATGATGCAATGCACTGTGGCTTAGTATATAATCCTGCTTCATAGCGTCCAAAAGCCACAGTCATATTTCACAGTTGTAACAGTGCATACAGTTTGTAAAGAGTAAATGAAATGGCCACGAGCTTAATAGTTTTCATTTGTTCATGTGAATCACTTAAAAATATCACTCGTTGCTGCTGCCAAAAATTATATTTGTAATGCAAGGAAGTCTATAAACTGCAGAAAGAGAGGTAAAACCTCTCCCTCATCCCTTTCTCACCTCCGTGTTCAAATTATTCCGGTAAAATACCTTGTGTTGAACGGAGACAAGCAGGTCATGCCCCCCATTATGATTTCAACAACGACCTCCAGACAGGGGCCCCCAACCCAGCAGGGCAGCTTCAGCTTTCAAGGGCGGAGAAACCCATATTTAAAGTCCAAACAAAATTGCCAAAGCCTCAGTTTCAGAAACATCCGAGCATTTATTCTCAGTTGAAATGGAAGCAAGCTTAAAATCCTGACGCGTTTCGGCTGAATGCCTTGATCACAGGTGAGTGGTTCAAAGTGCACACAACACAGGTGTTTATCAATCAAATGTCACGTGACCCTGTAGTAGTAAAATACATCTCCCATAATGCACTGATAATGTTTCAGTAATGATGCAATGCACTGTGGTTTAGTATATAATCCTGCTTGAGGCTTTGGCAATTTTGTTTGGACTTTAAATATGGGTTTCTCCGCCCTTGAAAGCTGAAGCTGCCCTGCAGGGTTGGGGGCCCCTGTCTGGAGGTCGTTGTTGGAATCATAATGGGGGGCATGACCTGCTTATCTCCGTTCAACACAAGGTATTTTACCTGAATAATTTGAACACGGAGGTGAGAAAGGGATGAGGGAGAGGTTTTACCTCTCTTTCTGCAGTTTATAGACTTCCTTGCATTACACATATAATTTTGGGCAGCAGCAACGAGTGATATTTTTAAGTGATTCACATGAACAAATGAAAACTATTAAGCTCGTGGCCATTTCATTTACTCTTTACAAACTGTATGCACTGTTACAACTGTGAAATATGACTGTGGCTTTTGGATGCTATGAAGCAGGATTATATACTAAGCCACAGTGCATTGCATCATTACTGAAACATCAGTGCATTATGGGAGATGTATTTTACTACTACAGGGTCACGTGACATTTGATTGATAAACACCTGTGTTGTGTGCACTTTGAACCACTCACCTGTGATCAAGGCATTCAGCCGAAACGCGTCAGGATTTTAAGCTTGCTGCCATTTCAACTGAGAATAAATGCTCGGATGTTTCTGAAACTGAGGCTTTGGCAATTTTGTTTGGACTTTAAATATGGGTTTCTCCACCCTTGAAAGCTGAAGCTGCCCTGCAGGGTTGGGGGCCCCTGTCTGGAGGTCGTTGTTGGAAAATATATATATATATATATATATATATATATATATATATATATATATATATATATATATATATATATATATACATGTGTGTGTATACATATATATATATATATATATATATATATATATATATATATATATATATATGTACACATACATACATATTAATTTACACGCAAACATGTAATTTTGCAAAGCATTTATGCATTTACCATCTACTTTGCAACCTCCAAGCTGTTGCTTAGGAACTACTGCAGATATGCTCACCCCAAATACATTGCTCAGGATCTTTTCTCAATGTACATGTAAAATTATTCATGACTCAGAAAACATTCAAAGCCCAATGCTATCTATGGCTTATAATGATCACGGAGTTCTGAGAAATGCCCACAATTGCTGTCGCAATACCAATTGAAAGCACTCTCACACACACAAATGCAAAATTAAGATTGTATGCTAAAACCCACTTGAAATAGACTGCCAACGTCTTACTATAATTTGCACAGATTAACAGGTCAATATAATAGTTCAATATGGATGTTTAATATGCATCAGCAATAATACATTGAGAACAGCTATTATACCTGTCGAGATTTTCATACACCAAATGACACAAAATTACCTTAGGAAATGCACTGTATTGTTAGCTACTTCATTCAATATGCATACCTAATCATCTTGTTGGGATTATTCATATACTTATCGTGGCCTTGATTGCAAACTTTCAACACATGAAGTGCCCACTCACCTCTAAAAACCGTATATTATATAAGTCAATGTACTGGAACCAAATGCTCTAAAGTAAATAGCTATTGCAAGAATGCATTTCTTGAATAGCGGTATGGTGTCTAAATTGACCGGGACTGAGCATAACATTTGTCAACAACTTAACTATACTATGTCTTGCCATTCCATTATATACCACAGTGGGTCATGTCACGCAAGACCAAACCATACCATCCCCTTCTCATGCCATACCAGAGACTGCCATGTCATAACCAACCTTACCATCCTCTACCATTACCATACCATAATATACTATGCCATACCATGCCGGGCCTTGCCAAAACCATACCTATCTATACTACGTTTAATTATAAAACATCAAGCCATTTCAGACCATGATACGGCATACCATACTGTACTATATAAAACTACGTGGAGTGCTATACCATACCTTTCCGTACTGTAACATAGAATATCACGTGTTGCAGTGCATGACATGCTATATCATACTCCACCTTGCTATACCAACACAAACTAATTTGAAGCACAAACATGTGGTCCACACGTAATGCTCTAAATAGATTCATAAAAGAAACAAGAGCCAACACTGTGATTAACTTGGAAAAAGTTATTATTTACAATGAGAAGGCAAAACCAATTACCTCTCCCTAGCAGTAATACATAACATTTATCCAGAACAATTATAATTGAATAACATTTATCGCACACAGAAGAACAAATACAAAAGTGAGCAATTACCTCATATAAAAAAAAATGTTGGCACTGCATACACATTACTTACATCAAAACATATGACAATAATACAAATTCAAGAACAACAAATGACACAAAAAAATTAACCTAAAATTCAGGTTCTGCACCAACTTGAAAGAGAGGAATCTCAGAGCCTAACCCATTTGCAAAATTTTAAGGCTCCTCCTTAAAGAGCAGAAAGCCACAGAGGCCCTAATTGTAAGCCTTTGTGGTAGCTCAAACAGGAATGATGTGTATTACAAGACAATGCTTTGAATTCTCCCTGAAGGCCTAATCTTCTTTAATAGCGCTCACTGCTGCTCGCTATTGTTGATGCATTTCGAACCCACTGGATTCAAGGGTTCTCTTCAGGGGTCTCATCCATGTTTTATGCTGGATTGACATCGGTCTGAATGCATCGTGAGCAAGCAGAAGGACAAGCAATTAAAGTAATTTATACTTCAGTGCAGCAAGTCGAGGAGTGTTTATTTCTTTACTATCGTGAGACCCCTGCTTTGGTGGTAAGAAATTCACAAAATGGCAGTTCCTTCTGACCAGTTGTGTTTTGGTGTTCTGTGTCCTGAAAAGAACCCAGTGGATGTGAAATGGGCATTAGCATTTTGATATGGCTGCCCCTTACGCCGAACATATGCCACTATGTCAACCCCAACATTTTGACACAAATTCTCCACATACCAAATATTAACTCTAGTGTGCCAGTGCCACAATTTTCCTAATGATGTCCAATATGCCTAGTATTACTTCTAATGAGCCAGTGCCAGCATTTTGCCATGGGTGTCCCTTATTCCCAAAATTGCCTTCAATATGCCATCAACAGGATTTTGCCATAAGGACCTCTGAAAGCCAACAATTTCATCCAATATGCCAGACCCTTTGGCAGCATAAAACACTCACACAAACACACACTCAGGTTTGCTTGCTTGATTAAATTCACACACTCAATCTCATTTGCTCTCACTCACGCTTCATCACTCACTCCCTCCTCACAATCCCGCTTACACTTACTGTCCTCACTGTCACAGTGTCACTCTCTCATTGTCACTCATTTGTACTCCCTCTCTCTCACTCAGTTGTTCTTGCTTAGTTACACTGTCACTTATATATTCTCATTCCCACCCCCTTAATTAACTCTCACTCACTTTCACTCAAACACATTCACATGGTCACACAAAATATTTGACAGATTTGTATTTTTTAACTTACCTTCAGCAGCCTACACTGGTCCATTTCAGCTCCTCAGCTGCCTGGTGTTTGACTGACTCTTGGTGCAGGTGTACAGTTTCTTTGCCTCAGTCATTAAAGCAGGAAACTGTAAGCGGAAGCCTACTTAGTGTATAAATCACACTGATGGACTGCTCATGCTCTACTGTTTAGTCTCTTGCTTTTTTGCCCCGCTCTGTCCCTACTTACCACATGATGGGGTAGTGACAGCACGATAACTGTAATTCCAATCTGAGATAGGACAGGGTGGGGTGACAGCCTGATTGAAGTATAGCCCTATGCACAGCGTTACTGAAACCTAAAGAGCCTTGGCTATCTTTACAGGTTACGCTGCAGCACGTCACAAATGTGGTTGGACTGGAGGCATACCAGGCTCTTAGCTCAGGGCTTGGACTACTCCAGCACTGGAAAATCTGCCTGACTGATGGTACAGGCATGTCTTTAAACCTGCACCAACCACCATATATTTGGCTGCCCTAGGCTGCCATGTGACGCTCGCTTGCAGTGAGGCTCTGCATTGTTTTTAGTATACCAATAGTGAACAATTGTCTATTATTCGTTATTGGTATTGAGAAAAGGGGCAGACAACAAGGGTGAGTGTTGCTCCAACACCATAAAGTAAGTCCACCACTGATTACAATTTTCATTCTTTATTTACCATCCTTTCCTTCACCTCTATTTCTTTTTCTAATGTTCCTCTGCCGTCCATCCAGTAGTGCTGGAACAATTTGGAGGTTGTGCAATCAATGAAACTTCACTGAAGTAACAGGAATTTTGTGCAATCAATGAAACTTCACTGAAGTCACAGGAATTGTGAAAAAGCCAAGTGTCACTCTAAGAACAAGTATAGCAAATGAGCCACATCCATTCAGCAGAAGAATGGTACAGGTGTGGTATGTAGCCGCTTGAGCATTTTGGAGCACACTTGTGCAAATATATTACTAGAGCACATCGTGGTAGCACAGTGTAATTTACAGGCAGCACATTTTCCATTGAAATGGGCATTAAATGTGGGCTGACATTCATTTTTACTGATACACATTGTACAAATGATAATATGCAGAAATTGTATTTCAGAAAATAGTCATCATTTGCACATGACCAAGAAAAGAGGATTGATGTGTTTTGATCCCATTCAAATATTTGTTTTTTTCACTCTCCAGAATTACAAAAAATGTGCTTCATTTGTGCTTTCCTAACTGCTAGTGTAATTTGAAATAGTTGTAAGTTAATTTACAGATTGTTCAATTTTATTGTGTTACAAAAAAACCTGACAACCTACAAATTCTCCTTCCACACTCTGGGCACTCCAGCAAAATTGTTCACTTTACAAAACCCTCTCAATTTGTAGTCAGAGAAAGAACAGTAAACACCAGTCTTTTGTTAAAAGAATAAGCAGCAGTTTATCAGAATACACTGAGCAAAATGTGACAAGATAGAAATAAAATGTAACTGCATCTTTATTGCTCATTTCACTCTAGCATGGTTATTCTGGAGGTGCTGCAGCACCCCAGCAATCCTTCTTCCAGCAACACCTATTTCTTGCCACTGGATTGCAGCCAAGTCCATCAGGGAGTCTCTCATCCATGAGATTAGCTACATTCTTATAATTTAGGAGAGCACAGTAACTTGTGCAACCCCCAAAAATGTCTACCTCTGTCCAGTGTTTGCTAATTTGTGGCTCAGATGCACTGCAGTCAAGCTAGATACTGGTGTTTGCCCTACACGGGGAGTTGCAGGAGGAAGGCCAAGTTGCACATCTGCCACCATTTTCATAACTGAACTTTATACTCTGCAGAGGCTTCCACACAGGAGGATTCACCCTCTCCCCAAGATCACTCCTGGCTAATGTCTATGGTACCTCACTGGGCTTGCTGTGATATATTGCTTGTGACCAAAGATGTTGCAGTTGTGGCAGAGGTAGGATCAATCGAGCAAATAGCAGAAACTGGAAGAGTGGTTGTGGAAGTGGTAGCTGCTGCTTCTGCAGGAGTGATGGTGGTAGCTCCAGAATTGATGCCCAGGTGTTGGTGACAATGCTGGTGATTTTAGGTGCATGTTGAAATAGGTGGGGCGTGCCCCCTCTTATTCTACACCATCTTACCAGCAAATACAAGTATTTGGCTAGACACTGCTATGGTGCAATCACGGGCTACAAAATGAATTGTATTGTGAAAAGATGTAATAATATTGCTTGGCCTACCGTGTTTGCATATCATTTCAGATCTACCTAGGGTGGAAAGCTGGAGTGCAGATGTTTTGACAAAAATGCCAATGGGTTTCATTTGGCTCAGGATTCATGCAAAGCCAGTTCATAATAGTTTCAGCAGGTCTGGCGGAATTTTAGGATTGTTTGTGTTGTTCCCTCCACATATGCATACATTATTAGTGATTGGAACTATGTGATAGAAACCATTTTTGGTGCTATGCACTTGTCGGTACAAAGTACCTTTAGCACACAAAAGTTGATTGGGGTTGCAGTTTCTGCCGCTTTGTATCATA
Source organism: Pleurodeles waltl (assembly GCF_031143425.1). Lineage (NCBI taxonomy): Eukaryota > Metazoa > Chordata > Amphibia > Caudata > Salamandridae > Pleurodeles > Pleurodeles waltl. The sequence goes on along the minus strand of NC_090437.1, from coordinate 513,919,983 downwards.
AAGCACTGCTAGCTAAAACTGATACTAAATCTGGGTATTTTCCTGGTAGGAGACCCAAGCAGCAGGTAAAATAAAAAACTTGCAGATGATTTGTAAGTCAGTCAGTCAAAGCATTACATATAGACCACGATAGAAAAATTGAATGGATACAATATAGTTACTGGTGTTGAGTGTACTCATTAGAAGCGGGCTAAAGATAACCCACTGCTGCTGTGTGTGGAGTACCGTATTTGCCATTGCGCACCAATTATCATGCCTGCTGCTGTGTATCAGTAACCATGTCTGTCATCATGTGACGATTATCATGGTTGCTGCATTGTACTGGTTAACATGCTTGATGATGTGCAGTTGATTCAATGAAATCCTAGCGTTTCAGTAGTTGACTTCTGGCTTCTTTCCCTGTAAATGGTGCTGTGGTGAGATTTGTCAACAAGCATTGACACTATTGTGAAATGTTTAAGCCCAGAATGAAGATGGCTGCTGATGATGGCATAGTAAATGGGCACATTTTACTAGTTGGTTGTATAGCGCAGAGATCCTGAGATTGGTGGCAACATGCCTGCCTATTCAACAGAGCTCTATGGAAAGTGTGCGCAGTGCAATCAAACCTTTTGCTTTACACAGGGCTCTGCCTGGAGCACTACATACCAACAGAGAGGTTTCAGTGTTGTCCCACTGGAAAACCACTTTTAAAAAAGTGCAACATAGAGCATTGCTCAGCAAATAGATGGCACCAAAAGTGTGAGGAGGGTAGAAATGCAGTTGCAGTGCTTATTTGTGAATAAAAAAAAGTACCTCAGGAATGAAGTACTTGATCCTAACTCCACGCAACGGTGAAAGCAGGAGGAAGTAAAGTTAAAGGCCACGTTTTGGCCAATGGGAAGCATTGAAAACAGAGCTACGCTGGAATAGACCAATGGTGAGTTCAGTTAGGTAAGGGGGCCCGTTCTAAACACCTTTTAAGTTTGTTTTCATTTACAAAAGACTTTGCAAGCACAGCGCGAGGGCGAGCACCGTGCAGGCGAAACCTAAAAAGCAACCACTCATGCATAATGCAGAATATTGGTTCAAGTTGTTATTCGGTTTTTGGAGTTATGTTTGTGTGGTCTTGTCCCGTTATAAATTCTGCATCTACGGCAGGGTATCACTGAAGTGTCATTGTACCTCTTCACTCAGGCATTAGTTGATTGTCCCTGCCTGTCATGTTAGTGAAGCTTTGCACAGCTCCTCAGACATTAGAGTAAAATACTATTGCCCATTTCATGTTGGATGTTATTTATTGATTCTGGTGCCTTCGGTGATATTTCCAGCCAGTCCTTGCAAAACAGCATTATCCCTAGCTGATGTGTTTCTGTCAGCCTTATTTTTTCAATATGACTGCTCTTGTGGGGTGATATGATTCATATTCATTACATTTTGAATGAGGATTCTAAGCTCCAATGTATTTTGAAGCGAGAATACTAATCCTTCAGATTTAATGATAAAAAATCCTTCATGTGGAAGCACAACCCCATGACCCGTACAAAGAAGCTTAAGCTAGATACACTAAACTATAACTTGAACAATTAAATATTGAGTTAACAAAAACTACCTTAAAAAAGTACAAGTGGCATTAATAGTTTATCTACATAATGGTATGCCAAGGGCACTCTATTTGTATTCTGGAAGAGCTTATTCTATAACTGGTCATGCATGTCTCCTGTATAATCATAGGTGCTGGATGTAGGGATGCTGTAGCACCCCAAAAATAATCATGCTGAAGTTTAAAAGAAGAGTCAGCAATAAAGATGACTTCAGTTTTGTTTTTATCTTGTCACATTTGCTGTGCGTTCAAAGACAGAGGTCAAATGTCAGACTGTCTTCTGACAAACAGCTGCTTCTTCTCTTCATGGTGATTGGCGTTTACTTTCTCTGACTGCCAAGTGAGAGGAGTTTGTAAAGTGCACAAGATAATAATCCTGCTGGGGTACAGAAGTGTGACAGGAAAGCTGTAGGATGTCAATTTATTCAAAACACACAAAAAATCAATACCTGCCATGAACTCTATAAATATTTAAAAATGTGTGATCAGTTAGAAAAACACAAATGAAGCACATTTTGTGCAACAATAAAATGTGGCGGAAATAAAGATTTTAGTAGGGTCAACACAAATCAAGACACTTTACCTGGTGATGATCAAGTGAAAATCCAATTTCTACTCATTGTTTGTGTGCTATATATTTTTATAGATGAAATTGCATTGACCAACTCAGTGGAAACTGTGCTGTCTGTAAATGACAGTGTGCTACCACAACATGATTTAGTAATACATTTGTGACACTGTGCTAGAAAATGCCACACCAGCTACTTACTATACCATTTGCTATACTTTGTGACACACTTGGATGTTTCACAATCCCTGTGAGTTCAGTGATAAAACACTGATGGCAGCTTCCCCACTTTGAAAACAGTTCTAGCATTGCTATTCATAATTATTAAAGGCAACCTTTAAAAATTCTACTCATGATTTCAAAAGCTTCATTAGTCTTACACAAAACTCATCGCATTATATCTGGTAGCACCATGTGGAAATTCATCCTTTTCCCTTAGTTAAGTAGAACCCCTAAACCCTTCATGTTCCTGCATTGTGGCGTTCTCTATTAGGGAAGAGTCTTGGGAAATGTTTTCAGCTGATTACTACCATTAGAGTTACACTGTTCTAGGTCCTATTTTTCTTATCTTCCCATCTAAAGAAATCATCAGGCTCTTAATATAGTGCAGAAAGTTCAAGTACTTCCAAAACATTAATCAAGATCCTCCTCATATATTCCCACACTGGAAGGACAATCCCACACTGGAAGGAACGTTTCTCTTTTGTTGTATCCAAAAAGCTTCTGCCTTTCTCAGCATCAATTCCAGGAAAAGGCAACAGGAAGAGGAGTTTCTAGAAGATATTCACCAGCAGATCAAATAAATGTGTCTTCCATTGTAAATACACACAGTGGATTTCTCAAGGAGTCAAGTGCTGTCTAAAATAGGACCCTATCATTTATAAAAACAGGTGCATTTTAAGCTCCACAAAATGCTAGAAGTTGTTGAGAATTGCGGGATACAGCCGCACAATTTAGATTCTACCAAAATGCTTAGGTGATATCCGATGTACAAGCACACTCAATGTAGAAGGGTGCTGTCACTTGGTTTCTAGTACAGATGTGCCTTCTACATTTTAGTGGCTTCAGCATCAATGCACATTGGAGGAAGGCAGTGACTGGGATAGATCTTGGACCATGCATGGTGAGTCTAGGGACACTAGTATCCCAGATGTCTGTTGTCTCACTGGTAGTCTGACAAGGACATTGGCAGAGGAAGAAGAAATGTCTTAGCTACTCATGACAAGAACTTACGGGAGGCCAGGATAAAGTTTGGGTACTTTAAAATATTGCATGGCTGGTATTAATCACCACAAAAACTGCAGAATGCAGACCTAAATCCATCAACATCATGGTGGAGGAGTAATGAACCTGACAGTGATATAATGCACTTGCTCTCAGAATGCCAGCAACTGGAGCAAAGCTGGACATAAATTTGTAATAATTGAAAAGAAGCCCCAAGGATGGCAGCACACCAGTCCACTAAAACTGTGATTCTCCATGACATATTATTCATCCTGGTGACTACTCTCCAACGTAACAGATAGTTTGAAACATTGCTGGCTGAGGCCAAACTGGGCATATTTACAGCAGCCAGTCCGTATCAGGGGCGTTCTGGCAGAGCCTCTCTTCCTCCCGTGAGGCCCCTCAGGATTTTTCAAGTTAGCGATGTTTATGAAAACACACATTTGTGCTTGCATGAACACTGCCAGTGTGCAGGTCAGCCCTCTCTACCACGTATCCAAGCTCATGATGACAGGAGAAGAAGGAAGGGGCTGATGCATGATCCAGCTACAAAGTGCTGTTAAAATATAACACTCTATAGCTGGATGTCCAGATTGCACATTTCTGAGGGGTGTAATTCAACTTTGATCCCCTCACACAGGCACAATCCATTTTGTTTAGCAGACATATTGTTTATGCCTGAGGCAGCACAGTATATCGACTAAAATATGATTGTAAGGATGCACATCAGTGCTTCCTTGAGGGAAAAGTCGTAAACAACGTGAACAACGATTGCTGGAACAACCCATGCCTTTTTCTCTGCCTTAACCACACATGTGCAAAACAATGCATATGCGTGATTAAGGCAGCGAAAAAGGCAGAGAGCTCGAGGGATGACACAGTGTGGTAAGTGTGGCTGGGGCAGGGTTGGGGTAGTTTTTACTGGTGGATTAAGGGCCTAAGGTGGGTGGGGGGTCGTACTATTTTTTTAGGGGAAGGGGTGGGGAGGCAGGATAGTTTATTTTTTAGGGGTGGGGAAGATTAAAAAAAGGGAGGGTGGAGGGATGAGAGAAGAGGCGGAAGGATTGGGAGAGGTCGTAGTGAGGTAAGTGGGTTTGAGGCAGGGTTTGCCCCTGGTGGGGTGGATTTAGGGGGTGGGAGGTCGGGTAGTTTATTTGTTAACGGCGGAAGTGGTCAGGGTAGTTTATTTTTTAGGGCTCAGGGTGGGTGGGGAGGTAGGGGTAGTTTACTTATTAGGGATGGGAGAAGGTTTTAGGGCTCAGGGCGGGTGGGGGTGTCAGGGTAGTTTAGTTTTTAGGGGAGGGGCGGTGGATTTTGAGTAGGTTTTGTTTAGGGCTTAGGGTGGGCGTGGGTCAGGGTAGTGTAGTTATTAGGGGTGAGGGAAGGTTTTATGGCTCAGGGTGGGTGGGGTTTTTTGGGGTAGTGTAGTTTTTAGGGGTAGTGCCCTGGGGTAAATTCTTTTAGGGCTTAGGGTGGTTGAGGGGTCGGGATAGTTTAGCTGTTAGGGGTGAGGGAAGGTTTTAGGGCTCATGTCTGGGTAGTTTACTTTATAGGGGTGGGGGTAGTTTTGGGCCTCAGGGCGGGTGGGGGCTTGTATGACAGAACCATGCATGCCATTTCCACATATGCCTTTACTAAGCATGCTTTTACAGCGAAATTCATTGTAAAGGCATGTGTGGTAAAGGCATGTGTGGAAAAGGTTATTAAGGTTGTTAAGGCATGTGTTGTTCCAGTAAGCATGGTTCTGTCATACAACCATTCCTTGAAGCCTATGAAAAGCTACACAGAGCAGCAAGGGCAGGATCCCCAGCATTATCTGGGATTCTTATAGGGCTGTGCTTCCAATTTTATCAAGAAGCTGGGAGAGGGATTGAGGTGGGTTTTCCCCTTTTCAAACTTGCCCTTGCTGCCCTAGCTAGCCCCTCACTGGGAATCATGGCTTGGAGGTTACAAATGTCCAGCACTGATTACTGCTCAGCTGCTGCCATGGACCCTCCAAGTTTCCAGCTAAGTAAGAAAGGTAAGTAAAAAAAAATATATATATATATATATGTGTGTGTGTGTGTGTGTGTGTGTGTGTGTGTGTGTGTGTGTGTGTGTGTGTGTGTGTGTGTGTGTGTGTGTGTGTGTGTGTGAGTGATAGAGAGTGAATGGGATTGAGTGAAAGTGTGTCTGTGAGTGTGTTTCAGTGTGTCAGTGAAAGTGAGTGAGAGTCTGAGTTGGAGAGTGTGCATGAATAAGTGAAAGTGAATATGAGGAAGGGACTGATGAGTGTGAGTGTATTAGAATGAATGATTGACTGGAGGCTGTGAGAGAGTGAGTCAGGATGTAGCTACTAATGGTGCAACAATGTGTGTAAGTGTGTTAGTAAGTGAGAATGGGAACCACTCATTATGAGTATGTTTGTGTGTGAGTAACAGTGGATGGGAGTGAGTGAGAATGAGCAGCTAAAAGAATATGAAGAAATGAATTGTGAGAGGAAGAATGACTGAGGAAGTGTTTGAAAAATTGAGTTAAATCCAGGCTGGTATTTAGCTGCACTACTTTCAAAGGTCACCAACTGCCACTGCTTACTGAGATTGTGAAAACCGCCTAAGATTCCCTCTTATAATATTGGGCTACAAGATATGTAGAATAAGGCAGAGTATACCAAGTCCATCATCAAATGGCAACATTTGAGTTGTGTGTGTGTGTGTTGGGGGGTGGTTTTAGCTACCAAACGGTGTAATTCTTTTGTAATGCATAGATCTTGGCACCAACTGATATATTCTGAAACAATTGAGGTGATGGGGAGTCACAGAAACTGAATAGCACTAAGAAATTGAATGGAAATGTGAGTGAGTGCTTATTTATGCTCTTTCTTATATCTTTTTTCTTTTACTGCTTGTGATTTACCATTTTCCACCCTTTCTCTGGAACTTTTGGTAACTCAGTTTGGTGTAACAAAAGCAGTATGTGACACAACACAGTTTACGGAATGTACTACAAGACTAGATAGCCACTGATACTTAAGAAGGGTAGGGCCAGATGTACAAAGCCATTAATAATTTCTTAACAGACTGACCTGCTTATTTTAAGAAATGCTAATTGGGTTAGTCATATGTACAAAGCCTTTTGAAGTGGTCGCAAATTGTGATTTCTACATAGTAGAAATTGCAATTTGCAGGCCCCTAAATAGGAAATCGCAAATAGGAATACCTATTTGTGATTGTTATGCAGATGTACAAAGCATTTCCTAAATGCGAATTGGGCATTTAGGAAATGCAGGTACCATCGACTTCAAGTTGATGGTAACCATGTGCAATTTAAAAGTGTACTTTTTGATACTCATATTTATGCTATATATTTTGTAATACGTGGAAACATTTGGAGTGCTCTGAACTATTATGTAACGTTAGGTTGTTCCAGCCTTTCTACCTTGCATACCTCCACATTTACACCTACCACTATGTGGTTCTACATACTCTTGGCACAGAACTCTGAGCTGGTATAGGCATAGACCTACATCTCTGTGAAATGCATTTATGAGTATGTGAAAAAGAAAGTGAAAATGCAATACTACTACATATTCTCATAAACGGCTTTGTGAATTGTGCCCCAGTTATTTAGGAATAAGCCAGTAGTGCTACAGGAGCACATCAAAGCTACTTTTTGTGAATCAGGCACAATTTCTGTGACATGTTTTTAAGGTTAGGTAAAGAACTCTCGCCTCAATTCATAACAAGTTTACTGTGACTTACTCTTAAAGTGATCCTGAATTCCTCAAAGAAGCCAAGCATACTTCTCGATAATTCTTGAAGCTCATGCATTAGCTAGGAGTACTACAAGATCACTACAGGATAATGTGACACTTACCCATAACCCAAGTTTCTCAGTCAAGCATAATGTGCTCAGCTATCTATGAAGGACTTCCAACGTAAATACCAAAACCCTGTAGTCCATTCCTATCATCCTTTCGCATTTTGGGGCAGATTCACAATGACTTGGCTATAATTTATTCCCAGAGTACCCTGGCTGAAAAGAGCAGGACAGGAGTAATGTAGAAGTGCTACAGGAGTCACACACAGAGCAAGCAAGCTTTTTGTGAATTGGGCCCATACTGTTAGATTGTCTTGACAGTCATATTGTAGATCGAGGTGAAGTAGTAATAGTATTAATGTGCTCAGTTATTTACGATAAACTTCTGACATAAACTAATGTGATAAATTAGAAGTGATTAAAAAATGAGTAAAAAATTGGTCTGCTCCAATTTTCATATTTGACTCGATGCCATATGTGCTTCTACTTTTACACTGTAATAGGAACTTTACCTGGATGGACAGTGGGACACAAATAGGGGCTAACTGGGATAGAAAACATATCTGGGCACCAGAAATAAAGGTGGTCCTCATTAGCAAATCGGATAGCTAAGAAAGTGGCCCCAGCTTCCAAATCCGCAGTTTTGAATTTGTAGACATGGTGTTGCGAGGTATGGGAGACAGCATTTGTACTTGGTGTAGACGACGTTATCAAGGAAATCAATAGTAAAAAAAAAAGGTCCAGCAGACCACAAAAAAGGACTAAAAATAGCCAAGAAAACAGCCCACACACTAACCTGCCAGACCAGCCCTTCGGGCACTGCCATACTGCCCTACATGTCGGACCGACCCTGAACAAAAATCAAGCACAATGAGAATCTGAAAATTCTTTGACCTTTGTTCATCTGGGTTCTTGTAAACCGTAAACCACATTCGTCTGCAATAGCATGTAATGGGGCTTCAACGGTGGACGTTTAACTAAGTCATTGCCGCTTAATCCTCCATTCTCTTTTGCAATGCACTTTCCTGATAACATACTCAGGGGCATATTTATACTCTGTTTGTACCGAATTTGTGTCATTTTGTTATGCAACTTCAGAGCAAACCTAACTCCATATTTACATTTTTACGTTAGACATGTCTAAGGTAAAATGTTTGGAGTTTGCACCATTTGTTAGATGCGTGCACCTACCTTGCGTCAATGAGATGCAAGGTAGGCGTTCCCATCTAAAAAATGGTTGCAACAAGGTATTGGTAAACCCATATATCAAGTTAATAATCCAAATCTTCACATCATAGTTGGATTTGAAGAAGCACGTTCAGCGAACTCAATGAGTCCAGTAGATATTTATTATGAGATACATAGAGAGGAACAACAGCCGACATGTGTTTCGCCCCCTGGCGGTAAATAAACCTGGGGCTTACCCAAGGCTGTGAAAGTACAAAGAGAAATTAGAGACAGGTACTCTTCTTTTTGGAAGAAAAAAGGTATACTTAGGAATATCACTCAGAGTGCAAGAAGAGGTCACATTTTCCAAAGAAGCAATCTTCTAAAAAAAAATATGTATATATATTTGTCTCTCAGAGGAGACTCATTTCAGGAGTGTAATGAACTTAGTTTATAGGTAAGTGCTAGCACGTGACTAGGGGAAGGATGTGTATTAGTTCCAAGGAGAGAAACAAAATAAATAAATGCAACTGCAATCAACCACAAGTGTTGGATTGAAGTCCAGACAGGTGAAACTGATGAAATCCACCCCGTGTTAGTATTATTTATTACAATTTTTCAAGAATGAAATCGAAGAGAAGTGACCAGGATGATATTGGACAGGAGTGACCAAAGTAATAATAAAAGGGAAAAGTGATCAAACAGTAATCCAAGAAATGTCCTTTTAGTGAGCCTTCCACCCATGCAGATTTCAACAAAATTATACGATACCTATTCAATAGTTCTTATGGATAAATCCATTTTAGAAGTTCATTACCTTATTGCGTTGGTCAAAAAACATATCTGTGCTGACAGGAAAATGTACAGAGAACACATATGCTTTTACAACCCCCACATGTGGTTGATGTATTTTATGAGTGTTATGTTAGTAAACATCAGTTCAACACAACTTCTAGTAGGATATCATAAAGGAGAGATTATCCAGAACACAGTTGTAATAAAGTATAACTTCAGTACATAACATAAGCCCAAAGAGGTGGAAAGGAACCAAGTGGTTTCGGCATGTACATTTTTTATGGGACATATATCTTTTTAGCTAAATTCATTTTTCATTGTTGAAATAAAATCTCTATAGTAGAACCCAATTGAAGTGATTGGTCATTAATTATAAAGTTAATGATGATTGAGGGAATTATTTCTACTTCGAAAGTGATATCTCTGATAGAAACTCAACAAGGTGTTATGTCACAGTATGAATTATTCTTGTAATTGTGCTACTCTATCATGTTAACAATATTGCATTCAAATGTACCAATTATAGGGAAGAAAAATACTATGACCTATACTTCAGGTTTAATCTTCCAAGGTCTTAAGACCAAAGCCGATATGCCTGTGATTAGTTGTTATATAATAAATGTGCATATCCTAATGGTATTCGTAAATGTCACTCACCAAAACATCGTAGGAGATTAAACGAGTGGCCGCACATCGGAGTGAATAAAGGATAAATCCCTGGCCTCGAACGTACTGAATTTGGATCTGGCGTTCTGATTCAGCGCCATATTTGTTATGGATAAAAAGTTTGTTGTGTGCCCTTTAAGCAAACACCATTAATAATAATAATAATAATAATAATATAAGTAGCACGTAGATCCCTGTTTATATCACATTTGACACTATGGCGGTCATTCTGACCCTGGCGGTCAAAGACCGCCAGGGCGGAGGACCGCGGGAGCACCGCCGACAGGCCGGCGGTGCTCCAATGGGGATTCCGACCGCGGCGGTAAAGCCGCGGTCGGACCGGCACCACTGGCGGGCTCCTGCCAGTGTACCGCCGCCCCATTGAATCCTCCAAGGCGGCGCAGCTTGCTGCGCCGCCGAGGGGATTCCGACCCCCCCTACCGCCATCCAGATCCCGGCGGTCCGACCGCCGGGATCCGGATGGCGGTAGGGGGGGTCGCGGGGACCCTGGGGGCCCCTGCAGTGCCCATGCCACTGGCATGGGCATTGCAGGGGCCCCCGTAAGAGGGCCCCTACATGTATTTCACTGTCTGCTGCGCAGACAGTGAAATACGCGACGGGTGCAACTGCACCCGTCGCACAGCTTCCACTCCGCCGGCTCGATTCCGAGCCGGCTTCATCGTGGAAGCCTCTTTCCCGCTGGGCTGGCGGGCGGTCTGAAGGCGACCGCCCACCAGCCCAGCGGGAAAGTCAGAATTACCGCCGCGGTCTTTCGACCGCGGAACGGTAACCTGACGGCGGGACTTTGGCGGGCGGCCTCCGCCGCCCGCCAAGGTCAGAATGAGGGCCTATGTTTTAAGTTTCCGGTTTTCTCCATACATTTCCTTCTCTCAAGATGGCAACCGCTGAGCTTCTCGAGCAATAACTGTTGGTAAAGACAAAAGTAGGACAAACTTTTTATCCCTAACAAATATGGCACCATGTAATGGATCCAGAGGTGCCCTACCCAAGTCCCAGGAACACCCCCACCCACACCAGAGGGACACCAGAGGATGGGGGACTCCATTCCAGGTAAGTAGTGTAAGTATTGGTAAGTATTTCTTACATTTTTAAAAAGTGCCATTGGGGGCCCTAACTTGGGCCCCATGCCTGGCACAGGGTGTAATGGTCATGCCCAGGGGACACTCATCCACTGTGCTGGCCACTGGGGTGGTGGGCATGATTCCTGTCTTTCCCAAGATAGGAGTCATGTATTTGGTGGTTTTGCGCCAGGAAATGGCGCTAGTCTGGGTAGAGGCTTTTTTTTTGCCTCTAACCAGGCTAGTGTCATTTTCTGACACACTTCTTCTAAGACGCTAGCCCAAGTTTAGTGCCGGCTTGCACCATTCAATAAATACGGCCCCCGGCTGGTGTTGTTAAATGCCGCAAGCCAGCGCTAAACTTTTTGCTGCAAAGTGCGATAGTGCAGTTTTTCGGCAAAAAGCATAAATATGGGACTCAGTTTAAAACAACTTTGAGAAAAAAAAATCAAACACAAATTTAACTTGAAGGCTTACAAGTATTCCCTCGGGTCGTTGGATGAACTTTCTGACAAGACGTGTTGCTTTCCTGAGTACTCGGCTTCCACTTTCTCCTTCTGTACTTGTCGGAGGAGTTCAGAGACTGACATGTCTGCCTCTGTCCTTTGAGTGCTATCCTGAAATGATGAGTAACTGACAGACATGTCCTCCTCTGAGACAAGGGGAGGGCAATCAGATGTCTCATAGTCTTTAGAGGATGTGTGATCGCCTTTGCTCCTCTCTCTCGGGCTGTGCAAGTCTTCCTGGAGTGCAGAAAATCCTGTGGGAGAACAAAAAGAAAACAATAAGCTTAAACACTACTTTTATTGTGAACAAAGGTGTGAAAGCCCATTATACTCAAATGCACTATAAAAATGCTTATATAAAATTTAGACATACATCATTTAGATGGTTAGTCCTGGAAAGTGTGGGCTGGACGAAAAAAAGAACTATGACTTAATAGCATGCTATCAGCGTCAACAAGCGGCAAGTAATGTTAACTGGGTCTGAATCATACTCCCACTTCTTTTAAGGAGTTTCTTGGAAACAAGAAACCATCATATGAATGACTGCTGACTAATTTGTTGAATGAGTTATGGTTGCAAAGGTTTGAGAATTGTATCCATTTTTGTAAAATCTATTTTTTATGTTTGTTACCAATAGATCACTGAGGGCTATACGAGCTACCACACTGTGCAATTTGCCTTTTCCCTCTCTGATATGTGAAAGGGCTTTTTTTGTCACAATGTATCAATCTTGCAAACAACTACGACGACCTGCCACATACTTTGATGGTGCTTCCGTTTGTTCACACAGAGACAGTTGCACATTACTACACAAGAACATGTGGCAAATGGTGGGTGATGTCTTGGCATCAAAGACATCAATCACCCCTTCTGCGAATACCACAGACATGCAGCAGATACAGATTCCTTTCCCTGTTTCTCTGGCTCTGACAGCATGGCAGAAGCTCTGGTCTCTCTTGAATTACTAATGGAGCACGGCCCTCTGTGTGACATTGTTAGAAGAAGGTGGGAGAGGACAGACTGGCCCCAGAATTTTTTATATTTGTGTGGTGACTGGTAATAAAGAGGGAGAAGAGTGGAAAGACAGCAGGTTTTCTTTTACTCAGATGTATTAAGGGGAGAAAAGAGTTAAGGCAAGAGGGAGGGAGTAAGCCATGTTTTTAGTTCATACATTTGAACGAGTAGGGCCCTGACTGAGGTGGGTGAAGGTGAGGAAGGACAATACCTGTAAAACTGCCCAAGGGATCAGTTTATTTGGGACTAATAGGGCATCAAACAGAAATAGCAAAGTAAAATGGGGTGGGTATCAACATGGAGTTCTCCACCTTGTTGTTCCAAGTTAATATATAATAAATTCCACCTTCACTCTCCTTTGTACGTTAATATGAACTGCTTACTGAAAAGAACCCTGCTATTGACACCCACCTAATATAATTCCACATAACTTCCAGAGAAAAACTGTGGTACAAGTATATAGCTTCATTATAAGGGAGGTCTGCTGCCTGAACTTGCTTGTAGTAAGGAAATAAAATCAAGAGGTGGCTGCAAGATACAGCCTAAAACAGAATGGGCTCCAAACTTTCCTCAGTAACTGAATCCTCTCTCATCTTCAGTCTTTAAAATAAAAGGTATTCCTTTGTAAGTGCTTACTGTGACCCTGAGCACAGACCTTTCTTGAGGACTGTGTAGGCCCATGTACTAATACACAGGACGAGCGACTGTGAGTCAGCAGGGGAAGATAGCACACGGAGAGTAGGGAAATGAGATCAGAAAAATACAATGTAAGAATGAAGGGATAAATGAAACTACAGGCAAATGAAACTACAGGCAAAAATAAGACAATGTGTCAGTTTGTAAATATGAAGCAGTGTAGTTCACTGCTAGAACCACAGATGCTTAAAAAACAAACAAAAAAAACAGACACAGCGGTAGTGCAAAGGGCTTGTAAATGAGGCCCGTTGTCTTAACAGCACACCCAAGTGTAGTCCTTAAACTCTGCAGGTAGACTGTAAGTGAGAGCCTGCAAACTACGACAGGGGACCCAACAAGAGTCCATGAGTTTAACAGTTTGTGAATGCTGTACAGAGACCAACATCCATGGCAGAGAAACCTGCATGGGTCAGTGAGTTATTTAGTCTAACTAGATTACTCTGATGAAATAGTATGTCTGCTGGTTATTACCCTGCTGGCAAAGAGAACATGATTTTTCTTTGTTAGACCCTCAAACACTCAACCTAGCGGCAAGCTTCATCATCGGGTCTTGTTCTGGTCCATAAAAAACAGAATTGGCTCAAACAAATTCCAGGGAGCACTTTCCCAAGCCAGGATCTTCAGAAACTAAAAATATCTCAAACAACCAAGGCATCCCTTTGATCGCAGTTGCTTGGGTATGGTTAAAAAGGTTCTATGAAGGGGGTAATTATATAGTGGTCCTGCTACTCTGATAACTGGTCGACATGTTTCAGCCCCAAGATCAAGGGCCTCTCAGGTCCAGGCCTTTCATCATGAGATAAACTCTGACCTAGGATATTGTTACCAAGACTTAACAAGACATACAAAACATACAACAAACTCATGTATGCATAATGAGTTATTATTTGCCTAAAATGCAGTGTTTTAGGCCTTAGCTTTAAAATGGGAAAAATGCATAATAATAATGGTAGCCAGAGTGATGTCACAAGAGTACATAACATCAGCATACAAAACTCACTTATGGTGTTCTTGATATATCATGCACAGTGCTGCCACCAATCAACTCAGGTTTCCATGCATTCATGCAAAGGAGTCTTTAAGAAAATATGACACCTTGGTCAAAAGACCAGGTGCACCATGCCTACACTGGACCTTCCCACAGTTATGGGTCATTATCCATGAGGACAGTGCTCAGTATGCTCACTGACAGCTCACACAAAGGTCTTAAATCTAGACCTTCCTACTCCCTGGGAACAACAGACGCACATGAAATGTAATTGCATCAATGTTATTTATTTGACTGAATGTTCATGTAAGTTGCTCTATATAGGGGTTACTTCAAGAAAAAATTTAATCAAGATCAGTGAACATTGCAGCAATATTTGCTGCCAGAGATCTTCCACGAAATTGACAGCACATGTTATAGAAAAGGAGCATAAAGATATCTAATAGATCATCACCGAAAGCATAATGTTCAGAGACAACATGACAGGGACTCTGTTTGAGAGAGGACAATGAAGAGTATACAGACTGGGAACCCACAAGCATGGCCTCAATGATGATGAGGCCATGAGGTTAAGAATCAACTTAACTTACTATCATAACATCACAGTGTTAATTACACCATCCCATTCCAGATTACCATCAGTGACCCCATTGAGTTCACATTGGTTGTTACACACTGAGGGCCTGATTTAGCATTTGGGGGGTGGTGTTACTCCGTCACAAACGTGACAGATATCCCATCCACCTTATTACAATTCCATTATGTCCTATGGACATCGTATTATCACGTTACCCGTATGCAAAACTCTAAATCAGGCCCAGAGTCATTCTGGATGTTCTAACAGCACTTAGTAGGGGCATGGAGGGCACAGAGCATGATCCACGTTATCAATCTGGCACAACTATGACTTATATCACACTTACAATGGATGCCATTTTTTTAAAGCCCACACTTTTAGCTTCAGATACTTAGGGTTGGTCCGTAACATGGAAAGATCGAAACTCTCTCCATTTCTTACAGTGAGGAACATGGAGCAAAATTACCTTTTCTCATCCTTCCAATCTTGCAACAACATTCTAGGCATTGATATCGACTTGAATCTATGCACGAGTCAATAATATGTCGACCAAATATTGCAAAATGTTTCAACCACGGGCATCAAACGGGGCTTCTCATTACATATTTTGTTATCCTCCTGGGGATTACACACTATGCAACCATCTAATACTAACACTAGGGTATTCTTACAAATGTTAGAATAAGGGCCTGGTTTAGATCTTGGTGGTAACGGTCCCGCCATTGACTTTTCGACCCAATACCCGTCCGCCGACGTGATGGTATGCCAACCGTATTTAAATGTTGTTGTTCCCATGGACAAAAGCCTGCATTCAAACCGTGGTCTCTGTCAAAAAAACACTTCCCGCATTGACATCGGCATAGGGAAAAGTGGCTGATGGTGAGACCCCAGACATCTGTTTCGCCGTGCAGATTTGGATGTGCCATAGTGCCAAGGAAAAGGTGGTGGTCTGACCTTCATGTTTGAGTTGGCGGATTGGGTGGAAAAGAGGGTGAAAGCTCACCATTTTTCCCATTCCACCTGTTTTCGACTGGACATGACTGGACAGCACCTGTTGTCCCTGCTGCTACCTACCCACGGAGAACCCCCCACCTTGTCGCTGGACTCAAAGGGAGGGACACTGCATTGCCAAGGTATGTTGGATGGGCGCTGCACGGGAGGTCGGGACCACTGCAGACCTATATATGGCACAGTCATTTTTTAAATCATTGTGACATGCATATGTCAGATTGGCAATTGTGTCAGATATAGCTGGGGACACACCGCCATATCACACATATCGCACTAACATACAACTGTCATTGTTGTGTAATCATTCAGTGCAAAATGAATGTTGACACCACAATGGCAGTACAGTCACACTAGGCAACTGTGTCCATGTGTGTGCATTGCAGGAGACCTGTGCGGGTAGGTATGTGCTATCTGTTGTGTATGTGAGTCAGTAAATTTATGTGTGTGTGTGTGGATTGGTTGTATGAGGTGGAGGCAGCTGGAGTGCGTGGTGTGGTTGTGTCTGTATGTGTGTCAGTTGTATGTAGGCCAATGTTGTTGTGTACGTTGTGTTGCCATGTGACACATTCAGGTGAATGTTGTTTGGCAGACGTTGTGATGTGTGTAGTTGTGCTCCTGTGTTGTCGTTGTGTCGTGTGTGTGTGTAGTGTCAATGGTGTGTGTATGTTGTGTCATGGTTGTATGTCAATGTGTGTGTTTTGGCATTGTACGGGTTGTGTTGTTTTGGAATGGCAATAGGTTATTGTGTGTACGTGGTGTGTTGTGTAGTGCAGGGGCACACATGTGGCTAAGGGACAGTGTGTGCATGTCAGATACCTCTATTCCAAAGCCCCTGCCATTGTACAAAGTCCATTGGGTTTTACCATTGTCTCCCTCCATCAGCAATCCATCACCATTCAGTCTGCTTGCAGAACTGTAACATCTAAGTATGGCGGGTGGAACACAGTTAGCTTGACAGTCATTTTCCGTCTGCTTTAGATGTGGCTTAGCAGTAACACCCCCAAGATCTAAATCAGGCACTAAGGTCCTCATTATGACCCTGGCGGTCCAAAGACCTCCAGGGCCATGGTGGCGGTCTCACCGCCGATGGGCCGGTGGTGAAAGACCGCCAGATTAGTGGTGGGTTGGCCTCTGCCAACCTGCCACATCCCTGCTTATACTGCCAGGGCAGTTGGACAGCCGGGCCAGAGATTAGCATCTCCGACCCAGCGGTCCACTGAAGACCAGCAGCGGCATCACAAGTCCTCTTTCCACCAGGGTTTCTGTGGCAGTAGCACCGCCACGAAAACCCTGGCGGAAAGGCTACTTGTGACAGGAAATTTCTTTCGTGTCACCGGCAGACAACTCCTCCCAACTTCCTCCTGCAATCCCAATATCCCCCACCCCCCTTTCACACCAGAACCCCCACCCCCTTCCATGCCAGAACCCCCACCCGCCCACCAGTACAGCACCCAACTCCACCTACCCCCACCCTCCCTCCCCGCATACATACACAAGCACACTCACACCCACATGCACCCCGCATGCACTCATTCACCAACACTTACATACACGCATCCATACACGCATTCACTCACATGCATCCATACATGCATTCACTCACACACATCCATACATGCATTCACTCACACACATCCATACTCGCATTCACTCACATGCATCCATACTCGCATTTACTCACACGCATGCATACATGCATTCACTCACACGCATCCATACTTGCATTCACTAACACGTATCCATACTCGCATTCACTCACATGCATCCATACTCACATTCACTCACACGCATCCATACTCACATTCACTCACACGCATCCATACTCGCATTCACACAAACATTCCAACATGCATTCACTTCAACAATCATACATGCATTCAGACACCCATACACACACGCATTCAAACATGCATTCAAACACTCATACACACACGCATTCACACATGCAGACAGCACCCACTCACACACCCCCCACTCTCTCACCCTCCTCCCCTGTCAGACAATCGACTTACCTTGTTCGTCGAGGAGGTCGTTTGGCAGGGAATGGGAAAAGGTTCTTCCACCGCCGGCTGCGCCCCACCATCAGCACACTGCCAGGCCGTATTACAGGTGGAACTGTATTACAGGTGAAACCGCCCATGCACCTCCGACCACCAGCACAACTACTGGAGGATTTCCACCCAAACTGTGGAGGAAATCCTAGAGTACTCTTAATATGGTGGTCGATGACCACCAGCACTGGCGGTCTTCTGGTACCTGTGGCTTCAGCTGCCTTCTAAAAAGACCGCCAAAGTCATAATGAGGGCCTAAGTCTTCTATAGCCAATGAGGTACCCACGATGCATTTATCATACTTTACTGGGTGTGACTAGAGTTATGGGTATGCGTATGTGCAGATCTATATATAATAGTTATTAATCTTAGTTATTGAACGGGCACTACCATCTCTTAAAACATGCACAATATATGTGGTGAGAATTTCCATGGCAGCTACTGGAAACTCTGGTATCAATGAAACTCCTTAGAGTAAGGCTCAAGATTTGGGATCTACACTTCCCATGAGCCTCTAGTGGCGTACAAGGTTATGACATCATAACTTTACCACACATGCACACAGGCCTTAAGTGATCAACAAGGCACACGTAAACTGTGAACTCTGCACCACAGGGCTGAGGAGCTAGGTGGAGAGCGGAAATTTCAGTAGTTGCACTGCTAGCATGTGACCCTTAACAAAGTAAGTGATTCTTTCAGGGCTGAAAAACGCCCAGTTTTCCAGATAATCTCCTACATTGCTCTAACTATTTTCCCCACTTTATCTTTGCTATTTGTAATTAAAACAGGACCCTGACACCTCCCCCATTTGATGTCTTACCTACAAATCACTGTAGTGTGTAACTACAGGGACATGTTGTCTCCTCCTCTCATTTGGTAGTAGCGGATTCCCTTGTTGGGTAAGTCCCTGTTTTCTCATTTAATGCACTAGAGCCTGATGGAACACTGATTTCACTGTGTGTGCTTTGCAGTGTATTTTGTGATGACACTATGTAGGCAAGGCCATCTGGTCTTTTGACCATGTTATCATGTTTTCTAAAAGATTCCTCTGCCTGAATGCATGGAAACCTGGGTTGAGTGGTGACAGCAAATATGTTTGTATTATGTGCTCCTGCGACATCACTCTGACTACCATTATTACAATAGTTTTTCTCTACCGTATTTATGTGAATAATAACTCATTATACATGCATGAGTGGTTGCATGTTTTGTATAACTTTATAACTTTTTAAGTGTTAGTTGCGATACCATAGGGAAGAGATTATGTCCTGTGAGAGCCCTGGACCCGAAAGGCCTTTGACCTTGGTGATGAAACACATCAACCAGTTATTAGGGTACCAGGACCATTGTATCCTTACCCCCTACATACAACCTTTTTAACCATACCCTAGCAACCATGATTTAAGGGATACCTTGGTTGTTTGGGGTATTTTTATTTTTTGGAGATTCCGGTTTGGGAAATATCCAAAATGCTCCCTGGAAAATGGTTGAGCCCATCCTGTTTTGTTGGGACCAGAATAAGACCCGAAGAGAAAGCATACCACTACGTTGAGTGCGGTAGGGGTCTAACAAATATTTTAACAGTAATGTGATAACTAGAGGACATACTATTTCCTTAGAATAATCTACTTAGGTATGGAATACCTTTTGTAGTGTATTACCAATAGGGGCATCTTTTGCAAGGGAACTTATTGGGGTTAGTAGGGTTTTTTGTTTGGTACACTGGACACTCCGGACCATATTTCTTCAGTCGTTCATAAATACATAGCCAAAAACTGTTCAGACAGCCTTAAATGTGTGGCCTTAAGTGATGCTGGGTAGGTAGCTGTTGAATGTTGGCTGTACTAGTGCATGATACTAGTTGGGAGGACATATAAGAATAGCTGTGTGGCTGTATGAAAGTAGATGTGCGGGAGTAAGATGGTGCCTGCGTGTAGTATGTTGGTGGGTGTGTGGCATTATGTTGGTGTGTGTGTCATTATATGGAAGTTATGTGGGTGTCTGAGAGTGGTTATGTGGTCATCTGATGTTGGGTGTCTGGTGGGTTTGTGGGTGTATGATAATGGGTATGTGGTCATAAGTGATGGTGGGTGCCTGGCTGTATGTGAAGCAGTGGCTGCATGATGGCCATGCAATTCAAGGTGTGAGGGCGGATGGTGTGAGTTTGGGCCCTTGAATGTGGATGTGCTGGTTAATAATGAAAAGTCCGTGACCATGTAGTGGTTGAGTTGGTGTCTGATATTTGAACGTGGTCATATGATGAGCATAGGATGTTGGCTATATGAGTGTATGTGTAGATGTGTGGTTTTAGAATGGTAGGTTCCTGATGGTGGAAGCATGCATGCAGGTGTGTTGTCGTTCGAAGGTTGTGTTGCACTTGTCTCATGGTGGGTGTGTATCAACTGCTGGATGCAACAGTGTCACTTTCTCCTCCTACTGAGGCTACCAGACCTAAAGGTGACTCCTTTCTGTAGGTACTGGGTTTGCTTAACATGTCTTAATTTGATGTGGAAGCAACAAGAATATATCAGAAGGGCCACTAAATAAAGGAAACCAGAGCAGATGGCAACCATATGAAGATGGAGTAGTATTCCAGGTGTTGCAGTGATGAAGGACTGGACAAAGAAGTATGCTATTTCCAGTTCTTGCAGCATAGAGAACCGAGAAAGAAGCCCTGTTGTGCTGAGGCCATGGATCAGATGAAGTTTCAGAAATGGTGTTGGATGAAAGTGGGAGGTAAACGATATATTTCAGAGCAAGGAGAACTAGTTCTGCTCGCTCCCAAAATAAAGATGAAAAATGCAAGGCAAGGGTCTGAGTTTGTTAAAGACTGCATTGTGGTGTCCTGTGGTAGACAGCTGTGCTAGAAGAAAGGCCAACACTCATCTCCTGCATAGAACAGGACAGCTAGGTAGAAAACTGAGCAGCATAACTGTTGGAAGGCATATGAATGGCTGATTGTCTGGAGTGTGGAGAATGATAAAGGGCATGTAGGCGAAAGGGAGAATTTTCTTTTTAATTTCTCTTGAAGTTCACAAACATCAGAAGTGATTTAAAAAATAGACCACTAGTGTTGTTTTATTCAACCCCGAAAGGGGCGGAGGGATGTTTTATGGTGCACCTCCAGCCTTGCCCAAAGACAGGGACTTGAGAGGCCTTTACTAATTAAAATCTGTTCCAATGTTTTCCCACTTTGGGAAAGATTAAAAGAAAAAAACATTTTTTGTTGTATGTCCCCCTTCTTGCCCAAGGGTGTGCGTGTGGGAAGGAGTGTTGCATATTTGGCACCCTATGTCACCTTGTCTTGCCCAAGGATGAGGGGACCTGCAAACACGGCCAGAGTAGCAAATGCCTACACAGCTAGTTGCCCCGTTCCTTCTACACTATAAGACAAAAAATATAAAGAAAGGATGCCACAGTTAAGCGAAGGAAGGCCATAGTTGTTCATAGTTGTCCTGCTGGCCCGTCTGCAAAGTGACAATAGGCCAGTGGCAAAATTATGAGCTGCCACAGCCTTCCTTCACCAAGCAAGACAGCTCATAGTTGCTGGCCTGTTCACACTTATGCAAGCAGGCCGGTGGGACACCTATAACCCGGGCCATGTTCCTTTACCTCATGTTTTTATGAGGACATGGGAGAGCAGAACAGTTATCATCCATCTTGCTGCCCTCTTTCCAAATCCAAAGAGGGTAGCAGTGCAAGTGTTGGCTGCCCCGTGGGCCTTGTTTGTAGCCCTGTCAACCTTGGAGAAGTCAGTAGGAGAATGTAATATACTACCTTTACATCAGGTATGGAGGGAAGGAGGGAGATAGCCACCCACACAGCTGACAGATACCCTGAGCTGCCAAGGTGGTTTGAGATTGGGGCAGAAATAGCCCTCCAGAGCCCTTAAGGCAAGCATGTTTGGTGTAAAAAGTGAACCCACTGCTGGGAGTGTTTGTATGAAAAAGGGGCAGGAATAAATACTCCAACCTGTCCATTTGCCAGCGAAAGATACATAGTTTTACCAGGCGGTATTGTAGCTCTCCCCGTCCTGGCAAGGCAAGGCCAGTGGTGGAGAAGTCCCAGTTTCCAACCTCTTCTTAATCAGTATGACAAGCCTGGTAAAGATCTACCAGGCTAAATCCTGCCCACTTATGCATCATTCATCATCATTCAGCACAGTTCTCATGTTAAACCTTCTTGTTTGTTTTGTTTCTTTGTACTTCTGATGTTTGCAAACATTTCAAAGAAGAGCAAAATGAAAGTTCATTACAGATGCACATGGCACATATTTAAAAAAAAACGTATTCTCCACTTCTATCCGGAGATTGCAAACAATTTGCAAAATACACAGTGATCATGGATGCACAGTAGCATTTTTGCTCACATCTCGTGAACTACTGGATGAAAATTCACAAAAACAAGAAAACATGCTAAATAATGGATAGCTGAAATGCCATTCATATTTGGTGATATTTCTTCAGAGGTTTCTAAATATGAAAAAATGAATGGGATTTTGAAAAGTCAAAATTTATGGGATCACTTAAAATTGAACCAGCAGACCAATTCCCACCTAATTTGGAATACATAAGTTGTCAAGGTTTAAATGCTCTGTCCTGCAACGTGGTACAATTTTCTCAAATGATCGCAAAGTTATGAAGGATACAAAACTGGGTTTCTTTTGAAGTACGTTTTCAACTTAATTATGACTATAACTCTAATAAATCTGGGTATTTCTTTCTCTACTGTATTCAGCAAGAGCATCAGTAGACAAAATAACCAATTTGGATACCCATTTGGGGTATCCTGCCTTTGAAGAAAGGAATTATGTGGTCTGGCATTCTTTACCTTCACTATGATCCAGTGCAATTGTTTGCTCTAATTCACCATAGGTGTGGTTAACGTGATCTAAGGCAGGCGACGTAGTGCAGGTCTCCATTAGGTGAACAATATCCATGCGGTTAATTTTGGTGAGAAAATGAATAATGCCAGTATCTGTAAAAAAATAAAAAAATAAACTTACAAGAGTGAAAAATAGTGTTTGCTAAATCAAGCAAAAACAGAATAATACTAATCAAACAACCAAACAGAACTTGAGTAGACACTGTTGGAGGACAGATTTGAGTGCCTAGGTATCAGCAACACAAGCAGCCTCCCTGTGGTCTTTTCTCATCTAAGTTGATCAATAAGTCCATTACGCATGCTAAGACATGAGGTTTCCAAAATTCAAAGGCCACAGCCAGACTGGCCATTAAATCAGGAAAAAAATTGAATGAAATTTCAATCAGCACAAATACAGGAACACATCACATTCTGTTTACAAACTTGACATGAGGTTTCCAAAATTCAAAGGCCACAGCCAGACTGGCCAAAATCAGGACAAAATTGAATGCAATTTCAAACAGCACAAATACAGGAACACATCACAATCTGTTTACAAACTTAGGTACACAAACAACTCCGTACACAAAAAGTTCAGCAGAAGGTTGTGAAGAGTATGCACAAATCAGGACATGTATAAACATTGTTGGCAATACTGTACACACAGGTTAAGAACATCACCCCCTCAAGTAGAACTAGAAATGTAAATTTGAATTTTCATTAACTGTCATGGAACTACACCTGTAACTAATACCCTTTTACAGTCTGGGGAGCATAGTGATAATAAAAAGTAGCCCACAGGACTCTCTTAATTTAAAGCTCATAATTGTATGACTGTTTAGTCAATGTTCCAGATATAAAACTGGTGGGTCGTAGTGTGCAGGGCAGAACCAGTAAAATAACATTTCCAACCGCTTCTTCACCTCAAATTTTTATCAGGCATTGCAATTCACATTCATGAGCTATAAAAACCACTCACTGCTTTGTGCTAATGAACTGCATAACAGAATCGTGACAAGTTTGCATGAAATTTAAACCATATTCTAAAACCAGACTTCCATGTTATAAATAGGATAATCTGTTTGCATCATTTTTCAAAGTCTATGAGAAATCAACTACTAACAACTTTAAAAAAGAAATGTTAAATTGTTAAATTGTATTATGAAAATAAACGCATAGATGAGGCAGTTTGAAAAATGTGTATGTTTTCATCACTTTTTTTTTTTTTTAAATTGATCATGATGTTAACAATATTATATTAAACACTGAACACTATTTGTTCTGTGCTAAGGAATTATGAATGAGCTGGCCACTAAAGGTTTCACAAAGTCCTGTGATTTAACCTACTTTGATTTGAAAATAATGTAAGCAACTCTAAAGAATGTACCAGATTACAAAATATACTTGTAGTAGTTCCAGCTTGCTCAATGTAATATCCAATTAATAGATCCATACACAGTTACCACTTCCTTCCTCTTCCTTATCAGTACTTTGTTCTTTGAAGCACACACACATTTAAAGAAAGTCACCTGCTTGCCTCTTTGACTAATGCTGCTGAGAAAGAAAAACATTCAAACAACTCTATCGTCATTCTCCTTTTTCCTAGAGAATTGACACAATCATGTTTTCCCTACTAAAGACTTTGGGTGACATGGATTGTATATGAGTAAGGAGGAGCTGAGTCTCTCTTCATAATCAAAGAATAGTCAAAGGGTTTTAATCTGTACTAATTTGTTATCCAGATCCAGGGTTGAACTTTGTGGAAAATAGAGCGAGTGAGGACCTCCATTCTTACAAAGTGGGTAGTACGTCATGGGCATATAACCAAACTATTGGTGGACTTAAACCAGGAATTTATTAAGACAATTTCTTGCTGTAAATATGTCACAGTCATATAAACCCCCCCGCCCCAGCTGCATCACAATCTTAGGTTCTGTGTGGAGTAACACTGGAGGAGCTGATGGCATGTGGATCATAATAGTGGTTGGCATCTGGACTACATTGTTTAATCAGTATCCTAAAGAGCCTGCAACAAATCTGCCCCTGGGAAACAGGTTTCTATCCAAACTGTGAACCACAGGTGAAGAGGACTGGACAGCTGCTTCACACATTGGAGTTTTCAGCCTCCCTTATGAAATTGCTGTGGTATGGGTATTCAGGTGCTTCCGGTTCACATGCTGATTTTAGGTTTATGACAGCTGGCGAGGGACTTCTTTTGGTCTAAAAAATAAAAGTCTACTTCCATTCAAAGTTCCTAACTATTCTCCAATCCAACGTTGACTGTACCTTTGCCTTTGTCTGTGTGCAGCTATTCTCTGTCTTTCAGCTAAGTTTGCACTATACAAATCCGATATACATATACATGTATATATTTTAAGGCCTGCTAGCCAAGCTCTTTTGCTTCCCAATGTGTGGTCACTATTTGCTGTGAATAATGTCTCAAATTGTATAACGGGCGGAAGAACAATGAGGAAATGAAGAATTATTAATGGCCCACCAGCTTCAAAGGGGGACTGGAGCAGAGCATGCATCAATCAAAAAACACAAAAAATAGGATGCTGATGTCCATAGATTCTTTGTTTGCCTTTGTGCCTATCTGTGTCTCTCGCACTATGTCTATGTTCTTGTGCAATAGCTGCTTTAAGGCAGAGTAAAGGACTGCATAGGCAAGAATGTCTTTAATGGAGAGTCCTCATTTGAATCAGCTCACCTGATAGAAAACCCAGGTTTGTTCGAGGCTGAAGCTCCCTTCACTTCTCATTGTGCAACACAGAGGGATGCCTTTAACTGTTATTAACCACCTCCTCTATTGGTCTTCAGCTTCTTTGCTTCATTTGTGAGGCAACTAACCAAAGGTGTATCATGCGGGGAATACAACTACAATTCACAATGCCCTGTAACACCCTAAGGATATGACACAAAAATGGATAAAAACAGAATCTTCTTTAAAACATACTTCACCACACAATATATGCAACATTCAATGCTTTCTAAAATATTTGAAGCACTTCTGTTGCCTCTGGAGACCAGCACTGACTCTGGGCCTATTCTGGAAATAATGGAAATGGAAATCCAATTATCCTCAGATATCTCCTTGAAAGAATAAAAACTTCTGCATTCATATCCTTACCATCAGTTTTAGCCAGGTGATAATTTTTCATAAGGTCTTGGAGGTCTGTTCCATCATATGCCTATGCTCCTAAAACTCCGAGGTCTGGGTCAAAAAGGTGTTTTTGCCCCATTCTTATGGGGTACTGGTTAAACACTTTGCAGAAAACCCTAGACAATTTCTTCCATTCAAATCCTGACAGCAGGCTCAGTCATGGAAATGGCATTCATGCAGGTTTCTCTCTTTCTTAAACACTGTTTTAATACAGTGGTTGAACACATGGTCAATGATCTGGCATAGGAATGTGCACAATGTGCATCCTTGGTTCAGCCCTCCTAACTGTGAAGTTGATTGCCTTTCTCAGTTGAAGCTAATTTAGTGGGAGGGGCAGATATATTATTTTCTGAGCATCTGAGTGGAAGGTAAGTGTCTCTGATATCTGGGTTAATGGGGTGGTCTCCAGAGCCTACTCTCTGAAATGTTCAAGCACTCTGCCAGATTCTGGACTTCTCATGACCCTCTTTACCCTAAAGCACAAAGAAGATTGAGGTTCTGGGTCTGCGCAGCAAAAGAAGAGGCTTGTCGGTCCAGTTACAAAAAAAAGTACATGTAAGTGGTCCTTAGTTCTTTCAACAATTTTACTCCTTGGCTGATTCTTCAATTGGACACTGCTTCAATTGACTGGCCTGAACGGTTTACTCCAGAGAGGAGAGCGATATATTTGGAGGTATCACCTAATTGTATCATCAAGTTGCCATAAAGTACTGGAAGTTGTTCTGAGGGTTTCATTGTAGTGTTTCTGTGTTCTTGGCCACTAGAAGTTGCAGTCACAGCTCTTTCAAGTTTCAGCTGGATCCTATTAGGAATTTCAAAGAGCCATGGCCTGGTATCATGAAGGTAAACACATACATCCTTTCATCTTGAGTGGCTTACACTAGCCAGGCTAAGGCGCAGATTACAATTTCCATCTTGGGATATTCATACAATTATGAGGGCTGAGCTGGCTGCATGGTCGGAAACACCGGAAGGAAATCCTCTTTAGGTGCTGTAGGCAAATATACTTTTCTTATGTCATGTCTATAATATGTGTGAGATGGTTAGGTTAGCTGAGTTTTAGTATGCAAGGACAGTTGGATTCAGTCTTCTTCTGTCAAGGGCCTTTCTCCCAAAGATCACAATTTTATTTATTTTTCCAGGATCAGTCCTTGTCCTAGTGTGCTAGTCTGTATACTCTGGATTTGAATAGGGAAGTGAAAGTCCCCTTGAAGGGAACATGGATTGCCTCTCAATGATTAATTCATCACAATGTTTGATACCTAGTTAGAGGCCAACATCCTCTGTTGGTTCCCTAAGTAGATGGACCCTATTAGCAATAACTTTCTTGGCTAATAAAAATAAACAGTATCAGATTTCTCTGTATTTTTCTGTATCCTCTGGTTGAGGGACCAGATTGGCAATAACTTTCTTGGCCAATAAACAGTTTCTGATTTTTCTGCATCCTCTGATTGAGGGACTTACAAGTAGGCACATGTTGCATTCTGGATGGTGTGTGTGACAAGAGGGACATTCAGCAGGTAGCAATTTCAGCTTCATTTGACACATTCATTGACTATTATAGCTTTCATGTTTGGCCACTTAGGGCCTGATTTAGATTTCGGCTGATGGGTTACTCCGTCACAACGGTGATGGATTTCCTGTCTGCCTCAATGTCATTTCCATAGAATATAATGGAATTTAGAGTTCGGCGGATTGAAAATCCAACACTGTTGTGAAAGACTAACCTGTCCACCAATATCTAAATCTGGCCCTTAGTTCTCTCTTTGTGTGGCTGTCCTCTGAACCGCAGAGCTGTAGTTTTGTAATTTGTTTTCTAATTTAAAAAAATAGAGCTTTTGCACATGTACTATAAAATACACTGTTAGTGCTTGACATGCATGCAAATTGATAAGAATGGTCATGAGGAAGAGGGGTGAAGTAGTATTTGCTTTCCACCCCACAGGTGATGTAATTTATGGTGTAATCATGGTAGCAACTGCTAGTGCACAAAGACAAGCACTCTATTGTAGGATGTCCAACCTTATTCTAACAGAAAGGCAGTACAAATATGATTGAATGATTTTTCTGTTTCCCAGTAGCAGTAGCTAACAAGACAAAATGCTCCTTGTCTCTGGTTGTGGCTCACCCACATAGATAAGTATGCTAAAGACTGAGATCAGTGTATTGATCATTGCCACATTAGGGCATTCACCATCACAGGAGGATAAAAGTAGGTATTAAAAGAATTCATTGAACCTAATAGATGTGCATGATTGAGAGTTTCATATGTAAACAATAATAAAAGGGGGAATTGATAGCAATATATGTATGTATATATTCACTGAAAAAAACAAAGGTTGAGGTGACAATATACATAGGTGCTTTAATGAGATAAAAAGTAACATTTAAAAAACAAAAGTCTATTGAAATTCACCAGTTATGGTTTACTGAGCTAATCATAACTTGCACCCACCATGCTCTCTCAGGGCCTTGCATATTTACATCATTCATGACATGTTAAATGACATCTCAAATGACATCACCAATGACATCACTCTCAAATCTGTACAGGACTGGATTGCTGTTCATTTAAAACTCAATACATGCAAAACAGGAATTCTCTTTATCTACTCTTTCAAGTCACTACTAATACCATGGACTGACTCGATTAGCATCCTAGTCTGCAATCCTGTCATTGCTGACTGCTCCAAATTGCTGTGAATCGTTTTTGACAAAATAACCTCCAGATACAGATCAATACCCTCGTCAGACATGCAGGGTTTAATCTGCAACTGCTCTGAGGTACTTGGTTTAATCTGTGAATAAGATCTCTCTGCACTTCTCCAAACACTGGTGCTTTTAAGGACTGACTACTGCAAATCTTTTCTGATCAGTCTTCCCAAATTGCATCTCACTCCCATGATGGCAGTGTTCCATCCTGCAGCAAGGTTTGTTTCTGGCATGTTGCCAGAAACAAATCTTCACCACATTTCACCAGTACTTCTAACAGTATGACAGCTTGCTACTGAAGCAAGAGTTTTATATAAATATAGAAAACATGGACTATATCATTCACAATGCCCTATGGACCTCCATTTCAGGGTGCCTGCCAGCTTCCCTAAAGAAATGAGGTGGGGCTAGATCTTCATGTAAGGCTAACACACTGCTTCTTGAACTCTCAACTTTCAAGAAGGAACACACAATGGCACAATCCTTTTTTGGGTAGCTCTACCAGTCTCTGGAAACCCTTGCCTCCAGATTTCAGATCTTTTAACCTATATCTCCCTCCCTTTAATCAAGACTGAACTGAAAACCCTCCTCTTTCAAGGATACTTCTCTCTTGATTCCACTTAGATCGGCTCTGGATTGTTTCCGTCTGACAATTTACACATCAGGGTATGACCATCTCCCTGCTGCAGGACTCTTCTTCTTCTACTGAACTCCTCTTGTTCTCTGTCGCTTAAATACAGCTTCATCTCATCCACTATATCTTGCAAGTTCCCTACATAGTACCCTCCATCTTTCTGGACAAACACCACTTGAACGATCCTTCCATGAGATGCTGAAGGCTCTTTGATATTGACAGTGTTCGAGCTGTCAGTTTTAGGAAGGCCTCATCCCAAACATTTTGCCTTCACTCTTCCTATTTTGCTGAACTTGTTTTTGCTGGTCTTAGGACTCTGCACACTTTACCACTGCTAACTAGTGGTAAAGTGCTTGTGTTCACTCCTTTAAACATGATGGAATTGGCTTGCACTCAACTGGCACATTGTTTATTTGTAAGCCCTTAGTAGAGTGGTAAAACATGTCCCTAGGGTCTGTAAATGAAATGTTACTAGTGGGCCTCCAGCACTGTTTGTGCCACCCACTTAAGGAGCCCTTCTAAACATGTTTCAGGCCTGCCATTGCAGCCTGTGTGCAGTTTTAAACTGCCATTTTGATATGTCAAAATAAACCTTTTTGCCAGGCCTAAATCTTCCTTTTTAATACATATGTCACCACTGCACAACACGTAGAATGCAGTGTAGTTAAAAAGTTGGACATGCACTTTTACGTTTCATATGTCCTAGTAGTGAAAAACTCCTAAATTCATTTTTCACTGCTGCAAGGCAGGATAACACTTGTGTTACCTTATTACATTTAATAGCCTGTAACTTCCAATTGGGAGCTGGTAGACAGGTCAAGCTTGGTGTCTAAAGAACGGTAATGTAGGCCCTCTTTAATAGTAAAGTTGGTTTTTAATCACAATTGTGAAATTGCCAATTTTAGAAAATATTGACATTTTCTTGTCTTAACCAACTGGTGTCTGCTGTCTGTATCATGGGTCACATAACGAGGTTTAGTTGGCACTTGGTCTTTGTGCATTGCTCCCAGACAGTGAGACAAAGGGGAGGTCGGTGTTGGCAGGATGGGCCACTCTGAATTACAGAGGGGGAGGAGTTGTCACCTACACACTTGCTCATCACAAATGCCTGTCTGGACATTCTCACAAAGGGCTTGAGACTAGTCTATTGTGACCCCAGACAATTTTGGGCCAGAGCAGGGCGGCAGGAAATTCCATGCATCTCTGGGGGTGGAATCCTCTGGAAGGTTCTTCCACTTCAAAGTGATCCCCAGGTATAAATACTGGGCCAGGGAAGGGAGTCAGGAAATTTCAAGCACCTCTCGGAGTGGAAACCTCTGGAAGCTTCTTCCACTTCAAAGTGGGCACCAGGTATAAATATTGGACCTCAGACACCACCTCTTCAGTACGTCTGGACCTGTGGACTCTGCCAGGAAGAAAGACTGCTGTTCTGCTGGAAAGGACTTCACTGTGCTGTACTGCTGCTCTGAAGGACATGCTGCCCTGCTGTGGTGACCTGCTGCCAATTTTGGCTTCGTGAGAAGGACTGGGCCTGCAACGCTGAATCCAGGACCCAAGAGTCACTCCAATTACTAGTAGGCTAGCCTCCTGATGAGAAGGCTCAGGAACATAACAGGCTTCCAATAGCCTTCAACCCTGCACATAGACTTTGTCATCTGTGATTTCTACCCTGTCCAGTGGTGCCACCCCAGCCCCAGACCCTGGGAGTGGGCCTGAAGGTGCTCTGCAAACCCACCTGTGACCCAATTGCAAGCAGAACAGATGCACCACCTTTGATGCGTGGACTCTCCCAGCCCCAGAACTGTTGAAATGCTGAATAAATACTTCAAGCATTGACTCTAAGTTAAACCTGACTGTTTTATTCCAAGCTATCAGGGGGTTGAGCAGGTTAATTTGGGGTTTACTTGTGACTTCACCCTAACAAGGATTGTGGTTCCTGCTTGAGAGCATCCACTCCGCCCCACAACCAGTAAATCAATTTCTTATAGACAGGATAGGTGAAGTTGTGTATTTTTGCTTATCTTTCACATCTCCGTTGGTTTCTCTAAAATGTGTGTAACCGTGCAAATAGCTGCAGCTTGTGTAACTTTGTAACCTGCCATTCCACATGCAAATCTTCTGCCATATTTTACACTCATGCAATGTGATTCTTTTCCATATAAGCACTCTAGCCCCTTTAGGTAATGTGTGTGCTATGTAAAACTGCACACATAAACAATACAGAGATACAATGACTCTCCAGATTTTTGTTTATTTTTTTAAATAAGCTGATGAACTATTCTAGAATACTGAGTTAGCATTATAGCAAATATAGTTACTTCTTTAAGAAGCTGTAAAAAATGGGCAATATTAGTAATCACATTGGTGTCAAAACATCAAAGAGGCACATCCACATGCTATTGGAAGAGAAATGTAAATGGCATAGGCATGATCTCATAAAGTACATAGAATGTGCAAATAATGAAATATGTCTTTCTGTTTTCCTCTGTGCCAATCAAAAAAAAATTCAATGATTTCTCCTCTGTGGTCCATGAGCTGGTTTTTTGTTTTTCACTATATCACACCTAACAATGTTTGCAAATATTCTATATTCATGCAGTTTGTTTGCCACCATCTGTTCTCCTTAAACTTGTAAAGCATGTTGTCAACAAAAATAAATGAATCGGTTGTAGAGAATTGATCTTCAGAACAGTGCTGCACGGGGTACTATCCATCATCTCCCTATGTTGCCTGCATTAAAGTTAGTCACTTTATATCATTATCTCTATGCAGTCTCTATGCTGAATTTAAAGTGTTCATTTGTGATGAAAATTATTTAATCAACTACAAACGAGTATTTCATTTAAATTAGTTAAAGTGAAATATGCAAAACAATTATAAATCAAGGTTTATGTGAATAAGTAATGGAGAATATCCTCTAATAAATATAATAGGGTGTGGACGAGTGGAGTATAGAAAATGAAGCTGATATTATCCTCTGAATTAATGTCAAAAACAGATATCATTCTGGGAATTTGGGATTTCTCTGAAAGAATTGCAATGGCAATTTCTTAGAGCTGGATCATTTTGGTGGTGCTTCATTCTGCATTGCACAGTAGCTGCATAACGTGTTAGCACATACCTTTGTTAACAATGTGACATGCCAGTGATAGCGTTGTTTTCCTGAAGAAAAAGTTACTTACCTTCGGTAATGCAATATCTGGTAGAGACTCTATGTAGCCACAGATTCCTTACCTTTGAATTCCCTGGGGTCAGCTTCGAATCCGGAATCTTTTTGCTTTGCGCACGCTGTCAGGTGGCGTCATTCGGATCTGCGTGCATCGTCCAGCTCTGCGTGGCTTCATCAGCGTTGTTGGAGCCGTCTATGACATCACGGTCCCCTATAAAGGCACCACCCCAGTGCACATATGTCGCTTCTTTTATCCACAACACTTCCACACCAGAAGCGCAGAGTCATGGACAGAACCAACATTTGTCTGTGCAAAACGGCGGCCCTGAAAAGGGTAAGCTCTATACCTACGAGACATATCTGCAGAGAAGGGAGGCATGGGTGGGTGTAAGGAATCTGCAGCTAGACAGAGTCTCTACCAGATAATGTGTTAACGAAGGTAAGTAACTTGTTCATCTGATAGAGACTTCTAGCTGCAGATTCCTTATCTTTGAATAGATACCCAAGCCATAACCTCCTGGCAGAGGGCTGCGGATACTACTCCTTACACTAAAAAGTCCTGAAGGACTGAACGGGCAAAGTGCCCGTCTCGTCGTACCTGACTGTCCAGGCAGTAATGTTTTGCAAACGTGTGCAAAGACGCCCACGTTGCTGCCTGACAGATCTCCAGGACTGGTATGCCTCGACCTAGCGCAGTGGTGGTAGCTTTGCCCCTGGTAGAATGAGCCCGCAAGCCCTCAGGAGGCTGTTCATGGACAATGAGGGCACATCTTGATGCAGAGACTGACCCAACGCAAAATTGTTCGCTTCTGCACTGCCCGACCCTTCTTTGCTCCAAAGTACCCCACAAAGACTTGGTCATCCACCTGGAACTCTTTTGTGTGGTCAAGGTAGAACAACAACACTCTTTTTTCGGGTCTAGTCAGTGGAGTGGTTCCTCTTCCTTAGAGGCATGTTGTGGAGCAAAGAAGGTGGGCAGAGTGATGTTCTGACCTAGATGAAATGGGGTCACCACCTTGGGGAGGAAAGAGGCACGAGTTCTGAGAACCACCTTGTCTGGATGGATAGTGAGATACGGTGGCTTTGATGACTGGGTGTAAGGAAATGCCTCCTTGGCATGGTTACCACCTGAATTTATGCCTTTTGCTGATGCCAAGTTATGATTGAAAGTGTGCTGGGACCCTGCTAACCAGGCCCCAGCACCAGTGTTCTTTCCCTAAACTGTACCTTTGTTCCCACGATTGGCACAGCCCTGGCACCCAGATAAGTCTCTTGTAAATGGTACCCCTGGTACCCAGGGCCCTGATGCCAGGGAAGGTCTCTAAGGGCTGCAGCATGTCTTATGCCACCCTGGGGACCCCTCACTCAGCACATGCACACTGCCTCACAGCTTGTGTGTGCTGGTGGGGAGAAAATGACTAAGTCGACATGGCACTCCCCTCAGAGTGTCATGCCAACCTCACACTGCCTGTGGCATAGGTAATTCACCCCTCTAGCAGGCCTTACAGCCCTAAGCTAGGGTGCACTATATCACAGGTGAGGACATGTGTGCATGGGCACTATGTCCCTACAGTGTCTAAGCAAAACCTTAGACATTGTAAGTGCAGGGTAGCCATAAGAGTATATGGTCTGGGAGTTTGTCAAACACGAACTCCACAGTTCCATAATGGCTACACTGAAATCTGGGAAGTTTGGTATCAAACTTCTCAGCACAATAAATGCACACCAATGCCAGTGTGGAATTTATTGTACAATGCACCCAGAGGGCATCTTAGAGATGCCCCCGAATACCAAATCCGACTTCTAGTGTTAGGCTGACCAGTTTCTGCTAGCCTGCCACAACCAGACGAGTTGCTGGCCACATGGGGAGAGTGCCTTTGTCACTCTGTGGCCAGGAGCAAAGCCTGTACTGGGTGGAGGTGCTTCTCACCTCCCCCTGAAGGAACTGTATCACCTGGCGGTGAGCCTCAGGGGCTCAACCCTATTGTTACAGTGCCACAGGGCATCCCAGATAGTGGAGATGCCCGCCCCTCCGGCCACTGCCCCCACTTTTGGCGGCAAGGCTGGAGGAGATAATGAGAAAAACAAGGAGGAGTCACCCACCAGTCAGGACAGCCCCTAAGGTGCCCTGAGCTGAGGTGACCCCTGCCTTTAGAAATCCTCCATCTTAAGTTTGGAGGATTCCCCCAATAGGATTAGGGATGTGCCCCCCTCCCCTCAGGGAGGAGGCACAAAGAGGGTGTAGCCTCCCTCCAGGATAGTAGCCATTGGCTACTGCCCTCCCAGACCTAAATACACCCCTAAATTTAGTATTTAGGGGCACCCAGGACCCCAGGAAATCAGATTCCTGCAACCTGAACTAAGAAGAAGGACTGCTGACCTGAAAGCCCTGCAGAGACGATGGAAGACGGCAACTGCTTTGGCCCCAGCCTTACCGGCCTGTCTCCTGACTCGAAAAACTGCATCAGCAACGCATCCAACAGGGACCAGCGACCTCTGAAGCCTCAGAGGACTGCCCTGAACCTAAGGACCAAGAAACTCCCATGAGCAGCGGCTCTGTTCAACAAACAGCAACAATATTGCAACTCCTTGCAACTTTTAAAGGACTTCACTCTTCCCGCCGGAAGCGTGAGACTTGACCCTCTGCACCCGACGCCCCGGCTCGTGATCCATAGAACCAACACCACAGGGAGGACTCCCAGGCAACTGCGACCTTATGTGTAGCCCGAGACGACCCCTCGGGACCCCCACAGCGACGCATGCAGAGAGAATCCAGAGGCTCCCCCTGACCGCGACTGCCTGTATCAAGGGACCCGACGCCTGGACCAAGCACTGCAACCGCAGCCCCCAGGACCAGAAGGAACCAAACTGAACTTCAGTGCAGGAGTGACCACCAGGCGACCCTCTGCCTAGCCCAGTCGGTGGCTGGCCTGAGAAGCCCCCCTGTGCCCTGCCTGCACCGCTAGAGTGACCCCCAGGTCCCTCCATTAAATCCAATACAAAACCCGACGCCTGCTTTGCACACTGCACCCGGCCGCCCCTGTGCCGCTGAGGGTGTGTTTTTGTGTGCCTACTTGTGTCCCCCCAGTGCTCTACAAAACTCCCTGGTCTGTCCCCCGAGGACTTGGGTACTTACCTGCTGGCAGACCGGAACCCGAGCACCCCTGTTCTCCATAGGCGCCTATGTGTTTTGTGCACCTCTTTGACCTATGCACCTGACCGGCCCTGAGCTGCTGGTGTGGTAACGTTGGGGTTGCCTTGAACCCCCAACGGTGGGCTGCCTGTGCCCGTGTGACTTGTAAGTGTCTGACTTACCTCACAATCTAACCAATACTTACCTCCCCCAGGAACTGTTGATTTTTGCACTGTCTACCTTTAAAATAGCTTATTGCCATTTTAACAAACACTGTGTAAGATATTGCTCTGATTCAAAGTTTCTAACTTACCTGTGTGGAGTACCTTGCATTTTATGTATTTATTTCAAATCTTGAACCTGTGGTTCTAAAAATAAATTAAGAAAATCTATTTTTCTATATAAAAACTATTGACCTGGAGTTAAGTCTTTGAGTGTGTGTTCCTCATTTATTGCCTGTGTGAGTACAACAAATGCTTAACACTACCCTCTGATAAGCCTACTGTTCGGCCACACTACCACAAAATAGAGCATTAGAATTATCTAATTTTGCCACTATCTTACCTCTAAGGGGAACCCTTGGACTCTGTGCATGCTATCTCTTACTTTGAGATAGTATATACAGAGCCAACCTCCTACACA
Organism: Pleurodeles waltl; assembly: GCF_031143425.1. Classification (NCBI taxonomy): domain Eukaryota; kingdom Metazoa; phylum Chordata; class Amphibia; order Caudata; family Salamandridae; genus Pleurodeles; species Pleurodeles waltl. The sequence goes on along the minus strand of NC_090437.1, from coordinate 513,883,945 downwards.
GGGCTTGCATCTCACTCACCCTCCTGGCAGATGTTATTGCGACTAAGAAGGCTGTCTTGATAGTGAGCAGCCGGAGGGGACAGTTATGCCAAAGGCTCAAGAGGAGCACACATAAGAAATGTGAGGACAAGATTTAACTCCCATTGAGGCATAATAAAGGGCAGAGGGGGAAACATATGTACAAGCCCTTTGAGGAATGTATGTACAATAGGAGATTTGAAAAGAGAAGGCTGATCAGGCAGCCGAAGAAATGCCGATAAGGCAGAATGAGAGCTCTTGAGAGTCCCCAAGGCAGAACCCCGCTGGGCTAGAGAAAGAATGAGGAGAAGAATATCCGAAAGAGAAGCAGAAGGAGGGTCAATAGACCTTTCTGTACAATTATATACAAAGCGTTTCCAACGGCAGGCGTATATCGTTTTAGTGGAGGGACGCCTGGCTGCCAAAGTAACGTTACAGACTTCAGGAGGAAGGTCAAAAGCCATCAACTGCCGCCGCTCAATCTCCACGCATGAAGGAGCGGAGTTGACACGTGCGGGTGGAGAACCTTCCCCTGCTGCTGCTACAGAAGATCCTCTCGAAGGGGCAGCCTGATCGGAGGATTGATGCTCAATTTGAGTAGCTCAGGATACCAGACTCTCCGTGCCCAATCCGGGGCCACTAGGATTACTTGGGCCCGGTCATTCTTGATCTTCTTGAGAACTCTGGGCAGAACTGGTATGGGCGGAAAAGTGCATAGAAGGCCTGAATTCCACTCGTGCCGAAAAGCGTCGCCGAGCAATTTGCCATCTTGGAAACTCCAATGAGCAATACTGATGACATTGTACGTTTTCTGTGGAGGCGAACAGATCTAACCAAGGCTCTCCCCACTGCTGAAAGAGTCCTTGTGCCACCTCCGGATTGAGATACCACTTGTGATCCGCTAGGTATCGACGGCTGAGTTTGTCCGCCCTGGCGTTCAGAGAACCTGCCAGGTGTTGAGCCACCAGGGTTATACCCTGCTGTTCCAGCCAAGTTCAGAGACGCACAGCCTCTTGACAAAGGGTCCACGACCCCACACCGCCCTGCTTGTTGCAGTACCACATTGCGGTTGTTTTGTCCATGAACACCTGCACTACCTTCTCTTTCACAACAAGAAGAAATGCTTTCAATGCTAGCCGGATCAACCGAAGTGCCAATAAGTTGATATGGAGCCCCGATTCCGCCAGAGACCAGAGGCCCCTGATCTCCACCTCTCCCAGGTGGCCACCCTATCCCAGAAGTGACGCATCTGTCACTACTGTGAGATCTGGTTGGAGAAGAGAGAGGAGTCTGCCTTTGACTCAATCTCAGTTCACTAACCACCACTGCAGGTGTTTTGCAGTTCCCTCCAAAATCTGAACTGTGTCGGTAAGATTTCCCTGATGCTACACCCACTGGAACTTCAGGTCCCATTGCAGAGCCCTCATATGCCATCTGGCATGCTTGACTAACAGGATGCAGGAAGCCATGAGTCCCAACATCCTCAGAGTCTGTCTTACCGAAATCTAGGATAGAGCCTGAAACATCGGTATTATAACCTGAATATCCTGGACTCGCTGCTTGGGAGGAAAAACCCAAAACTGCATTGTGTCCAGGACAGCTCCGATGAAAGGGAGCTTATGAGAGCGAGTCAGGTGTGACTTTGGCATGTTTATAGTGAACCCCAGTGAATGCAGGAGGACTGCCATATTCTGAAGGTGGGTGAAGAGAGCCTGGGGTGTAGGAGCCTTCAACGCAAGTCGTCGAGGTAGGGGAATACTGAAGTCCCTAACCTGCGCAGATTTGCTTCTACCACCGCCATCACCTTGGTGAACACCCGAGGGGCACTGGTGAGACCGAAGGGGAGCGCGGTAAACTGAAAGTGCTCGTGGCCCACCTTGAACAGCAAGTAATTCCTCTGGGCAGGCAGGATGGGGATGTGAAAATATGCATCCTACAAGTCCAACACTACCATCCAGTCTCCTTGGTCTAGAGCAGACAAGACCTGAGCAAGAGTGAGCATCTTGAATTTCTCCTTTTTGAGGAAGAGATTGACATCCCTTAAACCCAAGATAGGACGAAGACCCTTGTTCTTTTTCAGAATCAGAAAGTAGCGGGAATAACAACCACAGCCTACTTCCGACATCGGGACACTTTCTATGGCTCCCTTGGCCAAGAGAGATCCTCGCGGAGCAAGACTAAATGATCCTCCATCAGCCGTTCTTTAAATGGTGGGATACAGGGAGGGAAAGACTGGAAGGGGAGGGAATAGCCCTTCTGTATGATCTGCAAGACCCATTTGTCCGATTTTATGGACCGCCAGTGAGAGAGATGAAATTGAATCCTTTCTCCAAATGGATGGACATGGTATTGCAGAACCATACTAGGAGGGCTTGAGCGTTGCGGAAGAGGGGGGCTGGGTGGGTGGTCCTTGCACTGAATGATGTGAAGCCGGAGGATGGTGGCTAACCTCTGGTTGGCGTGGTACTCCGTCCCTCCCGAAGCCTTGAAATGGGCGATAGGCAGACTGCTGGTGAACAGGTGCTCAGAGGCCTAAGAATCTGGCCGTGGCTCTAAAGTCCTTAAATCGCTCAAGTGCAGAGTCTGCCTTCTTACCAAAAAGGCATGAGCCATCAAAAGGGATGTCCATCAAATTAACCTGGACATACCCCGAAAAGCCAGTGGTACGCAGCCAGGCATGGCATGGAAAGGCCACTGTCGAAGTAATCGCCCTGCCCAGTGTGTCGACTGTGTCCAAGTCACACTGGATGGTAAACTTGGCTGTATCTCTCCCATCCTTGACAGCTTGGATGAGAGTGTCCTGTATGCGCTCCGGGACCTGCGGCAGCACCTGTGCCACCTTATCCCATAAAGTATGGTAAAAATGGCCCGATAGGCAAGAGGTGTTTACTGACCTCAATGCCAGGCTGGAGGAAGAAAACATCTTCTTCCCAAGTTAATCCAGCCTCTTGGATTCCCTATCCGGGGGAGCGGAAGGGAAGGCACCATGGGAAGTGGAGGCTTGGACCACCAAGATCTCCGGGATAGGGTGTTGGGTGAGGAAACTAGGGTTGTTTGGAGCTGGTCGATGGCGGCGGCCAATTGTCCTATTCACAGAAGTCCCTGTCCTGGGTTAGGACATCCGTAAGGGCTTCATTGAAGGGTAACATCGGCTCCGAGGTAGCAACCCACGGCTGAAGCACCTGTGTCAGGAGATTAGTCCTGACTGGCACCATAGGCAAGTCTAGGTCCAAGACCTCAGCTGCCCTACGCTCCACCATAGCATATGTTGCCCCCTCCTCCATAGCCACAGTAGGAGGTGAGAGCATACCAGCATCTGGAGAAGTATCCAGTCCAATGGCTTCTCATACCAGTCCTGTTGCTCCAGACCATACTCCATACTCTAAAGGGTCCTCAGACCCCTCCCACTCCTCACCTGTGCCTGGCTGTTCATAATAAGTCTCAGCCACAGATCTGGGCCTAATCGACTCCATCAAAGTTAGACTCGGCATCGTATGACGTCATTCTGGCTCCGGATCATCAGGAATGAGGAGGGGGCTTCCACCACCAGTGGGCGCCGGTGGTGGAGGGAGCATTGACGTAGGTCCCGGCACCGGAGGAGGCCGACTGTGAGAAACTGGTGCCGGTCCGGATCCAGTATCTGATCCTGGGGTCCCCAACGGCGCTGAGGCCGAAGCCACCGGCGTCGAACTCGATGGGGACCATGCTGAGCCCGCGGGATCCGAAGACCCACCCGTGGGGTCAGCCCACTCAAAAACTAGGGCACATGGCTTCATAAAATTCCTTTATTTTGAGTGGGAGTCGAACCAGATCCCAGAAAAAGGGGGGAAATTTGAAGTCGGCCCTGGCAACGGCTCTGCGGAACTGTGCGCGGAACGTCGATGTTCCCAAGACGCCTCGTCTGCTGTTGGGCATGGCAAAGTCTCTTCTTCTTCTTGTGCCTCTTCCCCAGGGACCTCGAGTGGGATGAAGAGGACTTGGGGCTCCTGGAGTATTTCCGAGACCTCCTCCTTGAGTAGGACCGATATCTCCGAGGAGTTGTCCCGACTCGACTGCCGAAGTCGACTGCCAGGCTGCCATGAGCTTGAGGGACTGTTCCTAAAAGCTTTTGAGGCCATGGCCCAGCAGTCGGGGCACGACTTCAAGTCGTGGTCCCTGTCGAGGCACCAGAGACATACCTGATGGAGGTCCGTCACTGACAAGGCGCGATGACAGGCGTCACACGGCTCGAACCCCGTCTTCCTAGATGACATATTCCTCACACAGAGGTCAAAAATCTCTGACAAAATGCCGAAAAAAGGCTTGCTAAAAAAGGCAAAGGGTAGCTCGATCCCAGACCTGCGCTTAACCGGCGCAGATGGAAAATTACTGATGTATGCACACTGGGGTGGTGCCTTTATAGGCGACCGTGACGTCATAGACGGCTCCATCGATGCTGACGAAGCTACGCAGAGCCAGACAATGCACGTGGATCCAAACAACGCCACCTGACGGCTCATGCAGGGTATTGCTCAGCAAAAAGATTCCTGATTCGAAACTGACACCAGGGAATTCAAAGGTAAGGAATCTGTAGCTAGATGTCCCTGTGGAATATGAATGCATTGCACTAATAAAACACGAATTCTGGCTAACACAGAAATTCTAAGCTTTATAGTCCATCTTGTCTGTGACGATTGTTGCTAATGTGATGTATCACGTGGAAGAACTTGTATTTTCATGTTTCAGGAGAATAAAGTTTGGATCTATTTTTCTCATGCGAGACAAGGACCTTAACGAGAATAACAAAATGTTGCTTCAGTACAACTTCTCCAATTCAAGGTTGTACCTAACTATCATAGCGGAATCACAGACAATATAAAAAGTTATTTTACAGTCGGTGTCCGTGAGAATCTTCCTGTTGTAGAATTATGAGAGATTCTTAAATGTATTTTCTTGCATTTCTTGCAACTGTTTCACTTTGTTCAATTCTGATTGGTCTGCTTTGTGGGGACTGTGTTAACTGTGTTGAATGTTTGACGTGTTTTGTTTAGAACACTTTAAAGAGTGCTCTCTTTGGATGTGTGAAGGCCTTTCCTTACTGACCCTTGGAGGCAAGTCCGCGGTGGATTGCTCTCCAATTTTATACTTTGTATTTTACTGACCTGAATTTTACTTAGTTCTGTGATAGATTCTGTACTTTAACGAATCTTTGCACTCTGATCTATGAATTGATTTTGTCTATATTACTCGATTTGTGTATGACTAAATCTGAAAATAAACCTTTAGGGTTTAAGACTCCTCTGCCATTTTTTAAAACCAAATGAGTTTTATTTGCTCAAATGAAATAGTCATTTAGAATGCTTTAATGAGACACAGTGTCCGCAAGAAGCACCAAAATTCATGGATTAACACAAGTCCAGATGTACAATGACAAGAGCAAACGATTTGAACAGGGTTGTGTAGCACCCAAGCAGAGAGGAGAGGGTAGCTTGAGCAGGTGAAATGCCTATTTACGAATTCACAAAAATGGCATAAAGAACACCATTGCAGGATATAGCAATCCGGTGTTCCCTCCATAGTTTTATCCCTACTCTTGTGAGATTAAGGGGTCAAGGGAAGAATTGACCACACATTTTCAAAGGGTAAACCTCCCCTGTGCGGGACAGCTGGAGGAGATGGTCTGTCACTTAAATATTTCTTGACCCTCATAAAAAGGAAATTTGAACATTCATGTTTTCTAAATGTTTTATTATACTTTTTATTGGACACACATACTGCTTAGGATTGTCAGTATTCTGAATTAAATGTATGTGCTTTGCTGTAATATTGTTTCATTTTGTCTCTCTCTCTTTTTGATGAACTGACATATCTTGCTCTTCTTTTATTTCTATGTTTATTTGTTTCCCTCGGTCCCCACATAAAAAGTAATAAACCATGAAGAAAAAACAGAATATTTCTAGGTTCTTTCCATTGGTGGTGGAGTGTTTCAGCAGGAAGTTGACAGTTGTTATCTGTTCTATAATTACCCGACACTCTCACAAGTGCTAATTAAGCAAAAATGCCTGATGGCACACTGCCGTGATGCTGCTTGAGGGGCACATGGAAAAAAAGTGCTTTTGTATAAAAGGCATATTTCAGTGCAAATATATTTGCTCACATTTCACAATCATGGAATCCCCGAGAACATGTGTGCCTGTGACTGCAAAATATTGTTTTTTCTTCTCCAAGTTCAAATGTAGACGCTCTGGTGGAATGGTTTGCACTCCCGTGCATGTGGACCATCCGAATTAGAACCTGCCTCTTCCGGGTGCTTCAGAGTGGGAAATAGTTATCAAAACTGAATCTCACCATCGACTGTCCCGTGGCTTTCCACAGAGCCTGATCACGCAGACTCACTGCCAGTTTAACACGCTGAGCTGGTAGAAAGGCGACGAGGACACAGAGGCAGCTGTCTGGGACTAGGAAACACTGCTGAGGCAGAAGGAAAAGGTGTAACTGCATCGCACACATGAGAGTGAAGAGGTGCGTACCTTCACTGTGCACAACGTTATGTATGTTGTACAAACATCTCATCACAGAGTCTTCAAACTGACGAGCACCTCTCATCTCCATTTAAGCAGAAGAACTAACGAACCGCGCGCTCTTAGAAAGTATTACAACACATGAGAGAAACAAGAGGTACACTTATTTACATACATTACAGATAATGTATTCATGTCTTGGTGAGCACCTGTGGTTAAGAATGGTCTGAGGCATTTTCAGTGGCCATCAGCGCAAGTGATGATGCTGCACACATCGCATATCATCGTCAAGTAACAGATAGAGGAAAAAGGCTGGCAGTCAGCCAGTACTTAGAGCCCGTAGCAAAAAAACAAATTTGTTTGAAAGAGACTCTCTTGATGACTTTGATAAGAAATCACTACCTATTTTCGACTAGCGCATAATAAAGGAAGAGGTTAGAGATATTTCCTGCTTTCACACAGGTCTGAGGTGTACAAAGGAGAGCAAGATTTCAATTTAAAGGAGCCACAAAGGCACGCAAATTGTGGGCTGTGCAGTTTTACTTTTGTATGCCCAACTGCCCACTCTGAAAAGAAAGATAGAAAAATGCAGACTTTTGCCTTATGTCTATCTCTTAAATAAAATCTCATATGTCATTAAATGCCATCCCCTTGAAGCGTACTGAAATACATCAGAGATCGACACCTCTATGTATAAGAATACGAACTGTATAGCAAGGTGATGACAGAAATGTGGTTTAATCAGGATACTGCACTTTTCTGCTGTTTACATATATTTAGAGACAGCCGCTCATTAACTGCACTTAACAAACAACAGCACGAGGCTAATGCAGTTCTGCAAAATAATCCCGTCGGCATCTTTCTTAGTAAGGTGCAGCATTGTGCACAAGTCATCCAAATTTCTCTTTGAAAGAAAATGGACCGGCACTCCACCAATCTGCTCTCCAACATACCTGCCAAAACCCATTTGTAATGATGCGAGAATCAATTATCCAAAATAATCAGAATAGTACCAAAAATGGCTAAAGCATAGCTGCTGAGCAGAGGGTAGACCTTTGCCAATACTTGGTTAATAATTTTGGTAGGACTTAAGTGCAAGCCACCACCACCCATATCACTACCACCACATTTACCAACATAATTGCTCTTACGGTGCATTAGATCTTTGATATAAAAGTATTCAGAACCCTGTGCGTCCTTGACAGCTTTTAAAAGTGAAACTCCTGTGAATAAATCACAAGCAAAGCTATTGGCCTACTACAGAAGAGGGACTGGGTATCCCAAATTCTTAGCCTAGTTCTAGGCCATTCAACTCTGCAACATAGTAGAGTATTCCTGGACTGAATACGAGAAACACTGGTTCTTCATGGACTGAGCAGTCACAGGCACACACTTGTGGAAGGTCCCCTTCCTGAAGACATCACAAAGGGCTTTGGGCCCTTACTTTTCCCCAAGTACCAGGTTAGTGTTGAGGGCATGGTACAGTGTGGCAGTACATAAAGGTCTGACCTCATTTCCCTCTCCATTGACGCCTGTGATAGGTAATACGGATTTCATGCCAGGACTTGATCATGCTGCATTCGATCAAGTGGATGCCAATCTGCAAGCCACTTTTTGGGGTAGACAGTACTTTCCCCTTCAATCAGCTGAGAGAGTACTTTGCACTCCCAGAGACACAGCGTTTCCACCACCTCCAGGTTCGACACTGGCTTTCTCACCCTAACATGAGGGTGGGAGCCCAAAGATCTCTAACAATCTTTGAGAAGTGGCTCATCACAAAAACTGCAGACAAGGTTATGATCACAGAACTTACTCCATGCCTCTACGCTACCTAAAACCCCAGTGCAAAAACGAGGAAAACTTGAGCTGGGCAGACACTTCACACCCAATGAATTGGGTGAGATACATTATAGAGCTCCTCACACTGCAGGCAACTCGTTGGTTATTGAGACAGCCATTAAGATCATCACCTACTGGTAGCACATGCCTCCCCATATGCAGAAATGTTATACTACGTACAGTGCAGAATGTTGTGCCAATGTGAATCACCTGGCACATTACTACACATAGTATGAGAATGCCCTAAAATCACGCAATTTTGGGAACAGATCCTCAATGACATAGGCACACACCTAGACACACAATTCCCAAGATTTCCGGTCTACACAATTCCTGCTCAAATCCCGCAGAGGCCGATACATCGGCTTTGCATTAGAAGTGGCCTACTAAACTATTCTTGCACACTGGGGTACCAACACAATCCCTACACGTCTGTCCTGGCTTCACTGACTATGGCATATACTGTGGATGGAAAATATATCCCTAGTATTGACCTCCCAAGGTGACTCCTACAGAGATCTATGGAAACCACATATCACCCTGTTGTCCCAGGAGTTCTGAGAACTGATGGGCCCTCCAAAACTTGAGATTGCTTCGCCTTACTGACACTGTCGTACCTACACCACCAGGTATCACCTCCGAGGTACTACCTACACCAGATAGTTAAAACCGAATCACAGATGCTTGTGAGTACCCCAGGGGAGGGAAGGGGGGTGTAAGGGACAGTTCTTACTTGTTGTCTATGTTTGTTTGGCCCTTGATATAAGCATTGCTACTCTTACTGTCAGTTGCGTGATTATTCTTAAAAATAATAAAACAGATTTGAATTATAAAAGTGAAATTCCCCCCCAAAAATAGGTCACTGCGAGACAAAGTGTTTCCTGTTCTTTCCAAAATGTTATGCTGTGGAAAATAGTTAAAATTAAATTGCCAGAATCTGTTCTACTGTGAATAAGAAAAAAGCTCACTGTAAACGTTTAATGGGTGGATCATTTATTCCAGAGGGTGAGACCAACACAAGATTTTTCACATATCCATAATAGATAAAATGATGTTCAATTAGCATGATTCACAACACCATTTACCCTCCCCTGTTCAAAATATATGCCAGTATAGTGTACTATTAAATGTGAATAGATTTGATTCTATGGGCATAAAGATGGTGTTTCAGGGTGAGAACGCAGGAAGATGTTGGTGAATACCTACAAAATGGTGTATTTGTGGGTATTCGCAATTTCTTTTAGCCGCACTCCTACCATGTATATGGTCACAGATGTAATCCTATTAAGGGTTGGAGTAAATATTTATCCAGGGTAGGAATGTGGCAGAAACCCCCATTAAATTGGTGGGTGTAAGAGAGAAGAAGTTAATGTATGCCCATTAGTAAGTGCAAATTTAAGTTTGCTAAGTATTTGCACATGGATAAATGTTTATGCTGTACTTTTACAGATGTGCAAATATTTATCATCAAGAGTATTTCTGGAAAGGATGTGCAGCCTTCCAGGAGTACACTTGGAATATTTTGAGTATTATAAAAAAGCATAGCTATTCTACAATAATATGTATAACTCTATCAGAAAAAACGACTTTTTCTGGTCATTCGTCCCAATGTATCCAAATCTGAACATCTAGCATGGCTCTGGCCATAATGGACTTCTGTACTCATTCTAGGTTATGGTGTGCAGCTACATAGTGAACTATCACCCACACTTAAATTCTCAGGGGTGCTTATCAGTCATTGGAAGAGATTACATTACCTGTGGCGTTTTTCCCATCTCTATCCAGCCAGTACTTCAACAGCGCATGGCTCTGGTCTTGCAGCGAATTTGGATTTTCCACCCTTATCTGGTGAATTTGCTCTTCAGTGAAATCTAGTTCCCTTGCTAGTTCTGCAGAAAACAAATTAATGTGTTAGGTGTGCTTTCATTTATTTCTATTCAAGAGTAATTATGGAATAAATACTGAATTTGTGTCCCACTCAGAACTTCATTATCCTGTACATTACAGAACATTTTACATTACACAAGTACTTTCATTAATCTTTATAAAATGAACCAGAGAAATTAACTTCGTGAAGGAAACTATAGTTAAAATATTTCTCCTTATTTACTGGAATTCATCAAACAAGTCCATAACAAAATGTTTTTGTAAGTCACAGGAAGGTGCCACCTATTGTGGAATACCCACCAATTAGATGTCAATGTACCTTTCAATTGGAAGGGAAGGTTTTCATTTATGATATGGGATCAGTATTTTGGGGACTTGCCAGTGGTAGCAATGCATTACAGAAATGCTAAGTTCAGTATAACACGTTGTAGGAAGCTGGCTCTGTATATACTATATCAAAATGAGATATAGTGAGCACAGAGTCTAGGGGTTCCCCAAGAGGCTTGACAGAGGCAATAAAAGATAATACTAATGCTCTATTTGTGGTGGTGTGGTCAAGCACTTAGGCTTATCAGAGGGTAGTGTTAAGCATTTGTTGTACATACACAAGCAATAAGTGAAAACACACACTCAATGACTTAACTCCAGGCCAATAGGTTTTTATTTAGAAAAATATTCTGTTGTTTATTTATTTTTAGAACTACAAGATTCATTCAGCAGGTAAGTACATCAAATAAAAGGTACTTTGCATAGTAATACTTAGAACTTTGAATAGATTCAATATTGTAAACAGTTTTCTTTAAAATGGCAAAAAGCTATTTTAAAAGTGGACACATGCAATTTTTAACAGTTCCTGGGGAAGTAAGTAAAGTACAGTTTCTGAGGTAAGTACAACACATATGGGTTCAGTCTCTGGGGTATAGGTAGCCCACCGTTGGGGGTTCAAGGCAACCTCAAACACCCTGCACCAGCAACACAGGGCTTGTCAGTTGCAGATGTCAAACAGGAGCCAAAATACCGTGGCCGCCTATGGAGACAGGGGTTACTCCGGTTCCAGTCTGATTGCAGGTAAGTACCGACGTTGTCAAATGGCAGACCAGGGGGGTTTGGAGGACTACTGGAAGGACCCCAAGTAGGCACAAAAACCACACCCTCAGCGGCACGGGGGCAGCTGAGTGCATTGTGCAAACAGGGTGTCGGGTTCTCAATAGAATTTTATGGAGGGACCCGGGGGGGTCAGTTAGGCGCTTCAGGCAGAGTCCAGGGGGGCCTCTCGGGCAACCCACTGACTGGGCAAGGGTGAGGGTCACCTGCTGGTCATTGCTGCACCAGTGGTCAGTTTCTCATGGGCCTGGGGGCTGCGGGTGCAGTGTTTCGCCAGGCGTCGGATATCTTCATCCCAGGCAGTCACGGTCAGGGGGGTCCTCCGAATTCCCTCTCCAGGCGTCGTTGTGGGGGTGCAGAGAGGTCAGCCCAGGGTGGACACATCGTCAGAGTCGCCTGGGGGTCCTCTCTGGATAGTTGGATTCTCTGGACAAGGGCTGGGGGCGTCGGGTGCAGAATAGTTGGACTCACGCTTCTGGAGTGAGGTGAGAGTCCCTTTAAAGTTGGTTTCTTGGTCTTCTTTTTGGACAGGTCTGCTGTCCACAGGAGTTTCTTGGTCCTCGGTGGTGCAGGCAGTACCCTGGAGGCTGTTTAGGGGTCGCTGGTTCTGCAGAACGTGTTGCTTCTTTTCTTGCAGCTTTTTGAAGCAGGAGACGAGCCGGTAGGGCTGGGGCCAAGTCAGTTGTTGTCTCCTCTTCTCTGCTGGACTTTCAGCTCAACAGCCCTTCTTCTTTCTTGAGGTCATCAGGAATCTCAAGAGCTGGGTTCAGGGTCGCCCCTAAATACTAAATGTAGGGGTGTGTTAGGGGCAGAGGGCAGTAGCCAATGGCTACTCCCTCTGGGCAGGGGGGGCACATCTCTATCCCTATTGGTCCTAATCCTCCAAAGCAAGATGGAGGATTTCTCAAGGAGGGGGTCACTTCAACTCTGGTCACCTTAGGGGTGTACCTGGCTGAGGCAGTGACTCCTCCTTGTTGTTCTCATTATCCCTCTGGACTTGCCGCCAAAAGTGGGGGCTCGTCCGGGGGGTGGGCATCCCCACTAGCTGGAGTGCCCTGGGGCTCTGTAACACTTTGAGGCTCACCACCAGGTGTTACAGTTCCTGCAGGGGGAGGTGTGAAGCACCTCCATCCGAGACAGGCTTTGTTTATGACCACAGAGTACACAAAGGCACTCATCCCATGTGGTCAGAAACTCGTCTGGAAGTGGCAGGCTGGCACAGACCGGTCAGCCTTGCACTAGCAGTTGGGCTAACATACAGGGGGCATCTCTAAGATGCCCTCCGTGTGCATTTTTCAATAAATCCCACACTGGCATCACTGTGGATTTATTGTGCTGAGAAGTTTGATACCAAACTTCCCAGTATTCAGTGTAGCAATCATGGTGCTGTGGAGTTCGTAATGACAGACTCCCAGACCATATACTCAGTATGGCTACCCTGCACTTACAATGTCTAAGAGTTGACTTAGACACAGTAGGGGCATAGTGCTCATGCAGCTACGCACTCACTTGTGGTATAGTGCACCCTGCCTTAGGTCTGTAAGGCCTGCTAGAGCGGTGACTAACCTATGCCACAGGCAGTGGTTTGTGGGCATGGCACTCTGATGGGTGTGCCATGTCGACTTTGTCTTTTCTCCCTACTAGCACACACAAGCTGCAAAGCAGTGTGCATGTACTGAGTGAGGGGTCCCTGAGGGTGTCATAATACATGCTGTAGCCCCTGGGGACCTTCCCTGGCCGTAGGGCCCTTGGTACCAGGGGTACCTTTTACAAGAGACTTAACTGTGTGCCAGGGCTGTACCAATAGTGGAAACAAAGGTACAGTCTTAGGGAAAGAACAGAGGTTCTGGGGCCTGGTTAGCAGGGTCCCAGCACACTTCCAATCAAAGCTGGCATTAGCACTAGGCAAAACCTGGGGGGTGACCATGCTAACAGTGGCATTTTCCTACACACATGCATTAAGTTGGAGCTATTACCCTATTTTTCTTTCAAATGTGAAACAAAGATGGAGCTGCGGCTGTACCTCAACCTGTCTTCCATGCATACACTTCACTTTGGGATAGGGAGGTAGCTGCTGCTACCCGGTTTGCCTTTTGCTAACCCTGACACTGCCGTGGCTTCCTCTTGTCTCAAAGGACATGAAGACAGTGGCAGGAGTAGAAACTAAGTAGGGCTCTCTATGTCCTGTTTACTTTCTGCAGTTTCCTCTCCATGACCAGTCTATCATAAGAGACGGCAGCCAGGGCTCTTTGCCCCAAGGCCTGCAATTTTTACTGCCAACACTCCTGTTACAATATACTTAAATAACAAAAACCTAGGACTGACTTGTTCAATCATGATGCAGTGAACAATTCTTCACCCCATGCAGGTTCAAAGACTGTGCTTTCTCATTCCCAAGTAAATACTATTTTCTTATTTAAGAGGTATTCCTCGAATTACAAACCAGAGAGGGACCCACAGGAAATTTTGTCCAGGCTCGACAAAACAATCTAACCAGGCCTGCTCCATGACCTTATCATAGCACCTCTGGAACACCAAATATGAGACAAGTGTAGGGCAAGGTACAATCATGTGACGTAAGAGGAGATCACTGGTGAATAATATATACTGTAACGCCATACTGACAAGCACTGTCCATTATATAAGTGTCACAAGAATGTAAAATACCCTACCCCAGAAATTCCAGGAAATCAGCATCAATGTTTTTCATTGGTGCCATGTAAACACTAGATCATGTGTTATTTAAAGTTTATGTAATCACTTCCTGGAAGTCAAAATAAATGTCACTCTGGTCACAATATTGCTTTGGAAAAATACTATGGGCCTGATTTAGTGTCTGGCAGACTGGCTGCTTTGTTGTAAACATGACAGATTTCCCATCTGCCAAACTCTAAATCAGGCCCTATGTCTGAAGGTTCCCTTTTGACTTAAAAACTGTGATAAATGGTGATTACTGTACCAGTATGTGCCAAGCCTTGATGACTTTTGGAGCTTGAAAAGACAATGATTCAAAATAAGGTAGAGGCACTTACGTCTGAAAATCCACTCTGGCATTTAGTATATCAACCTGTTCATTTTAAATTGGCTTAACTAATGACAGTGTCCTAATGCTATTGCAATTCCTGATGCCATTGTACTTAGATTAACATTTTAATGGGGATTTTCATACTGCCCAGTTTGACTGCAGCAAATGCAGCTAAATATTATCAAAGACTAATAGTGAAAATTCACATGATTCAACTCTGGTATATAGATATACTTTTCAAGGGCATTTCACAAGTTTGTAGAATATATGCCAGGACAGCCTCATTCCTGCTCCTCATTTCCTTGACTAAGAAGAAAGTGAAGGTGCCAAGAGAACTTGTTATTTTTTTTTACAATTGGAGAATGTAAAAAATATATATTCTAGAACTGGCATTCTTCCAAACCAGCGAGTACTAAATATTCAGCAATACCATTTGTTGCAAATATATACGTGTTGTTTCAGACTGGGGCTTCCTTCTTTCATGAAATCGATTGCCATAAAAGTCCCTTTTAACTGTGACTCACTGCAGTCTTCTACTTCACCTTAAGCTATGCAGCTTCAGTGTAACTGTCTCAGAATATTGATGTCCAAGTTTAGAAGAGAAATGAATCTCTCGTTTTTCAGTTACAGATTTTTGCTGTTTGAGTCTGTACCAGTGTGGTGATGGAGATCCTGGATATTTTACATGTGGTAAATGTCTTTTTCTAGCATGTTGGCAGGCTACGTCTACTAAATACTTTATGCATTTCTTTATAAAAGATTAACTGCTGGAATTCTTCGGTTTTTCAATGAGATTTACACTTAATCAATTTTTGCAAAATTCACTGGTATTTCTCACCTAATCCACACTAAGACAATGTTTTGGGGAGATTGAAGCTTTGTTGAAGTGTAAGCTGTAAGTGGGTCTTCTGTTTTCAAGACATCTTGGAGAAAATTATGAATATATCATGTATGTGTTCTGTATTACGCAAGAACTTTAGAGCCTGCACCTAAAACAAAGGTTTTCAGTGTTTTACATTTTCTTAATCTGTATTGAGGTAAAGACTTGTGCTTACCCTTTTCCTATACTGTTTCGCATAGCCTAAATGAGGAAAAGATGCCACAGTGACTCATGGTGTAACTAGTTCTCTATATGTTTAGTAAGAGAATAGGTAGAATTAACCACTTTATTACTGGATCTCTTGAAGAAATGGAAAGTTTTCATTAAACTAACGTGGTCAAGTTGATAAATTGCTAACATTGGAACCTGGAGGCCTGCATTGTAACTACAACTTTGACATCTGGCCAAACACAATGTGAGTCTCGCCTATGTATCAAACTGTAAAAATGAATATGTGTAAGGTAAGTTATATTTAATGTATCGTTTAATTTACCACTGACCTATGTATACGCTTCATTGCCAATTACTATATTAATTTCCTTGTTATTATATATAGCATTTCTGATGTTAGTGTTTCACTTGCAAATACATTAATTAAAATAAATCTTTATTGGAAGATTGAACATTCAGTATAACACAGATATTGAATCTCTTCCAATATAAATTCAAAGTCATTACATTATAGATCATCTGGAAACAATATTTATATCTGCATCTTTTGTGTACTCTATTCATACTAATCCTACTAACCTTGTTCAATGATTTAAAACTGAGTACACAAGTTAGACTATTGAGTGATTGCTATTTAAATTGTTGTGTTGAATTAATCCATGTTTAAGTTGTACAAACTCCTTTTTCCTGTTATTTGAATTTGAGGGAAAACACATACATTTCAGTTTTCTTCCCCTTTTTCTCTCTTACTTTTCTTTCATTCATTCACTATCTTGTTTGATTGTCTACATTCAGATAAACTCTTCAGCTGTTAAAGAATTTGGTACCAGTTGATTTACTTCTAGCTACCAAAAGGAGACCCTGAACATTATGTTTGATCCCAGTTGTTTTTACAGCAATTGCAGAGAGACCCAGACAATTTGACTACAACCTACATGGTAAGTGCTACTCAGGGCTGCTTTCAAACTCTTCAGGCATTCGGGTACTGGTACCAGACATATCAAACCACATGAATGTGCTATTATAAGAAAAATTTATTTTTTGGCAAACAGGAGTACATGAATCATGTCAGACTATTAGCACTATATTTGGAGAGGGAGGACAAACTTTGGCCCACACAACATGATCTCTGAACCCAACTGATTTGTCTCTTCTATCACCTCCTATGTATTTTACCTTACCTTCCATAAATAACGTCATCAATAAGAGCAGCAATCATAGGACATCATGGATTCTTATCACCACTGATGTTTGGACAGAACACTGACACACATGTTCTAGAATCATTGCCCCCCCTCCCATTGGCAGGCAGCATGTACACATTTCCCCGTTGTTGAAATGGCCTTTCTGCAGGGTCACCCCCAAACTTTTTGCCTTCCTCCTTCTCTTTTTCTGACCTAATTTTTGCTGGCATTAGGACTCTGCGCACTTTATCACTGCTAACAGTGCTAAAGTGCATATGCTCTCTCCGTGAAAACATGGTGACATTGGTTCCTACCCAATTGGCTTATTTAATCTACTTGTAAGTCCCCAGTAAAGTGCACTACATGTGCCCAGGGCCTGTAGATTAAATGCTACTAGTGGGCCTGCAGCACTGATTGTGCCACCCACATATGTAGCCCCTTAACCATGCCTCAGGCCTGCCATTGCAAGGCCTGTGTGTGCAGTTTCACTGCCAATTCGACTTGGCACTTAAAAGTATTTGCCAAGTCTTAAACTCCACTTTTTCTACATATGTCACCCCTATGGTAGGCCCTAGGTAACCCATAGGGCAGGGTGCTATGTAGATAAAAGGCAGGACGTGTACCTGTGTAATTTATATATCCAGGTAGTGTAGAACTCCTAAATTATTTTTACACTGCTGTGAGGCCTGCTCCTTTCATAGGCTAACATTAGGGCTACCCTCATGTACTGTCTGAGTGGTATTTTCGGATCTGAAAGGAGTTGAGCATTTCCCTGCACTTAAATCCTTCTGTGCCTTACAATCCATGTCTGGCTAGGTTAGTTGACAGCTCCCTTGTGCATTTCACTCAAACAACCCCAACACTGGATGCTCAGTCACACCTGGACACATCTGCATACTGAATGGGTCTTCCTGGGCTGGGAGGGTGGAGGGCCTGACACTTACATTTGAAAGGACAGTGGCCTGCCCTCACACAATGGACTGCCAAACCCCCTACTGGGACCCTGGCAGACAGGATGGAACTGAAAGGGGACCTGGTGCACTTCTAAGCCACTCTTTGTAGTCTCCCCCACTTCAAAGGCACATTTGGGTATTTAAACGGGGCCTCTGACCCTACCAACTCAGACACTTCAGGACAAGATACCACTGGTGAAGCAACTCTGAACCAGAACCTGCAAACTGCCAAGAGGAACTGCCTGGCTGCCCAAAGGACTCACCTGACTGCTTTTCTACAAAGGACTGCTGCCCTGCGGTTGCCCTGCAACCTTGCTGACCTCTGGCACTGCTGAGAAGTGCTCTCCAAGGGCTTGGATACATCTTGGCTCCTGTTCCTTGAAGTCTCAGAGCCAAAACGACTTCATCCTGCAAAGAACTTCTTGTGTAGCGTAAATTAGATTCACAGCCTGCCAGAAGCAACACACAGCCTGCACCGTGGTGAGAAAATCACCGGACGCCAAACCGGAACGACGCAGCTCACGGGAACGCCTACCTTGCATCTCATTAAGGCAGGGTAGGTCTCCACTTCCAAAAAATGACTTTAACTCCATAAATTTGGCGCTAGACGGGTCTAACACCAAAGTATAAATATAGAGTTAGTTTTGGCCCGAATTAGAGTAAAAAAAATTACGCAAATTCAGTGCAAACAGAGTATAAATATGCCCCAGTGTCTCTCGAAAGTCCTTAGTAGCAGGAAGCTTGTGCAAGTTCATGTTCCTTTTGACCTGCATTGTTTTGGTTGTCAATACAAAATCCATAACATGAGGGTACCAAACTATCATTGTATTACTGTGACCCTGTAAACAAACTGATTGCCTTGGTACATTATTTGTAGTCAGTCGGCCAAATGGTACTTTACTCGCTCTGTGGATTTATGTTACTGGTCAGTCTGTGGGCATGTGAATGAAGTCTTTATTCCTTTCCCACAGAAGGTAGGTTTTAATAACTTTCTGACATCTAAAAACTTGAAATACTTGACACTTTTGTGCTGCATGATGCATGACAGATAAAAAGCAGAGACTTCACACTGGTCTGCCCATGCTGAATATACATGCCTCTTAATGTGGATCCCAAACTACTCCCAGAAGAATTAGCATCTAAATAGTGAAACAGCAAGTGATGTGACTCCTGCCAATTAATCCATGGACATTTAAACTCATGACTCTTTGGGATCTCTAGTCAAGCCAAGATATTTTTGGACAATGAACAAACATATATACACTAATAGGTAAATTACCCCAACAGGAATTGGGACGGACGTCCTTATCAAAGCCTGGTTTCTTTGAGAATTCTTCTTGATGTGTGTTTGCAAGTGGTATATGTGCAGCCCATGCAATGACAGTCAAGGCCATCCTTATGAAACATATGCAGTGACTGGAAAAAAACATTCACAAGCAGCATTGGTCTCAGCCAAATTTATTATACCATGGCCCCATGGGATGAACCCAGGCTCAAGCTTGATGTATCAGACAAACAATTCTACCCATCAACAAACATTATCAAACCATAAGCAACGGCAGGGAAAACTCATTTTTACAACTGAAATAAACTGTATGCATGTTGTGGGGTTGAATAATGAAAAGCAGCATATTGAGAGAGCAGGAATAAAGGAGTGAGGGTCATGTAAATGTATACCTGGTACAAGCGAAGGGACTCATCTTTTTTGTTTACTCAGATAACAGTGGGATGCCATTTGTCCAGACATGGACTCAACCTTGTAGGTGAACAAAGTAGTATGGAATAGCCCTAAGCCTCTTTAAATCTGTGTTATGATTGTTTGACATCATCCCTTCAGCATGGATGTTTTTGCATATGTTCTGAAAGACACATTTTGTAATGGAACATGTACGCTAACTCTTTAGTAGCTTCATACCATAACCTTTGCCATTTGTTCTTTGTTTATTCCCTTTATCATCTTCACTCTGTGAAGACATCAGGATGGAATTATTTAGTGTTATTGCAAATAAAGATTACCTGTCCAACTGAAGCCCAGGTGATCAGCAATGTGAGCTAGCCTCTCCTCCGTTCTTTCCTGGTCTTCCTGTGCACCTAATAATATCAAATGAGAAAAGTCATATTTTATCTATAGCAGGTCGGTGCATCTTAAACCGGGCCAGCTGACCGAGAGGTAAGAAATCAACTTTGTTTGTGGCTTCAGATTGATGACTTGTCTTTCCATTTCACAGAACAAAAAATCTACATGAAAATGGGTTTCAAGGGTTTGTGCTGTCTGTTCCCACACCTCTTTTATCATGCTTGATGATTCAAATTGCATGCAGGTCAATAATTCAGAGTTCTGCAAACCTTTGTCTAAGTATTTATAGGAACACTGATAGTCAGTTTATTGGGATTAGGCTGAATGGCAGCATGCAGGTTTCTTCTACCTTGAAATATATTTAGTAGTGACAATACTGCAAAGACCATACTAAAGTGCATGAGGCAACAACATAAATATCAACATTTCAGTGGAGGTGTGGGAAAAGATCAAAGTCACAAAGGGTAAAAAATTGCTAATGTTGCATTTTTTTGGTGAAGTATGCCTCTTCTTAGTGCCTACAAAGGACACTGACTCATACGTTTTATCTCCCACAGCTAACATGGTTTCCAACTAAAACATTAGAAATAATACTGTGAGATTTAACAATTTTCATGATCATGCTTAATTGTCCAAGGCAAAAATCACCACCATAACATATAATGAGAGAGAACGACACTTCAGCAGCGGACAATTAAGATATGTCAAGTTTGAGCTTCATTCTTTGTTAAATTTACACATGGATTATGAATCAACTTCCAATAAAAAGATAGTTCAGTTGGAGCAGCTATGCAGACACTTGTTTTAAGGATCTGCTGAATGATTAAGGGTCTCGATGCTGCATGATATTGTTAGACTCTGTAAAATTTCATGTGAACCTGCATGTCGGTCCAAGTGCAAGCAACAGATGCAAGAGACCATGATGAGGAATGTCTGAATGAGAAAACTCTACATTTTTCATTTTTTAGATTCCTCCACAGCAGTACCTACATCTTTGTTAGCCATCTGAAAAGCAAGACATTTTGGTGGGGCAACAAAAACTCAAACCTTGCATGTTCTTAATATCCCGCTGAAAACAATTCTTTGTAGGCATGATTATTGCTAATGCTTAACACAAGCATTCACAATAGGCAATCTTGAGATTGATCATAAACACCAATAGAGACATGGCATGAAAAACAAATACAGCTTGCACAAATACGTGTACGATCACAGAAAGCCTAACAAAAATGACACACAAATCACAGAAATGATAAACTATGACATGCTTAGCACAGGGAATCCCTGTAGATGGCAAATACCTTCAGCATGATCATGGACAGTCTCATCTGGAATGCGCTCAATTTGGGTCTCAATAGATTCATCCCAAATAGGCCTTGTATCAAAGATGTCTTCAGGGACAGACTGCTGTGTCTGAAGGGATGGCACATTTTCAACCACAGAAACATCAAAGGTACTGCTTTCATCGTCCGATAATACTTCATGCTCTTTTTCTGCCAGTGTGATCCTGTCAGCTAACTTGGAAGCTTCGTCGCTTATCTCTTCGAAGAAGTCAATGGAGTTTTTGTAAAGCTCAAAGAACTGCTCTTTGCTGTCCTTCGTGGGACTTGAGGTCCTCTGGTAAGAGGCACCAGTTTTAGATTTTACTGGAAGTTTGGAAGAATACACCTTTGGTTTTGTCACCTCATCTTTCTCTAGCTCAATCTGCACCTGACCTGATGCCTCTCTTGTTTCGGTGTCTGCCTCAGTGTAACTTCTAGCTTTTGTGGATCGCCTAACCTTGGAATCTGAAGAAGAAACTGCATCAGATTCAGACTTGCTCCGGATCTCCTGTTTAGTTAGTAGCTTTCCTGATACTTCTGGGACTCTGATGCACTCAGACATACTGACAGATGTGTCTGAGGAAACTGACTGATGATCACCTTTTTGGGATGAGGCTTTGATGGGAATTTTAGACTTTGGCTTTTCTTCATCATAACCAAGATAACTATCTAATGAGGACATTGTATCTTCGTCTGTAGAGGACTGTAGCACTG
This sequence comes from Pleurodeles waltl, assembly GCF_031143425.1. NCBI lineage: Eukaryota > Metazoa > Chordata > Amphibia > Caudata > Salamandridae > Pleurodeles > Pleurodeles waltl. The sequence goes on along the minus strand of NC_090437.1, from coordinate 513,862,271 downwards.
CTGGTAATGCAGCACCAGCCCTTACAGGAATTCTAGATTTGTTCTCAGCCGAAGGTACACTCTCCATTACTGCAGTTGGAATTTCAATTACAGATTTCTGTTCTTCTGGGGATGAATCTGGAGACCTGTAATCCTGCTCTGAATAAACAGATCTGGTAGCTGTTGAATAATCTAACTGATAACCTGTTGTGGACTTCACAAAACTATCATTGAAAGGTACATGCATGCTACCAAAGGAAACGTCAGTTTCTACTGGGGAAGAAAGCAGAGTGTCTGATTCTTCCATGGCACTTGACTCTTTCTTTGGTGATTTTGAAGATGCTGAAATACCCATCTTTATAGGAATTCTAGACTTTGGTTCTGTTTTGATACATTCTTGGTTATCAGTAGAGGATGTTGTCTCCTCTGTCTGACCCACTGTTAAGGCTGTGTCTATCATTTCATCTGATTCTGAAGATGCAATCATTTCAGGAGAGCCCTCAGTCCTCTGTAACTCATCCTCCAAGGCGTCCTCTTTGATCTCTTCAGGTATAACCCCATCTTTAAACTCTTGTCCTAGTTGGAAAAAGTGAAAACCTTCTTCCGGATAGGTCCTTTTTGTCATATCTATAGCCCCACTTCTGGTCATTTCAAAAAGTTTACCTTCTTGAAAGAGAAATGGGTTCTGTTCACTTGTTGGGGTTCCATCCTCTGTGGGTGTCCGGGCAGGGGTAGTATCTGGAGTTGTCCCTTTAGATTGTTTATCCACCATCAGACCAAATATCCGTTGCTCTTCCTCTTTCACCCGAGCTTCAAAGGCTGCATCATCTTCCCGGATGGCACTCCAGGTGTCAGAGTCAGCCTCAGATTTTGTGATAATTACGTTGCTGAGCTGCTCCGAAGTTCCATCTTCTGACACAGTAACTCCACTAATTACCATGGGATCTGGAGTTAAAGGACATGCAATTCTGTCTGAGTCTAGAGTTGATTGCTCAAGGGCATCCCACTGCTCTGAGTCTACTTCTTGGCTACCTGCAGTTTGACAGTCTTTTACAGTATGAGATTCCCATAACACATCCCTGGCTGTAAGACTATCTGAAAATGTATCTGAAGAAAGCACTTCCATGACTCTTTTAGGAGCAGAAGACTGGCTCTCTACATGTATTTGATCCCTTCCAGTCTTAATGTCAGTGCTTGAGAAAAAATGGCCAGAAGGGACATTCTCATATGGACTGGTTATTTGTGCCTCCTCACCTTCAACATCTGCATTTGCATAGTCAGTATTCAAATGGTCTGGTTCCTTATCAGTTGCATAAGATGAATACTCAGTTAGCGAGTACTCATTATATATAGAGTCAGATGAAGCTATTGATGTCTTGTCCATTTCCATGGAGTTGTCTTCTAAAGGCGAGGAAACAGAATACATCTCTTTTTGTATTTCATCCAGTGTATTATCAAAATCATTTACAGAGGATGCAAGGCACTGGTTGGTGTAATAATCATGGGGCATGTCATCTTTTGGACTTCTAGCTTCCCTGACAGTAATATCTTCTGTTTCTGCATCATCATCTTCATCATCGTCTTCTGTTTCAGAATCATCATGATGGTCCATTTCCAGCGTGTCACTATGAATGACTATGTCTTTTTCACTGTCATTTACACCAGTTTGAGAAGTCATACTGCTGACTGTTTCACTGGGATCAGAGATATGAAGTTTTGATGTATCAGTCTGCACCATGAAGTCAGGGTCAAGGTGAAATGCAGTCGACTCAACAAGAGAATCACATTCACTAATTTCACTTAACTGTTGTCTTGGCTTTCTTTCCTCTATTTTCTTAGATGATTCTTCCCTTTTCTCTGCCACTGTGACGGTGCATTGCCTTGAAGCAGAGTCATCATGTCCAGCTTCTTCAGGGCTTGAACTTAAATCTATGCTTGGTGGGCGTGGGGATGGTGGCTGAACCTGAATTGTGGGCTCTGTGGAGAGCCCAGAATTAACATCTTTTTTTAGCTTGGACAACTCTGGCTCACTTTCTGAGGAGGTGGAGGAACTTTTTCTTCTTTCAACAGACACAACAACTATTTGTACATCTTCATCTTGCAAGATTTTCATACTTTGTTCCTCTGCCCCTTCGTCATCTTGAATAGTTCCCTTTTCAAGGTCATAAATCGCTTCATGCTTTGGCTCCTTTCTATAGTCCCTTTTCTGTTTGGCTTCTAATTCAAGCTCATCAAACATTTTTACTTTTGTTACCATCTTAAACATTTCTTCTTCAGGTGTGACTCTCTTTGTTGGTTCAGATTCAGCCTCTTCATCTGGCTCTTCTGTTACTTCAGGAATAGCAGGTGGCTTTGAAACAGCAGACAGAGCTTGGAGGTCTGGTGTTTTGGGTGTGACTTCATAGCTGATTTCTTCTGAGCTGGGGGTATCTGGGGAAAGAGGGCTCTTTCCTGAACTTTCCATGAGGGAAGTTTGATCCAGGCTATCATCCTCAGCACTTCCATCAGTGTCACGGAGAATTCTTGCTCTGAGAGAGGTGTAGTCTATAGCACCATCTGTTTTGGTAGAGATGACCTGAGATGGTAAGTGTCCCGTTAGTATTCCAGTTTTCGTCTTTTGATCCACAGGGCTGTTTTCAAGGGAGTCACGGCAGGGTGACTCTTTAGTAGGACTTGGCTCAAGGGAATCTGGGGTTTTATGGGATGAATTATCTTCCACCAGAGGACTACCATCCAAAGAATCCTTATGGCTCATGGTCAGGGACTCATCTGCTACTGGGCTTGGGGCTTCTGCCTCGTGGCTAGTAAGGGAAAGCTCCAAACCTTCAGGGCTCCTAACTACTGTGTGCAGAGCATGAGCTTCTAACATAGTGTCATATGTTTCTTTTACATCTGAGTGCTCTCTAGAATCACTGTCTTGGCTTGAAATAGAACTGGATTTCACCTTCACTGATTCGCTAATAAAAGTCTCTTTTGCATGACTTTGCAGGGTTGTGAGATCTGTAATATGTTGAACATCACCATCAGCTATTGTCTCACCAAAACCTGAATTTTTTTCTGTTGCAAGTGGTTTGGAGTTAGGATCTGTATCATCATTCTTTTCCTGCACTGATGATTTAGCTCTTGTAACACATACATCCCATTCTGCTGGGGAATATTCAGCAGTGCACATAACACGTTCTGTGTCAGTAACCTTAACTTTGCCTTTTGCATCATATACCCATTCCTCCTCAGTTGGTGACATTATCCTGGCTTTGGGCAACACTTCTTTAGTAGTGGGGCTAGCTTTGGAGTCTCCCTCAGTTTGTTCATTGTCTTGGTCAAGTTTCTTTGGTGATATGGAAAGACTTTCAGGGCTTGTTTCAGGAGATGCTAGGCCCTCATGTTTATAACTCTCCTCTGAACTGATTTGTGGTGTTCCATCTAAGATGCTTCCAGGGGAATCTGCTGGTCCTTCATGTTTTAGGCTTTCTAAACTGTCTTCCAAAGAGTCGCTTTGCAAAGGCAGAGCTGGCAAGAATCCGTCTTTTCCATACTCTGAAGGGAAGGTGATGTTAAATGGACTCGTTAGAACCTGCTCTAACTGAATCTGACCCTCACTGCTTTTTGCCTGTATTTTGAATTGTTGGTATTTATCATTCTCCTCCAGCTCTTCTTTAATTACATCAGAAAAGTCAGTGGAGGTCTTTCTGTCTGGACTGATCTGTAGGTCTGCATCTTTGTACAGGTCTCTTACCTTTCCCTTCAAAAGTGAAATTTCATGAGCACTTTCCTCATCAAATACAGGATAAAACGTGTCTGTTGTCTTATGGCTATGCCCCATTTCCTGCACATCATCCACAGGAGATGACAGAGAGCAAACAATTTCTATTTTGTCAGTTTTCCACATGCCATAATCAAGTGACTCCTTTTCACTTAAACCTGTGTCTACCTGATAATTCCCATCTTCACCAACCTGCCTATTTTTATTATCTATATCTGTAAGTTCTAAAACATTTTCTTTATCACCCATCCCAGACTGGACTGTCTTAGTGTGTGCATGCTCTAAGACAGAGACTGCTGCATTTTCAGATAAATTAGGCTGCACCACTGGTTGGGTTTCTTCAGAGGGCAGGTTTTGCTCCCTTGCTTTTACAGACTTGTACTCAAAGAGTCCAGATTTCCCCTTGGATGGATCCTGCCCTGACTGGAATGCCCTCATAAGGTCACGTACTGACATTGTCTCTTCTAGTTTTTCTATTTTAGCAGAAGGTGAAACTGGTGGCTCAGAGGTCTGCTCTGGTTTTTGTATTCTCCCAAAGTCCTCTGTATGTCCCTTCTTCACCTGGCCCTTACTGGGTGTTTTTAAACATTCTTTCTGCTCTTCTTCCACACGCTTCTGAAGCGCTTTTACTTTATCTTTAATTGAACCAATTGGTGTCTCTTCTATGACAGGTGACACAGCCTTTATATTTGATGTCACTACAGGACTTAATCCTGATTCTTCATCTAATGACTCCTCAGAACTGCACTTTGCAAGACTATAATGCCCATCAATGCCCTGTAACTCCTTCTCCTTTTGCAGTTCTCTTTCCTTAAGTTTTCTTCTAACTGGCTTTTTAATTTCAAACGTTGGCTTTCTCTTTTCCTCTGCATTTTGATTCTCAGTGAAGTCAGAGTCTTGTGTCTTTTTTTCAGAACTCCTCCGAACAACAACAGCTTCAAACGTTTCATGAACAAAATCTTCTTCTGGAAATGTTTTTTGAGGAACTTCATGAAGAGGCAAATAAGCATTTAGATCCTCTGTCAAGTAACTTACCATTCCAGATATGTCTTTTTTCACAACGTTATCTCGTTGGCCCCTGTCTAGCCTAATTTCAACACATGGCAATTCAGGAACATCTGTTAGAGTCTTCTTTTTTGCCTCTTCTACTTCTTCGTCACTTACAATAACCCACTCCTCCTCTCCTTCATCTTCAGCACCCATGCTTTTTGTCCCATTGCACCCTCTAATAGGCCTTTGTTCTCCTCCACTGTATGTGCCACTTCTGAGAATTTTGTTTACTTTTTCCAAGTCCTCTTTAACCTTTTCAACAATTTCATAGGGCTCCCCTGGCTCTTCGTCTGCTCCTTTGACAATATCCCTCACTTTACTGTTACTTGACTTAAGAGTAGTGTCAGTTGTCAAGATGGCTGACATTTTGATCAAATCTTGCTTCATCTCAGAAACTTCAGAAAGCAAATCTGGACTCGCTAAAACAGGCACTTCGTTGACCAGCTGGCTTTTCAGGATAGATGTTTCCGTAGATTCAGTCTCTTCATCATCTTTGAGGTGAACAAGAAATATTAAAAGAAAAATGGAAACCAAGAGAACAAAAAAGAGGTTGGAATATGCAATCAGGACTGAAACGACAATGTCTTTGGTTGAATTGGTATGAAAGATCAATACAGGGGTCAGGGGGTCCATATGGATTGGTAATACAAGAGCAAAGCAAAGCTGAAGAAAAAAAACGAGGAATATGGATAGGAAATAACTTGCTTTGTTTTCACACTGGAGCACATCCACACAGACAACACCTAAGCAATAACAAATAAAGACAGCACAATACACAAAGGGAACAAAATCAGCAAATAAACACTAATAGGAACACAGTAAAGTCACACAAATAGAGGCATCTCAAGATTGTTACGATGTTGCAAATTAATGTTCAAATAAGCATAAAGAAAAGTATAAAAAGGGAAATTGGATTAGCCCAAAAGTTGATTTCCTCTAAGTGAAAGCCAGTGGTTGCAAACTGTCAGTGCAACTGAACAATCATGTATGGTATTCTTTACATTAAAAAAGTCAGACCACTTGTCACAATGCATATGGACTTCTGCGATAATCCACGGAAAATAAAATACGGATCAGTAGCCAACCGGCATTTCAACTCAAGGAATATCACATCTCTATTAATCGAGGAAACAAATAATGTATTTGCTTTTAAGAGGTATTGCCATTTCCTTGGAGCAACCTCATTATGTATGAAAAATAGGAAACAATGACATAAAAGAGGGTAGAAAAAATCATGAATAACCATGAATCAAAATAAGCATGAATCTGTACACCAGGAATGTAATGCACAGCAACCAAGGACTCTAGAGCATTCACATACAACACACACACTGCACATGTAAAGCCAAGTTATTTCCATGCAAAGCAGGAGTGATGCAAGCAGAGGGAATGGAGGTTTTGATTTTGCTACACAAACTGTAATGGTATGGTTTTAAATGGCAAATAAAACATTAAAATCATACATTAAATTTTATGGTCAAGCACTCTTCCCTCTACTGTACTTGATACTTTAATGTCCATAGCCCTGGGGGAAAGGACATACAGAGAAGCATATAATATACTTGGGTTATTTTATGTAGAGAATTATTGAATTGAGCTCTACACTCTTCTACTATAGTTTTGTATTAGCATTTTGCTTATAATGTTTAAATTGCAGTTGCCTATATTTCATGAATGGTAAGTAAGCATTGCTGTCCTTTGCTTTCTGTCTGAAATATATATAGCCACTTGTAATGGTCACTCATGGATGGCATGTTTCTGCATTGTCCATCTCATTTCTTCTGTCTACTGGTGCCTCATTTATTTGCATGCATATTTTCTAGGGCAGTCCTTTACAGATGTACTAGAGTTTTTCATTACATAATGGCTGTAACTGGAACAGCCTCCTGCACTTTAACAGTGCACATCCCAGAGCACTTAGAGAAAATCTGCCTGTGAGACAGTTCCTGCGGATCAGGAGGAACTGCTCTACCGTGCAGGATTTAAAACAAAATAAGCTGAGATTCTCACTACAAAGCTAAAAGAAAAAGCCTATCCCAAAAAGATTATTAAAAGGGCCAGAAAACAGGCTTGCAATACCCCAAGGGAACCTCTACTTGAAACCAATATCAAACAGGAGAGAGATACTCTAATCTTTGTCACTACCTATCACTCTTCATTGAATTCCATCAAGAAGATTGTTAACAAACACTGGTGGATACTAATATCCAACCAACTATCTATTTCCAAACCTATGTTGTCATTCAGATGGAACAAAAGCATCAGGGACAGAACAGTGCACATTAATATATGGAGAGGAGCCTTTGAACAATAAACAACACTGTAGGACCTCCCTCCAGTGACAGGGTACTTACTACCAGTGTGGGAATTGGTCTGTGTGCCCTTTAACTGAACATTAATTGCAATAGTAGCAATGTGATTTATATCATCACATGCCCGTGTGGCCTCCGATATGTCGGGATGACCACCAGGAAAGTGAGAATCAGGATCAGTGAGCATAGGAGTACCGTACGATGTAAGAGATACTCCACTAGACTTAACACACATTTCTTGGAGAAAAACCATACAGATAGTGTAATGAAATGGTTAATCAGTGAAAAACTCTCCCCTCGAGGAGATATTACAAACAAACTCTTTGAGAAGGAGCAAAGATGGGTCTATAGACTTCAAACTAATACAAAAGGGCTCAATGATGATATACCGTGGCAACAAATGAACCTTTGTTAGTTCCTTGTTGAACACTTTATTCTTTCCGTTTGAACACTTTAGTCTGACAATAGGAATAAAGTTCTATTCCAATAGTCAACCACATCACAAGTAGTAGTTCAATGTGTTAGAAGTTGATATGCCATTTTTACAACGGTTGATTTGTTTTTTCACAGATCTTATGTCAGGATGTAATCTTACCTCCTTGTCTCATAATAACACATTTCATGGACCGATAATATCATAATGAAATGACCAAGATAAAAGCATCCAGCCAGGTTCAACTGTTTGACAATCATTCAAGTGTGAATAGTTTTTAGTAACACAGTTTCTAGCAGTAGTTTCACAATTGGGGCATGTCAAGTCTTGAATCTATGTTTATAAAGTGCAGTACAATGTGTAAACAATTCTCAATGCCAGTCCTCCAATGACAATGTTTAGAGGACTGACTTTCTCATGAAGCACCAGACGCCCATGGCATTTAAGAAGGTGTTTAGAAGACTTAATTTACCATGATGCACCAGACAACTACAGTCCTTCAATGACAATGTTTAGTGGACTGACCTTCCCATGTAGTACCACATGATTAGAGGACTGCATTTCCCATGATGCCCCAAACAACCATGACATAACCCAAGGAAGTGTTATTCCACCATTAGTGATGTGCCCACGTGAGCGCGTGCAACATGGACTCAATGTGTATACCGCTCATGTTTAGGACCAGGCAGTACTCGCTGGGACTCCTACAAACATCATGAATTGTACCTGCCCTTTTGAATTGAATACAAAGTGCTCTCCTCTCACTGGATACATTAGCCACCCTCCTAAAATTGATGCAATGATCCATATAGGCAGCTCAGAACACGACACGCTGCCTCTCCTCCTTATTGCCTAATCCCTAAATAATTGAAATCAGCCGGCCCTGGACCTAGGGCATAAAATCCACCTCTCTGGCATTCTAGGGTCACCAGCCAGGGAGAGCGGTATGCCATGTAGGTTTCCAAGGAGTAGGGACCAGTGAGTAGTTTGTTACTTTGGCACCAATGTCCGTATGAATTAAATCCCTTGTACTTTGGGCCTCCATTATTTTGGAAAAACAGCTTTTATTTTTAAATTATTCCTATTGGGAATGCTGAAATGTTGTTGTTTGTTTGACCCTTTTCTCATTATGCCAGTCCTATGGTGTGACTACTGGGCCTATCCCCACCGCTCTCTGCAGGTAATTTTTACCTACTACTTGGGGAAGTAGCCAGGAATCACAGCCATGGTTGCCTGGTGCCTATTGTCATGTAGTTATGTTTTCTAAGTAATAAATGACAGCTGTATGTTGAATATCTTGTGTGGTGCTTAAATTGATTGGTCTGCATTTCAGACATAGAGATAGAGATTCACAAATGTGGGCTCAAAGGAGTTTGATAAGCACATCTGGTGCAATGTATGTGGCTATACTAAAGATGAGTGCAACACCTTACATTTGACTAGCACAATAGTCACAGAATGCACCTCAGAAGGTCACAAGCAGCGTCTTTATTTGGCACTCATTTTCCATGCTGTATTTTGTTTGTTGTTTTTAGGTACTTCCAAAGAGGCAAGTACCCTATCGTCATTGTAGCAAAATATTCTAAGTATGCATTCCACATATTATTTGCATAAGGCACAACAGTCCATCAACGAGGGAGTAATAATATCATTCCACCCTCATGGATGCCCAGGACCCTTTGAGGCCAGTAGTGTAGGGCAGAAACATGTTGGCGTTTTAATAGGACCACAATATCCTGAATGACCCTCAAATAGTTTTTAATCTCTCCCATCCTCCCTTCATTCCTGTCAATAAAGGGATAACGTGGTGTTGGATGAGGAACTGTATCTAGTTAAACCCCGCCAAACCCACCTGTGTAGCAATAGTGAAAGAGCTCCCTGGAACATGGTTGAGCCCACCCTGACCTTTATGAGTCAGGGTGAACCAGATGATGAAGCATGCCACTACTAGAGAGGGGTAGGGTTATTTCAAAAAAGGTTTTCCCCTTTTTTCCCACCTTTAAGTGAGGCGGTGTTTAGACAGCTTGGTTGGTCCTTCTTGAGAGAGTTTTTTCTCTCTTTCAAGAGAGGGGTACTTTAGTGGTTATTATATCAATAGCAGGGAGTCCACATCACCTCATCCTTCGAAAACGAAAGGATCTGCCTAACCTTCCTTGTTCAGGGGTTCTTTTGAGGGTATATAAGGAAATGCTATCATTGGTGCAACTGCACTGTGCTGCACTTAGCAGCATCAGACAGAGAAATAGATTATGAGAGCCAGCAAACACCTGTTTTTGCTAGGGTCACAATAACATGTGGTGCAACAAAGTTTGCATCCTCAATGTTTGCCTCTTAAATTTCAGCGGATCATGTCTGGCAATGAGGAAAGCAGGTCCATAAATCAGAGACTTGTGAACTTCGGAGTGGAAAAGACCAAACCCTGAATGTTGTGCCCCATTTGTAGGGTCAAACTCCTAATTGGTGCTATTCATCACACCTAGTGGATTCCAAACAACAGGATATCAGGTGCCATATGTAATATAAAGTACTCTGTGGCATTCATAATTGAGGCACAAGTGCTAGAAACCAATTGTGGAGTTGCCCCTGGTGTGGTGGTGGAAAAGGGATAATTGAAATAAACTACAACTTTGGAGCCTCCTAGTTCTTCAATAAAACAAGTTAAACGAAGTGCTTATATGAGATTATCAAGTAAAATTAAATGTTAAAAATAGAATATTTTAAGTGCAGAAAACAGCAGAACCCTTTAACAGAAACAATTAAAGTAGTATCAGCCAGTTCCCGTTACATCCCATTTATTTCTACCTCTGTCAGCACTTTTAATGTTTTTTTTAATGGATGCTAAATCTTTCCAAAATCACATAATCCCAATATGCTGCATTTGAGACTAATTTATTGTGCAGTATGTTCTAAGTTGAAGAAGTTGTAATGAAAAAGCGCTTGACCACAGAAAAAATTGAAATGGCAATTGTTGGACAGTATCTCCTTTGCGTACAAGGATAGATGAGGTTTAATATTTTTACGAATCTAGAGTCAGCTATGTAATTCATATTCATATTCAAAAAAGATACAGTCCCTTGATCAGAAAAAAATATGAAGAATTAATGATGAGGCAAGACATAAGGCATGAAATAGAACACAGATGGGCAAAAACAGCGACAACGGGTAAAAGTGACAGCTGGGTAAAACAGGGACGGCAGAGTGATCACAGTTCTCAAAGGAAAGTACATACTATAGATTGTATTCCCAATGCTTAAATTCTCATTAACAGAATGTTCGTATTCTATATGGCTGGCCGACAAATGCATGCGATTTTAGACATTAGTATGCAAATTAATATGTTAAATTTAACTGTCATTGTTAACTGTCAATCAATAAAAGGAAAGCATAGCATCGAGGGAGCGGTCTTCCATTCCACAATCTGGCCAATTTAACAAACTGAACCACAGAAACAGAATTATGTATCTTACTCTTTTCGGATGTTGTGTTGCCCTGGAACAAAACAAACACAAAGGTCAAGTGTTACAGGCCTCCAGTGCAGAGGGAAATATGGGTAAAAGTTGGTAATAGATCCGATCGGTCTAAAGACAGTACATACAATGCATTTCACCTACGTTTTGATGAAGAAAACAGACAGCCAGCAACACAGAATGCCAATTTTTGCAAACGCTTTCAGTGCATTCTACATTCTTATGTGACATATGTCCAAATAGTTAATCCTAAAAAAATATAAGGCAGTAAAATGAGATTTCATTTTTTTGTAAGGTTGTGCACTCTTGGAGATAGATTACCTACAATCACAGTCACTGGAGTTATTTATTAATGGATTACCAAATTAAGTAGCAGGGCCGACTAAATTAGAGGGCAAGAAAAGGCAAATGATACAGCATAATGCACCACTTTTTGGGCAGTATTACTTCACAGTTTTGTAATTTTATAACACGCTTTACTGCCTGGGCGAAAGTTTCTCCTCATTAACATCAATCAGCTTAACACCAGAGTACAACAATCATCACCTGCAAATGTACAACCTTGGGAAAAGGTTTACAAATGAGTGGCACCACATGCTGTGCTCTTTTATAAGTAACTTTTGATCTGTTTAAATTGGATTTTAATTTATGTTTTCGGCAACAGTCTTCATATTGCTTTGTAGTTGATGCACTATACAGCAAATGTGGTCAACCCATAATTATGCAGAAAATATCACGAATGCAGAATTACATACTCCCAATGGCTCTGTTTATATTGCATTTTCAAAACATTTTATGTTTGCATAAACTGCAACGATGTAATATTAAACAGATGCTTGGTAGAATTTGCAGCACGCTCTAATCCTAGGGCAATGCACATAAATTTGACATATTGGTGCAAAATGGCACCACAATTTGGGCAATCTAAGTAAGGCAGGTGCAATGTTCCTGCAAATGTTTTTTTTTCTTTTGCTTTCCTGCACTTTGGTGCTGCGTGTGTTGTAAAATAAATGAATTCTCCCACCATTTAATTTCAGCCTACGTGTTGGAGGCAATCATAAAAAATATGTGATTTTACCGGGTCAGCACAGCAATGTCAGTTGAAAAGGAAAAAATGGTTAAAGCTGAAATACAAAGAGAACACAACATTTGTATAACCAGCGGGGACGCTGTACATATGAAGTGCCTGGGACAACTGTGTTCTGCTTTGTTAAGCATATTTATCCCTCCTTCTAATAATTAAGGCAGGCATTTCTAGTACTAAGAGGCAATAGTTCTGTGGAGATTCACAGGATTACATGGAGGTAAAGGCACACAGTTTTCCGATTAACCAGGAAAGTACTGATACAAGATGCCTTGGTGTCAGTTGATAGACTCCGAACAGTCCTGCAAAACTAGGGTGGACCTACTCCTCAGGAAACCTGTGAGCACAAATGCCTTTCCTCACCAATGGGTGGAGACAAGTGTGCTGTACGGTCAGCTTTGTGGAGGAGTTAGCGCCATAGTCACAAGGAGCGAGCGTGTGAAGTCAAACAAGGGCAATGTAGAGGGAAAAGTCAAAAGGATATTGGGAGAAGTAAGGCCATTTTAGGGTTTTGCTCATAACCTAGGAGTAAATCTCCTATTAGGAAAGTGATGTATATAATTCCCTGCTGCCTTATAACATATGTAAGAATTTTTGGCACCAAAATTGAATGACTTTAATTAAAAGATCTTTAAAAAAAACATTTAGGTAAAGTTTTATAAATATATAACTTTACATACTAAATCGAAAGCTCAAGTTAGACTTTAGCTCAACCTAATGTTCAGTGAGTGTTAAGGACAACTCGCTAGGCCGGGTGAAATTTAAATGACCCCAGCGTGATTCGTGTAATTTTCAGGAGCGTAGCTTCAGCGCATTTGGAGGTCGGGGGAGGGGTTTGGAGTGTTTCGCCCCCTTAACGCATTTTTTGTGATAAATATGTACTTTCAGGCAGGTATGGCGGCCAGGTGTCTGTAGGATTTTATCTGGGATTTTTACACACGCAGACAAAAACACCCACACTCTCCCACTTTCTGCTTGGAAATGCTACGAAAGCGTTGGTTATTTCACAAATAATGTGCTTTCTCCCACTTATTCCTCCTACCAGTCCGCATTCCTCTCCCTTTCCGCTGCCCTTAAACCCCTGTCATGAGCCTATTTTAGCTTTATATGCCAGCGTGATTGTTGGGAAATCAGGAGAACCCCTCCGCCCCCCACTGACCAAGCTACACCCCTCGTAATTTTGCATTATGCCTTTGAAGCAAAATTCTCGCAAATTATGTCATGGTACTATATCATGCACTTAAGCGACTATTGGTGGCAAAATTATTGTGCAGGAGTGCCGGAACCACACGAACAATCAGAACAAAAGTGGCTTTTGTTCACAATTGTGTTTTTATGCTATCTTTTTGGCATTAAATGCGTCCTCAAGTCAAGATTGCCACAAGCACACATTTCATGCTAAAATATAGCACTCAATGATGGATCTATATTTTACCCAATTATGCTCAATTTTTGCGAACTTTCGAGTAATTTCACATAAGCAAATTACACGAATTTCAACTACCCCTGCAAAGGAGTTGTGCCCATTGCTGCTGCAGAGCTTCAGAAGTACCTTCCTAAAACATGCAATAGGTGGCACAAAGAGTGGTAGAATTCAAAATGTGCAGAATGACAATGTAAGGAAGCAAACACAATTTACTTTTCAGTTTTAGGAAAGTACCTGTCTGTGTATGTCGCTTGACATGGCATGGGTTACATCCTATTAAAAAAGTGATGGTGGTTCTGGGGAAGTTGAGTATGAAGCTCTGAAGATGTCTTTGGGCAACACATGGTTCTTTATTATGTCTCTCCAGTAGTAAAATAAGCAAGAAAGCATGTATTTACATCAACTGTGTGTTAATTGGTTAGGTAAGAGGTTGCCTTTGCCTAGGTCACTATAGACAAGGGAACTAATGGATTCATAGCGGTACAGCAATAGTTTAGAAATGTCCATGTCTTCACAAAACAAATCTGTAAATCCCCAATAGCCTCAATGTGCTTGGATGACAGTTGCGTGGGAATGTTGATTGTCAGTACAGTTTGAGAATGGTTGCAGGTAGTAACAGGGACCAGAGATCACACTGAATCTTTCTGCTGTCTACTAAGCCAGAGGAAAGATCACAGACTGGCACACACATCCTCTGTGCCCTCAGACACCATTGCATTTTGGAAAATGATCCCAGTTTATGTTATGATGGGCATCGGCGTGGTTAGCAATTAGGTTTTGCTACTTTACTGCTTAAGAACGACAGCACTGTGAGGGCTGCACGATGAGCAAAATCTCATTCTGATGACTCGTAGCAAAGTATTAGTTTACCTTTACACTCCGGTCCTTATGTGTGATCCTCTCTCTTCCTTGTACAGCTATTCAATGACTGTGGTTCATTAACAGACTTTGGTGTATGAAGACACCAAAACTTGTCTTCTGAAAGGTCCGCTTGTTTCTGATGTATTGGGCTAGGGCTGTTGATTGCTCTGTATTTAATACATAGGACACATTAAAGGGCACGATCTGCTTCACTGTCTTCAAATGTCGTGTAAGGGTGGCCTGCGGCATGCTCCCTCTCACAGCAGCTTGTGAATAAGAGTGCATCTGTGTTAGGCAGCATTTGAAGCTGAGCATGCGTAGGCCACGAGAGATATTATATTCACCTGAATTATTATGACTAGAGCCCTTGTATCACTCAGTGGCAATTACAACTCTGCAATTGCTCCTCAGTTATTTACTAACCAATACACTTCTGCTAATGGCCACCAATGTTGGGATTATGTAGTAATTAAGGGCCCCAGTTTCATTTTGAGAAGTGCAGTTTCCTGGTCAGCTTGACAACTAGATTCTGTCCTCACGGAGCGATCAAGCCAGCACTGTTGACCAAACAAGACGTGGGTAGGCTGGTTGCCCTGCTGCTGACCATTTAGAGAAAGTGTTGTGCAATTTGCAGAAGTGCCCGCAATGATAGTCTGTTGTATGGCTAGAGCAATGCAGCATGTTCTGTCCTTCTTGGTTAACTGGCCACAGAAGCTAAGACTGTCAGAGTTCATTCTACAGAAGCACTGCTTTCTAGTTTTTAAGGCATTTAAATCCATTATTCCATTTGGAACTAGAATATGTCTCTACCAGATACATCGTTACCGAAGACAAGTAACTTGTTCATGTGATAGAGACTTCTAGTTGCAGATTCCTTACCTTAGAATACACACCTAAGCAATACCATCCTTGGTGGGTGGGCTGTGAACCAAGATCATACTAAGAAGTCCTGCAGTAATGTTTTGTGAAGGTGTGCAGGAATGCCCACGTTGCAGCCTGGCAGATATCCAGGAGAGGAGCTCTGCCTGCTAATGCTGTGGTAGCAGCAGTTGCTCTGATGGAGTGAGCGCGAGCAAGCCCTCAGGGGGTTGCTTCTTTGCTAAAGTGTGGCACATTTTGATGCAAACTAGTACCCATCGTGGGATGGTACGCTTTTGCATTAACTTCCCTTTCTTCGCACCTATATATCCAACAAAGAGTCGATTATCCACCTGGAAAAGTTTGGTATGATTGAGGTAGAACGCCAACGCTCTTTTTGGATCCAGTCGGTGGAGTCTCTCCTCTTCATGAGAAGGATGTGGAAGTGGATTAGAAGTAGGCAAAGTGATGGATTGGCCTACATGAGAAGGTGTAACTACTTTAGGAAGGAAGGAGGCCCTTGTACGTAGTACCACTTTGTCAGGGTGAACAAACAAAAAGGGGGGTTTTGAAGAAAGAGCCTGAAGCTCACGCACTCTGCGAGCAGAGGTGATGGCAACAATAAATGAAGTTTTGAGAGTAAGAGCCACAAGGGACAATTGTGTAACGGCTCAAAAGGAGCACATATTAAGTAAGTGAGGATAAGATTGAGGTCCCACTGGGGCATGGTAAATGGAATGGTACAAAACAAATGGGCGAGTCCCTTAAGGAATCTACCAACAATAGGAGACTTAAAAAGGGAAGGGTTTTCTGGAAATCTACGAAAGGCTGAGATAGCAAATAAATAACCTTTAAGGATGCCTAAAGCAGAGCACTGCTGGGCTAAGGAAAGAATGAACAAAAGAACCTCAGAAAGAGGTGCAGAAAGGGGATCAACAGATTTGTTGGAACATCAAGCCACAAATTTATGCCAACAACAGACGTATACCGTTTTGGTGGAGGAACGCCTGGCTGCCAAGATAACGTCACAGACTTTGGGTAGAAGGTCAAAAGCTGTCAACTGCTCAATCTCCACGCATGAGGGCAAAGATTGGATAGGTTCGGACGGAGGACCGTCACCTGTTGCTGCGACAGAAGATCCTCTCAAAGAGGCAGTTTGACTGGAGGATCTGTGGCCATGCTCACTAGCTCTGGATACCATACTCTCTGTGCCCATTCCGGTGTCACAAAAGTTACTTGGGCCCGGTCATTCTTGATCATCTTCAGAACTCTGGACAGATGTCGTATTGGTGGAAAGGCATAAAAGAGGCCTGAGTTCCACTCAAGATGAAAAGTGTCGCAGAGCGAGTGCCGCCTATGAGACTCCAACACGCAAAACAGCTGACATTGTGTGTTCTCTGTGGAGGCTAACAGATCTAACCAAGGCTCTCCAAATAACTGAAAGAGACCTTGCACCACCTCCGGATGGAGCTGCCATTCGTGATCGATTATGCATCAGCGACTGAGTTTGTCTGCTCTGGCATTCAGAGAGCCTGCCAGAAGTTGAACCACCAGGTAATGCCCTGATGTGCCAGCCACGTCCAGAGGTACAGAGCCTCTTGACAAAGGGTCCAGGACCCCACTCCGCCTTGTTTGTTGCAGTACCACAGGGTGGTCGTGTTGTCCATGAACACCTGCACCACTTCCCCTTGAGAGAGGGAAGGAATGCTTTCAATGCAAGCCTGTAGGAAGTTGGCTCTGTATTTACTATCTCAAAGTGAGAGATAGTGTGCACAGAGTCCAAGGGTTCCCCTTAGAGGTCGATAGTGGCAAAATTAGATGATACTAATGCTCTATTTTGTGGTAGTGTGGTCAAGCAGTAGGCTTATCAGAGGGTAGTGTTCAGCATTTGTTGTACACACATAGGCAATAATTGAGAATACACACTCAAAGACTTAACTCCAGGCCAATATTTTATATAGAAAAATATTTTTTTCTTAATTTATTTTAGAGCCACAAGATTCAGAATTTAGGTAAGTGCATAAATTGTAAGGTACTTCACACAGGCAAGTATGGAACTTTGAATTAAAACAGTAATGTACACAGTTTTAGTAAAAATGGCAATAAGCTATTTTAAAAGTGGACACTGAAAAAATCAACAGTTCCTGGGGGAGGTAAGTAATAGTTAGTTTCTCAGTTAAGTAAAGCACTTAAAAGTTCAGTCTCCTGGGCATAGGCAGCCCACCGTTGGCGGTTCAAGTCAACCCCAAACACCCAGCACCAGCAACACCGTGCTGGTCAGATGCAGAGGCCAAAGTAGGGCCCAAATAGCATAGGCACCCATGGAGAACAGGGATGCTCCGGTTCAAGTCTGCTAGCAGGTAAGTACCTGCGTTCTCGGGTTGCAGACCAGGGGGGTTTTGTAGAGCACTGGGGGGGGGGGGGGGTCCCAAACAGGCACACAAAATACATCCTCAGCGGCACAGGGGCAGCCAGGTGCAGTGTTTGAACAAGGCGTCGGGCTGTAGATAGGAATCAATGGAGGGTCCTGGGGGTCACTCTGGCGATGTAGGCAAGGCACAGGGGGGCTTCTTGGGCCAACCACCGACTGGGCTAGGATGAAAACCGCCTGCTGGTCACTCCTGCACCGGTGGTTGGTTCCTCTCGGTCCTGGGGGCTGCGGGTGCAGTGCTTTGTCCAGACATCGGGTTCCTTTGTTACCGGGCAGTTACAGTCAGGGGGAGCCTCTGGATCCTCTCTGCAGGTGATGCTGTGGGGGTGCAGGGAGGTCGACTCAGGGCGTCCACGTCATTGGAGTTGCCTCGGAGTCCTCTCTGCGGTGTTGGTTTCTCTGGACACGGGCCAGGGGCATTGGGTGCAGAGTGTGAAGACTCATGCTTCCGGAGTGAGGCTGGAGTCTTCTTTAAAGTTGGTTTCTTTGTTGCAGATTTGGACAGAGCCGCTGTCCTCTGGAGTTTCTTGGTCCTTTAGGTGCAGGTCAGTCCTCTGAGTCCTCAGAGGTCACTGGTGCCGCTGGATGCGTCGCTGTGCAGGTTCTTTGAGTCTGGAGACAGGCCGGCAGGGTTGGGGCCAAGTCAGTTGTTGTTTCCGTCGTCTCTGCGGGGCTTTCAGGTCAGCAGTCCTTCTTTCTTCAGGTTGCAGGAATCTGATTTCCTAGGTTCAGGGTCACCCCTAAATAATGAATTTAGAGGTGTGTTTAGGTCTGGCGGGCAGTAGCCTGTGGGGAGGGGGCAAATCCCTAATCCTATTGGGGGGAATCCTCCAAAACAAGATGGAGGATTTCCTAAGGCAGGGGTCACCTCAGCTCAGGACAGCTTAGGGGCTGTCCTGGCTGGAGGGTGACTCCTCCCTGTTTTTCTCACTATCTCCTCCGGACTTGCTGCCAAAAGTGGGGGTTGTGTCCGGGGGGGGGGGGGCATCTCCAGTGGCTGGAGTGCCCTGGGGCATTGTAACACGAAGCCTGAGCCTTTGAGGCTCACTGCTAGGTGTTACAGTTCCTGCAGGGGAGAGGTGTGAAGAACCTCCACCCAGTGCAGGCTTTGTTTTTGGCCTCAGAGAGCACAAAGGCTCTCACCCCATGGGGGTCAGAAACTCGTCTCAGTGGCAGGCTAGCACAGACCAGTCAGTCCTGCACTGAAGGATTGGGTAAAATATAGGGGGCATCTCTAAGATGCCCTCTGTGTGCATTTGTTTAATAAATCCAGCACTGGCATCAGTGTGGCCTTATTATTCTGAGAAGTTTGATACCAAACTTCCCAGTGTTCAGTGTGGCCATTATGGAACTGTGGAGTTTGTTTTGACAAATGCCTAGACCATATACTTAATATGGCCACACTGTACTTATAATGTCTAAGAATAGACTTAGACACTGTAGGGGCATATTGCTCATGCAGCTATGCCCTCACCTGTGGTATAGTGCACCCTGCCTTGGGGCTTTAAGGCATGCTAGAGGGGTGACTTACCTATGCCACAGGCAGTATTTTGTGTTCATGGCATCCTGAGAGGGATGCCATGTCGACTTTGCATTTTTCTCCCCACCAACACACACAATCTGCAATGGCAGCGTGCATGTGTTAGGTGAGGGCCCCTTAGGGTGGCACAACACATGCTGCAGCCCTTAGGGACCTTCCCTGGTTACAGGGCCCTTGGTATCACTGATACCTTTTACAAGGGACTTATCTGTGTGCCAGGGGTATGCCAATTGTGGAATCAATGGTACATTTTTAGTGAAAGAACACTGGTTAGCGGGGTCCCAGCACATTTCTTAGTCAAGTCAGCATCAATATCAGGCAAAAGGTGGGGGGCTACTGCAACAGGGAGCCATTTTCCTACAAAGCCTGATTGCCCGAAGCTCCTGAAGACTGATGTGGAGTCCAGACTTTGCCGGAGACTAGACACCTCTGAAATCCATCTCTCCCGTGTAGCCACCCCATCCCAGGAGTGACACATTTATCACTACTGTAAGATCTGGTTGGGGAAGGGAGAGGGATTTGCCGTTGACCCAATCCTGATTCGAAAGACACTACTGCAGGTCTTTCGCAGTCCCTTCTGAGATCAGGACCATGTTGAAGAGATCCCCCTGATGCTGCGCCCACTGGAACTTCAAGTCCCACTGCAGAGCCCGCATATGCCATCTGGCATGTGTTACCAGCAAGATGTAGGAGGCCATGAGGCCCAGCAGCCTCAGAATCATTCTCACAGAAACCCAGGATAGAGGCTGAAACATTTGAATCATAGCCTGAATATCCTGGACTCGCTTTTCGGGAGGATAGGCCCGAAACTGCACTGTGTTCAGAATAGCTCAGATGAAAGGGAGCATCTGAGAGGGAGTCAGGTGTGACTTCGGCACGTTTATAGTGAACCCCAGCATGCGCAGAAGGTTCGCCATAGTCTGAAGGTGGGAGATGACTCTCTGGGACATGTTCGCCTTGAACAGGCAGTCGAAGAGGAAGGGGAAGACTGATCCCCGTAATCTGCAGAGATGAGCTGCAACCACTGCCATCACTTTTGTGAACACCCGAGGGGCGCTTGTATGGCCGAAGGGGAGAACGATAAACTGAAAGTGCTCGTGGCCTACTACAAATCGCATGTAGCATCTGCGGGCAGGCAGGAGGGGTATATGGAAGTAAGCATCCTGAAAGTCCAACGCTACCATCCAGTCTCCTGGGTCTAGGGCAAACAGGACCTGGGCCAGAGTGAACATTTTGAACTTCTCCTTCCTGAGGAAGAGATTGAGGGCCTGAAGGTCTAGGATAGGACAGAAGCCCTTGCTATTTTTGGGCACCAGAAAGTAGTGGGAATAATAACCACAAACTACTTCTGGCACAGGGACCCTCTCTATGGCTCTCTTGTCCAAGAGACCTGCGACTTCCTCGCGGAGCCTGCCAGATGATCCTCCGGTAAGTGGCCGTAGGATGGAGGCATGGCCAGAGGGGCAGTCTCAAAGGGAAGGGAGTAGTCCCTTGGGACGATCTGCAAAACCCACCTGTCTGTTGTGATGGATTCCCAGTGGGCAGGTGATGGCAGATCCTACCTCCAACTGGTCCGAGGTAGGGGAACAGACTAGGAAGGTTTGGAGGCTGCAGAAGGGGTCGGGTGGACTGGGCAGACCTTTGGTTCCCCATCCCATGAGCCCGTGGCATTCCACTTCCCCGGCCACGCATGGGCTGAGTAGTGTGGGTGGCAAGGTTGCTGGGAAAGGGACACGACAGGGAGCCCCCTTCAATGGCCACAAAAGGGGAGAAAGGTGGACTGTTGGGGGTAAGGGGCAGCCAAAAGGCCAAGGGACCGAGCCGTAGTCCGGGACTCCTTGAACCTCTCAAGCGCCGAGTCCTCCTTGTCTCCAAAGAGACTGGTGACATCAATGGGCCATTAGGGTTTGTTGGACATCCCCCGAAAAATCAGATGTCCTCAACCAGGCATGGCACCTCAAGGCCAATGTCAACTCAACCGCTCTACCCAGAGAGTCAGTTGTGTCCAGCCCAAAGCAAATAGTGAACTTTGCTGCATATCTCCCATCAGCAACACCTTGAGAGATGATAGCCCGGGCCTCCTCCGGTATCTGCGGCAAGACCTGCGCAACTGTATATGCAACAATGAATGGGTATAGTGGCCCAAAAGGTATGCAGTTTCACTGACCGCAACGCCAGATTGGAGGAAGAAAATAGCTTCTTCCCAAGTTGGTCCAGTCTCTTTGATTCCTGATCCGGGGGAGTGGAAGGGACTGCGTCGAAAGAAGAGGAAGCCTGAATGACAAGGCTTTCAGGCGTAGAATGTTGGGACAGGAATTTAAGGTCATTTGGACCGATGGTAGAGGGTGATTGTCCTGTGCTGGTTCTGGACCAAGTACCCAGAAGGACATCAGTGAGGGCTTCATTGAATGGGAGTGGGGTTTCTGAAGTGGAAGCTCCAGGCTGAAGCACCTCCGTTAGGCGGTTAGTCGTAACTGCCACAGTGGGCAGCTCGAAGTCCAGGGCCTCAACCACCCTACTGACCACCACTGAATAGGAGGCTCCCCCTGGCATAGCCACGGTAGGAGGAGAAAGCATACCAGTGTCTGGAGAAGTATCCAGACCACTGGCCTCGCCCAATCCCTGTGCCTAGTCACTCTTAGGGTCAATCAGATGGTATTCTTAAGGGTCAAGCGACCCCTCCAATCCTTCCTCATATTCATTCCCATAGGAAAAAGGGTCTGAACCGACCTGGGGTGAATAGGCCCCCTCAAAGTCAGAAGCAGCGTTGGCCGATGCTGTTCCGGCTCTGGGTCATTGAGGATCAGAACTGGGCCAACGTCGATCATTGGCCCAACTGACGTCAGGAGTGTCAATGACTTAGCCGGCGCTGGGGAAGGTCACAATGGTATGACCAGAGGGGCCCTCAGAGACCGAGACCAAAGCCGCCGGCGTGGAACCTGAAGGGCCCCCAGACGAAACCCCTGGCCCCGAGGGGCACCGCAGCGGGGATCAGACTGCCCAAATATAAGACGCATGGTCTCATAAAACTCTTTTAATTGGGCAGGGGTCACTCCGGCTGCTGGAAATTCGGAGAGGTGGGGAGAGGACCCAGAAGTAGGCTCTGCGGATGGAGGCCTGGCGCATTGACGCTAGTCCTGAATCGCATCTGCCAAGCGATGGGGTGAAGTCGAAGAATGTCTAGCCTTCTTCGACTTCTTTTTCTTCTTTCCTGAGTGACCCGAAGACTTGGAGGACAACGAGTGGTGGTGACTTCGCGAGCAGTCTCGAGACTTTGCTCTCAAGGGGGACCGGGGCGATGTGGAGTCGAGTGCTGGGCCGCTATGAGTTTAGGGACTGCTCCCTCAAAGTCTTCAGGTGCATGGCCCGGCACTCGGAGCACGACTTCGGGACATGGTCGCGCTCCAAACACCACAAACAGAACTGGTGGAGATCCGTCACCGACATCATGTGGTGACAGTCTACTCATGGTTTGAACCCGGTCTTGAGGGACATCCTCGATGCACCAAAATTCACACACAAAAAAAGGACAACAAAAGTGTCAACATTTTGTCAAAAAAGACCAGGGTAGTTCTCTCCGGATCCACTGGTGGTGTGGAAAGAAAAGACCTGACGTCATCCAGTCAAGGCGGCACCTATGCATGACCCCAACGTCATCACGGCGACCACGACACCAACGATGGATGAGGAGTTGACCAAAGCTACCTGATGGCACACAGGGGTACTGCTCGGAGAAAAATCTCCCGATCCAGTCTGATGCCTGGGGAAATTCTAGAGTAAGGAATATGCAACTAGAAGTTTCTATCAGATATATTAGCAGCCAAATCTTTGAAGAAACAACTGTGCATGGCGGGGACGCAAGTTATAGTTATCTTAGGGCATGAGCTAATACTTAACTTAAGTCTATCACTGCTGAATTGCTATGGCTTTGTATGAGTAAATTCAGAACCTAACTATAACACCCCTGTAACCTTTTTTTTTTTAAGTGGATTTCTATGTTTTTTTAAAATTCTGTTTCCTAATTATAACGTCCTTTTAACCTTTGTTTTTTTCAGTAAATGTCTATGTTTTTTTAATGTATAATTATTTTCATTACTGTACATTAATCTAGCCAAAGGCCTTGCGCAGCAGCAGTTGGCTGCAGAGCCTGGCCTATGGCCATGCCCTGAGGCCAACCTCTATAACAATCCAACCCCATGCCATGCACAACCTTTGGCCACGCACAGCACCTGTTGGCCACAGCCAACCCCCAAAACTAGCCAACCCCATGCAGCACATGCCAAAAGGCATGCGCAGTGAGGGTTGGCCCAAGGGCCTGGCCTGAAGCCATGCCCCGCAGCCAGGTCCTGCAGTCAACACCCATAACCACTTAACCCTCCACCAATGCACAGCCGAACAGTTTGCCTCTTTTTGTGTGAGATCAGGTGTGAAAGGGTGTCTCTAGGTGTGATAGTGTCTGTCTGGATGTGGAAGTGGGTGCCTGAGTGTCTGAGTGGATATGTGAGTGGGTGCTTCTGTGTCTGAGTGGATATGTGAGTGAGTGCTTCTGTGTCTGAGTAGATCTGTGAGTGGGTGTGTCAGTGTCTGAGTGGGTCTCTGAGTGGGTGTGTCAGTGTCTGAGTAGGTCTCTGAGTGGCTGTGTCAGTGTCTGAGTGGGTCTGTGATTGGGTGCATCAGGATCTGAGTGGGTCTGTGACTGGGTGGATAAGGGGCTGAGTGGGTCTGTGTCAGTGTCTGAGTGGGTAGTGGGTGTGTGAGGGTCTGAAAGGGTCTCTGAGTTGGTGCGTCAGTGTCTGAGTGGGTCTGTGAGTGGGTGCATGAGGGTCTAAGTGGGTTGGGTGCATGAGAGTCAGAGTGGGTCTGAAAGTGGCTGTGAGAGTTTATGAGTGGGTCTGAGTGGGTGTGTGAGTGGGTTCATGAGTCATCTCTGAGTTCATGTATGAGTGAAAGAATTAGTGTATGAAAGTCAGTGACATTTGTTTTTGCTCATTCTTGATTAATCTTGATGAATCATGAATATCGTGCATGGTGAAGAAAAATCCTTCTAATCCAATAATTTGACCCTCAAATACTCCAATATCACACTCCTGTGGTAAGGGTGCCACCACCCTGACCCCTTATGCTACTTTTCATTATGTTTTTCAGCCCCAGGGACCCTCTCCTGTAACATAAAATGGCGGCTGCATCTTTCTGTTCAGGTTGTGGCCAGTCAATTACAGCTCTTCTGATTGCATGCACATTCACAAAAATGTGTGAATATTCGCAAATTATTCGCAAACTCAGATAAACAAATTTGAATTTTCTTTAATTTCTCATAAACTACTAAGCAGATTTACACCACCAGCACAAGCTGTGTACCAAAAGCTAGCTTTCTGCCAAATGTGGTGTAATTCCATCCAGTGGTTCGGGGTCTAGCCTTGTTCAAAGGTCCTATGGTAATTTACATGGGAAATGCAACTTTTTTGACCCCCCTTTTCTTTGCCCTCACTTGACGAAACGGTCCGTGTGCAACAAGAATCACCGGGTACCTTTTTGGGAAAATTTCATGAAGATTCGTTAAATGGCACCAAAGATATAGGCAAGTCAAAAAACACTTATTCTATGGAAATATGGTCCTAACTATAACTACCTCGTGGCGACTGACACTCAGTAAGATATATATGTGTGTGTGTGTGTTTGTGTGTGTGTATATATATATATATATATATTTACACATATATATATATATATATATATATATATATTGCACCAACTCCTCCAAATAGAAAAGGACATGCTCGGACACTTTTCGTAGCTGCATATATTTAATAAAACAATGCCTCCTCACAACGTGTTTCAGCCGTAGCCTTGATCACATGTGGGACGGCTGTTTGATTTGCATATTAAATACCATAACAAATACAAACATAAATGACGGACTAACATACACATATTCATACAATACAAAGAAAGGTGGTCGTCATTATGGAATGTCAAATCACACGTGATATATCCTTCAGTATTAGTAGTTCTGTACCATCAGTATCCCAAGCTATGAAAACTATATATCTAAGAATATTTTATATGGTAATCCTACTTATTAGAGATAAACAGATTTATATGCTCATTCCTACAATATAACAAAATGATTCAAATTATAAATGCATGTTCTAGTGAACAATCTCTGATTTTCTTATGTTTCCACAGCCAAGTTCACCCTTCATGTTTATATCAGTAATATCTGATTTGCACAGTCCAAATTACCTTAATCTACCCAACAAATTAAAATAAATCAAAACCAAACCAAACCCCACAACATATAAATTAATAAACACACCTAATGTGCACACAAAATCTAAACAATTACCCATTAGAGGTTGAAAACTTTGTCCATCTACCTTTATTTATTTAACCCAAATGAACGTTCATTTCTTCACTAGAATTCAAACCCAAGGAACTTAAAGTATTTAACCTGATAATCAATTTGGATTCCAAAATGTGCAATTTTTTCTCTCTGTTTCCCCCACTTTTATTTGGCTTAATCTGGTCAATAACCACAAAACTAAGCAACCTTTCATCCCGTATATGTATTGCATGAAAATGTTTGGCCCGGGCAAATGATGATCACAATTGCGGATAGCTCTTCTTTGATCCAAAACTCTCTTTTTTGCCTTATGTATTGTGCTCCCCACATACAATTTATTGCAAGGGCACTTTAAGCAGAATACACAGAAATGTGTGTGGCAGTTGTAGTGTCCCCTAATCTGATGGAACCTATATCCTTTGTCACTTGGCACGTCCGTACAATTAGCACTGTATTTACAGGCTTTGCATCGATTACAACAGTAAAATCCAGCCAGATTTCCTGATAATGTTCTTACATCCTGAGTACTAGTCACCACATTGTGACTTAAATTGTCTCTTAATGACTTGCCCTTACGAAAAGTAACCAATGGCATATTAGTAATGTGAGTGTCTAAGGTGGGATCTGTCTTTTAAAATGTGCCAACTTTTGGTAAGGATCTGTCTTATTGAATGTGCCTGATTTGAGTATGTTGTGATAAATCTCAAACACTCATCTGACTTCCACTCATCATCCCTTATATATAAGAGGTCCTCTCTCTTAATATTATCTACCTTATTTTTGGCTTGTTGTATGGTCTTGTTCCTGTATCCCCATTCTATAAATCTTCTACACATTATCAAACTTTCACGCTGGTAATCGTCCCAAGTACTGCAAATTTGTCGAGCTCTTAATAGTACTCCATATGGAATGCTCTCTATAAACCTCTACATCCAAAAATTGGATATGTTTATTGCTATGCTGCTCACTTAGCTGAAAGTTATATTCATTCTCATTCAAAGCCACCACCTTTCCAGATCACAAAAATGTCATTGATATATCAACACCACACTACTACTTTATCCTCATAGTCTGATGTATTGATGGATACCTGCTCCTCCCACCAACCCATAAACAGATTCGCATAACTAGGCACAAAGCAAGTACCCATCGCTGTCCCCTGTACCTGTCTATACTCCTGATTATCAAACAGGAAAAAGTAGTTTTTGAGACAGTAACTGATCATATCACAGATCATCTCAGTATGCAACAAATATGATATTGATCTAGCTCTCATATAGTGTCTAACGGCCGATAACCCTAAATCATGTTGAATGCATGTATAGAGACTTGCAACATCCATAGATAGGCGCAAATAATCATCCTCAAATTGAAGACCATCAATCAATTTTAAAAAATGTGTTGTGTCCTTCACAAATGACGGAAGACCTTCCACAAATGGTCTGAGAAAATAATCTATATATCTTGAGGTGTTCTCAAGTAAAGAACCCATAGCGGACACAATAGGTCTACCCGGAGGGGTTTTCTTATTTTTGTGTAGCTTAGGTAGAAGATACAGTATAGGGATAGTAGGATGATCACATTTCAAAAAGCAGAATTCTTCCCAATTCAATAAATCTCTTTCTCTCCAATCTGACAATAGTTCATAATAGAGGACATTAGCTGACTTCACATCCAACATCTTAACTTGTATATAACATTTAAGATCTTTTAGTTGTCTTTCACCCTCCATTATATATTGACTTTTATCTAAAATCACTACATTCCCTCCTTTATCAGATTGACGAATCACTATACTGGAGTCATTCTTCAGCCTTTGTAGAGACATTTTCTGGGAATTGGAGAGGTTGTCATATTTTGTATTCCTCGATTCATATCTGATTTTTTTCAATTGTTTAATGACATCCCTCTCAAAGACCTCTATGGCCTCACACTATACCGCTGGTACAAAAGTCTATTTTAATCTAAAAACAGTAGGACATGATGCATCTGTCTCAATTTCTAAGTCATCCAAGTTCAAAATCAGATCCTCATGGGCTTTAATACCATCATGTAAAATAGACAATGTCTGTAACAATTCTATATCAGAGATACAAAATCTACTAACTTCCCATTTATCTAAAACGTGTGGTTCTTCGGTCACTCTCGTCTGATACTATTTTTTTTAACTTCAATTTCCTGACAAAATGGAAGAGGTCAGTCCTTATTTGTACATAATCTAAAGCGTTAGTTGGACAAAATGATAGGCCTAATGCCAAAAGGCTTCTTTCTTCTTCAGTTAATACCCTACTGGATAAATTTACCACTGTCATTATATTCCTTTCCAGGCTCTTGTTGTTACACCCATTGGCCTGGGATCTTCTTTTCCTTCCTCGTATCTTTGCTGCACGATCACTCTTGCTCTGCCTCTTATTCTGCCTTACACCCTTGCCTCTCTGGGGGAATGATTCTTTCCTTTGGTCTGTCCTACCATGATTCAGGAGGCGAAATTGTTTTAACAAATTTGACCTATTAACATTTTTATCAACCCCAGGTCCTTTTACTGAAATAGAATCTGATACATCAGACTGATTGCTATTGGAAACATCACTCTCTTCCAATTCTCTTGTATATTCACCAGTGTTAATCTCAGCCATTGCAGCTATTGGTTCTTTCTCACTCTCTGTGTACATATAATCATATTTCTGATGAAACGTTAAAATCCTTCCTCACCGATAGTCCTTAAAATCTTGGATACATTTACGTTGTTTTTTGGGATGTAATATCCTCCTCAAATTTTGTCAGTTTCTTCTCTAAATTGCTTCTAAATTACTCCAATATATACTCCCACACCAGTGTCAGTATTTATGTAGTTAGCTTGTCTTCCAAAATTTGTATTCTATCTTTAAATGCATAGTTAATTAATATCCTCATCATATTGAGTGAACTTTCCTTTGGATTTTCTGCCCATTCCTCCAACATGTCAGGATCAGGGTCTTCATAAGTAGGAATAGTATAGATCTGTAGACCTCTGGGCACCCTTTCCACATCAATATACTGCTGTAAAGATTCAGGGCCATATTTATACTTTTCGACGCACAACTGCGCCAACGCATTTGTGCATCAAAATATTTAACACCGGCTAACGCCATTCTGAAGCGCCATGCGGGCGCCGTATTTATTCAATGACGTTAGCCGGCGTTAGCCGGCGCTGTGGAGTTGTGTGCGTCAAAAAAAATGACACACACCAGGCAGCGCCGGCGTAGGGGAAAATGGAGCTTGGGCGTCAAAAAATGGGGCAAGTCAGGCTGAGGCAAAATTATCGCCTCAACCTGATTTACGCCATTTTTTTTTGACGCCCAGACGCCATTAACATGACTCCTGTCTTAGCAAAGACAGGAGTCATGCCCCCTTGTCCAATGGCCATGCCCAGGGGACTTTTGTCCCCTGGGCATGGTCATTGGGCATAGTGGCATGTAGGGGGGCACAAATCAGGCCCCCCTATGCCACAAAAAAAAAAATATATATATATACTTACCAGCACTTACCTTAATGTCCCAGGGGTGGGTCCCTCCATCCTTGGGCGTCCTCCTGGGGTGGGCAAGGGTGGCAGGGGGTGTCCCTGGGGTCATGGGAGGGCACCTCTGGGCTCCTTCCGAGCCCACAGGTCCCTTAACGCCTGCCCTGACCAGGCGTTAAAAAATGACGCTAAAGCGGCTGGACGTAAATACGGCGCACATGCCTCTGAGTCATTTTTTAGACGGGAACGCCTACCTTGCATATCATTAACGCAAGGTAGGTGTCCACGCTAAAAAATGACGCAAACTCCATGAACTTTGGCGCTAGATGCGTCTAACGCCAAAGTATAAATATGGAGTTCGTTTTGCGTCGAATTTGCGTTTAAAAAAACGACGCAAATCCGGCGCAAACAGAGTATAAATATGGCCCTCAATCTCCCACCATTTAGAGAGTTCCTTCTTCGATAGTTTCTCAAATTTCTCATATAACAATTATAACTTAAGTGCGGCACCCGCACTTGATGTTCCTTGGTTTTTCCCCCTGGTGTCTACTGACTGGACAAAGAAAAGTTTGCTAGATTTCTCCTTACGTTAAACCTCTAATGAGGAAGACATAGTGATAAACTGTACTCGCATTCACACCGCAGTATCACAAATGTGGGCACTTAAACTGTCTGGCCCACTCCAACACCACATGTTATCCTCATGAAAGAAAAAACTGATAGCCTTCCCCAAAAAAATTGTCAATATTGTCATCAACCAAATCATACAATGAATGATGCTTAAGGGTCCAAACCCTATCACTTTCTTGGAAATATATAGTGCTGCAATCCTCACCGGGAGAGAATATACTTAGCTCTCTTGGATCCCATGTGATAACAAAAAAGTCTCACAGTAATATAAATTATTGTCTTTCACATCCAAGCAACAATACATATATTTTACTCAAAGCAAACTTGCCAGATGTAATCCTACCTCAATGCTCGATTTTTTGCTTGCAAATCGTTCATCATGTTAAGAGGTGTGCTACCACTCATTTATGATGTTCCAATTTGATTTTAATCCTGGCTTTTTCCAAAGCCTCTGTAATTCAAACTTGTTTGTCATTCGTAAAACACATCACAGTTTCACAACTGCTCCAACTTGAACAATTACGGCTTGCACACCCCAGCGTTTGCTCTTATTAACATGGCTGCTCCAAACATGCTTATTTCTCTCCCATGGGCGTGTGAATGATACACATATGGTCCAAACTGCACACGGCAACCTTAGTGCAGATTGATCGCCATTTTTTCCAAACCTCCATAGTTAAACTCTTATATTATTTGTGGAAACACTCTGCAGTTTCACGACCCGATCCAACATTAACGTTCGACCTAGCACATCCCAGGATTCGCTCTCATTAGAGTAGCCACACCAAAATGTGTTTGTTTTTTTTCTCTTCAATAGCGTGTTCGAGCTGTACACAGGGTCCGAACTTCCTATGGCAGCCACAAATGCAGTTCGGTTGGTTCCAATTTAGTTTGATTTCTTTCAAATTCCGCTTATCATTCCATGAGGATAGTAATACTTGTGGGAGCCTCGGTAATGACTATATATCACAAAACACAGTTACCGGAATCCTGAGGCTTAATGTAGTGGCGGTCCGAGCATGGACCCAGCAATCCACATATACAATGCACCAACTCCTCCACATACAAAAGGACATGCTCGGACACTTTTCGTAGTTACATATGTTTAATAAATATATACTGTCAAACAGCTCCTGCTTGCTGAAAGCTGAATTTTTATCTCTTTCCCTGTATGCTTACAAGCGAAAACATTGCTTCCGCAAGCAGGGGGCTGCTATTTAAAGCAGCTCCTTGGCTGCTGGAGCAACGCCAGCTCCTGCAGGAGATGGGAGCCAGCTAGGACCACTGGGGCCTTTGGGCTCCCCCCTCGGTCCCAAAAGCACTTGATGCAAGTGTGTTTTCTCTGCAGTTCCACCTTGTGAAGTTATCTGATGAAGACACTCGAGGAACAATCACATTGGCAAAGGTACAGACACACAAGGTCACTGTTGTAGTGTTTTTGAGATGCCCTGTACATTTACCTAAAGAGGAAGCACTTCCTAATTACCCAATAGAATGTATTTCATTAAAATAGTATGCCCCCGGGACCTGGCCCACCCGGGGCAGGGGTGGGGGGAAAGGTGCCCTAAGGTAACTATATTTCGCTCCCTCGCCATGCACTGCTAATTACCCCAGATATTACGGTACGGCATTCATGACATCTTTTATAACATCATTCATAATATCACTGTAACATTTATTGTAAAAATATTCATTAAAAAAACTGTGCATGGCGGGGGCACTAATGACACAAGTTATAGATACTTAAAATAACTAACTATAACTGCTGAATTTCTATGGTTTTGTACTTTTAAAATGTTAGCCTAACTATAACGTCCCTCTAAATTTTGTTTTTTATAAGTGAATTTCTATTTTTTTTAATTCTATTTCTTAACTATCACGTCCCTGTAACATTTGTTTTCTTTCAGTGAAAAAAATAAATATATATCATAAGGAACTTGGCACAGGACAAACTACCACTAGATGCTTACCTATTAATCACTTACTTAATTCATTAGCTGCCTTTAAATTGATTTGAGAGTTTTATGTTATCCTCATAAAATTACTTGGCATTGCAACAGGAACTTAAAAACAACTGTGCTGTTTTCCTTGCTAACGGGATCGAACTTAATAACAAGAAAATCATGAAGTATACTTTTGATTTCTACATGGAGTAACTATATTTAACAATGGTTAGGTAAAAGTTTAAGATTGAAAGGGCAGATGTACAAAACCTTTTTAGCAGTCGCAAATGGCCCGATTCATAGAATCGGGTCATTTGCGACCACTAAAAAGCTTTTCAGTATGTACCAAGCCCTATTTCCGATTCAGTAATCTATTTTCAAATCGCAAATAGGGTTCGCGATTAGCTATTAGGAAGGGGCATGTTTAGGGTGTCCTTTCCTAATACTGACTCGCAGTGGTATGTAAGAATGTTTTGCAATCGAAATGTGGTCACAAAACATTTGCATTTTACCACTAACTATGAATTGGTATAATCCATTCGCAAATGAGAAGAGGTCCCAGAGGGATCCCTTCCCATTTGTGAATGTTGGAGAAAACATTTTTTAAAACAGGCAGTGGTTCAACGGACCACTGCCTACTCTTTTGAAAAATGTTGAAACACTCTCTGTTTTCTTCTAAGGAAAACTGGCTGCATTTCAATAAACAAAGTGCTGTCTTGAAAAAACAATAACAGACATGGTTGTCTGCTGACCCCCAGCAGGTCACCATCCATGTGATTGTAGCGATTCCCAAAGGGTCGCAAAGCAAGACCTACCTCATGACTATTACTGAGGTAGGTCTATTTGCGACGCACTGGGAATCGCAAAATGTGTCAAATTCACATTAGTACATGGGTGTTTGTGATTTTCTAATTGTGAATCATAAAAATTGACATTTAGGAAATTGCAGATCCAAACCTATGCACATCTAGCCTGAAATCCTTATGTGTGAAATTCAATATAATTACTGATTGAGAATATGAGAATCTATTCTAAAAATGTTCCCTTGAAATGTGCAGTTATATGAATAAAAGCATAAGGACCTTTCTCACGTGTATTGTTGAGCAACAACACAGGCCACCTCAGATTTTTTTACGCTTCAGAGCTTCATACCAAGATTGATTCTTTAAACCTATTGTTTTGAAAGAACCCAACTCTGTGCTATGGTAACTATATTTTGTGATCTCATATCTGTTGCCTAAATAATTCTTATTAGGAGTGTTTGAGCTGCTTGAAGACAATACAAACTATCCACCCAATGATATAGTCTCTTTCAATTTTTTTTAACAGATGTCTTGTCTTTTAGGATTGATTATGACTATTTGAATTGTAACTCAAACTTTTTTGCATGTTAGGTATTTATTTCTCTTGATATTCCTCAACAGCAACCCTTATGTATCTTTAATCATACCTACAGCCCTTGAATGGTTCAGGTTTCTATTGAGTACATTCAATGTGAGATTGCGTACTAGAAATAATCTCTGTACTTCTGTCTGACTCAGAGACAGAACACATTTCCATTCATTCTTAGAGCACAGCACTATCAAAGCATTTTGTTCTTTACAACAAACTAGACAAATTGGATGTTATGACTAGAAGTGCCATCTGATTAACTTGTTAAAAAATAAGTGTGGGCACTTTTTTTAATGAGCCCACAAAAAAAGAAATCTTCAGTTAAAAAGAAGTTCTTTGAAAGGGCAAGATCGGCCAATTCCATCATGAAATCAGTTGGAACATCATTAATCTCAGTTCTTTTATCCAAAATATCCTTTATGAGTGCCTCCCCCATGGAATATTTGTATATATTGCGTTTTCATCAAAACTCACCAAGGTATCTTGTTCTGTTTTGAATGTTATATTTTCCTAAATTGATAAAATGCATTAAATCTTTTTAAAATTATTTAATCAACCCCATAAATGTTTTCAAGAAAAAAAATGAAACCTGTGCTTGAACAGTACACCTCCCAGGAAGACGCATTGGTTTCTGTGGGTTTTGGACATTATATAAAATGCTGGTGTTCTTGTCCCTTCTTGTTCAAAAAACCATATTCTGTAACTACTATTCAGCTGTTTTTCTTGCCCTTACTTGTTATATCTTTTACCCTCCCCCCATATCTCTGGACTGGGTTCTCCGGGCAGTCTCCTATAATATCCTTGTTTGTTAGTTGCCTCATTAGTTCTTTCTAATAGTGTGAGGTGTTTAATAACACAACTCCTTCCACTTTGCCCACTTGTTTACTCATGAGTTAGTCATTGCAAGATACTGAATTTATTATCTCAAATTGTTCATATTTTAGACTGGAATTAATTCACAATCTGCTACTCGCAATTCTTGTCAATTAATTAAGGATCAGATTTTCAAAAAATAGTCTGCTGATATATGGATGTATTTGGGCAAAAAGTAGATTTATTTCTCACCCTTATAGCATTGAATTTGTGAATATATCACTATCTTTGAAAACAACCTTTAAATGAATGAGGGTCTCACATCTTGTTTATACTTGGTCCCTGACACTTGTAGGCACAAATGATAAACCTTTACTAAGTAATGAAATCTCCCCTTTGGAGAGGACATTACTGGAAAGGTTATAAATGGGAATTTTGCCTACATTCATCTCTGATCTGCCATGTGGTGGTAAGAAAATGTGTTCATCCTGGGAGTGATGAACATTGTCTTTATCTTTCAGCTTCATTTTCATCTCTTCTTTTTCTTTGTCACCATTTCCAATCTTGCTTGTTTTTCCACAACTAAACTTTCTACCTCTCTTTCTTGTTCTGGATGAAACTCTGATGATTAAAAATTAAGTTCCAGCTTCCATATATTAGTACTAGTGTCGACCAACAACAAACACTTGCACACATTAAACACTGATGATGCCTCCTTATGTAAAGGCCTTAACGGTAATAATTCTAATCATAATGTAATATAAAGGTTGTAATGGTTTTTAATAACTAAGAACAAAACTATATTCTTCTTCTCCTTATTATTATTACTAGTAACATTTATATTATCCCTAAAATGGCCAGGCTTCCCCAGGGAACATACTTTGACATTGTTCAGTGAAAACATTAAATCCTATTTGTCCCTCACTGTTTCATTTTGTTTACTAATGAAGATGTGACCCATAGTATAGTGAAGTGCTCAAAACGGAGTTAGCTTATTCAAAATTACCTCATCATCTTGCTCTTGATCTGACTCTGATTCCTTTCAGCCCAAAGCGCCATGAAAAGGGAGATAAAAAGAAACAGCAGGAAAAGCAAAGGAGTTTAGAAAAGCAAGCTTAGATCAAGTACAGTATAGTACCACATAAGGCAAACATCATCCAGTACCACAGCAAACACGGCACTCATTAAACTGTTCAAAGAACAAAAGATGCTGAGGGAGTGTCAGAAACAGTTAGTCAGAATTTAGAACCCCAAAGGTTTGAAGTGTTGGAGGCATAGACACAGTGTGTTTCTAGCATTTTACATGCATTGCATTGCATGATTCTTTCCATGTCCTATGGCCAAACGAATTTCAGAGGTGACATAACATAACATTTAAACTGATCATATTGAAAAAATGGATAGACTGTTAAACTTCAACCAACATCTATGATTATCACTTTCTCCAGATATATCAGTCAGGATCCCAGTGAAAATTTACAAGATCCACACATAGACCAACTCCATATTTAGGCTTTGGATTATGGGATTTCTTCTGTTTTAGGATGATTGTGGTTTGTAACACCTTTCTATTCTTTACAATGATGACCCAATTTTCGAGTCTGGAAATCTGACAGACCAAATTAAGTTGTTCAAATTCGATGGAACTTGTATTTTAAAAGAACAGTGTCAATGTTTATTTTTTATTTAATTTAACAAACTGTCATGTTCACTACATCACAATCACCATTATCAGTGGTTCAGGGAACACATGGATGGCAGTTGTGGCCTATAAAATAATGTTAGTGTTTCAATGTTCTACGAATCCAGAGTGTTGTACTTACACACCACTGGCCTATTGAACCCCCACAATAGCAGTGTATGCAGGGGGTGGGTGTGAGGGGAGTTGCCACTTGGTAAGGTGAACTGGTCAACTTAGTCCCATTGCAATGTTAAGTAGTTGGTTACGGGTTTCTTCTGCCTTAAGGTGTGCTGAAACAAAATGCTCAAAAACAATGCTGATAGAGAAAACCATGACAGAGGGGTGTTGTCCAAGGGGTTACATGTGAAAGAAACAGAGAAAGAGAAATGAAGAAAATGGTGGACAAGCATAGAGAGTAAGGATGTGACAGAAGGGATACAGCCTTTATGATGCAGTTTTTTCCACATAATGCCTTTATCATGCATGCCTTTACCATAAATATGACTTTAGCATGCGTGCCTTTACCACAAAGGTAAGTATATTTAAGGTATGTGTGTGTGTTTAGTTTAGTTATATATTTATCATTTATGCAACAGCAAAAATTATTTCAACTTGCACACCTCCGCACACAGTATATTGAACCCGGTAGCCACACTACACTAACTATATCTTGTGCCTCCTTCATTCACTGCTTATAACCTTTTATATTACTTATACCATCTAAAATAATAGCATTTACAATATCACTTATAACATCATAACTCATATCATTTGTGAGAACACAAAGCATGGAAGAATTGTGCGAATTAGTTAATATAGTGTGGGTTTAACTTACCATACATATATCTACCCACTTTTCGATTCTGGAAATCTGTAGAGCCAGGTGTGGTTAATGCATATTCATGGTAAGCGCATGCGTGGTAAATGCAATGCATGGTGAAGGATGCGTGATAACGACACGCATTTTAACGGCACACAATTGTGATAAAAGCAATGGATAGGAGATAGAAATCTATGGGAGGAGGAAGGAAGGGTGAAAGCTAGAAAGCTAAATGGAAAGAAAAGAAGGAATAAAAGGTGAAAGGAGGCTGAAAGAGTGAAAGGAAAGAAGGGTGAAAGGATGAATGAGTGCAGGAGTGAAAGGATGGATTGATGGGAGGTGACATAACGGTAGATGGAGGGTGAAAGATGGAAGTATGAATGAAAGAATAGATGTCAGGGCCAAAGGATTGATAGATGGAAGGATGAAGGGATGGAAGGGTGAAAGGCAGAATAGTTGGATGGGTGAAAAATGGAGGGTAAAAGGAGTGATAGATTAAAGGATTACTGATCGGAAGGTTGAAAGGATGGAAGCCAAAAGAGTAAAAGGATGGATGGGTGACCATATCAATACATTAATGACTGGATAGCTAATGGATGGATGAATGAATTGATGAATAGATGGATGCATGAATGGATGGAAGATAGGATGGCTGAATGGGCAGGTGGATAAAAAAGTTAAAGGATGGATTAAGGTATGTATGAATAGATGGAACAGTGGAACAATGGTTACATAGGTGGATGAAAGGAAGATGAAAGGTTGAGCAAACTCTTATATGAGAGTCAGGTTTGCTTGCTCCGCATGCTGTTTGTGATTCAGTTAGAGTTCAGTTGAAGGTGGGTAATTTTCTGACTAGTCACTTTTTACACATGGTTTATTCCTATGATGAAGTCGCCAATGTATTGTTTACTTAATAATAATAATAACTAGGAAAGACTTGTGGGTATCGGACATTGAGTACGATTGTCTGGGACATCTGTGCCCCATACAGGGACCAACCATATACAAATCACACTCCTGAAGTGGACAGCTCATTGCATATGACCTCTGTACCGCAAAACAAGTACTCCCAGACATGCACTGCTCCCCATGCAACTAAGGCAAAACCCTGTTTTGCAAGCAGCTATAGAAACAATTTGGAGCCTTGAAATGCCTTGTGCAACACTAACTTTCACCACCTGCAGAATACCCGTTTGCACAATTGCTGCCAATACTACTGTCTAAGGTGATAGAAGATATCTCCATTACCCTCCACCCCTTCCAAAAAGGACTTTTTAAAGATGTTCTTTCTTTTACAAGCACTCAGTAAGAAACATAAAATGTATCTAACATTTGTTTTCTTAACTGTGTGTTCCGAGGCTTGGACAATATAATATGTTCCCTAATATTGTTTCCTTTGTCCTCTATTTCTTACAAGGCATACAGACCATATGTGACACATGAAAACCCCCGTCCAGGCTAAAGTACAGGGGAACACTTTCAGGGTTGCAGTGGCTAAGGGATTCACAGTCTACCTAGCACTGAATCAGACCTGAAGATGAAGCTTGCATTCATATGGGCACATTCTGGATTTACTGCTACAGAGAAAATATGCTCCTCTGTATTTAGAAATCTAAGGAGTTTACCTTCAGTTCCAGCAAGATATATAGAAAAATGTGGAAACATTGAAATTAAACTGCTCCTTCACAAAACACAAAATGTGTGCGCAATACGAGGACAGAATTAAAATAGTTCCAGTGCTGATATTAGTTCTTAGTGCAGTACAGTGCTGCAGCCATGCAGCGTGTATGTTAACATCTTCCAGCAGTATTGTGAATTTGCATTCTGCATGCAATTTCTCTGCCGTTTGGAGTTAGCATATAGCCTCACAGTACTTGAACATGTGTTTCCCATGACACATCATGTACTTAATTAATGTAAATGGTACACATAAAAACTGAGGCGTATGGTGTTTGTTTTACACCTCAGAGATATCAGATACGAGGAAGTGATCTCTATCTGCAAAATGAGTTTAGTCCAGTTTTCAGTGAGTGTTACTGTCTGATAGTGTTTCTACTACTTTAAAAAACACAATATTTTACCTACATTTGGTTCAGGAATTAATCCGAATGGATGCCCCTGCAGTTGCTAGAGATCTTCAGATTTTCATACTTGGATTTTTCTGTTCATGTACGATGACTTTACTTATTTGCTGTCTGCTATGCCAACTAGCATGTAAGGCAGCAATAAAGGGCCTCCAACTTCTCTCTGTCTTGGGCAAGTTTCCGTACGGTGCCTTAGCTGTGGCTCAAGGTCTTCATTTTTGTTTCCATAGTTCACCTCCAGGTTCTTTGGCCCGCCTTTCTTCCATTTGCCTTCAGGGGTCCAATTCAGAGCTGTTATTATGATGGACTCTTGTTTTCTCCTGATGGTGTGCCCTATCTATCTCCATCCTTTTCTCATAATATTGGTGTCCATGCTCTCCTGCTTGCATCTGGTGAGCAGTTCCTAGTTGGAGATGGTTTGGGGCCAGAAAATGCAAAAGATTCGTCTAAGGCTACTGGTGTGTAAGGTTGACAGTTTGGTGATGTTGCTTTTCGTAATCCAATGCAAAGCCATCCTGTAATTTGTTTAGAGCAAAATATTCTGGAGAGGATTTGCATCCTTATCGTCCATGTTTTATATTTAGAAAGTTTTGGAATGGATTTAGACAGAGTGCAAAATGAAGCACTAGTCTATAATTTCCAATTAGCGGCCACAATGGTTATAGTGTAGGTCAACTATGCTAATGTGGCTCATTCTACATAATTGAGAAAAGATCACACAGTGGGTGGAGCATATATTTGCAGGTTCTGTAGCCATACAAACATGGAGACTGAACATATAATAATTAGCGGTCATGCTACCATGTAGCAGTAATTCTTCCAATACCCATGTCTTGTGGCCCATTTGTTAATTGTCAAGCTATGCTGTTTTGTTTATGGCACCCTTTGTAATTGTGACTCTAAGCTTTTGATTATAGGGTGTTTTTTTGTTTTTTGTCAAACCATGCTTTTGCATGTAGGATATTCTTTTTAAATGTTAATCTTTGTTGTTGCGTACCGGACATTCTTACTAACTGACAATCTATGCTGCTCTATATAGTGTGTTCACTCTAATTCTTAATATGTGCTGTTTAGTATAGGACATTCTCACTAATTCTCAAACTATGCTGCTGTTGATAGGGTGTCCCTTTGAATTGTCAATCAATACTGTTGTGCGTATGGTCAGCCTATACTGTTGTGAATATTACATTCTTTCTAATAGTCAGTCTATCGTGTTGTGCATAGGTTTCTGTTGTTTCCAAGGAGATAGATTCAATCCACTCATTAACTCACATCAGTGAAAAATGAATGAGCAACATCACAAGCCTCCTTTAGTCGTTGTGTCTACTTCTGAGAAATTGTTGCAACCAGGCAGCAAGTGGGCAAGTCCAGGTGAAATCTGAAATACAGTGGCAATATTTCACGATATTGTGATGTTGTCGCCTGTGGCTGCTACACAGTAGTGTGTGTCCTACAAAGGGCTAGAGTGGGGGTAGCATATAACAAGGACTTTGGAGGTAGAAGAAAGAGATAGGAGGAAAATTGCACTTTTATGTTATAGTGTTTTTCTTTTTTTAAATACATGTTTAGCCTGGGCTCTGACAAAGGAATTAACTCCAATAGATGCCAGTACAAATTTTGCTGCATCCAACTTTTCATACTTGGATAGCGTATTCATAATATGTGATTTATTCAGAGAAAAATGTTTTTAAGAATGTTTGCCAAACTCGCTTTACATGTTCTATATTTAGAAAATATTGCCAGTAGTTTTGAAGGACTGCAAAATTAAGCCGTCTGAAAATGTCAACAAGTGTCTGTAATAGTCATGATGCAGAATTGTGCTAATTTGGCTGATACTGCCTAATTGGGAGAAGGAAACACATATTCTGGTACACTTCAATAGAGTTACCATAGATACAGGTAAATGAATATTAAAATATAGTCGTTATCACTCGTCTTATTTCACATGTTTTAGTGTTTCAGTAATTCTTCCAATTCCAGTGACTCCTATGGCATTCTTTCTACTTGTCAAGCAGTGCTGTCGCGTATCGGCACTTTTTCTAACTGTCAATCTATGCTGGTGTGTATGGGGGTTCTTTCTAACTGCCCATCAATACAGTTGTGCATAAGGCGTTCTTTCTGTTAATATATGCTGTTGTGCATAGGTTGTTCTTGTAAATTGTCAGTGTCCTGTTTTACGCACAGGGCATTCTTTCTAATTATCAATTTATGCTGTTATATGTGGGGTGCTCTTTCTGTCAATCTATACGGTTGTGTACTGCGAGTTCTTCATAATTGTCATTCTATACTATTTGGTATAGGGCATCCTTTCTAATTGGCAACATATACCGGTGTGTGTAGGACGTCCTTTCTAATTGTCAAGCTAAGCTGTTGTGCATAGGGCATTTTTTCTAATTGGCAGTCTATAGTTTTGTGTATAGATTTCAGTTTTTCTTCAAGGGATTGCACCGATTCCAGAAGCTACTCATGAAGTGACGCTAGTGAGAAATTAACGAACAAACTCTCAAGTTCGCCTTAGTCCTTGTGCCTGCAGCAGGGAAACTGCTGCAACTTGCCAGCCAGTGCACAAGGCCGGGTGATCTGGGAAATGCAGTGGCAGCATTTCATGAAGCAAGGGTGTTGTCAGGTATTCAGGTGTGGCTGCTCCCAGTTTTGGTTGTCCAAAAATAAGATGCAGTGGTAGGAGGATCCACATGGAACCTGCGACATAGAAGAGAAATCCAGGTATTTTACAGCCTGTGCTAATCACTCTTTGCGTTAATTACTTAAATGGGTTCTCTGCCTCAAAAGAGAGGTCTGGGAGGCTTGCTAGAGGGGGGCGGGGGGGGGGATACAACACGCAGCAGGCCGGCATAGGAGACATTTTCTAGAATAGCATTTCCATCCAGAACTGGCAGCTAATTTTCATTCCCATGTAACTCATACACGAAGCTCGATACTCATTGTCAATGACATGACTGTAAACCAATTACTGGGCATATAACCTATACGTATGACGGGTACCTTCACTGTGCTGTTAACTGAGCCATAAACAATGAGCAGATATATTTAGGATGGAAAGCTAGCAACTTTTGGATACACAATTCAGAAACTGGTATAAGCATCAAACTGAACTGCATGGGCAAATGTAATTTTCTCACCAATGTTGGCATTTTCAATCCTCCTTTACTTAAAGGGGACCATTTTGCACACAGAGCCTCATAAAGTTCTGGTTTAATTTGGTACAAAAAATTGTTCCTCCTCTCGAAAGTTGCTGAGAACAGGCAAAGATTGATTATTTCCTAGACTCACTGCAGTACCAGCCCGCTTAGCCACAGCCAACACACACTTAATATATTCACACCTCCCAATGTCAGACACAACCACTGCCAATCACCAAGCTGATTTCCATTACGGCTATCTTGCCTTATAGTCTCAATGGAAATGAGGTGCCAGCCTTCCATAACATTTTGGAGAAAGGAGCATCAGGTAGAGCCACCTGGACATGTGCAGTACTCCCCAAATATAAATCACATGGTTTGGAAAATCGATGACTGCTGCAAACATGAAATGCTGGTCTGCATGCTCTTACCTTGGTGTGGAGTGGCAGTGTGATGTTTAAGTTGCAGATGGCTTGATGCAGGAGGCCTCTTGTAGATTTTGGCTCTTTCATAAACGACAGTCGTCCACAAGGCTCCTGAGTTGTATCCCGTACCTAGGACAAAGAAAAGAAAAACCTTAGGAAAGACCAGAGTAATGCGGAAAATCAATGGAAAAGCTTCTGAAAAGGCTTGTGATTTGATTTAGAGTTCAGCAGATGGGTACTCTGTCACAAACATGATGAATATCCGATCCGCCATGTTACAAATGTAATAGGTTATAATGCACTTGAAATAAGGAGGACGCAATATCTGCCATGTTTGTGTTGGAGTAACCCATTTGCCAAAATTTGAATCAGGCGCTCAGTCTTGTTTTATAAACAAGCCTTCCACAAATCAAGTAACCTTCAAGACAGCTTTTTAGTATGCCTGCATCAGCAACATTGCATGCAGTAACAGAATGAAACAATAAAAGGCGGGGCTTCATGAAAATAAAATCCGGACTCATCTGCATTAAAATCGGCTTCTTTCAAGTTCTTACAATCAAAGTTCCTATATCCAAAAGCAGACTTATCCACATTGAAAAGGACTTATTTGAAAGTATTACAATAACAAACAAGCTATTCACCTTCAGTAGCTCTCTATTTTGTGGAAATTCTTTTGAACTTCAGATTCTTCACCTTGTGAATATTACCCCAGGCATCAGACTGCATTCAGAAACTCACAAGCACTACTCCTGCATGCTAGTAGGAGGGGTTATGTGGTTTTGCACTGTTGGTTCGCTCTGGATGTGATGAGCATGGCCACATCTAATTGCCACTCAGGCGCATTGACATCAGTTGCTTTCCAATGTTTGTCAACGCTCTCAGACTCAGAGCCCATCAGAAACTGGTGTGACCAGTATGCATATCGCTAGGTTAGGAACTCTTTAGATGGGAAAACAGTTCATTCCACAGAAATGTGAGCTGGAAGAATTGGTGAGGAATATGCAGTTAGATAGAGTATACACCAGAGAGTGCATTATCAAAGGTCAGTAACATGGAAACTTCTAACCACAGATTCCTAACTCTATGAATAGATACCCAAGCAGATACCAAAGCAGTACCTCCACTGGTGGTGGGTGTGTGAAATGGCTCAATCCAAAAAGTTCTGCGGGTCCAAACGGCCAAAATTCCCACCTTGATGGACCGGACTATCAAGGCAACATTGCTTTGTGAACCTGTTCTCTGTGCTCATGTGGCACTCCGCATGCTAGCGCAGCAAAAGCACATCCTTGGCTCGAGTAGAATGAGCCCTCAAACCTTCAGGCAGTTGCTTCTTAGTCAACGCATAGCAGATTTTGTGGCAGAGGACTTTTCACTTAGAGTTCTTTTCTGTACTGACTTGCTCTTCTTAGATTCCTCGAAGCCCGTAAGGAGTTGATCAGCTGCCTGATGGTTCCTGGTATGAAGATAAGTGCTCTCTTGGGATCCAAACAATGTAGTCTCTCCTTCTCTTTCCAGGTGTGAGGCGGGCAAAGAAAGTCAGGAGAATTATAGAATGCCCGACATTCGGCAGGAATGCCGCTCAAGTTCTCAGGACTAGCTTGCCTGGGAAGAACGTTGTATAAAGTGGCTGGAACAAAGAGACTTGCAGCTCACTCATGCAATGAGCTGATGTAATTGCAACCAAAAAAATGATTTCAGGTTTAAGAGACATAGTGGACAACTGTAAATTTTCCAAAATGAGTTGCAAATCACAATAGAGAACCAAATTTCCACTGCAGCATCACAAAGGGCTTGGGTGAAAACATGCTGAAAACATTTAAGAAATCTCATCCCAATCTCATCACATTTAAACAAAGAAGTCCGCCATCCTAAAAAAAAGAAAGCGAAGGAGCTGATGAACAAACTTTGGCAGTGCTCAACACAAGTCCTTGCTGAGCGAACAACAAAGCAAATAACACAGCAGACAGCTTGCCTTGTAGCATGTCAATGCAGCGGTTGTCATACCAAGTCACAAACTTATTTCCGCACCCAGCTTACATAGATTTTGAAGAATGCCTGGCTGCCAGAATGACAAACAACTGCGGAAAGAAGATTAAAAAGAGTATTGTATAGGCAGTGGAATCTGGAGTTCGTGGTAGTGAAACCCCCTAGGGTAACCACAAAAAAAGCAAAACTGCTGAGATACCTGGACCACCAAACTCTCAGTCATATGTGTTTGTCAAATAAATCAGGATTGATTGGTGTCAGTCTTTGGTGACGAGCTACCTGTGCATTAACTTGGGGGCCAACACATGGCTTTGTCTCTACATGGTTCAAACATTGTCCTTCTGAGAGGTGGCGTATTTTCACTTGCACACCATGTCTGAAGGTGCAGAAAGAAAGGAAAGAACAGAGCTGGGTGGGGCTTATATGTGGTCTGCTCATCACTTCCGGAGCGTAACAACATCTTCGTGGAGCCACACAACACCACCTGCAAATGAGCAGGAGTGCTGTTTTTAAGTTTCCTGATACGTTGTGATGCCTGGGGAAATATTCACAAGGTGAGGAATCAGTAGTTAGAAGTATCCATCAGAAAGATAGCTACTTCTAACTTCTAATTTGTAATTCCCTGAATATATCTGGTGTGTTCATGGGTTCAAACACATAAGGTATGAGCAT
This sequence comes from Pleurodeles waltl, assembly GCF_031143425.1. Taxonomy (NCBI): domain Eukaryota; kingdom Metazoa; phylum Chordata; class Amphibia; order Caudata; family Salamandridae; genus Pleurodeles; species Pleurodeles waltl. The sequence goes on along the minus strand of NC_090437.1, from coordinate 513,817,639 downwards.
GCCATCAGTTACCAAGAGCCACTATTTGATGAACTTATGAGATACCATCTGTCATTGAGAGTACCTTCCCATGCAGGCAGATAGTATAATTAATGTATTTTCATATTTGTTTTATGGTATTAGGCCTATTCTAGCACCACACTTCAGTGGACCACACTTTGCTCCTTTTTGCCTTCAAACTGTTTTATTGAGGCTTTTACTACTGTTAACCTGGTTACAGTTGCTAATTTTGTTGCAAAACAAGTTGCCCAAAAAGAACAAGTACTCAGGAACTCTCCGGTGATATTTTATATCACTAGTCATCCTGAAGAAAATTAGAAAGTGGCGTGTATTGAGATTACACACACAGTTTGCACTACAAATAACTAATATGCTGTATGGAACTTTTAAAAGTATCAGTAAAATGGTAAACTTGACATGGCACAGTTTGATGGCCGATGGTGCAATATGCATGCCTCTTATCCATTTACTCAATAAGCCTCCATTATTAATACAAAAAGTCATGGGCCCTGACTACTCCTGCAGTCAAACTATGCATGCTCAGTATGTGTGTTATGCTGCCCTCAGAGCTACCACAAGCACACATGCATTGAGGATGTACATGAGACTTGGGATGGCTGGAGGGTTAGCTCACCTAGTCCTGAATTTTGCCATGTTTGTGGCACTGCTGTTTCCAGCCTTGAGACTTGAGCCTGACCCCACACGGGCTGAAACTCTGTCAGGCTCAGTAAAGTCTGGGAGGAAATGAGGACCTAGGCTTGACAGTAGCTACTGTTTGACTGTGGGCCCATGCTTGTACATGCCCGTGTCAAAGGCCAGACCCTTATCTTTTAGTGCCTTCCACTTGTAGGGTCTGCCTTTCCGTTACTGCTGGGTGCTGACCCCCTTATTTTTCCAGGTGATATAGAAAAAATACTGCTCCAATTGCATGTGAAGGCTTTGTGATGAATGCCCCACAACGTGCTGTTCATATGAAGTTGGCTGTGTTGTTCATATGAACTTGGCTTTCCCTTGCAGTCATAATACAATCTTTCCATTTTGTTCATATATGTATCCCTTTCACCAGGTGACTGCTATGGAACTCATTCTCTCACAACATGTTTTCTATACAGCTCACTTATTCTTGCCCAGTGCTTCTCTTCTCCTTATGGCAAAGTAAGTCACAGTGAAGGGCCTCCATTACAGTTATTTCAAGCATTCTATGTTCAAAGTGTTTTAACTAAGGTGTTTTAGTACTGATGCAATTATTTGTAAACTGTCTGTTTTTGGTGATTCATGGTCAGACCCAGTGCTTAATGTATAAAAGAATGAGTGCCGGGTACTAAAGCATGGCTCAGACATCCCCTTGGACGGCGCTATTGAACATGAGGTATGATGAATACCAAGGCTGTACATTCTTGATTTCACCTCATGTATCTTTCATTCACCACCAGAAAATTCCTGCCAATTTATCTTGCTCTTTCACGTTTTCCTTTTTATGTCTACCTTCTTTGTTCATCCTTGTTTTTCCTTAATTCGCTTCCCCTTTCTTTCTCTTTCCCGCTTTTGTATTGTTTCTCTCTTGTGGTAGGTCAAAGTCTGATGAGGAAAAATTATTGCTGATACCCAAAAATGAGTTCCGGAGGGCCCCCCGTGCAACCTCTGGTTCTAATTAAGCATTTCAGACATTCTCAATTGGGAAGTTAAAATTTTAAACTCTACCACCTACACAGGGCAGCACTATTCTCACCCACACAGACCAACTGTCATTTGTTGAACCATTTCTACCTCTCGCCATCTCCACTCACTTTTGCTCAACCTTTGTGCATGAATAGTATGTTTTTTCAACAAGAAATGCAATGTCTGACATTCTTATATCATTCGGTACTCAAATCAAAACAGGTGCCTACCATTTCATTAACCAAAATCTCTTTAATTGAAAACTCTCAGTATTGTTTTTAGTGCTGTATTCTATTTTTCTTATGTTAGATGGCTAAGGTGTGAATTAATAGGAAGCAGAAGCAAAATGTTTATAAGGTGAGTCTTTTTTGGCAATGTATGGGACTGCGAGTCCTGAATGTGCAGAGTCTGAACTATAAGAATAAAAAACAAAAAACAATTCTCAAAGTCTGTAGCAGCTCAGGAGTCCTGGAAAAGCACAGTTGGGTTTACCTTAACAAACAGTGGAAGTCTGTTTTCTTTGAAGGCATAGAAGCTGAATATGTGGTGCTGTCCGCTCTTCGTTAGTGGTACCAGGTTGCCAAAGCAGTCTACATAGATGGGTTTTCCCTCTAGTACCTGTGAAAATTGAAAGAAAACAATATTAGTTTGTTTACTTAAATATTTTCAGTCATTTGAAATGACCTTTCTTATCATTTAAAGTCTGTCCTACCCAACAATGACTAGAATTTCACACCGATCTTAAACTTGCGGATGCAGCAATTCTGCCACACTGGTTTTATTTCCACATTTTTAAGTGCAAAAAATAATCCTAAAGTTCTTCTAATCCTGATCCTGCAAATCTGGATCATCATGTTACATTTTTACAGTGACTGATTTGCGTACAGTTCAATATAAGGACAGAGAGAGGACAGGTTCTATCTAAGTAGACACCAGTTTATTAGGTTTTATTTCATGTAATATCTCCTAACATTCTTTAAAACTGGTGGTAGAACAATTTCAAATTATGATTCCTTTAGAAAAGTTATCCATATCAATATTTTTCCATGTACATGCTGTAACCGCTAGTCTCCACGATAGTCTCTTCATGCCAATTGGTTCGGACGTTTGCAAATAATGGTGATATACAAAATAAACACCATTTGTTCAAGGCAAAAACTGAAAATTACTAGTAACGTCTTCATGATATCTTATAGGCTCAATGTCTGGCTGTTAAAAAAAAATACTTAAGGCTTTATGTCTAGTTTGGCAGAAGCAAGACAACCACTACAAAGAAGCAAATGTCCCGGCCACCTCATCAACAGGGTGAACATGACATTTGCCATTTTGGGTGGATGTCGCACATTCAAACTCTAAATGAGGTCCACAGTAACTAATATACTAAGGGCCAGATTTAGAACCTGTCAGATGGGTTACTCCATCACAACGGGGATGGACATGCCATCCGCCGAAATCTAAAACCCCTTATAATCTATGGGATTTAGATTTTGGCAGACGGAATATCTGTCACCGTGGTGAAGGAGTTACCTGTCTGCCAAGTTCCAAATCAGGCCCGAAGTGCATTCATGATGACTAACAAATATAGAATTATTATGGATTCTTTTATATGAATAAATATCCACATTATCTCTTACTCTTGAAATGTAAAGTAGTGACAAACAGTGCCAGGGATATATGTGCTAGGATGACTGTGTGTCTGTTCATAGGCACACACACATGCATGCTAACAAAAATATATTTGGACACATTCAGAAAACCACATACCACACATATTTATTCTAAACAAAAACACAAACACACTGCAAAGTTCAAAATCATGTGTTATCACCACAGTAATTCTTAACTAACCAGATACATTGCTGGTTCATGTCCCCAGATCCCATGTCTGTCAATCAAGCTTTATTTCAACAATGTCATGAAAGCACATACAATTAAATCACATTGATGGTGAGAATCTCAGTTAATGATATAAAACATGTCAGATTACAAAAGCCAATCTAAAAATGTAAAATACATATAAAACCTTTATAAAATCATACAAAGTTCATAACAGTCTCAAATGGATTGATTAGCCTCATGGCCAGAATGTGGGGAAGAGTCAATAAGGCAAATTGTAAACAATGTGTACTAAAGTGCTACATTAGGCCTCAGGGCGGGGCAAAGGTTTTTTCTAACTCTCCAAACTGACATAAAAAAATGGGAAAGTATGAAGAACATTAATTGGCTACAGTTAGATTTCATAATATTCAGTGCCACCTTATATTTTCCATCACCCAGATTGGGTCAGAAGGGTAGTATCCAGGAGTTCCTATTACTCTGTTAGAACGGGCAAAAAAATAGGACATGCTCAAGCATTTCACGGGGTCGTCACATGAGGGACACAAACAACCCTCCACTCTGGAGCCACGTTCCCCAGGATGTGAAAGAATGGATGGGTGAAGTTCCGCAGCGGAACTGCAGAAAACAGCTGCTGGCTGTAGCATGTTCTACCTCATCCAGGAATTGTTTGAGAATACAATGATTCGTCTTTGTGGTGCAAGTACTTTTGACTTAATGAGCGTTTTAGGATTGCACAGCCTTCTCTGGATTGCTCTAGATACTCTTACATCCAATCCCCATGAGTGTTGCTTTAATATATCTCAGCCAGGGTATATTGCATTAGCCAGAAATATGCAATATTTCTTCTATGCTCTGGTAATAAGAGGAAAGTTTGGGGCACAGATTATTTTCCACTAGAGGATCGGTCATAGTCCTATCTTCTCATAAATGGATCTAAGCCCAAGGTCTAGCCTGAGCGAGAGTAGGGGAGAACCAATAGGCAGCCCTGTTAACTGGTGCATAAATCAATTGTCCGTTGTTAATAGTGAGTTCACATCCCTATGTCCCCATAGTTCTGCACTATATAGAGCTGTAGCTAGGGTCTGGTGATTGTAGAAGTGAATTGCCGGTGAGACAGGATGAAACTGAGAGCCTTGATACATTTTTACGATTCCCCCAGCTACTTGTTCCAATTTCAGCATACGCAGGGTTATATGAGTGAGCCAGTCTAACTGCTCCGTAAGTGTGATCCCCAGTTAATCAAATGTGTGTACATGCTCCAAGGGGGTCCTGATTAACGTAGGATTGAGTCTCGTCAAATGAAAGGAGTTCAGGACCATGAACTTGGTTTTCCCTTCATTACTCTCCAAACCCCTTTGTCTACAGAAGCATTCAAAAATTGCCCAATAATCTCTGGAGGCCCATAAGTGATTTGGAGAGAAGCAGGGTGTCATCAGCGAACATGAGGGCACGAACCCTCAGGTTTGCCAGACTCGGGCGCTGTTATCACACTGCTTCAGGGAAGGGACTACAGCATTAATATATAACATAAACAGAGTGGGTGCAAGGACACATCCCTGCCTGAAACCTCTATTGATAAGAATTGGATCAGATAGTTCACCCAATCGTCCGAATCTGACCTGCACAAAATTATTTTTATAGAGTCTGATCAAGACATCCAGCAGGTACCTGGAGACCCCTATTTCAAAAAGCACCTGCCAGGGACTAGGTTGAAAGCAGATCGCAGGTCCACAAAGACAACCTAGAGACGGCCCTTGGCTGTAAACTGTAAAATTTGCACTTGTATAGCGCACTACTCACCCGTTAGGGTCTCAAGGCACTATACACATACCGTTGTGGAACCCCTCTTGGCTTTTCCCTGTGAGGTGCCCACTCCTGGACAGCCCTAGGGTGAAGCCAGGCATCCAAGCACTGTGAGGGCCGTTGTGGAGATTAAGGCGGTCATTTTGACCCTGGCGGTCATGGACCGCCAGGGCCGGGGACCGCGGGAGCACCGCCAACAGGCTGGCGGTGCTCCCAAGGGCATTCTGACCGCGGCGGTACAGCCGCGGTCAGAAACGGAAAACCGGCGGTGTCCCGCCGGTTTTCCGCTGCCCTGGGGAATCCTGCGCCGCCATGGGGATTCCGACCCCCATACCGCCATCCTGTTCCTGGCGGCTTTGGCCTCCAGGAACAGGATGGCGGTATGGGGTGTCGTGGGGCCCCTGGGGGCCCCTGCAGTGCCCATGCCAATGGCATGGCCACTGCAGGGGCCCCCGTAAGAGGGCCCCACCATGATTTTCAGTGTCTGCCATGCAGACACTGAAAATCGCGACGGGTGCAACTGCACCCGTCGCACCCCTTCCACTCCGCCGGCTCCATTCGGCGCCAGCATCCTTGTGGAAGGGTGTTTCCCGCTGGGCTGGCCGGCGGCCTTCTGGCGGTCGCCCGCCAGCCCAGCGGGAAACCCAGAATACCCAGGCGGTCTTGTGACCGCGCAGCGGTATTCTGGCGGCTCCCGCCGGCCCTGCGGATACCGCGGCCGGCGGGAGTCAGAATGACCCCCTAAGTAAGCTATTGCCCAGAGTTACAGAGTGGGACCCATTCATTAGATTAGGCACTGAGGCGAGAATTATCTGGTCCAAGGGAATTGAGCCCAAGACCTGCCAAGGTGGGAATTGAACGCTGGTCCCGGGCCAGATTTCTGCATTAGGGTCTGCCGCTCTAACCATTGTGCCACACTTCTCCACAAAGAAGTGGCTAAAGTAGCAGTTTTCCAGAACAATAGCTGGAGCCAAAACACTTGATCAATAGTGCTTGAGCGTTCTCAGAAGCCTGCTTGCAGAGGAGTCAGAATTTCATTGGTAGTCAACTACTCATGGAGTCTGTCTAACATTAACCTACTAAACAATTTTTTGGAGCTATCTATAAGGCAATTGGGACTGTAATTTGTAGGTATGTCTCAGGAGCCCTTTTTAAATATTGGGATGATTTCAACCCCTGCCCAAATTAGAGGAATGGCAGCCCCTCTCATTATAGCATTGAAGAACACTGCAAAGTAGGAACTTCAAATATCATCTTCATCCAAGTACAAGTCCCTGAGGATTTTGATCTCCGGGGCCCTGCCGGGGATGATTCTCTTGATGGCCACTCTAACTTCTAGAGATGTTATATCCGAGACATCGGTTTGAGCAACTGAAACAGTAGGCTCATACAACAACAATGTGGAATTGCTTCACATATTAGCCAATCAACTGATAAACCTGCCTGATTGCTGTGGTGATCCTCATGGTCTCCGGGTGAGGAATATAGAGTGGAAAAATGTACAACCCCGTCGCTTGCTTGGATATTGTTCTCAATATGGTGAACACCATCTTCGCTACCGGTAGATACTATATTGCAGAAGGATTGATGGATCCTCCTCCTGGTGGCAGCTACCAGGCCCTCCCATTTTCCTCATTCCCAAATTAATTTTTCTCTATGATGGTTTTTCTACAGGCCCTTCTAGTGACTTGGATCTGTTGTGCTTCCTTATTGCATTAGCCAGGGCTTTTCTAGCACCTCTACATGTTTTGTTGTAACATGAGAGAGGATTTGACTTTTTGACTGCCCACTTGGTCTCCGTATAGAAGTGATTCCTTAGCTTGTGGAACAGCTGGACATAAACCGAGCACGCCCCTTCCAGGGATTCTGGTACATCTCATTTTAATTCAGTCAACAGTATGCCCTCTATGCTACAAGCCTGTAGATCTCCCCGACAGACTCCTTGGAGTGCATCACATTGCTCCATTTAACTCTCCACTTGTTAGTTATTCTAAGCCTTCTGTCAAATAGCTCTGTGCAGATACTGGGGTTGGGATGGAATGATAGCCTAATGACAAGGACAAGAGCATTATGGTCACTATCATAACATGGAGTTATGGTCATGTCAGTGAGGTGAGGCCATAGCATTACATTTAACAATATATAGTCAAAAACACTTGTATTGTCAAACTGACTGAATGCCACCTCTGTCAGAAGGCATTCTGCCATTGCATGCTCTCAGGACCTGGCTAAGATGAGCATATTTTAGCCTCAGGATGAACCAAACACTGTCCTCTTCAGTTATGGCCACACCGTGTGCATCTGATGGTTTGAAATAGCAGTTAAAATTGCCCCCCACAATTTACCTCACAAATGCAGATAATGTAGATGAATGGACATTTAACAGGTCTATAACCTGGTGCTCGATTTTTCCCCTTGCAGGTCTACAATAGAGATTGTAAATTTAATGGACTTCATTAAGGGGAGTGGTCAGTCTGGCGCATAAATGTCAGGATAACCTAGCCTAATTTCCATAATTACACATGCAAAAGTGGTCCTAACCCACACTGTGAATCCCCTGGAATGTCGGCCACCCTTTCTAGAAGAACCAGCTTCCTGGCTAAAATTCACCTCGTGGTCAGCGTCTGATGCCCTCCCCAGCTCTTCTAGCTGTTGCTGCCTTTTGCCTGGGACGAACTGAGAGCCTCAGCTCACCCCTGCGCTTCATCCCTGGTGGTCTAGTGGCCATCGCAAGTAAGTATTTTCTCTCTGTTGCTCTTTCATTCTTGCTTTTTCTGCCTTTTCTCACTCGTTTTTCCTTTTCTTTTCCATCTCTCCACCTCTGCTCTCTTTCACTTTTGCTATTCTGCCTTTCTTCACTTATTTTTCCTTTTCTTTTCCATCTCTCCTCCTTTCCTCTGCTCTCTTTCACTCTTGCTTTTCTGCCTTTTTTCACTAGCTTTTCCTTTACTTTTCCTTACCCCCTCCTTTCCTCTGCCCCCTACTCCTGCGAAGCACCTTTCCTGCCTCCCAGCTGACTGCTCACCCTGCCCCCTCCCCTTCTTAATGGCGGCCACAGCTCTGTGAGAGAGCAACTGCACTGACCTCCTGGTCAGCATCTGCTGCCCAGCTCCTCTGGCTGCTGTCACTGCCTTTTGCCTGGGATGAACTGATAGCCTCCTGACTCTCAGTTCGAAGTCCTCCTCCACCCACAGGCTCATCCTTGCGCCTCATCCCTGGTGGTCTAGTGGCCATCACAAGTATTTTCTCTCTGTCGCACTTTCACTCTTGCTTTTTCTGCCTTCTCTCACTTTTTTCTTTTTTTTATCTCTCCTCCTTTCCTCTGCCCGTTTTCACTCCCGCTTTTCTGCCTTTTTTTAACTTGTTTTTTCTTTTCTTTTCCATCTATCCCCCTTTCCTCTGTCCTCTTTCACTCTTGCTTTTCTGCCTTTTTTCGCTTGTTTTTCCTTTTCTTTTCCATCTCTCCTCCTTTCCTCTTTCACTATTACTTTTCTGCCTTTTCCACCTGTTTTTCCTTTTCTTTTCCTCCTCCTCTCCCTTCCTCTTCCCCCACGAAGCACCTTTCTCACCCTCCTGCCTCCCAGATGACCGCTTCCATGCTCCCCTGCTCCCCTCCCCTTCTTAATGGTGGCCGCACCAAAGACAAGCCCGCCTGCGCGTTGTCAGCGCCAGGAATCCTGGATCTCCATTAAACCATCCCTTGGCCTGCCTCCATTACGACACCAAGACCCTCTTCTGCCTCAACACCGGATGTCTCAGCAACTGCTGCATCATCTCCCCCAAGGACACCTACGGACCTTTAACCTGCAGGAACTGCAATGTCAGCGCCAGCCTCAACAAGCTGAAGGTACTCTCCACACACAGAGATACCAACAACCTCCACAACCCCATCAACTGCCTGCTCCTGAACATCCGCTCCCTCCAGAAACATGGCACTAAACTTTGGGATTTGATTAACACTGCCGACCAGACATCGTCTTCCTTACCGAGAACTGGACCAACCCCACCTCGGGTACAGACATTGCCATGCCTGATGGATACAGTATTCTAAAAAGGGACTGCCCTCTGGCCCGGACGGAGGACTCGCCATCATACACAAGTCCTCACTATGTGTCGAGCCGTCCCAGAACAACAATGCACCACCATGGAACACCTTCACTTCCTGGTCCACTTCAACCACAACTCCTCCATCCACTCCATCCATGGCACCCTGGTGTACAGGCCAACCGGCACTGCCCAACTTTCATAGACGATGTTGTAGACATCGCTACTCCCCAGGCCCTGGTGTCAGACGACTACCTCATCCTCGGCGACCTGAATTTCCACCTCGAGGACCGCGCCGATCCAAACACCACTGATCTACTCTACAAGCTCACTGCCCTTGGCCTCTCTGCACCCACACACATCGCCGGACACACACTGGACCCCATCTTCACCTCAAGCAACCGGATCACCATCAAGACCATCTCCACCCCAGACTGGACCGAACACCGCTGCAAACACTTCACAATCACCACACCCAGCAGCTGCACCCGCACCCCCGGGGCACCCCACAGGAAATGGAAAGAAATCACCAAAGAGCAACTCACCTCATCTCTCACCAAATCCCTACCTTCTCTCTTTGATGACGGCAACACATCAGTGCGCAATGTCAATGCATGGATCACCGAATGCGCTGACACTCTAGCCCCCCTCCGGTTGACATAGGCAAGAAAGCCAGCTGGTTCACCACCGAATCAAAGCGTACCCACAGACGTTTAGAGAAAAAATGGAGGAACAGCAAACCAGTGAAGACCTCGCCTCCATCAGAGCCACAACCGCTGCCCACCGCCGAAAGATCAAGAACGCAAGGAAGGATGTACGCCGGAAATGCATCACCTCCTCTACCCACAACTCTAAGGGACTCTTCTCAGTCATCAACGAGTTCACAGATCCCCCCCTCCGAAGCCACCACCTTCCTCCCCATCACAGGACCTCTATGACAAACTCACCACCTTTTTCCACCGCAAGATCCAGGACATCTATGACAGCTTCCTCCCGGAAAATCCTGCAACCAGAACCTGTGACCCACCCAGACCATCCACAGCTGGTTCACGCTCATCACAGAGGAAACATTCATCATCATGAACTGCACCCACTTCAGAGCCCCCATGGACCCCTGCCCACAACACATTTACATCAAAGCCAGCACATCCATCACCCTGAGCTCTGGAACACAATCAACTGCTCTATCAACACTGACACCTTCCCAGAGGACTGAAAACACGCCGAAATTCACCCTCTCCTGAAGAAACCTTTGGCCGACCCATCAGAACGGAAGAATTTCCGACCTATCTTGCTGCTACCCTACCCCGCCAAAATACTGGAGAAAGAAATCAACACACAATTACGGAATTTCATCAAGGCCAACAACTCCCTGGACAGCTCCCAGTCTGGCTTTCGCAGCAACCACAGCACAGAGTCAGCCCTCCTGGCAGCCACCGACAACATCCTATTACTCCTAGACCGCGGCCACACCACAGCACTCATACTCCTCGACCTCTCAGCAGCCTTCAACATGGTCTCCCACAGCACTCTATGCACCAGACTCCACGACATACGAATCCGCGGAAGAGCCTGGAATGCATCCACTCTTTTATTTCCGGGAAGACGCAGAGGGTCAGACTCCTGCCCTACACATGCAGACCTACAGGAGTCAACTGTGGAGTCCCCCAAGGATCCTCACTGAGTCCCACACTGTTCAAAGTATACATGGTCCCTCTCTCAGCCATTGGCAGAAGCCACGGTATGAACATCGTGTCATATGCCGATGACACATAATTAATTTCCTTTTTTCCTTCGAAAACCCGGACACCACTAAAAGGAACTTCCACTCAGGAATGGAAGCTGTCGCCACCTGGATGAGAGAAAGCTCCTGCAAGCTCAACTCCGACAAGACTGAGCTCATCATCTTCGGAGATTCCACCTCAGCTTGGGACGACTCCTGGTGGCCCACATCCCTCAGTGCTCCCCCCTGCACCAACTGAGCATGCCTGCATCCTAGGCATCATCCTCAACTCCTCCCTATCTATGACCTGCCAAGGAAACTCAGTCCCCTCCTCCTGCTGGCACACACTACGCAAACTTCAGATGAATCCCAGCAGGACAGTCAACCATGCCTTAGTCACAAGCAAGCTTGACTACGGCAACGCTCTCTACGTGGCACCTCGACTAGAAACATCACACAAACTACATCTCATTGAGAAGGCCGCAGCCAGACTCAATCTGGACCTTCCATGCTGAGAACACATCTCCCAACACCTGAGAACCCTCCACTGGCTCCTGGTCAGGAAACAAATCACCTTCAAGCTACTCACCCACTCATGCAAGGCCATACACAACGCAGGACCACCATACCTGAACCACTGTGTCTCCGTCCACACCCCCACTAGATCCCTCTGCTCTGCCCAGATGGCGCTGGCTACCATCCCTCACATCCGCAAAACCACTGCTGGAGGATGATTCATCACCTACATTGCAGCAAAGAGCTGGAACACACTCCCCCTGCATCTCAGACAAAGTCTGTCGCTAACCATCTTCAGGAAGAACCTCAAGACGTGGTTCTTCGGATGAGGCCACTCCCTTCCCCCCAGCGCCTTGAGACTCTGACAGGTGAGTAGCCATGCTTTACAAAAACTGATTGACTGATTGATGAACTAATCCAGAGCAAAAGAGGGGTTTTAGAGACCAGGGCCCGTATTTATACTTTTTTAGCACCGCATTTGCGTCGTTTTTTGATGCAAAAACGGCGCAAACTTGAGGTTTGCGCCGTTTTGTGTCAAAAAGCGGCGCAAAACGGCGCTAAAAAAAGTATAAATACAGGCCCAGGTCTCCTGAAAAAGGCAGAAATCAAACTGTTCAATGAATTGACACCATTCTGGACTGGATTAGTTAGGAGCAAGATCAGCTATATTCCAAGAGGCCAGCTTGGTGATTGCAACTAATGAAGTGGAAGGAGGAACTCCATTGTCCAGGGCAAATGGAATTGGTCCAGCGCACTCCACAGCTACGGAGATCTGGGAGTAGATTTTACCATCCATAGCCACACCGGAAGATGGGATAGTTACTCACTTCTTTAGATTCAATTTGTCTACTGGGCATGCAGTTCTGTGTGTCAGCTGGTCCATCACTGAAGGAGGTGTAGAGTGATATTAGGAGCAGTGGAAAGCAAGGTAACAGAACCAGACATCTCCAGTGTGGCCAGGCTAGCCATAGTCTTATGCTGATTAATATTGGGTTGATGATGTGTATTAACACCAATAGTTGAGGTTTTCTGCTGCCTCCCCATATGGTTCACCAGTATGGTATCTGAAGAACCAAACCCCACTAAGCTGTCGGTATGGGGAAGAGGCTGGGTGTCAGTGATGAGTCAATCTACACCTGTTAAAATATCAAAACAATTGGAAATTGGGATTGAAAAAATGTCATTATTGGGCCTGGGATTAATACAGACAGAATTTTGAGGATTACAGACCTGAGGCAGCTGGACTCTGGGAGCTTGTAGGGACTGAGTGCAGGGCTTATAGAAGTATCCTAGGGGCAGCAATTGAAAGTTACTCCTGGCCTTAGGAATACTCATTTGAGCAAAGAGCAGGCTCTGTGCCAACCTTGGAGACATACAATTGACTATAACACAGTCACCACTGCATTCCGCCACTCCTGGCCAATCCAACCCACGCTGTGGGTCAGCAGGATGTTTGCCAGAGAAAGAGGAAAGTCCCAGTGGCAAACAAGCCAGTCCAGAGTTTTTCTTAAAGTTCCCGGGGACTGTAATACCGTTGGAGCCCAACAAATAGATGCTGTTGATGGAGCTGATAAATGCTTCAGGGCGGATAAATCTTTCTCAATAGCTTCATGTAATTTGGCTAGGAGGTAAAGTTTCTTTGACTTTGGCAATACGACCATCCAGTAACTGTTCCACCCCAGGCAATTTGAGATGAGAGGCTCCTTCAGGGCTCTCTGCAAAATGTATGCCCAGCTGCTTTGGACAGGTTGGTGGTAGACATGGAGTGGTTAGACTAAGTGCATCCACAGTCAAATTGCACACCATACGTCACAGTTATTTGGCCCTAAAAGATGGTTGGGGGCTCATGGTATAATACTGATATAACATCAGACACAGACCCGCCACTGGCTAGCCACAAAGCATCTGGAAAGTACACAGACAGATTGATTGGAGAGGGGTCACAATCTGGGCTGGAAGTTACATATAAGTGAAGGGAACATCTCCTCTCTATGAGGCTCTATCTCTATGTTAATGACCCCCATAGCTCTCTGGAGCATTGAATCTACTGAGGTACCTTTGGCTAGGGGTGTTGACATGGGATTGCTCCCTAATGCATCTGATACAGAGTACCAAGTACCCAAAACAAAGCAAAGCACAGTCTCACAGGATTAAACTGGGGTGGAGATGTTCTAGAAGCCCTCACAAGCTCATAAAACACAAAAGGCCAAATGTCCTTATCACCCCCAGCACCATCACACGGCTGCCACAGCCATGAAGGCACCCAGTCGCCCACCACCATGCCAAACGCCTGCACTCACTCAGCTCCCTCAGTGAGTCAGCCACAGTGTTGCTGGAATGTAAATGGGAGAGCCCATAAGCCCCATGAGCCATGAGATGAGACCAGAGGATCGAAACTGTGAAACTTTGTAAACTCCTCACAGACAGAGTCAATGGCGTTAGAGATCGGCGGGGGCCAGCAGGATCTGCATCGGGACCTCACAGCACCCCACTGTGTGTCTCCTGCAACTACAAGGGCTTGACAATCGCATGCATCCGAGCATGCAGACGTGTGAATGTTTGGGCGGGCATAAACACGGCACAGCAACAGAGAAGGAGGTCCCGGGAAGGAGGCCCTGGCCCAAACACATTTAAGAACATTTCAATTGCTGTTTAGGAGACAGGCAATAACAAAAAACTGCTACGTTCAATCACATCCACTCCAGGTGTTTGTCTCCTGTCCTTCCAGTAGATTATAACTTTCTGAATGTGAAAGCAATCACCACGTCAAAACTGGAACAAACACTTCCTTGGTGGAGTTTATAACTTGTACATGTGGTGTTATTGCCCTCTGAGCTAACTTCCTGGCACTTGGATTGGATCAGAACATATCACTTTATATTCAGTTCACAGAAGAAAACAAAGACTTTTTTTCCTCGCAGGATTGAATCCGTTGCACTAGTGTACAGGCATCAAAAATGCATGTGAATGTGCAATGAGAAGATATTTACTACCATTACCGATGAAGGAGCGGGGCAGGATGACCCACCCACTCAAGGCTTAGCTTCTTATTAGAGATGGCACCACTGACAACAATGGTAATAAATAACAAATTAAACATTGCATCTCTGCTTTGAAGAAACTGTGAGAGTATATTGATTTTAACAGTTGTTTCTGACTTTTAGGTACAAAGTATTCACATGATAGAGCATGTGCATTTCAAATGCTGGCATTCAATTTCATTTTATGAGCCTCTAGATTGATTTTGCTCTTGTATTCTGACTGTATCACTATAAGTAATATAGTTGAAAATATGTTTTAACAAGCTCTCAATCATGGCTGCATTGTGCTTCTTAAATATATATTCTTCTTTGTTTGTTACTATAATGCTATTATTTTTGTCTAAGTATTTCATTTTTATGCTATATTCTTCTGTGAGAGTTTCAACCCATTGTCTTTGTTGTGGTTCTAATTGTGTCTCTCTCTAGCTCTAATATATTTTGGACTTTTTTTTAATGCTCTTCTAATGATTCTTAAAATATTTCAATGATGTTATAAAACAGTTGATCACTGAATGTAATTATCTGGCTCCACTGTCTCATACAGTTCTGTTCCTTGACACATTACTTTGTCCAGTAAATATTCTACACTTCTCTTTGTATTTAATCTTTACATCTAGTGCACATTATTCTATTCTACTTGTTATTTGCCTGCAGTTGTGTATGATGTGCTGCAGCCTATATTAAGATCTAAATTGTACTTTCTAACCTTCTCCTTTCGCTCACCTTTTCTCTTCTTCCTTCTTCCTCAGCCTACCTTTCTGTTACCCTATTTGCCCCCTTAGTTTCACCATTTCTGCTTTCTTCCCACCCTTTTTAATTCATTTGTCTTCATTTACTTTTTCAATTTTCCTAGTTCAAAATAATTCCAATTCAACATGTTGAATATTTACATTTATTTGTTGTAATGCTCCAGTAATGAAAACAGCAAGCTGTAGTTGATCTGTTCAGAAACTTACAAAGCAGGCATTTCATTTTTCTTTAATAGTCTTCAGATCAGTTATTTGTAAGTGGAATTGTAGTATCTGATAGGTCCTTATGAAGGCCTGGTTGACAGTTTCCCATGACCTGAATCCCTTGTAGACTGTTTCGCAGTAGGCTACGGAGAATAATGTATCTCATTTCACAGAGTGCCGTTAGCTGCAGTATTACATCCCAGGGATTTATTTTTAATTATTTGTCTTCACATTTCCTATTTTTCTGAGTTTAACAATGTTATTAATTATGAATTGTGCTTCTAGGAATCAGCAGTTTGCGACCATGTGTTTTTATATTATTTCATGAGAAATAACCTCACTTGAATTTGTCTACCATAACCCAATTTACTGGATGACAACAGTAGTGTGTTTCTTGAAAAACATACCTTTTTTCATACCTATAAAATCATATTCACTTTGAGAGCAAACTGGACAATGTATGAGCAAAGGAGAGGCCTTGAGCAGCAAAGCACCCGAGGACGAAAACGTCCCATTAGGCCTTGACCCAACCATGTTATTGGTACTACTTGGGAGGATTGGTTCTAATATGATTTATTGGCAAGGAATGGATGTCTAGGGATGGAAAATATGTGATGGAAAGTCATAACTCTTTGCCTTTTGTGAGTTATTACTCTACTCCCAGGATAACTTGATGTATATGGAAATTGTCATAATTTTTATTATTGTGAATTTTATTATTAAAAAGGACGATTACAGTAAATGTGATTATATAAACTGATAATAATTATAATAGAAAATATTATATTAAGTACAATTAATATAATTTCTTATTCCAGAGCTGGTGGTGAATGACCATGCAGCATCACGAAGAAGACTGAAACGAACACATCCTGTCCTTCTGATCCCCAGTGCATAATTTATTTATTGTCAAATGTACAACAGGGAGTTACGCTGACAAGCCTGCATGACTACGTATTATGGAACTCTTTGTTAGAGGCACCTCAAATAAGGAATCACATTCCACTGTTAGATATTGCGAGAAATGTGGAAAGCAACACAGTTCCCAACGTATTTTACCACAGGAAGTGCAGGAGCCTGTTTACTATGAAGAGAGATTTACAGACTATTAAGCAAAAAGCTGAAGGAAGTGTCAGTGATGATGCTGGAACAAGTGAGTGCACGAGTAAACACTTAAAGAAGAAGATCATTAAAGTCAAACGTGTATGCTTAAGAATGTATATTTTGTGGAAAGATAAAATGCTACAAGAGAACATCAACGTGTGAGAAATTAATCAAGGCCACAGAGCTTAGAGTTTACAAAGGGCTTCGAGAGTGTGCAACCATTATTTGTGATTCAAAGATCTTAGCAGTTTGTACTAGGGACATATTGGTTGCAGAAGCCAATTAGCATACATCTTGTTAAAGGAACTATACAAGGGGTAAAGAAAAGGAGGAAGATCATGTATCAAGTATTCAAACCGATGATCACTATACTATTCTACTATACACAATACTATACTACTATAATCACAGTTCTAATGTATTGAAAAAGTTTATAATATGCTTCATCTCTCATATTATAAACTATTTCAATACATTAGAACTGTGATTATTCCTAATAAAGAGGTAATTCATTTGACAACTGTCGCTGAAAGGCTTGAAACCCTCTTGACAAACAGAGGAATCCTGGGAGTAGACAAATCAACCAGAAAGCTTATTGGAAAAAAATTGGACTCTGAGTTCAGTGACAGCCTCCACATATTCCCAGACAACCAAGGAAAACTATTGGCCCAACCTGATATTGTCGTGCTACAGGATGCTGTAAGAGAAAACCAGAGTTTGAAAAGAGATTTATCATTTTTAAAGGTGAAGGCCACAGATATGAACAATATCATTGATTAAACATCGTTGCACATAAGAACAATGATTAAAACAAACTTGACATCAACACCATGACCATATCATCCATCAGACACTGATAAAGATTCATTTCCAGTGCCTGATTACCTTAAACTGTTCCTAGTAGGACTTCTGACTGAAGATCCAGAAAACACAAAGCTGTCCAAAAGGGTTACCTTACTTATACAATTATTCAGTCAGGACATTATATATGCAGTCACAAATGGCCAGCAGAAATCCCCCAAGCAATTGTTGCTCCCATGTTCCGTAAAAACGCTGACAGGCAATGTTAAAATCATTCGCACTCTAAACAGACTTGGTCATGGGATTTCATACTTACAACTGAAAGCAAATGATACTGCCTCTTGTCTTCAGAAACTTGCTGCAACCTTAAATGCGCAAAATGTTCTTCTAGTGGACATTCAGCCTCATCTCTTCACTAACAGTATGGCATAACATTGATAGGCTACAAGAAACTCCTACGGGTAAGGGGACAACTCATTGAGTCAACAGTATAGCTGTGCAATCCAAGTTGTTTGGACCACAACCTTTTAAAGTTCCTCTCCCAAGCATTGAGAAATGAAAGCAAAGAATATTGACCACCACAAATACTGAAGAATTGTTCATGTATGTTTCTGGTGAACGAGTTGGGCCTCAGCCATTAATGACAAGTGCCAAAGTCATGCCGGAATGAGTTGCTCAATTGAAGCTTGCACAAAGTAAGAACATAATCTGGGTTGTTATAAGGCCAAAAGCAAGACTTGCACAGATAATACCAAGCTGGACAGGATTTAACATAAGTACTAGATACCTAGATAGGGTATCACCGGATTTCTTTGGCTACTTGCCCACCATTGATGCCCCTGCAACTGATTTGACAACTGTTTCTGAAATTTTGAAACAGTCAGAGCTTTAAGGGAATCACAGCATTTGGTGAAAATTGTAGAGATCATGGATCAAGCTCTCTACGTAAAAGCAACTGAGATCAATGTACAACACAATCATTATTCGAATAGGCACATTTCACACCATTTGGAATGTCATATCCATTCTTGGGAAACGCTTTCAAGATGCTGGCCTTCACGACCTTTGCACTGAAGCAGACATGATAGCAGAAGGATCAATATCATCAGTACTAGAAGGCTGTATGTACAATCGTGCAGTTCGAGTACACAAGTGTCTGTATGAAGCTATGCTGAGACTGGCTTGGTTGGAATTTATCCCCTGGGTGAAGAATTACAAGGAGATTATTCAGGCAGTCTACTCCTTCATTGAGAATGTTAATGAGTTTGCAAAAGACATATGAAACAGAGATTAGACAACCTCTTGCAGAATGCTGCCTTTGCCGAATCTGAATAGCTTTGGGATGTATTCTTGGAACATCTTCATCATGACAATAGAGATGTCTCTGCATTTTGGATGCAGTTCTTGGATATTGTTGAAAATGTCTTGCTGGCTCTGCTGCATGCTGCTCAAGAAGGAAACTGGCATTTACATCTTACCGCCATAGGCTCTATGATCCCATGGGGTTTTGTATATGACAGGCTGAACTTCGCTAGATATCTTCCTGTATGCTATGCTGAAATGACATTACTTGCAGTGAAAAACCCAGAGCTACACCACAACTTCATCAAAGGATGCTTTTCAGTTCATCTGTCAGATGTCAATCAATTTGGACGAATTTCGGTTGATCAAGCGATAGAGGTAACAGTCAACAAAGACATACAGACTCTGGGTGCTACGACAAGGTTCAACCTCAAGGCGGGTGCTGTGAAAATACATCATGTGATGAATGAACATCAAAGCGCCTTTTTCGGTCAGATAAGGGAAATGGTTTGTAACGACAGATCAGATCTTACTCACGCAGACCTATATAAGTCACAAATTAAAAAAGACAAAGATACTGTTATGAGAGCTGTTAGTCTGGTTCAAAGTTGGATAAACCCATTTGTTGGGCCACATGATCTCATTAGTCTCTCCACAGCAAAAAAGGCTATTCAACAAGATAGAGTATCTAACATAATGAAGACACATTAAATAGGTGAACAGTGCTATAGGGACTTCAAACTTGAACTACTTGAGAATAATCCATCTATTAAGAAGTTTCATGACCTAATGAAAATGAACAAACTAGAATCCTTTACTAACATGTCCAAGGAGAAGGAGTGAACAGCAATAACACAATTATCATGAAAGCAGACGAAGCATTATTTGGTTGAATCATTGTGACATCACAGAATCAGAACCTTGAAATGGTGAATGTACTCTCTCATCCCTTAGGACCTTTACCATGGTCTTTAGCAACTCCAGAAGGTCTGTAGTGAAAGACAAACTAAACTGTTTTAGCAACATACTTGCAGAAAAACGTTATCCCTGCTGAAGAAATACCTGGATATTCAGCCACACTAATTAATGGTATTGTTCTTGTTCAGAGGAAAAGGAGAGGAATCAAACTTTGGTGAGGTGGCTATAGCTTACTTGTCGATGGATTTGCAGGGAGGAAATAGGAGTCAAAGAATCATTGTTGAGTTGATACGCATGAGAAGTCTACTAAGAACAACAAGAGGACAATCAGAGGGGAAGAACTCAGGCACGAGTTACAGAGCATCTCACCTTCCAAGATTGTCAGACAGTGGAGGAAATTCCTAAGCCACGTAAGGAATAAAACAACTCTCATTGCATTTCTCGTTAACAAATGGAGGAAACCAGAGTATTTTGTAAAATGTGAGAATAAAACATTGTTCACAAACTGTATAGCTAAAAGCTATACAATCACATCTGAAGGGAACCAAGAAGTGCCCACTTTCAGCAGTACACTCAAAGAAGCAGATGGTTGTTTGTTGCTGCATGCTGAACATGCTGCTAATGAGGGTTATGAGACATTAAGGATAAGCTCAGATGACACTGATGTGTGTATTATGTGTATGTGATTCCATGACAGAATCATGGCTAAATTGTTTCTGAAATGTGGTGCTAAAATATGCAGCTTCAACTCTTGGGGAAAATATTTGTTGAGCTATGATAGGTCTCCATACATTTACTGAATGTGACCCAGTAAGCTGATTTGAGGGAAAAGGAAAAGTAGGTGCATTCAAAATTCGGTCCGCCAACAGACGTACACAGGAAACATTTTCACAGCTCGGAGATGAATGGGATCTCTCTGAATAACTAATGAACAAATTGGAGCAATTCTCATGCTTGCTGTATGCATCAAAATTATTGGTTCATCATGCAAATGACTTGGAATATCACCTGAAGGTTGAGATACAGTCATCAACTTCCACCTTGCAGGGACTGTCAGAAGAAACATGCAGAGCATACAAACTATCAAGCCGCTATATGCAAGTGATGTTTTGTGAATGATCCACAGGCACCTACGTCAACTGAAGTTGGAAAAACACAAGGGAGCAGAGCAACTGGTAGTGGACTGGATGAAGGGGCAGCCAGCACTTCAGGCTGTGTAAGAACTAGCTTGCAACTTCATTAGGAACTGCAAACTGCCAACATGTATCTGCCGTCTAAATGACCTCGAGTGCACTGACATGTGCAGACTTCCTACCTGTGAAAACAGTTGCAGAGAATGAAAATAAGTTACTTACCTGTAACTATAGTTCTCCAGTACTGGAATCTTCAATAGATTCACATGCTTGAATCATTCCCCATCATCGAGATTGGAGTTCCCGGTACTTTAGAAAAGATAATGATTACATATACATCATAATAAAAGGGGCTTATTGCCTTACTGTTAAGTAACCTCTCCAAGTCGTTCTGTAAAAAAGTACCAAACTGCAGCGTTCACCAACCAGGTGGTCCCACCATCTAGAAACCTCCTGAAAGAAGCTCCACTACATTTGATTTTCTAAGCACTAGTGCATAGCATAAACAAATTGTACTGAGAAAAGTAAGGTGAGCTTCCCCTGGGAGGTGGGTGGGTCGCATGTGAATCTATGAAAGATTCCAATACTGGAGAACTATAGTTACAGGTAAGTAACATAGGGCCAGATGTAGTAAAAATCTGGATTGCGACTTGCAAATTGCGAGTCAGACCGACTCGCAATTTGCGAGTCGCAATCCAGAATGTAGGATGGTGTCCATGACACCATCTGCGACTCGCAAGGGGGTCGCAAAGGCCCACCTCATTAATATTAATGAGGTGGGTTGCAATTTGCTACCCCCTTGCGAGTGGCGGCACTCACAGGGATGGTGGCCTGCTGCAGACAGCAGAACACCATGTCTGTGACTGCTTTTTTGTTGTTGTTGTAATGCAGCCCGTTTTCCTTAAATGAAAATGAGATGCATTACAAAACTTAAAAATGAAACGTTTTTATTTCATTTTTTCAGAGCAGGCAGTGGTCCATAGGATGAAAAATGTTTTTCATGCCATTCACAAAGGGGAAGGGGTTCCATGGGGACCCCTCCCCTTTTGAAATGGGTTACCACCAGTGTGACACTGGTGGTAACTGCGATTGCTTTGCGACCGTGTTCGCGCTCACAAAACAATACAGCATCGCACTGCGACTCGCAATTAGGAAGGGGAACACCCCTTTCTAATTGTGACTCGCAGTCCCGTTTTGAGAGTCGGTAACAAGGTTACCGACTCGCAAAATGGGGATTGGGTATTCCGATGTGCTTTTTGCACGTCGCAAAACAGCAAAATTCACTGTTTGCGAAGTGAAAAAGCTTTGAACATCTGGCCCTTATTTTCTTACTCCAGTATTGGAACTTTCATAGATTCACATGCTCGAATCAGACTATAAAGCAGTATCTATGTCACATTGCATTGAGAAGAAGTTATTAGAATTGCCTAAAGATACGTCTTATCTTATAAAGCAAACAAGTAGTCTAACATGAAAAGATGCTATAGCTTATAAGCACTATTCTCCATTTTCGTAAACCATTAAATTCCCAAATAAAATCCCTCCCCACCATTAGACTATGCAATGTGTACTAGTAAAAAGGAAAGGATGGTGGGGTGTAGGGTTAGTGCACTGTTACTGGACCAGATGCCACAGGACCACCTGTCCTACCGCCACATCTCCTTGAGGTATCTCCTCTGGACAACAGTGTCTCATAAATGTGTGTGTAGTCCTCCAGGTGGCCACTCCGCAAATGTCTTTTAAGGGTACACCTGCGAACAATGCCATCGATGTCGAGATAGATCTTGTGGAATGGGCACGTACTGAGGCTTGTAAAGGCCTCCCAGCTGCCTGGCGACAGAACTTTATTGCACTTACTATCCATCTTGCTATGCCCTGTTTCGATAGGGGTTGGCCCTTTCGTGGGGCACTATAAGTGACTGTTATAGACTTGGCATCCTTGGTGTGGTCTACCCTAGCTTTTTGCCTCTGTTTCCCGGGTTGATGATGTGTGCTGGACCCTGTTTTTGTTACTCTGGGCACTTTACCACTGCTATCCAGTGCTAAAGTGCAGGTGCTCCTATGTAAAATGTATGTGTAATTGGATTTCCATGATTGCCATATTTGATTTACTGGTAAGTCCCTAGGACAGTGCACCAGAGATGCCCAGGGCCTGTAAATCAAATGCTACCAGTGGGCCTGCAGCACTGATTGTGCCACCCACATTAGTAGCCCTGTAATTATGTCTCAGACCTGCCAACCCAGTGTCTGCGTGTGCAGTTTTAAACTGCCAGTTCGACGTGGCAAGTGTACCCACTTTCCAGGCCTAAACCTTCCCTTTTCTTACCTGTAAGGCATCCCTAATGTAGGCCCTAGGTAGCCCCATGGGCAGGGTGCAGTGTATGTTTAAGGTAGGTCATATACTAATGTGTTTTATATGTTGTGACAGTGAAATACTGCCAAATTCCGTTTTCACTGTTGCAAGGCCGATCCCTATCATAAGTTAACATGGGTGCTGCCTTTAAATATGATTAAAGTGTAGGTTCCCTTTGGGAGCAGCTGGACATATGGAGTTTGGGGTCTCTGAAATCACAATGTAAAAGTACATCATTTATTGAAGTTGGTTTTGAGATTGTGTGTTTGAAAATGCCACTTTTACAAAGTGGACATTTTCTTGCTTAAACTATTCTGTGGCTCTGCCTGTTTGTGGATTCCCTGTCTAGGTTAGTTTGACAGTTGGGCTGTTTGCACCTCTCTCTACACAGTGACACAAAGGGAGCTGGGGTGTAGCCTGCATATCCTGATGAGCCATCTGTGCTAGGAGGAAGGGCAGGAATGGTCCCTTACACCTGAAAGGGCTGTGCCTGCCCTCACACAATGCAGTCTCCAACCCCCTGGTGTGTGACTGGGGCCTGGCCTGGGCACGGCAGGATCTCACAACCAAGAGAGACTTTCCTTTGTAGTAGGTCTACTTCAAAGGCCAAAATGGGTATAAGAAGAGCACCCAAACCCCTGAAAAAATAGATGACTTCTGGACATCAAGAGGAACCTCTGCCTGGAGAAGAGCTAAAGAGCTGAGGAGAAGTGCTGCCCTGCCTGTGCTTTGTGGAGCTATCTCAGGGCCATCAAAGACTTCCCCTGCTAGCACCTGGACTCTCTGCTGAGACTCCTGCCCTGCCAAGTGGTGCCCTATCCAGTTCCTGGGGCCTTGACAGGTGAAGCTGGCAGACCAAGATTGAAAATCCACACACAGACCGCTGTGAGAGGCTGAGAAACTACGCGCGCCGGCCTCATGGCTGAAATCTATGCTCCAACTCTATTGTGGCTGGAAAATCGACACACATGGCTGGAGAAAAAACACGCAGCACCCGCTGACGGAAGCTGATAACGTCACAAATCACATAGCGCGGTTTTGCTGATATTGCCCAGCAGGATTTTCAACGCAAACCTCACTGGGGGCAGAAAAACAAAGCAAAGCCTGCCCGGACCAGAGGTGCTTGTCCAGATCGACGCACCACTCTCCTGGAGAGAGAAGAAATGACGCACGCCGACCTGACCGGTGGAGGAACGACGCACAGTCTCGCTTGTGGGTGAGAAATCAACACATCACTGCCCTTTTTCGATGCACGCTTGCCCGTGCGTTGTTATTTTGAAGCTACCCAGGTACTTTTGAACGCTAACAGTGTTATTACTGTTTTCTCAAGGATTTAAGACTCTTTTTGCTTTTTAATTCATAACTTGACTTGAGTCTGGTGGATTTTTGTCATTTTGGTCTTGTTTTGTTTAGATACATGTTTCCTATTTTTCTAAACCTGTGTTGTGTTATTTTGTAGTGTTATCACTCAGTTATTGTGTGTGTTGATACAAATAGTTTACACCTAGGCTCTGAAGTTAAGCCTGCCTGCTCGTGCCAAGCTACCAAGGGGATGGGGGTTAGCTGAGGGTGAATCTCCTTTACCTTGACTAGAGTGAGGGTCTTTGCTTGGACAGGGGGTAACCTGACTACCAACCAAAGACCCCATATCTAACAGTGACAAGTAACTGTTTAGACTTACGAAATTGTTTGGTTTTCTCCAAATAAAACTTAATACAATGTTTGATGTCCAGGAAATGAAGCACCCTTTCTGCTGGAGATGACGGATTTGGAAAGAAAGTCTTCAGGATCAGAGGTTCAATAATGTGAAAGTCCGACAATAATTTGGGAATAAATTTTGGGTTTGTGCAAAGGATTAGTCTGTCATGTTGAACTTGAAGGAAAGACTCTTGGATGGTAAGAGCTTGGATCTCGCTGATACTTCTAGAAGAAGTAAGAGTCAGTAGGAAAGCAAACTTCCACAATAATTATTTCAATTCCACTTTTTGAGTAGGTTCAGATGGATGTTTCATGAGCTGGGATAGAACTGTATTGAGATGCCAGAAAAGTGGAGGAGGTCTTACTGGTGGAAAAACTCTAGAGAGTCCTTTAAGAAACTGTTTTATTATCCTAGCGGACCATAAAGATGGAGATGTCGGGAAATGTCTGAACCTAGATATGGCCACCAGGTGCACTTTAATGGATGTGTGAGCTAAACCTGAAGATGCCAGATGGAGGAGATAGGGCAATATCTCCTCTGGCACTGACGATAGCGGATTTACTTGTTCCTTCTGACACCATGAACAAATCCTTTTCCATTTCAGAGAGTATGGTTTGTGCTTTCTGCTCTGGCTTTTGAAAGTATTATTTTACATTCTGGGCGAATATTTTAATGGGCAAACTCATTGTGTTCAGGAGCCAAGCCAATTTTTGTGATTTGAGGTCTGGGTGCAGGACCTGGCCTTCATCGCTAGGAGATCTGGTGAGACCTTCACTGGAATGCGATGTTTCTCCGAGAACAGTAGGAGTTCCAAGAACCAGTGCTGGCGAGGCCAATGTGAGGCTATGAGGATCAGCCTGCAACCTTCCCTCTTGATCTTTGTGAGCACTCTTGAAATTAGGGGAATATCTGGAAAGGCGTAGGCAAATATTGTGCACCATGGCATCAAAAAGGCATTCCACCACGATCCTGGATGGTGATCCCAGCTTGCGTAGAAGCGGCATTTTTTGTTTTGTGGTGTCGCGAAGAGATCCAGGTTGGGTTTTCCCCATTTCCTGAAGACCTGGTCGAGGGCTTTTTGATTCAATTACCATTTGTGACACGAGGATGTTACTCTGCTGAGGGTGTCTGCTGTTTTGTTTTGTCTGCCTGGAAGGTGCTCTGCCTTTAAAGTTACTCCATTTCGAATAGCCCAATTCCCAAAACTTTGAGATTCATGAGAAAGGAGAAGAGACCTTGTCCCTCCCTGCTCGCTCAGGTAATGCATAGTTGTGGTTTTGTCCATTCTTATGAGACCAGCAGACTGCTTTATTCTGGGGAGGAAAGCCTGTAGAGTCATAAAAACTGCTCTTAGCTCTAAGAAACTGATGTGACGTTTTTGAAGAGAGCTCTTCCACTTTCCACTGACCTGTAGCTCCTGTAGAAAAGCCCTCCATCCTTCCAGGGAGGCGTCCGTGGTAATGATCAGCAGAAGTCGATGGAGCAGAAAAGGAAGACCTTTTGCCATGTTCGACTGGTCTGACCACCATTGAAGCGCTTCGATCATGCGTGGAGTCACTGTGACAGTGTCGTTGAATGACCCTTCTTTTTGCGTCCACTGAAGAGCCGATTCTTCCTGCAGGGGGAGCATTCTTTGACGGCAAAATGGAATTAGTTGAATACAAGATAATATCATCCCCAGTAGAGATTTGTAGCTGCGTACTGAAAGAAACTTTTTTCTTTGAATTCTGGTTACTAAGGATTTCAGTTTAGTTTGTCTTTCTAATGTCGGGAAGGCCTTGTCCCTGACCGTGTCTTTTGATGCTTCCAAGAAAGTCGCTACTCTTGCTGGCAAGATCTTTGATTTGTTCCAATTTAGCGTGAGACCTGGTTCTTTGAATAGTTTCATGCAAGCCCTTGTTGAGTTGTGAGCTGCTGGATTCGAATGCGCTTTTATGAGCCAGTCGTCTAAATATGGAAAAATCTGGTGTTTTTGCTTTCTCAGCCAAGCTGCTACTGGCACTAGACACTTTGTGAATATTCTGGGGGCCGATTTGAGGCCAAACGGAAGAACTTTGAATTAGAAATGGCTGCTGGCTATTGTAAAACAAAGGAATTTTCTGTGGGCAGGTGAGATTGGGATATAAAAGTATGCATCCTGTAGATCCAGGGTTGTCATAAAGTCTCCATGTCCATACGAAAGGTTTGGCGCTGGATGTACTTGTTGAGGTCTCTGAGGTTGAGGATAGGGCGCCATTCTCTCCAGTTCTTGCGTATTAGAAAGAATCTGGTGTAGAACCTTTCCCCTGCTGCGAAAAAGGGACTCTCTCTATTGCTCCTTTCTTTAACTTGATCCTGACCTCTAACCGGAGCCCTTTTAGATGTTTTTGAAGGGAGGTGTGTGTAGGGTGTGATGGTGGAATTTGGGTCCGATGTTATTTCTCGCTGTTTTTGAAAGAAATGAGAAATGTTGCCCCCTGTTTTGTGAATCAGTGGTGGGGAAGTAGCTGGAGCTTAAATTCATTGGTGACGACCTGTGTATTTCCCTTGATGTGCTCTACCTCTAGGAGGGGTCTAGCATAGGATGCTTGGGGTGGTTGCCTTTAAGCGTATTGTGTCCAAAACTGTTGAGTTGAATAGGTGGGGTAATGAAGGTTTTGAAAACTCCCTCAATATGATTGTACTCCTCACCCTCTGGGGCATGAAAAAGCAGTTTCTTAAACTGTAGGGTCCCGAGTGATCTGGCGGTGTCTGTGTCAGTCTTAATTGCTTGTAGGGCTTTGTCTACGTGTTTGCCAAAAAGAGCCACTCCGTTGAATGGAAGGTCCAATATCTTATTCTGCACCTCCGGATGAAAGATAGTGGCTTTAAGGCAGCCTTGCCTACACAACACCGCACCACCTGCTAGTTGTATGAAAACTGTGATAGTAATATCCATTGTGCAGTCAATGATCTCTGCCGAGGTGTGTTGTCCTTCCAGCAAGATCTTCTTTGCTTCCACCTTTGACTTTTATGGAAGCAGGTCCAAATATGGAGCGGTCAACCCAGAACTGCCTGTCATATCTGCCGAAAACAGCTAAGAAATTTGCTGCTCTCACTGTATGCCCAGACTTGGCGGAAAACCTCTTCCCAATGTTGTCTAGGCTCCTTCCCTCTTTGTCTGGAGGTGCTGTACTAGGGGATGATGGATTCTTTGAACGTCTCGGCACCGCCTGAGTTATTACTGAGTCTGCTTTCTGATTCCCAGTTAGGCAGGCTGGAGCGTCTTCTGGGGCTTTATGCTTTTTGTCTAATCTTGGTAAGACAGCAGTGACAGTAGCTGGGTTTGCTCATCATTGTTAAACCTTCCTCCCAAATGTAACTTACTATGGGCATGGATTGCACATTTCTTTGAAATGGCTTCTTAAAATCATAGAGGAAGCAGTCCGTTTGTTTACATGGCATTGGCAGTGCAAATCTTTTTGCTGCTCTTCCAGCAGAATATGGAAACCCCCGATGTCGTCTGGGGGTGAATCTACAGGAGTAGGTGATGGAGATGATGGGGTTTGTATTACATAGTTGTCCCATTCAGATTGTGTATCCTAGAGCTCTCCTTCTTCCCTGTCATCTTCTAAGGAGTCTGTAACCTGTACAAAAGCTCTCTGCGGGGTACTTCTCACTGATCTTGGCGAAGACGTAGGTCTTGGCACTGGGGTGGAGGGATGAGGCAGGGTCAGAAGAGATTCCCTTGGGAGTTTGTCTATCTGTGGTGTTGACGGAAATCTCTTTTTATAGCCGGACAACATAAGTTGGAAATCTGTGATAAGGGAAGTTTGAATACACACCATATCTTCTGGTACACTTCGCTAGTCCCTCTGAGGAGAATAATATTGTTTGTCATAATGTTGGCTATATTTGTCTTCGTCCTCTTGATAGTTGACCTGAAGCTGAGAAGGCCTATGAGCCGCTCCAAATGGTCCATCGTCATCCAAATCTTCATCCAGTGGATGGGCCGGAAGTAAGGGAGTGACTTTACTTGGAGACGTGGTATGCGGAGACAAGTGTTCTTTCATATATGAATCCTTGATTTTTCTCATCGTCGTCGGTGCCATCAATGGTGTAGGCGACAGTGCTGACGGTGAGGCCGTTGACGGAGTGATCTCCATGTGCGAGGATCCACCTCTGGTCCGTCGACAACGATGTTGTAGTCACTGGAATGATCGTCGATGGTGCCAACTATGACATCTTTATCTTCAGAGTGGATGGTCTGGTCTTAGATACCGTCGACGTGGACATCATAGATGAGGAGGAAGCAATGGTCGACAGGCTGGATACAGTGGATGTTGTTGTCGTCGATACTGGCGTAGTATAAGTCTTCGCCAACGAAGGTGTCGACGACGACGACCTCATCGACGGTGGAGTCATCGCAGTATGTCTCTTGAAGGAGCTGAAGAAGGCTTTTTAAAAGTAGTAATTACCTTTGGAGGAGGTGTGGATGATTCTGAAGAAGGTTTATAATCCTTTTTTGAAGTAGAAGGCCGGCGTTTTGATTTTTCTGAGGAAGATTTTCATTCATGAGGTGATGTTGATATGCTGCAGCCTTACGAGAACCCTGTGAGGTCTTTTTCAAAGCTTTAGAGGGCTGTTCTGAATCATTTTCTGAATGAGGTGATCTTTGTCTTTTCTGAACACCAGGAAGACTCATCACTGCCTGAATCTGAGACAGGGTTTTTTCCTTGTTTTCAATTTTTGGAGCCATATAAGCAGTCTTCACTCTCTATCCTTTAGAGTTTTAGAAGAAAAGGTACAACATACCTTACATTCTTTTGCAGAGTGATCAGGATACAGGCAATATATACAGTTTTTATGTGGGTCTTCAGAATGAAGTCTTTTCTTCCCACACGTATTGCAGGCTCTATAGAGACCTTTTTTCTCCTTGTCAGACATTTTGAAGATAATTTCAATCCAGAGGTGTTCTGAGTGTGAAAACAACACTCCAGGACAATAAGAAAGTAAGTTGTGTGATAAATGTATTCCAAAACTGGAAAAGAAAGAGCAGAGCTCAGTGGAGACTCCCTAGCACGACGTGCAGTAGAAAATCTGAGGTACTGGAGCTTCTCTCAGGAGGGTTCTAGAGGGTGGGATCACCTGATTGGTGGACTCTGCAGTTTGGTCCTTTTTTACATAACAACTTGGAGAGGTTACCTAACAGTAAGGCAATAAGCCTCTTTTATTATTATGTCTATGTAGACATTATCTTTTAAGTACCGGGGACTCCCATCTCGACGACGGGGAATGATTCAAGCATGTGAATCTATGAAAGTTCCAATATTGGAGTAAGATGACACTTATTCAGAAGAAGACAACAAATGTGAATGCTAAAATTGTATATATATGTTCACTCATGACATATATTGCCTATGTAAGAGGTAGAACCTATTATTATTTGAAGTTCTAAGTATAAATTCTGCATATAATCTTTATCAATAAATGAGGAATACGTTGAAGTTTTATTGTTATTATTTTAAGGACTATATTATTATTGTTGCAATAAATAATCATAACTATGTTTAAAGTATATTAAATGTAACCAATCTGGTGGAATTAGATTCATTTTTTCACATGTTATGAAGAAGTTGTATGCTATTTATCCAAAATATGGAAACTCTTATTTTTTTCAGCTATGGATACTAATCCAATAATATCAGACAAAAGGCAAAGAGTGATGACTTGCTATCACATAGTTTCAATCTCTAGGTAGCCATACCATGCATAAAAATCATGTTAGAACCCATCCCCCCAAGCGGTACCAATGGCCAAAATTGGTGGTCCTGGCTCATGTCCTACATTTAGAAAAAGATACCAGAAAAGACTCAAGTAACTGAAAGTCAGGAAGGACTTTTGAGGCCAAACATACGCCTTTGAATAGATAGAAATAATAATGTAAAGTATTTGTGCACATCTTGCATATTTGTAGACAAAATTTGTAACAACCTTTATTTTTCATTGGCATTGCGCTAAAGGAATTGCTTTTATTTATTTTATTTAAATTTTTTAAATATCATAAAGTGAGGTTCCACATCAGGTACAGATGAGGTAGAATAGACACTGATAAAATTATTTACAATAGTCAATTATAATAGTTTGAATGAGACAGGGCCTTGAGAACGGGTGAAGCTGTAGCAGAAAGATCAATCAGAAATACTCCAAATCATTATTTAAACTGATATATCACCAGAAATCAAGCCTACTTTTTTAAAATCCATACAGTATGAAAATATTTATGGGTTGCTGAAAAGTACATTTTCTTTGTTAAAAAAAAATGGAATTAATTGCAAGAAAAGTATTGTGACACTAAATGAGGTGTAATTATACACATACAAATGCATACACAATTTTCAACCATGTCACCACATGAAAAGATCAATATTTATTTTGTTACTTTTTACTGGTCCGTTTTTTCTACTGCATAGAGGCAAAATGTATCAGTAAAGTGCCAGAAGTGTCTGAATGCTTCTCTAATTAGTATGGTCAAGGGCACATTTCTCAGGTCTAGACATTTCCCTTAAAATGGCCCAGGTGATGATAAATAGAGATTTCCCAAATAGCTGTATTTACCTCCACATCTCTGCTCCTGGCAACCTCAGCAAAGTTTTCTTGTTGCTCAAGCGTTTTGTCCACCTTGTCATCTGTCATACAGAAACACCTTAGCCGTGCTTCAATTGGATCTTGGGATTTGGCAAACACAACAAACTTGGCCATGTATGGTACACAAATGATTTCCCTGTAAACTTGGCTGGCAAACATCACTGATTCCTGGATTTGCCTACAATCAATCAGCCAGAACCTAATGAAGAAGGTAAAATGAATCAACCTTAGCAAACTAGTTAGAACAATCTAAATAAAAACAGAAAGCACTCTTTTAAAGATACAGAAACATGCAAACATTAAACAAAAATATACACTGTTATTAGGACTCCAACCAAATGACCTTGTATAATAAGCTAACACCTCAGGAAACCTATTTCGTTTTTTTATATGCTGCATGATGTATAAGCATATTGAACGCATCAGTTAGATGGCATCTACTGAATGCCTTTATTGCCACATAGTGTGCAGATACTTCTCGTGCTTCAGTTGGATACAAGGTGTTTAATTCCATAAAATGACAGATCAGAAATGTCAATCAGATGTAATTATGTTTAGTTTCTTTATGTGTTTCATCGTGTACATCATATAATATGCTTCAGTCAGAGACAATCACTTCAAGACCTATTTTGTCTCATAGTTTACAGACATAGATTATTCAGTCAGATGCAATTACGTTAAGTCCACAAAATGTCACAAAATATAGAGGTATATCATTTGATATAGTGAAGTGCAAAAAAAGTGTAATTGTTTTAATTAACTACTGTGTACAGCTATATATTGTACGCTTCAGTGAAATGCATAGGAGTTAAATCCTTTATTTCCCCCATTCTGTACAGGCATATCAGATACTTTAGTCGGATGCAAGAGGTGTAACTTTATTGAGTGTCGCAAAGGCTGAATTATATTATATGTTTTCATAGGATTCAACACAATGGGGTCCTTTATTTATTATTTATCTACTGGTACAGCAGCATTTTATGGGGCATTCAGGCCTCTTGTCCCAAGCTAAAGAGAAAAAGGCACCATAAACAAAGCAAAGACAATTCACTTTTACAAAAGAAGGCAGACAACATTAACTAGAAGACAAATGTGTGTGATATTTATTCATTATTGTGGCACAAACATACTTAATTCAGTTATATTACTGCAATAAGAGAGGAGAGCCATAACGAGTGGTTTTGTTGATAACAGTGACACATTATTAGACAGAGTATGTCTCTTGTTACACTCATTTCCAGTGCTCAATCGAGCTCCACCAGTAGGTATGCCAATAGACTTAAGAAATGGTGTTTATTTTGCTAAAGTAGCCATGTGTCAAGAGGCCAGAATTGTTTTTGAGTTAGGTCACTGGCTTTTCACTAATGGTTGCAAATATTAGGTATGGATTGACGGAAGCGTAGTGATACTCAACAAAGAAACCTAAAATATTGCAATCTGGCAAAAGTAGAATGTGTGCCTCAGTAAAGGCGAATGGAGTGCTAGCCTTAGGGAAAGCAAGCTGTTCATAGTCTGTAAACCTCAGTCTCCTGAAATTACAACCCGGGCCGGGTGCATCGTTTAAAAGGTGCGCCAGGCGCCAACAAGGAAAATGCGCCATATGAGCACGAATGTGCTGCCCACATGGCAGCTGCTAGCTTGTGTTTCCCTGTGGGTGGTGCAGTCATGTGAAAAATGGAGTGGCTGCTTCAAAGTTGCTCCGTGTTAGACTGTGCAGGCGGCAACTTGCCTGCATTTTTAAGGAGGATTAGAGATCCCCTTGCAGGTGGATGCAGTCTGTGATTGCACCCACCTGCAAAGGGATATCTGAGAGGTCCACAGGGCTCTCCTTCCCCCTCCAGAGGGCTGCCACCAGGGGGCGCACTGACAGTGCTCTACCTTTTAGCTGGTGCGCCTCCTGATAGCTTCTTTGCCTTTCCTTGTCTATAATATGGCACAGTTGCAGAGGCAAAGGGATTCCCTCATTTGCATGAATATACAACACTACATGTCACAAACAGATACTTACTGGGTAAGTAACATTTTCCATTTGATAGCATGTGTGGCTGTAGCTACACATGCTCTGCGTAGACTGTACAGCAGTTTCTCCATAAAAACAGTGGATAGCCTGTAGGAGTTGCAGTTAACTAGACAAGTGTTTGTAGCACAGCTTGACCTGCATTGGCTTGCTGATGTGCTAATACATCCACACAGTGATGCTTTGTAGATGTATGTGGTGTGGACCATGTAGCTGCCTTACAAATGTCAGCTATTGGTATGTTTTCAAGAGAAGCCATAGTGGCTCTTTTTTACTAGTAGAATGTGCTCTGGGAGTAACAGGTAACTGCCTCTTTGCTTTCGTATAACAAGTTTGTATACACTTTACTATCCATCTAGCTATACTGTTTTGGGATATTGGACTGCCTTTGTGAGGTAGTGAAAAAGCTACAAAGAGCTGTTTAGTTTTCCTAAATTCTTTGGTTCTGTCAATGCAAAACATAAGTGCTTGTTTAACATCTAGTATGGAGATCTCTTCCTGCAACTGAGTCAGGGTGCAAAAAACTGGTAGCCCAATGGATTGGTTGATATGGAATTGGGAAACCACTTTAGGATGGAACTTCGGGTTTGTGCAACGGACCACCCTGTCTCTGTGAATCTGGAAGAAAGGTTCCTCCAAGGTTAGTGCCTGGAGATCACTAACACGTTTGAGTGATGTGATAGTGATTAAGAACGCCGCTTTTCAAGAAAGATACTGATGAGGGCATAAATGATGTGGCTCAAAAGGAGGGCCTATGAGCCTGGTAAGCACAATATTGAGGTTCCAGGATGGTGCAGGAGACCCTCTGGGTGAATTAACCCTTGTAAGGCCATCCATGAAAGCTTTGATGACTGGTATTCCGAACAAGGAAGTATGTTGTCTGTTCTATAGCTATGCAGCTTTAGCTGTGAGATGTAAGCGAATGGAAGTGTAAGCTAAATTTGCTTTCTGTAAGTGAGTAAATAACAAACAATGTCTTGGACAATAACTTTAGTGGGATTGATATGTTTGGGTTGGCAGTAATATACATAATGTTTCCATTTTGCAGCATAACATGCGCTGGTTTGTTGGTCTTCGAGCGTCCCTGAGAAGGTCCATACATTCCACAGGCGATTCTTAGTAACCAAACTCTATGACTTCAGGCGCCATGTCGCAAGGTTGAGTGACTTAAGGTCTGGATGTCTGATCTGTCCTTGATTTTCAGTGAGAAGGTCCGGCCTGTTGGGGAGCTTCTCGTGGGAAACTACTGAGAGGTCCAGAAGTGTTGTGAACCATGGTGGATGCACCCAATTGGGAGCTACAAGGATCACAGTGCGAGATGCCTGCCTGATCCTCTGAACTAGAAATGGAATGAGAGGTAGAGGGAGAAAAGCAGGAGCAAATATCCATGGCAAGTTCATCCATAGAGCGTTGCCCTTGGATAGAGGGTGTGGATACCTGGAGACGATGTCTGGGCATTTTGTGTGTTCTGCTATGGCGAAAAGGTCTATGTGATGAGTTCCCCATTTTAGAAAGTATTTTTGAAGGTCTTGCGGGTGGAGTTTCCCTTAGTGAGCTTGTTGCTGTATCCTGCTGAGCAGGTCTGTGAGGTCGCTGTCCATCCCTGGGAGATACTCTGTAACCAGGTGACTATGGTGGTGTAGAGCCCACTTCCATATTGTTTGGGAGAGGTGTGACAACTGGGATGACTGTGTCCCCCGTTCCTGTAGATAATACATGGCTGTCATGTTGTCTGTGCATACTAAGACAACTTTGTGAGACAGGTGGTTAAGAAAAGCTTTCAGGGCTAGAAATACTGCCTGAAGCTTGAGGTAATTTAAATGTCAGTAATGGTGACTGAGATCCCAGAGGACCTTTACTGTGAGGTCTTAAAGGTGAGGGCCCCAACCCAGCAGTGATGCATCTGTGGTCAGAATGACCTGAGGCACAAGGTTCAGAAAAGGCCACCCTTTCAAAAAGTTGGTGGTGTTCCACCATTGCAGAGAGCGGTGAATGTGGAAGTCTAACAATACTAGATCTTACAGGTGACCCTGTGACTGAGACCACTGACGAGACAGACACTGCTGTAGGGGACGCATGTGGAGTGTGGCATGGGGAACAATGGCAATACAAGAGGCCATCATCCCTAAGAGGCACATGACAGACATGACTGTGTATGCACGATTCTCCCGAAACTGGGGGAGAAGAGACTGATAACTGTTACCTGAGCCGAACTGGGGTAGGCTAGCCACAATTTTGCAGTGAGGTCAGCTCTTAAACAGGGCTGTATCTGAAGAGATTGAAGATGGGATTTGACAAAGTTGATTGTTAATCCGAGCGTGTGAAGCAGGTCCACTGTCATCTGAGTGTGATACTTACACTGAGGTAGTGAGATGGCTTTGATGAGGCAGTCATCTAGGTAAGGGAGCATGTGTATGTTTTGTCTTCTGAGGTGTGCGGTGACTACTGCTAAGCACTTTGTGAAGACTCTGGGAGCAGTCGTGACTCCGAAAGGCAGGACTTTAAACTGGTAATGTTTGCCTGTAACCACAAATCTTAAGTATTTTCGGTGTTCAGGGTGGATGGGAATATGGAAGAAGGCATCCTTTAGATCTCGGCCAACCATAAAGTCGCCTTGTTGAAGAAGTCGAATAATATCTTGAAGAGTAACCATATGAAAGTGTTCTGAGCGAATGTAGTGGTTTAAAGGTCTGAAGTCCAGAATAGTATACTCCTGGTCCCTAGTGTTGTAAGGGAACAGGCTCAATAGCCCCTTTGAGAAGACGGGATTGAATCTCTTGCTTGAGAATGGTGAGGTGCTTGTGGGATAGTCTGTGAGAGTAAGGGGGAATGTTTGGAGGAGTGGTAATTACCTCCAGACAACAACCATGTTGGATAATGGAAAGGACTTATTGGTCTGTGGTGATGTTGGCCCATTCTGGATGAAAATGCTGAAGTTGTCCCCTGTCAGGAGGCAGGGGGAAGACTGAGGTAGTCACTGCTTTGCAGTGGAGGTAGAGCATTGAGAAGTAGTGCTCTTACCGCTGCCCTTGTTGTTATTGGACCTCATAAAGAAGCTCCTAGAATAGGAGGTTGAAGGTTGTCTAGGTTGGGAGGTAAACGCCTCTGAAGGTGGGGGGAGGAAAAGTGCCCCTTTGTGTGGGGAACTGTAGAGCACCTATGGATTTTGCTGTGCCTTTGTCTTTTTTCAGCTTATCAAGGGTAGAATCCACTTGAAGGCCGAAAAGATGATCCTTCTCTAAGGACATGTTGAGCACCACAGACTGGACCTCTGGTTTAGAGCCAGAGCATCAATGCCACGCATATCTCCTTATCAAAACCCTGGTATTAATGCAGCATGCAGCTGTATCTGCGGCATCTAGTGCACAGCATATGGAGTTGTTTGTAATGGTTTGCCCCTCAGCAACAATTTGTTGCCCCCTTTTGCGGTGTTCACCTAGGAGAAACTGATCATACCTAGTAAGTAAGGCCTATGAATTGGCGATACGCCAATGGTTAGCTGCTCTTGCAGCCACATTTTTGCAGGCAGCATCTATCTTCTTACTCTCCTTGTTAGGAAGAGCAGAGTTCCCTGTGTCTCACTATTTGAACGTTTTCGTGCAGTGGTGTCTACTATAAGTCTGGAGGGACCTGTGAACTAAGGTAGACCAGATCAATGAGAGCAGGCTTATATTTTTAATCTTCTCTAGAGGTGATAAACCAGAGTGGACAGGTTCTTTAAAAATCTGACACATGACTAAGCATGCCAGGGAGCATAGAGAGAAGCTGAACATCCCTATGGGTGGATGGAAGAGTATCGAACAGGAAGTCCTGTTCAATGGGGTCACTGTGCAGCTCTACATTGTGGAAGGTGGTTGCTCTTGCCACTACCAAGTACCACATCTACGCCCTGCTCACAGACACACAACCTGACTTACTATTCATAACAGAATCTTGGTTGGAGATGACATGGGCCCAGTGTTACACAAAGCCCATCCTCCGGGTTATCAAACCATCACACAAAACCGTATAGGCAAGAGAGAAGGTGGACTAGCTATTATATTGAAACAGGCAATAAACCTCAGTAAAACAGACAACATTTCCATGCAAGGTTGTGAAGCCCTCCTCACCAGATGCCACCCTACTCCAACTTCCTCCTGTAACTTTCTCCTCCTTTACAGACCTCCACCTAACAACTCGACATTCCCAGATACTTTTCTAGATACAGTCTCAAACCTTATTACACTATACTCCAACCTATGCATTCTTGGGGATCTAAACATTTGGTTTGACAAACCCAATATGCCCCATCCAGAAGCTATCACCACTGGCCTAGTCACATTGAACCTACATCAGATTGTACACAATCCCACACACATCGCTGGACACATCCTAGATGTCATTTTTGCTAAGCCTGAACTAGTTACCGTTCATAGCATCACGCCAATCACATGATCAGACCACCATTTCATAACTTTCCAACATAAAACTCCACAAATCAACATACCCCACAACTACTTACATACATGCACCTACCGACCATGGAGCAAACTCAATTTTGATGACTTAGAAACACAACTAACAGCCAACACAGATCTAGACACAATTAATTCTGTTCCAAAACTTTATGAGTGGCTACAGCAAGCTTTTGATATCTTAATACCACTCAGAAAAACTAAACACGACAAAAGAAAACCAAAACCTTGGAGAAACACAGTACTTAAAAAGATAAAGCAACAAATCAGAAAGTTGCAGCGGACCTGGCTCAAAACAAACAACAGTCAAGATAAACTGCAGCTACACAAACTTAACAGAATATACAAATCATCAATCAAAAAAGCAAATAAAATTACTACTGAGGCAGAATTCAAAATGCTAAATCTACAACCAAGGAATTTTATAAAATTCTCAATGAATTTCGAAAACCTACATGCATGGAAGGAAGCCATCCCCCTACTCAAGATTTCACAAACAAGCTGGCAACTCATTACACAACTAAGGCAGACACATTGGACTCCTATTTAAAACAGAAGAAAACCATCAGCACCCACCCCTTTCCTAAAATACCCTCTAAGAATAAACCAACCCAGCCTCTAGAGTCCTTCTGACAAATATCCCAAGGTAAGTTTATGGATTTGGTCAAAGCAAGCAGGCCTTCCGGTTGCCCTTCTGACCATTGTCCACCACAAATCTTCAAGAATATTCTTTTATCTACTTCTGCTGCCACACCTTAAAGAAGAATCCTCAACAACTCTTTAACTACAGGAACTTTTCCTGTAGACCTGAAAAAGGCATACATACGACCGTTATTAAAGAAAACAAACCTAGACCCGCAGGACCCCAACAACTACAGACCAATCACAAATGGACCTTTCCTGGGCAAACTGATAGGAAGAGCAGCATTCGCCCAGATGTCACAATTCATTGAAGACAATTCTATACTTTCAGACTTCCAAATTGGATTCCGCCCAGGAAGAGGCACTGAATCTGCACTCATAGCAATTTGGGATGATCTTAAAAACACAGTCGACCGCAATGGAGTTGCTGCACTACTTCTCTTGGACCTCTCGGCTGTCTTTGATAC
Organism: Pleurodeles waltl; assembly: GCF_031143425.1. Taxonomy (NCBI): domain Eukaryota; kingdom Metazoa; phylum Chordata; class Amphibia; order Caudata; family Salamandridae; genus Pleurodeles; species Pleurodeles waltl. Next base: position 513,778,565 of record NC_090437.1, on the reverse strand, counting down.
GGTTGACCATGACACCCTAATTCAAAGACTCCATGAAGCCGGCATACAAGGGACTGCTCTCGACTGGATTACTTCCTATCTTCAAAAAAGATCTAATATCATCTACTTGCCCACCTTCTCGTCCAAACCCTACCTCACAAAAGCAGGGGTCCCCCAAGGATCAATCATCTCACATTTGCTTTTCAACATCTACATGATATCATTACCAGAACTGATCAATGATTTTCATCTCACATGCTACAACTATGCAGATGACACACAAATACTACTTAAATTAGAATGCCCCAAAAACATTGAAAACTCAGAAATCTTCAGTTGCCTCAGAGCAGTTGATCAGTGGATGACCTGGAGCCATCTCAAACTAAATATCTCCAAAACAGAAATACTCATATGTGGTGACTGGAAAAGTTATGACCCACTGTGCGCCTGGCCTGACGATCTTGGACTACCTCCTCAATTATCCAAGGAAGTTAAAAACCTTGCAATCACCATGGACTCCAGGTTAACTATGAATGCCCAAGTGGACAAATTAGCACGAACAAGCTTCATCACCTTGAAGAATCTACGACACATCTTCCCCTACCTCGGATTTCCACACAAGGTGCAAGCTACTATCTTGCTTGTACTATCCAACCTGGATTATGCCAATGGCATCTACCATGGATCATCTCTATCTATTATGAAAAAACTACAACGTATTCAGAACTCCGCTGTCAGGCTACTATTACATGTAAAGCCACAAGCCCACATCTCCCCTGCCTTGAGAGCACTACACTGGTTACCCGTTGCCAGAAGATGCACTTTAAAGCTTCTTTGTATCACACACAAAGCTATAAATGGAGCAGGACAGCTTTTTATCAGAAACAAAATAACCAAATACATTCAACAAAGAAACCTCCGCTCAAGATTGGCACGCCGCCTTAAAACACCACCATTCAAGAAAGAGACTATAGATGGTACTTGCTTCTCTGTTCAAGCAGCCAAACTATGGAATTCATTACCCCCAACTATAAGAGCCACAGATAACTTTTTTGTCTTCAGAAAACTACTCAAGAGTTGGCTCTTTCCTTCATAACAACCATATTCAAACAACTATGGGCTGCATATGCCTATGTTGATAAATATTGTTTTTCTGATTATGTGTATATTTCTAGTTATGTATAGTTCTTTAGAAAATATGAATTACTACTATGTCATAACAATAAACTACACACACACTCTTGAAACCTGTTTAACTAAGTATATTTACCCATGGTTTTAAATATTATTGTATGTACATATATGAGTGCATATGTGTGTGTATTCATGTGTGTGTGTTTGTATATATATATATATATATATATATATATATATATGTATGTATGTATGTGTGTATGTTGTTCTGTGCTTGGCATGTTTGTGGCTCATTGCATGGCTCCTGGGTGGGTTGTTATATACTAGATATCTATGAATCCCTGCTCTCATCTTATATCACACTTATCTACCAATTATCATTTGTCATGTCTCTATCAATCTATCCTCCATTCCCACTCTGACTCATCCCAAATCCATTCCACTACTTTAATCTCCTAAACAACTCTGCCTAAGCGCTTTCCTCCACTTCCACATCTAACTTACCAAACCTCACTTTACTACCATGACCTCCCAAACAACCATACTAAATTTGCCCTCCTTTATCTCACCCTGCTACTATGATCTCCCTAACCCCTTCCACAGACTCTTCCCTCCTCCATCCTCCTTTACTCACCCCAAGCCTATATCCTATTACCATATACTCCCAATTAACACTTCTGGATTCTTTCCTCCTCCACCCCTCCATTACTCCAGTCAATCTAACTAACAAACTCTCATATCAGTGGCTCAAATTAAGTCACAATAATACTAAAACTGTACTCATATTTCCCAATACTAATCCATCACTAATTCTTGTTGGGTTCCGGAGTAGCGTGCTACTCGCTGAAAAGCGATTTGACGCCTCGTCAGGGGTAGTAAGCGCTATATAAATACTATTACAATACAATACAATACCCGCTGGTAGGATGTACTATCCTCTGGTGGGGAGGGTTGCGCGGGGTACAAATCTGGGTCATTGGTCAATATGGGATCAGGGTCATATGTGCCCTATGGATCTGTGTCCTGCTGTGTCCCACCCAAATCTTCCCCAGTGTATGCGGGGATCCCTGAGGTTTAAAATCTCCTGCAGTAGGTGAGGCAGGTGAATGAGGAGGGGAGGGAGGTGGAGGAGAATCTGGGGGTTGAGGAGGCAGAGAAGGTGGAGTAGGAAGAAGTGTAGAAGACTTGTGAGGTTTAGTGGTAGCCTTGTCCTTGGTAACCTTCTTTGGAGGTGGAGAAGTGCCCAAATACTCTTTGAAGGGCAGTTTCCTCTTGAAAAATCCAGGGGAGGAGCAATAATGTGTGCTATACCCTCCTGGATATGGAGCCGGCGCTGGTGAGCATCCATCATCTCCAAAATAGGTTCCACAGGTGAGGGCATAGCTGAAGACTGGCTAAAGTCTTTCTGCTCCAACGCTCTTTGGTTTTTGTCACCAAAGGTTTCAGCTGGTGCAATTTGGTCGGCACCGAAGCAGAGGCGGTAACTGGTTGGCTTGAAGCTGAAGTACTCTGAGCCGAAGTTTGGACCGAGATGGCAACAATGTCTCAGATTGAGGTACGGGAGGTTGAAGCCCAAGATGTTGCATTGGTCTTGGCTGTTTTTGGAGCCTAGAAGGAGGGCGGGCAGCCAATACTGTTTTCGGATCTGCCCATGGCCTGGTGTCAGTGGGGGTACAGCGACCTCTGCAAGGGGCTTGTTTCATAGTCATCGAGTGGGCAGGAGGGGCCATGGTACTCATGAATTGTGCGGATGTTAACTCATGGCTTTTGATATCCAACTGCATGTTTTAGTCGGTTACCTGGATCGAAAAAAGGCCTCCTCTCGTTCCTGCTTCTCCTGGGCATGCTCCTCCCCAAAGATGTCCGGGGTGCCATTGGTAGTCTTGTGCGCCATCTCCAACCGACAAGCTCTTTGGTCTTCTCTGACCTGAGGGATTTGCAGTCATCGCAGGTAGCTTCCTGATGATCAAGGGAGAGGCACAGGTTACACACTAGATGTTGGTCGGTATGGGGAAATTTTGATTGGCACCAAAGAAAGAAACGAAACAGCGTCCGTTCCATCAGATCATCATAATGGTCAGTGCTGTGTGGCGATGTAGGCCTGAAATGGGCGATGATGCCACGGAAGGTACGCGGTCGGTGCCGGGACCGACGAGTAGAGACGAACGCAAAGATGGAATACACGATTGAGAAACAATACCGTCAATAAAGAGAAGAGGGAAAGAAAGATTTTGAACCGGGATGAGTCGAAAGACACAGCGAAGACACAAAAGTTCGAACCTGGTGGCGGCGAGGAAAGAATCTAACAAAGAAGTCGATGCCCTTGCGCAGTATCACCAAGAAGGAGGAGTCACTTGATCCTGTGACTTGAAAAAATGCTACTTCAAAGAAAAACAACTTGCAACAGTCTAGACCCAACACTAGATGGCAGGAGTATGCATGTGTATCTACAGTCACAGATGCCATCGAACATAGGTTTCCCTACATGCAAATGCACATTTGCTTCCCATATGTTACTGTATTGCCTTTAAATTGCAGCCTAGCCAGAGCACAGTGTGGCTTGTCGCAGCTATATATTTTTTCATATACGTGGGTGGGTAATAACATACTGCAGCCCACAAATTACCTTCAACTCCAATGGCACTGATGCATTTTCTATGCCATCTATCATGAAAGTTAAACAGATGAATTTGGTGAAACTAATTTTGTCAATACCATTTTAGGGCCAGAGTGCACACAATATTACATTCAATAGCAGTTTCACAGTGTTCAGATTCATAAATCTGCTGAAATAGGGACCAAGAAAGGGTCATCATCCAGTGGCCAATTTGCCAAAATGTCAATGACACCTTTTCACACATACTTTGACTAACAAGGTATAGCCTAAAAGTCAACTTAATGTCATCAGCATGTAAATAAAACTTGCATTCTATTGATGCAGCAAATAGGTGAGTGGCTGCCTGTAGACACTAATAAGTGATAAGACTAAATTATCCTGGGCTAAGATGAATAGGTAGCTATGGTGATAGTTTGTGTTCTATCAAAGATGAAAAAAGACTACCACTGGAGATCCCAGATAATCTTGAGGTAAGGATGGTGTGATTGATGATGTCAAAAACTGACAGCAGATCTAACAACTATCACAGCCAGGAAACTTGTGTTGTCCACTGTTCGTATTAGATCATCGAAGCAGGTTCCACATATCGGTCAGTTCTTAAACACACTTAAAATAGTGTAATTTATTAGTACGATCATGAAATGCAGGAGCTCTTTTCAAGTCTCTCCAGTAGCTTACATAGGAAAGGCAGCAGTTATATCGGGCTGTAGTTGTTGAGATCTTATAGTCCAATGAAGGTTTCTTTTGATGGTAGTTGTTAGGACCTTTACGCCCATAGGAAGGTACACAGCCGTTGGACAGTGAGTCATTGAACATGATGGTGAATCAGGGCCTAACACAGTCATTTTATTCAAGAAGCAGAAGGTGAGCCCAAGGGTCTGCATTAAGTCAGATATATTGGAATCTCTTATCTTGAGATGGGGATAAAATGTGAGAGGCTGGCCTCATTTTCAGTGCATAATTTATGGGAATTAGGGATGTCTGGTGGTTCTATGGACTTTGTCACAATATCATATTTAATTTTATCAATATGGTTTTAAAAAGGGAGGTCAGATAGTCATAAGATGTGGAGCATTCCTGTAGTAAGGATTGGGCTGGCACTGTGTTGTACAACTCTTCAATATTTCTATATAACTTTTTGTTCAGATTGAGAGCTTTCAGAATTCATCCTGAAAAATATACTACTTTTGTTGCTTTAATCGGCCCGTTATAATCTGCAATTGCTGTCAAGTATCACAATTTAGGCTGTCCATCATAGGACTGTCACCATTTCCTTTTGTGTGGAAGAGAGTGAATATGTTTTTTTGTATTTGACTGTTCCATCAATTGTTCAGTTTTTTATCCACCTGTTTGTCCATTCACTCATCATTCAGTTGTAGCTCTTGTGGTAGATAACCTCACTCACTCATTTACACTTCCTAACTAGTGTTTCACAATCGGTCATGTTGTGTCCCATCCAGTTCTTGGTAAAATGTGTGATCAAAAAAGTGAAGGTAAAAGTGATAGATTGGTATTTTGGTTTCTATTAGTAGGACAGTACCAGAGTAACATTCAGGAACTATACGAGAATTTCTATCACTTCAAACACATTAGAATGTGGAAAGCTGGAACACTGTAAATACACTGACAAGTAATTTGGTACTTTAAGTAAGCTTCAGTAATTTGGATCCATAATTAGGTTATGCATTATGGCTGCAGACATATCTCACCTTATGTAAGAAACATCCTTATTTTCAACATGATACTAGATAATAACTTCCTCAGTAAAATATCCTTACCAGTAATTAGCCCTAATATGAATAATGGCAGAATGCACAGCCAACACTGTGTGGTATATCAAAAAATGTAAGCATTTATGGATGTCTGCAAGCACTACTACTTTCTCATGTCATGGCAATTATTTCTTTACTGTAAATGGCCTGTGCAGTTTCACCAAATTAAGAGTTTATGCTTCTGTATTTATCTTGGGACATTAATTTGGAAACAATGATTTTTGGTGTCTTGTGTGGCCACACAATACTTTTGCTGCTGGGCAATACAAATCCCTATGTGCAACTCTCCTTCATGCACCCTTTAAATAAACTAACTCAACTAAATCAACCAATCTGCCATACTAATAAAGGTCAAAATCCCTCTAATAGCTTTATTTATATCTAGGAGGATTTGCAGAGTGAAAATATACCCACCAAAATAGTGTCTGAGTCACTCATCATGAGTTTATTTCACCTGAATCTGACTGAGGTGGTAAATAATTGGGAACAAAATGAGAGAAGTGTTTGCACCTGTTTTATCCATTTTATTTGCATTTTTTTCATGGTCAGTTACCCTCTGCAACAAAATTGTCTTGTATCACTGTCCGCAAACAGAAGAAAGCTCAATTCTGCTTAGACCCTAATGGAAATAGAGCTATATTGTTAATAAATGCGATATGCACCTACTGTGGGATTAAATCACAGGTCTAAATGACTTAAGAGTATGGAAATCTGAACAAGCCCCATTTAAAAGACAATGTACAGCACTTTTCAAAAGAATACAACTTATATTGCATTGCAGTGATTTTTTTTTATATTGTTACAACAGCTTACCTCATCAATTGTAATAGCAATAATATAGTGTGGTACCTTGTATGGTATGGTTTAAAGAATTAACTCTATGTAATGTAATCGTTATTGAAAACCTCACAACAAAATTTCTAAATTAAAAATATTTAACATATGACATATATAACAATGGTTGCAGCAGTGTATATTTAATTTCAAATATACATCTCTGAATGAAAATACACATACAGATCAGTAAGTGTTTAACGATGTATTTAGAGTCTGGAATTCTCTCTTATGTAAACTCATACAAGTTTGTATTGCCTGATGTACATGAAACCAACTGACAAACGTATTCCAATAGAACATACATCACAGAGGAATACATGCAACAAATATGAGAATCTTGGTGATTAGATCTGTTATCACTGTACCTGGCTGATACATTTGTGGTGAACGATACACATTCATTGATAAATGTTAATGGTGTGGTTCCTGTGATATCCTCCCATTGTGCTGGGGTTGTCCCACCTGAGGGGAAACAGAAATATTGCATTATTAAACAAATACTGTTTCAAGAAATAAAGAAATTCTTGGTAGGTTTACCAAGGTGCATCATTCACTGTGCTGTTATATGTGCTTGCATTTATGAAAATGATTGTTGATAATTATTAATCAGAAACAGTGTTACCATGTAATCTTTGTGCAGTATCTTCTGTCATGTGTCAACTGATAACTGTTCTTAGTTTGCTAAGTTAAAATGTTACTGCAAAATACCTTTAAATTGTCAGTTAGATTTGCTAGGAAATTCAAGCACTTTATTGTGGCATTAAATAAATAAAGGCAATACACAATAGGTCTCATAATCACTCTGGCCAAAGCAGCAGTTCGGCCTCCACATTAATACCATGGCGGAGCCGCCATGGTCGGACCGCCGACACCACCAGGCTGCCTTGCAGTGCCAGCGGTCTCAATCCGCCAGGGTAGCGCCGCCATGCAGAGGCTGGCAGAAAGGGGGTGCTGGTGGAAAGGGGGTGCACTTCCCATGCGCCTAGCATGGGCAGTGCAGAGGTCCCCTTGGACAGCCCTGTCATGCTTTTCATTGCCCGAAATATGGGCAGTAAAAAGCGCAACGGGTGCTTTCGCACCCGACCCACCGTCACATTTCCACCGGCTCAATTATGAGCTGGCGTCAATGTTAAGGCCCTGTTTCCTGCTGAGTCGCGGGTGGAAACGCTGTTTCTGCCTGCCGTCCCAGCAGGCTACTCTTAATATGGCCGGCGGGCAGAAGACCGGTGTGACGTTCTTCCATGCAAATGAGTTTGGCAGGCATCCTTCGCCGCCCGCAAAACTCATAATGAAAGCCATTGTTTCTGTTGTGTTATCTTTGTGCGAACAACAAGTGGAAGTCCTATATATGGCATCCTCAGGGGAAACCTGTAGTGATAAGTAGTGAAGGACAATGGAGGACGTAGAGAGGGAAGGGCTGCATCAGTCGTTATCTTGGTCAGTTTGTGTCAAAATTCAATCACTCCCTCTGCTATTTAAGGTCCTATTCATGGGACAGCTACTCCTTTCTCTATGAATCTGTTCATTTTATGATGGTTTAGACCACCTATATTTGTCTCTGCCCCCCTACTACAAATAAAGACTGATTATTTCTATTGTCTCTTGATCTTACACAAAATTACAAGGTATCTCATCTGTGGGAGAACCCTCTTTCATAGGGATGACATCCATATTTCTTTCATTTTGTGCTTCACTTGACCT